>NC_135232.1:816702702-817336274 GCF_051348905.1 Ranitomeya variabilis | reverse complement strand
GAAGTAATTATCCCCCTCTACGTCTCGTTGGTCAGACCTCGTTTAGAATACGGTGTCCAGCTCTGGGCACCACATTAAAAAAATGAACAAGCTGGATCCATTTCAAAGGAGAGCGACCAGAATGACGAGTGGACTGCAAAGTATGTCCTACGAGGAATGGTTAAAGGATATGGGAATGTTCAGCTTGCAAAAGAGGAGACTTAATAGCTGTGTATAAATATCTGAAAGGATGTCACACTGTGTAGAGGGATCAGCTTTTTTGCACAAGGTAAGACTAGAAGCAATGGAAGGAAACTGAATGGGAGAAGATACAGATCAGATATTATAAAAAACTTTTTGACAGTGAAGGTGATTAATGAGTGGAACAGGCTACCACGAGAGGCGGTGAGTTCTCCTTCTATGGAGTCTTAGCATAGAGGCTGGACAGACATCTGTCTGAGATGGCTTAGTGAATCCTGCATTGAGCAGGAGGTTGGACACGATGACCCTGAAGATCCCTTCCAACTCTTGACATTCTATGATAACGCTGCAATGCAAGTTTGTATTGTAAAAACTTGTGTAAAAATTCTGTAGCGAACTCATCTATTGCAACATAGTAGATTAAATCTACAGCATCTTCTGCAACACACTTCTTGTAAAACGGATACATTTTGGTCCTAAATTGGCGAACATTTTCAGACTGGTTCCATAGGGTGCTTTTATACCCAGTGTGTGAATTCAGCCGTAGGATTCTGCTCCAAAATTCATGCAAAAAACCATCTCTAAAACTACCAATATCAGTGGGTAACCATATTGTATTTTTATTTAGTTGGTTTATTTTAGTGAGGCATTTTTAACCCTTTTCCGACATCGGGCTTAATAGTACGCCAATGTTGGACTCCCCCCTGTTTGGTGCGTGCTCCGGCGCTGAGCCCGCACATTTCCAGGCACATGTCAGGTGATATATACAGTTGACATGTGCCCGCAACAGCCGCTGGTGGAATCCTGATCCACCGCGCTGTTAACTAGCTAAATGCCGCTGTCAATTTCTGACAGCGGCATTTAACTTGCGCTTCTGGCAGGCTTGTCGAAAATCCCATTGGGTTACCCCGTCACGTGATCGTGAGTCACCGAGGGGTTGGCATGACCACCAGAGTTCTCCAGCAGACCTCTCTGGTAGTCACTGCCGGATTGCTATGAGTGTCGCCCGGAGGTCGGCACTCATAGCAAGTGAGCAAGTCTGTTACATACTGGCGATCTGATCAGCACCTGTATGTAGTAGAGCCGATCAGATTATGGCAGCTTCTAGTCTCCCATGGAGAGTATTGAAGCATGCCAAAAGTAAAAAAAAAAATGTAAATAAAAAAATATTAAATTTCAAATCACCTCCCCTTTGCCCCATTCAAAATAAAACAATAAAAAAATCAAACATACACACATTTGGTATCACTGCGTTCAGAATCTTCCGATCTATCCATATAAAAAAAAATTAACCTGATCGTTATACTGTGTAACGAGAAAAAAAGTAAAAACACCAGAATTACGTTTTTTTTTCGTCGCCACAACATTGCATTAAAATGCAGTAATGGGCGATCAAAAGATCGTATCTGCACCAAAATGGTATCATTAAAAACATCAGCTCGGCACGCAAAAAATAAGCCCTCACACAACCCGAGATTACGAAAAATGGAAACGCTACGGGTCTCGGAAAATGGCGCAACATTTTATTTAACAAACTTGAGATTTTTTTTTTTCACCATTTAAGTAAAAAAGAACCTGGACATGTTTGGTGTCTATGAATTCGTAATAACCTAAAAAATCATAATGGCCTGTCCATTTTTAGCATTTAGTGAACATGGTAAAAAAAAACTGGGATTGCACTGTTTTTGCAATTTCACCGCTCTTGGAATTTTTTTCTCGTTTTCCAGTACATGACATGCTAAAACCAATGGTACCATTCAAAAGTAAAACGTACCACAAAAAAAAAAGCCCTCACATGGCCATATTGACTGAAAAATAAAAAAAGTTATGGCTCTGGGAAGAAGGGGAGCAAAAACGAATCCTCAAAAATGGAAAATGGCCCGGTGCTGTTTTAATAACCGTGCTGAAGCAAATAAAATGACCTGTCACCTTTGTGCAGATTCTATGAGAAATCCTATTACAAAGTTTTACACTAAAGTCAAATGGCTGGAAAAAAGTGTCAACTGAAGGTGGTGAAAAACTGGATGGGTGGGTAACAACATGTTTTTGTTTTGTTTTTTCACCTTAAGATTAAAAAAACTATGCAAACATACCCTAAGGCCATGTTCACACATTGAGTATTTGATCAGTATTTTACCTCAGCATCTGTAAGCCAAAACCAGGAGTGGGTGATAAACACAGAAGTGGTGACGTGTTTCTATTATACTTTCCCTCTGACTGTTCCACTCCTGGTTTTGGCTTACAGATACTGAGGTAAAATACTGACCAAATACTGCCAGTGTGATCGTGGCCTAACAGGTTGTGTATGTAGGTGACGGCTCAGCTGGATTGGTACAATGCTAAGAGCAGAGGATCCATATCATTCATCATCTCCATACATAAAGTACGATTGTGTACACTGCCTATGATGTAACATTCTGCACATCAGTCATGACCGCCCCTTTCTTTCTGACATCGGTCTCTGCAGCTATTGGGTGGGCTTAGGGAGCATTGATCATGACGCCGTATTAGAAAATCGCTGCAGGGCACGGACTGATGATATTGACAACCAAGCCCAGTAACGTTCAGGCAACACAAGGTCACACTACACCATCTTTGTGAAAAGCAGGCTTATGAAGGAACATAATGCACCAAGTAAAGGCGTGGAATGATGAATGTCCTCAGTGCTGTGGTTTCCCACCTATGGCTCGCCAGCTCTTGTAAAATTGCAAGAGACCCACTTAAAATTGAGAGGCTGGGTTCACACTAGCCATTTTGTTGAGTTGGGGGGGAAGGGTGGACCCTGATTTTAATCATTTATTTTAGAAAAGGATGTGGAGATGATTTGAAGATGGGTCTTTATTTTTTTTTTAAGCACAAGTAGATATTCTTTGTATTGGTACTCAAACTAATAAACACCCTATTTGTTACAGTAACTGCAATTTTTGTTCCACTATAAAAATGGTTACCAAATGTGTTTTGGGGTATCCCGTCTTGCCCCTGGCATCAGATTACAGAGAAATATTGGATTTCAACATGCCCGATCCTTTTGTGGAAGAGAAGCTACTGCCCAAGGTGTCTGTCAGCGGCTTTTCCCACTGAACATGGGTGAAAGAAATCGGGAGTAACGGGCGTGTGCAGCTTAGGTTGGATCGTAGATAAGGTCCCTTTCACACCAGTTTTTTGCTATCAGTCTCAATCCGCCGAAGTTTTTAAAAAAACGGATCCGGCGACTGATGCCGCCGGATCCGTTTTTTTTCTCATAGACTTGTATTAGTGACAGATGGTCTCACATTTCATCAGTCGTTTGCCAGATCCGTCAAAAATTTTGTGCAGCGTGTACATCAAAAAATCAGACAGCAACGGATCCGTCGCTGGCCATCGTTTGCTAGAATGGAAGCCTATGGGCGCCAGATCCATCAAATGATGGTATCCGGCAACAGATTCCATTTTAACTGAGCATGCTCTGATTTATTTAGGATCCAATTAGCCAGATCCGCTAGTTGGATCCGGCGAAAAAACTGAACCATCGCATCAGTTTTTCACATTCTGCGATGGATCCGTTGAGCCAATGGATTGTGACTGACGGGAAAAAAAACTGATGTGTTAAAGGGGCCTAAGTGAAAAGCAGGCTTTTGCTTTACAGCATGCTGACACTGCTCTGAAGCCGACAATGCAGCTACTGACCATGCTACTGATCCGAGCTGTCAGTATGGGAGAGCACTGCCCCCAGAAACTGGGAGGTTCCTGAAGAAACATGAGCACAAAGTTTTAAAGGGTTTTCTACAAGAATAATGGGTCAGTCTTGTGATCTACTGTGCTAGGGGACATTATATCTTACGAATGCTCCATTTCTGGAAATGCTCCATTTCTGGGGCGGCTGAGGGCTGATGTTGGTAGTCTGGGAGGCAATGTCTCTGGCCCCTTCCCAGGCTATTAATATCACCCCACAGCTGTCTGTTTAGCCTTTGCTGGTTTGAATCTATAGGGGGACTCTACGTCGTTTTTGTTCTGAGATCACCAGGAAAGGCTAAGCAAGGAGCTGTGAGCTGTTGGTAATAGCCTGGGAACCTTTTGGGATATTGTCCTTTTCCCCAGGCTATTAACATCAGCCCCCAGCCATGGGCCTTTCCCCCTTAATTCTTTAACACAGGAGGGACACAGCTGCTGCGGAATACAGCTCCCATCATTGCAGGCGCCGGTAAGTCTCACCCTGATGACACATGTCCTCTGTGTGTCATCAGTGTACACCTGTACGGCACGCGTTTTGTCCGTGCTGCTGATAAAAAAAACTGGCATGTCTGTGGGTTTTTCACACGTCGTGCAGGTGTTCTTGGATGTGAACAGAGGACATTTTCAGCACCTGTTTCTCAAAACCATGGTATGTACCATCCAAATTTGAGTACAGTCAACCGTATTTTTAAGAAGTTACAGCAATTTTTCAAGGTAAAATGGCAAGTGAATAACCGTGTATAAATGTTATGCTATTGGCTCGCTTTTGTTATCTGCACCTCCAAAAACATTTCTAGAATTCAACCTTTTATTGCTTTCAACTCTACAAACTCTCACTGTTTCACTTATTCATTCTCGTCTGGACTATTGTAACTCTCTACTAATCGGCCTCCCTCTTACCAAACTCTCCCCGCTCCAATCTGTCCTGAATGCTGCTGCCAGGATCATATTCCTCACCAACCGTTACACCGATGCCTCTACCTTGTGCCAGTCATTACACTGGCTACCCATCCACTCCAGAATCCAGTACAAAACTACTACCCTCATCCACAAAGCACTCCATGGCTCAGCACCACCCTACTACATCTCCCTAATCTCAGTCTACCACCCTACCCATGCCCTCCGTTCTGCTAATGACCTGAGATTAACATCCTCGATAATCAGAACCTCCCACTCCCGTCTCCAAGACTTTACACGTACTACGCCAATTCTTTGGAATGCACGACCCAGGTTAATACAATTAATCCCCAATCCCCACAGTTTTAAGCGTGCCCTAAAAACGCATTTGTCCAGACTAGGGTTGAGCGAAACGGGTCGTTCATTTTCATAAGTCGCCGACTTTTGGCAAAGTCGGCGTCTCATGAAACCCGATCCGATCCCAGTGTGGGTCGGCCACGTGGAACGCGAACTTGGCGCCAAAGTCGCGTTTCGAATGACGCCTTCCCCGCCATTTTTTTGAGCCAATTAATTGTGGGCAGCGTGATGACATAGGTTCCGGCTCCTGCGGCATCATAGTGCTATGTTACGTTTTCGGACGTAGTAATTTCCGGAGTCAAAAAATAACATATGCCTTGCACGGAGGAGAGAGAGAGAGAGAGAGAGAGAGAGAATAAAAAAAATAATTTCATTGACATACATTGGGTTTCGTGTTCCGGGTCCGGAACCCGACTTTACAGTAGAATCGGCCGATTCCATACGATCCGACATCCGAGAAGGTCGGGTTTCACAAAACCCACCTCGATCCTAAAAAAGCTAAGGTCGCTCAACCCTAGTCCAGACTGGCCTACCGCCTCAACGCATTAACCTAACTATCCCTGTGTTGCCCATTTAAAATTTTCACCATAACCAGGACCCTTGTATCATGTTCTCGTACGCCTTATGCGTTTAATAGCCCTCTGTGTCTGTACTTTTACGTATTCTGGCTGATAACCGGTTTATGCAGCTTTACATGAACACCCGATCCTTACACTATGGCTGGTCCGAACAACGAAAACAATTGTTACCATCCACCTCTCGTGTCCCCTTTTTCCTCATAGACTGTAAGCTTGTGAGCAGGGCTCTCATTCCTCTTAGTATCTGTTGCTTATGTGAGTATTGTTATGCTGTAATGTCTTTTATTGTCTGTACAAGTCTCCTTTAAAATGTAAAGTGCTGCAGAATATGTTGGCGCTACAGAAATAATATTATTCAAATGTAGGACATATATTGAGCAAACCCAAAATAACCACCAGGTGGCAGCATTGCTCAGCAAATATGTATTTATGATGTATTTACTCACTGGTGATAGTTACTGAACTTAAAAATTAGTTAATATCAAACAAGGGCTATGTTTATACCTCCATTAGATTTTCACAAAAAGAGAACCGGACCTTTGGAAGTAAGTAGGATCTTCCTGAATGCGTTAATTTCAAATGTTTAAAATTTGACACTATAATCAAAAACTGTGGAGATATGGAAGATAGTACTATGGTGGCTCAGTGGTTAGCATTATAGCTTTGCAGCACTGCGATCCTGGGTACAAATCCCATCAAGAACAACATCTGCAAGGAGTTTGTATGTTCTCCCTGTGATTGCGTGGGTTTCCTCCTGGTTCTCCGGTTTCCTCCCACATTCCAAAAACAAACTGATAGGGCTTTAGATTGTGAGCCCCAGTGGGGACACTGATGAAAAAAAACTTTATTCAGGCATAGCAAGCCATATTTAAAACATGAAAATCCTTACGTGTTTCAGGTGCATGCAGCACCCTTAGTCATAGGAAGGCTTTTCATGTTTTTTATGGCTTGCTATGTATAAAGTTTTTTTCATCAGTGGTGTGCCGCTTATCCTATTTTTCCTATTTGGCTGTGCCCACCGGCCTTGCGAGCACCCACCTGCCTTCTGATTTGGCTCTACCCATTTGGTGCTGCATGTGGATCCCGTTGAAGCTCCCAGACCTCCTCCTGTATCATTAAAAACGTCAGCTTGGTGCACAAAAAATAAGCCCTCACCCAACCCGAGATCACGAAAAATGGAAACACCACGGGTATCGGAAAATGGTGCAAAATGTTATTTTTTAACAAACTTTGGAATTGTTTTCACCATTTAGATAAAAAAGAACCTAGACATGTTTGGTGTCTATGAACTCGTAATGATCTGGAGAATCACAATGGCCAGACAGTTTTAGCATTTAGTGACCCTAGTAAAAAGCCAAACAAAAAACAAGTGTGTGATTGCACTTTTTTTTTTTGCAATTTCACCGCACTTGGAAATTTTTTCCCATTTTCTAGTACACGATATGTTAAAACCAATGGTGTAGTTCAAAAGTAAAACGCATCCCGCAAAAAAAACTAGCCCTAGCATGGCTATATTGACCAAAAAAATAAAAAGTTATGGCTCTGGGAAGAAGGAGAGCAAAAAAGTGTCTAACACACGATATTTACCTTTTTTGGTCACATGTAATTAATTGCAGTAGTAAGTAAACACTTGGTGTTTGTGAGTGTTACGTGAAAAAATGTGGAAAAGTTCACTGGGTGTAAATACTTTTTCAGGGCACTGTAAATATCTATATTGAAGCCCTTTAGTGTTCTCACCAGCAACTTTAAGGCCATTTTAGAGTATGATATTCCCAAAAATGTGTCCACCCACACATAAACTGAGTGTATACTGGCCCCCTCCAGCACAATGGCCCCCACCAGTTCTTCTCTCAGGATCATGGCCCCCACCAGCCCCCCATGATTGGCCCACACTAGCCCCCATCAGAGTTATGATGTAACCTATACGTCAATTTGCAGGAATCCCCTCCCGATCGTGACATACAGTTACGTCACACGTCAGGAAGGAGTTAGGCTACTTCTGAACACAATTAGTCCCTAAAATATAAGTGGCCAGTTCATTAAGACTCGTTAAGTTTTGTACGCCAGGGTTAACCAAGGCACTGCTGGAGTAACATTCCTCTAGCTCACTAAGGGTGCGTGTCCACGCTCAGGATGGCCGGCGGTATCGCCGCAGCGGAGAAGCCGCTCGGCGCTAAGCCCCGCCCCCTTTCTGGGATGCGATCATGCCGGATGTGTACTGTACACATCCGGGATCATCGCACCCCTCGCCATAGGGCCCTGTGATATTACCTGCGGCGACGCTGCGTCGCCGCAGGTAGCACGGACATGCTGCGATCTGAAAAGAAGCGCAGCATGTCCGGAGTCGCAGGGCCGCCGCGTGCGGGTTTCCACGCATAGTGGACACGGGATTTCAAAAAATCCCCTCCACTATGCTGGAACATCTGGACGCTGCGTGTTTGACGCTGCAGCGTCAATCACGCAGCGTTTACTTACCGTGGACACTCACCCTAAGGGTATGTGTCCACGTTCAGGATTTGGTCAGGATTTTCCATCAGTATTTGTAAGCCAAAACCAGGAGTGGGTGATAAATGCAAAAGTGGAGCATATATTTTTCTATTATACTTTTCCTCTAATTGTTCCACTCTTGGTCTTGGCTTATAAATACTGATGGAAAATCCTGACCAAATCCTGATGCAATCCTGAACGTGGACACATACCCTAAGAGGTGAATGTTTTTTACTGGATTAGGTGCATCTTACAGCTGCTGTTCACCTCCGTCACAAATGTTACTCTAGTCAACAACTAGAGTACATTTCTTGTATAATTTACGCTACTAAAGCAGCAGAACTTTTGATGAACTTGCTTTACGGGCTTCGCCATAGCCTGTCCGGGTGAAGCTCCAGCCACTTTGGCAGAGCTGGGCGAGACTAGCATGAAAATGACAAATGTTGCAAAAAATTTTGCACAAAAAATTTTTCAAAACAAATCTTGATAAATTGGGCTCTAAATTTAAACTTTCTTCAACATTTGAAAGATTGCTGCTAGGGTTGAGCGACTTTCATTTTTTTAAGATCGAGTCGGGTTTTGCGAAACCCGACTTTGTCCAGAGTCGAGTCGAGTGCAGTCGGCCGATTATCGCTAAAAGTCGGGGATCGACCGAAACACGAAACCCAATGCAAGTCAATGGGGAAGCATAGTCAGCAGTGAGTGGAGGCCAGGAAAACACCTACAGTGCCCATTTTAATGCCAAAAACATCCATTCTTGTTTCTGAAGCTTGTCAATCTTAATTAACTTTATAATAATAGTTGGGCATAGGAAATTGGGGGTCATTTGGCAAAAGTTGTGGGGGGAGTAGGGCTGGCTCAAGTTTTTCGTGGGCCCAGGAAATGCGGACTACGTCACGGCGGTGTTGCAGGGAGAGGTAAGTATTTCAACGTTGCAAGTGCTGTGATCCTGATCAAGCAGGGGGGGCCCACTCGTTCGCATTGGCACTGGCACAGGGCCCCTCAAAGTACGGCGGTGTGTTTGCATGGCGGGGGCGCCTCCCACCAGCAGCGACACTTTGGCGTACTCTGAGGGGCCCTGTGCCAGTGACGTCGCCAACGAGTATGCCCCCCCCCACCTGATGAAGGAACCTGCACTTTCATCTGCACCTTCCTCTTTGTCCCTGTGTAAGGTGGTATAACATGCGGGAAGGGGAACCTTACTTTCAGCAGGGTCAGATTCTGGCTGTGTAGAGTGCAAGGGGAATGTAGTGGTCTAGGTCAATGTACCAGCAGACTCATCTAGCAGTGGCTGGGCAATGGGCAGGATGAGGAGGAAACAGATATAGGGCCAAAGAATAAAGTAGGCTAAATGCAGTTCAAAATTGGTAACAGGACTAAACAGGCGGCATTGCTTTGTTCAGTGGAGTAGCAAACCCAAGAGCAGCAGACACTGTTTCAAGGGCCCAACCACACTAGTAGGCCAAATGCAGTTTAATATCTGATAGTATAGGCCGATAGCCAGAAGGTGGAAGCTCAGCTTTGTTCAGTTGAGGACAACACCAGGGAGGGGCAGACACCTTTAGTAGGCCGCAACAGCCAATTTCATTTTTAAAAATGGTAATTTGTAACAGAAGGTTGAATCTCAGCTTTATTCAGTTGAGGACAACACCAGGCAGGGGCAGACACCTTTAGTAGGCCGGAACAGCCAATTTTTTAAAAAAACAGCAGTTAATAAGAGGCAGAAGGTTGAAGCACAGCTTTATTCAGTTCAAGCTTCTTGGCAATAATATAAAGAAGACGCGACAGGACAACACTCGGTGGATGCCATATCTGTGTTTTCAATGGAAAAAAACCTTTCAGTTAACTACTTGCAGGAGAAAGTTTTTGTAGCTGGTGGCCAATTTTTGTACTGTACCAGTTTTTGGTTGTATGTTTGGAACAGAAGGTTGAAGCACAGCTTTATTCAGTTGAGGACAACACCAGGCAGGGGCAGACACCTTTAGTAGGCCGGAACAGCCAATTTTTAAAAAAAACAGCAGTTAATAAGAGGCAGAAGGTAGAAGCTCAGCTTTACTCAGTTGAGGACAACAGCAGGCAGGGGCAGACACCGTTAGTAGACCGGAACCACCATTTTTTTTTAAAAACAGCAGTTAATCAGAACCAGAAGGTAGAAGCTCAGCTTTATTCAGTTGAGGACAACATGAATTAGGGACTGCAGACAGACTTAGCAGGCTGTCCCCTGTGTGGACCATGCATCCAATACATTAACCCATTGAGCCACAAAGGACACGTAACCTTCCGTGGCCATGCCTACAGGTCCATGTGTCTGTTGTCAGGTGTACCTTTGGACTCACAGAATGACAGAATGCAAGGACAATGCGGTCTTTAACATGCTGGTGGAGGGGTGGGATGGCTTTTCTCGCAAAAGAATTTTCAACTGGGTAGCTCATAGTGTGGTACATCGTAGTCCATCCTGGCTTTATTATTATTAAATAAAATAAAAAAATAGGCTCTATGCACTGTAAAATAGGTTCCAGGGGTACACGGGCAGCAGTGGTCTGGTCAGTGGAGGCCTAGTGGAAGGAGGGACCGCAGAAAGGCTTCAAAGGCCTAACATAATAAAATGGGCTGGCTGTAGGCACTTTAGAATTGGTTCCAGGGGTACACGGGCAGCAGTGGTCTGGTCAGTGGAGGCCTAGTGGAAGGAGGGACCGCAGACAGGCTTCAAAGGCCTAACATAATAAAATGGGCTGGCTGTAGGCACTTTAGAATTGGTTCCAGGGGTACACGAGCAGCAGTGGTCTGGTCAGTGGAGGCCTAGTGGAAGGAGGGACCGCAGACAGGCTTCAAAGGCCTAACATAATAAAATGGGCTGGCTGTAGGCACTGTAAAATAGGTTCCAGGGGTACACGGGCAGCAGTGGTCTGGTCAGTGGAGGCCTAGTGGAAGGAGGGACCGCAGACAGGCTTCGAAGGCCTAACATAAAAAAATGAGCTGGCTGTAGGCACTTTATAATTGTTTCCAGGGGTACACGGGCAGCAGTGGTCTGGTCAGTGGAGGCCTAGTGGAAGGAGGGACCGCAGAAAGGCTTCGAAGGCCTAACATAAAAAAATGAGCTGGCTGTAGGCACTTTATAATTGGTTCCAGGGGTACACGGGCAGCAGTGGTCTGGTCAGTGGAGGCCTAGTGGAAGGAGGGACCACAGACAGGCTTCGAAGGCCTAACATAAAAAAATGAGCTGGCTGTAGGCACTTTATAATTGGTTCCAGGGGTACACGGGCAGCAGTGGTCTGGTCAGTGGAGGCCTAGTGGAAGGAGGGACCGCAGACAGGCTTCAAAGGCCTAACATAATAAAATGGGCTGGCTGTAGGCACTGTAAAATAGGTTCCAGGGGTACACGGGCAGCAGTGGTCTGGTCAGTGGAGGCCTAGTGGAAGGAGGGACCGCAGACAGGCTTCGAAGGCCTAACATAAAAAAATGAGCTGGCTGTAGGCACTTTATAATTGGTTCCAGGGGTACACGGGCAGCAGTGGTCTGGTCAGTGGAGGCCTAGTGGAAGGAGGGACCGCAGACAGGCTTCAAAGGCCTAACATAATAAAATGGGCTGGCTGTAGGCACTGTAAAATAGGTTCCAGGGGTACACGGGCAGCAGTGGTCTGGTCAGTGGAGGCCTAGTGGAAGGAGGGACCGCAGACAGGCTTCAAAGGCCTAACATAATAAAATGGGCTGGCTGTAGGCACTTTATAATTGGTTCCAGGGGTACACGGGCAGCAGTGGTCTGGTCAACGGAGGCCGATTGTAATGCGTGTCTGCCAGTTAGTAGTCCAAAACAACAAATAAATGTGAATGTCTCGCATGAAAACAAAACAAAAACACTAAAGGGTGCAATCATTAGGTTCAGGGGTGGGATCCTCTGCGTTATTTCAGACCTAATAATTTAGCGCAAAGTATTTACTGTGGTAAATAGAGGACACTGCCCCTGACTATGTTAAGTACCATCATACATGTTAACACAATGGTATTGTCAGTGGCAGGTATGGAAGGATGTCAGCGCATAGACTAAACATTGGTGGAAGTGTGAGAGATAACTGTGGAAGTGGTAGAGCAATGTTTGACCTGGGGGTGGGTGAACTCTCTTGTGGCCGGCGGTACAGGCCCAGGGCCCCTCATGTTACAACAGTGTGTCTGACGTTGGGTGCGCACCACCACCGCCAGAGACACTTCATTGCACTATGAGGGACCCAGTAGCAATGCCGTCGACCAAAATCGAGCACACCCACCTCTTCAGACAAACAGCAGTCTCACGGGTGCTTGCGCCAAGTCGCGATACCACGGCCCCGTGTGGGGAGTTTGGCCATTTAGTGAGGTGTAAACATGTCGTAGGCTGGACAATCAGCTGCAGAAAATTAGACATTAGAAAAGTAATTCACAGTAGTCCACAGGTAAGAGCTTTTCATAGGAAAGCTAGGTGTCGGCCGGGCAAGGTGGGGCAAAAGATTTCGAAATCCAGTTGTGGTTCATTTTAATGAATGTTAGATCGTCAACATTTTGGGTAGCCAGACGAGTCCTTTTTTTGGTTAATATTGAACCTGCAGCACTGAATACTCTTTCTGATAGGACACTTGCTGCCGGGCAAGCAAGCTCCTGCAATGCATATTCTGCCAATTCTGGCCAGGTGTCTAATTTTGATGCCCAGTAATCAAATGGGAATGACGGTTGAGGGAGAACATCGATAAGGGATGAAAAATAGTTAGTAACCATACTGGACAAATGTTGTCTCCTGCCACTTTCAATTGATGCAGCAGTACCTGTCCTGTCTGCGGTCATAGCAAAATCACTCCACAACCTGGTCAGAAAACCCCTCTGTCCAACGCCACTTCTGATGTGTGCACCCCTAACACTCCTAGTCTGCTGCCCCCTGGAGCTCGTGTGAGAACGATGTTGTGCGCTGTGTGCTGGGAATGCCTGAAGCAAACGGTCAACAAGAGTTGATTGTTTGGTTGCTAATATTAGTTCCAAGTTCTCATGTGGCATAATATTTTGCAATTTGCCTTTATAGCGTGGATCAAGGAGACAGGCCAACCAGTAATCGTCATCGTTCATCATTTTCGTAATGCGTGTGTCCCTTTTTAGGATACGTAAGGCATAATCCGCCATGTGGGCCAAAGTTCCAGTTGTCAAATCTCCGGTTGTGATTGGTTGAGGGGCAGTTTCAGGCAAATCTACGTCACTTGTGTCCCTCAAAAAACCAGAACCCGGCCTTGCCACGCAACCAATTTCCAGTGCCCCCGGGAAAGCTTCCGCATTAAAAATATACTCATCCCCATCATCCTCCTCGTCCTCCACCTCCTCTTCGCCCGCTACCTCGTCCTGTACACTGCCCTGACCAGACAATGGCTGACTGTCATCAAGGCTTTCCTCTTCCTCTGGTGCAGACGCCTGCTCCTTTATGTGCGTCAAACTTTGCATCAGCAGACGCATTAGGGGGATGCTCATGCTTATTACGGCGTTGTCTGCACTAACCAGCCGTGTGCATTCCTCAAAACACTGAAGGACTTGACACATGTCTTGTATCTTCGACCACTGCACACCTGACAACTCCATGTCTGCCATCCTACTGCCTGTCCGTGTATGTGTATCCTCCCACAAAAACATAACAGCCCGCCTCTGTTGGCACAGTCTCTGAAGCATGTGCAGTGTTGAGTTCCACCTTGTTGCAACGTCTATGATTAGGCGATGCTGGGGAAGGTTCAAAGACCGCTGATAGGTCTGCATACGGCTGGAGTGTACAGGTGAACGTCGGATATGTGAGCAAAGTCCACGCACTTTGAGGAGCAGGTCGGAGAACCCAGGATAAGTTTTCAATAAGCACTGCACCACCAGGTTTAAGGTGTGAGCCAGGCAAGGAATGTGTTTCAGTTGGGAAAGGGAGATGGCAGCCATGAAATTCCTTCCGTTATCACTCACTACCTTGCCTGCCTCAAGATCTACTGTGCCCAGCCACGACTGCGTTTCTTGTTGCAAGAACTCGGACAGAACTTCCGCGGTGTGTCTGTTGTCCCCCAAACACTTCATAGCCAATACAGCCTGCTGACGCTTGCCAGTAGCTGGCCCATAATGGGACAACTGGTGTGCAACAGTGTCATCTGCCGATGGAGTGGTTGGCCGACTGCGGTCTGTGGAAGAGCTGTAGCTTCTGCAGGAGGACGAGGAGGAGGAGGAGGAGGGGGTGCGAACGCCTACAGCCAACTGTTTCCTAGACCGTGGGCTAGGCACAACTGTCCCGAAATTGATGTCCCCTGTGGACCCTGCATCCACCACATTCACCCAGTGTGCCGTGATGGACACATAACGTCCCTGGCCATGCCTACTGGTCCATGCATCTGTAGTCAGGTGCACCTTTGTACTCACAGATTGCCTGAGTGCATGGACGATGCGCTGTTTAACATGCTGGTGCAGGGCTGGGATGGCTTTTCTGGAAAAAAAGTGTCGACTGGGTAGCTCGTATCGTGGTTCAGCGTACTCCATCAGGGCTTTGAAAGCTTCGCTTTCAACTAACCGGTAGGGCATCATCTCTAACGAGATTAGTCTAGCTATGTGGGCGTTAAAACCCTGTGTACGCGGATGCGAGGATAAGTACTTCCTTTTTCTAACCAGAGTCTCATGTAGTGTGAGCTGAACTGGAGAGATGGAGATCGTGGAACTTGCGGGTGTGCCGGTGGACATGGCAGACTGAGAGACGGTTGGAGACGGTATTGTTTCCGCCGGTGCCCTAGATGCAATATTTCCTCCTACAAAACTGGTGATTCCCTGACCCTGACTGCTTTTGGCTGTCAAAGAAACCTGCACACATACTGCCGGTGGTGCGGAAAATGGTGGCCTTACAGTGACGGAAGGGATGTTGCGTTGCTGACTAGCTTCATTGGCCGAGGGTGCTACAACCTTAAGGGACGTTTGGTAGTTAGTCCAGGCTTGAAAATGCATGGTGGTTAAGTGTCTATGCATGCAACTAGTATTGAGACTTTTCAGATTCTGACCTCTGCTTAAGCTAGTTGAACATTTTTGACAGATGACTTTGCGCTGATCAATTGGATGTTGTTTAAAAAAATGCCAGACTGCACTCTTCCTAGCATCGGATCCCTTTTCAGGGATTGCAGACTGAGCTTTAACCGGATGGCCACGCTGTCCTCCAACAGGTTTTGGCTTTGACACGCGTTTTGGGCCAGATAGGGGCCCGGCAGATGGAACCTGTTGCGATGTTGATGCCTGCTGCGGCCCCTCCTCCACCTCCGCTTCTGAACTACTGCCGCCTGCACCCTGTTCCCCCAATGGCTGCCAATCGGGGTCAACAACCGGGTCATCTATTACCTCCTCTTCGAGCTCGTGTGCAACTTCGTCTGTGTCACTGTGTCGGTCGGTGGTATAGCGTTCGTGGCGGGGCAACATAGTCTCATCAGGGTCTGATTGTGGATCAGTACCCTGAGAGGGCAATGTGGTGGTCTGAGTCAAAGGAGCAGCATAGTACTCTGGCTGTGGCTGTGCATCAGTGCACTCCATGTCAGAATCTACTTGTAATGGGCATGGCCTGTTAAGTGTTTCACTTTCTAAGCCAGGGACGGTATGTGTAAAGAGCTCCATGGAGTAACCCGTTGTGTCGCCTGCTGCATCCTTCTCTCTTGTTGTAGTTTTTGCTGAGGAGGACAAGGAAGCGACTTGTCCCTGACCGTGAACATCCACAAGCGACGCGCTGCTTTTACATTTACCAGTTTCAGAAGAGGAGGCAAAAGAGCTAGAGGCTGAGTCTGCAATGTAAGCCAAAACTTGCTGTTGCTGCTCCGGCTTTAAAAGCGGTTTTCCTACTCCCAGAAAAGAAAGCTTTCGAGGCCTTGTGTAGCCAGACGACGAAACTGGCTCCACAGCTACAGACTTAGGTGGAATATTTTTATCATCACGACCACCTGATGCTCCACTACCACTACCATCATTACCAGCTGACAATGAACGCCCACGGCCACGACCTCTTGCACCAGACTTCCTCATTGTTTTAAAAACTTAACCAAAGTAATTTTATTTGTTGCTGTCAAACAACTTACACGGTGAGCTATAACTTCAGTATGATTTCTATATCCCTTAACAGGTTGGTGAGACCACAAGGAAAATCAGGCACAATGTTACACACTCTGTTTTCTGTGGCACCAAATCACAGAGATGACACACACGCAGGACTGTCACTCAAGCACAAATGTCAATATTAATCTCCCACCTAGTTTTTTTTTTTTTTTCTCAGGGAGACTTTAGAAACCAAATAAGATAAAATGGTTTTTTCAGGGACAATTTAGAAACCAAATAATAAAAAGAAAAAAATAAATAAATAGGCTTTCTATGGCCCACTAAGTGAGAGATGGCACACACAGGAGTGGCACACAAGCCCTGACTGAGGCCAATATTTTTCTCCCACTGATTGATGTAGTGTTTTTTTGTTAAGGTAGATTTTAGAACACAAATCAAGGAAAAAAATAAATAGGCTTTCTATGGCCCACAATTAGAGAGAGAGAGGTGGCACACCCAGGAGTCAAGACTGGCACACAAGCTCAAAGGGCAATATTACTCTCCCACAGTTTTTATATTTTTTTTTTTTTTTTTTTTCAGGGAGACTTTACAAACCAAATAATAAAAAAATAAATAAATAAATAAATAAATAAATAAATAGGCTTTCTATGGCCCACTGAATGAGAGATGGCACACACAGGAGTGGCACACGAGCCCTGACTGAGGCCAATATTTTTCTCCCACTGATTGGCCGGAGACACACTGGTGCGAGAGACGGCTGAGTCTCGCTGGTTAAAAGCAAGCTGTGGCACCTGCACTCCGGAGCGGAGCGTGCGGCTCCATAGCAATACATGGAGCTGCACGCTCAGCTCCGGAATGCAGGTGCCACAGCTTGCTTTTAACCAGCGAGACTCGGCCGTCTCTCGCACCAGTGTGTCTCCGGCCATTGATGTAGTGTGTTTGTGTTGAGGTAGATTTTAGAACACAAATCAAGGAAAAAAATAAATAGGCTTTCTATGGCCCACAATTAGAGAGAGAGAGGTGGCACACCCAGGAGTCAAGACTGGCACACAAGCTGAAAGGGCAATATTACTCTCCCACTGTTTTTTTATGTATTTTTTTTTTTTCAGGGAGACTTTAGAAACCAAATACTAAAAAAAAAAAAAAGGCTTTCTATGGCCCACTGAATGAGAGATGGCACACACAGGAGTGGCACACAAGCCCTGACTGAGGCCAATATTTTTCTCCCACTGATTGATGTAGTGTTTTTGTGTTGAGGTAGATTTTAGAACACAAATCAAGGAAAAAAATAAATAGGCTTTCTATGGCCCACAATTAGAGAGAGAGAGGTGGCACACCCAGGAGTCAAGACTGGCACACAAGCTGAAAGGGCAATATTACTCTCCCACTGTTTTTTTATGTTTTTTTTTTTTTTTCAGGGAGACTTTAGAAACCAAATAATGAAAAAAAAAAAAAAAAAAAAAAAAAGGCTTTCTATGGCCCACTGAATGAGAGATGGCACACACAGGAGTCAGGAGTGGCACACAAGCCCTGACTGAGGCCAATATTTTTCTACCACTGATTGATGTAGTGTTTTTTTTCAGGTAGATTTTAGAACACAAATCAAGGAAAAAAATAAATAGGCTTTCTATGGCCCACTCAGTGAGAGATGGCACACACAGGGATGGCACTCTAGCAGAAATGCCAATCTTAATCTCCCACAAAAAAAAAAAAAAAAAAAAAAAACAGGGACTGTCCTACAATTACTATCTCCCTGCAGTAATCTAAGCCAGGTATGGCAGGCAGCAATAGGAGTGGACTGATGCACAAATTAAATAAAAAGTGTGGACAAACAAAAAAGATAGCTATGCAGAAAGGAAGGAACAAGAGGATATGTGCTTTGAAAAAAGCAGTTGGTTTCCACAGTGGCGTACACACAGCAATACAGCTATCACGGAGCCTTCTAGGGCATCCCAATGAGCTACAGCGCTGAGGGAAAAAAAACCAAAAACGTAGCTTCCACTGTCCCTGCACACCGAAGGTGGTGTTGGACAGTGGAAATCGCTACAGCACAAGCGGTTTGGTGGTTAGTGGACCCTGCCTAACGCTCTCCCTGCTTCTGACGAAGCGGCAGCAACCTCTACCTAAGCTCAGATCAGCAGCAGTAAGATGGCGGTCGGCGGGAACGCCCCTTTATAGCCCCTGTGACGCCGCAGACAGCAAGCCAATCACTGCAATGCCCTTCTCTAAGATGGTGGGGACCAGGACCTATGTCATCACGCTGCCCACACTCTGCGTTCACCTTCATTGGCTGAGAAATGGCGCTTTTCGCGTCATTGAAACGCGACTTTGGCGCGAAAGTCGCGTACCGCATGGCCGACAAGCACAGGGGTCGGATCGGGTTTCATAAGACGCCGACTTAGCCAAAAGTCGGCGACTTTTGAAAATGAACGACCCGTTTCGCTCAACCCTAATTGCTGCTGCTTATGGAAGTTATCTGAAAAAAATGGTAATTGGTAACTTAAAATTCTAGATCCCTTTTATCCTAACTACATGCTTGTGTTTCCCACTGATTAGCCTTAGCACTGTAAAGGCCCTTGTACATGATAATAGTAATAAAACAAGTAATTGGATGTTTGTGCATGTATAGAAATCCTTCCTATCTGCCGCACATCGCCCCGTGTAACCAGCTGATCTGTTACCGATAACATGTGCTGTGTACGGAGACAGAACAGTTGTGTATAGAAATCCTTGCTATCTGCCGCACATCGCCCCGTGTAACCAGCTGATGTGTTACCGATAACATGTGCTGTGTATGGAGACAGAACAGTTGTGTATAGAAATCCTTGCTATCTGCCGCACATTGCCCCGTGTAACCAGCTGATGTGTTACCGATAACATGTGCTGTGTATGGAGACAGAACAGTTGTGTATAGAAATCCTTGCTATCTGCCGCACATCGCCCCGTGTAACCAGCTGATGTGTTACCGATAACATGTGCTGTGTATGGAGACAGAACAGTTGTGTATAGAAATCCTTGCTATCTGCCGCACATCGCCCCGTGTAACCAGCTGATGTGTTACCGATAACATGTGCTGTGTATGGAGACAGAACAGTTGTGTATAGAAATCCTTGCTATCTGCCGCACATTGCCCCGTGTAACCAGCTGATGTGTTACCGATAATGTGCTGTGTATGGAGACAGAACAGTTGTGTATAGAAATCCTTGCTATCTGCCGCACATCGCCCCATATAACCAGCTGATGTGTTACCGATAACATGTGCTGTGTATGGAGACAGAACAGTTGTGTATAGAAATCCTTGCTATCTGCTGCACATCGCCCCGTGTAACCAGCTGATGTGTTACCGATAACATGTGCTGTGTATGGAGACAGAACAGTTGTGTATAGAAATCCTTGCTATCTGCTGCACATCGCCCCGTGTAACCAGCTGATGTGTTACCAATAACATGTGCTGTGTATGGAGACAGAACAGTTGTGTATAGAAATCCTTGCTATCTGTCGCACATTGCCCCGTGTAACCAGCTGATGTGTTACCGATAACATGTGCTCTGTATGGAGACAGAACAGTTGTGTATAGAAATCCTTGCTATCTGCCGCACATCGCCCCGTGTAACCAGCTGATGTGTTACCGATAACATGTGCTGTGTACGGAGACAGAACAGTTGTGTATAGAAA
The DNA here is from genome assembly GCF_051348905.1 of Ranitomeya variabilis. Classification (NCBI taxonomy): domain Eukaryota; kingdom Metazoa; phylum Chordata; class Amphibia; order Anura; family Dendrobatidae; genus Ranitomeya; species Ranitomeya variabilis. The sequence continues at coordinate 817,316,337 of NC_135232.1, read as the reverse complement.
TCCTTGCTATCTGCCGCACATCGCCCCGTGTAACCAGCTGATGTGTTACCGATAACATGTGCTGTGTATGGAGACAGAACGGTTGTGTATAGAAATCCTTGCTATCTGCCGCACATAGCCCCGTGTAACCAGCTGATGTGTTACCGATAACATGTGCTGTGTATGGAGACAGAACAGTTGTGTATAGAAATCCTTGCTATCTGCCGCACATCGCCCCGTGTAACCAGCTGATGTGTTACCGATAACATGTTCTGTGTATGGAGACAGAACAGTTGTGTATAGAAATCCTTGCTATCTGCCGCACTTCGCCCCGTGTAACCAGCTGATGTGTTACCGATAACATGTGCTGTGTATGGAGACAGAACAGTTGTGTATAGAAATCCTTGCTATCTGCCGCACATCGCCCCGTGTAACCAGCTGATGTGTTACTGATAACGTGCTGTGTATGGAGACAGAACAGTTGTGTATAGAAATCCTTGCTATCTGCCGCACTTCGCCCCGTGTAACCAGCTGATGTGTTACCGATAACATGTGCTGTGTATGGAGACAGAACAGTTGTATTAGTGATCGTACTGTGCCCATTATTGCTTTTCTGCCCGTGTAAATCATCCAGAATCTAATGGAACAGAAATGCCGCAGTCATTAGATGTTCAATTATTTATTTACAGGGGAATAGGGAAAAGAAAGATTGTTTTCTTCTTTTGGGATAGGATTGGGAAAATTTGGGGGGAGATTTTTTGGGTGTAATTACAGAAAGAATAGTCTTTGGGAATATTGGTCTTTTTTGTGTTCTGATCACACAGTTTGATTGAATCTCTTTAGACTTTCTGCTTCCTGTCCGGGGTCTTCTTCCAGAGCCGTTTGCTGTTTCCTTTTTATAAACAGCTTTTTGCAGGTGTAAAAGCTGAAAAAAAAGTACACACTTTGTTATATCACCTATTCACATGTAGCTCTAAGATCTCTCTCACAAATACAGAATTATTATTTGTTGAGTATAAAGGATACATACCATATCACTGCAAACAATATGATGATGATGAAGCTGACCGCCAAGAATATTATCAGGGGTTTTTTGTCAGCTGTCATGTCCTTCAGAAAAGTCGGCTCAGGCTTAGTGAGGTCCAGCATATGAGGTAGTGTAGGACGAGGCTTGAATTTTCGGGTCGTCCTTCCAGGTCCTGTGATAACTAAAATAACAAAAATCTTTATTAGTTTATTCCATCTAAAGACTAGGACATTAACCCTTTCCCGACATAGGATGCAATTGTACCTCCTACTTTGGGTCTCCTTGTATGTAACAAGTTCAGGAGCTGAAGGCACTAGACCATAAACGCAGGCATCCATGCCAGAAGTAGGAAGGCGGTCCCTTTCTGGAATAGCATAATGATTCCTTCTTCTGGCATGGATGCTGGCGTTTATGGTCTAGTGCCTTCAGCTCCATATCGGAGATCCTGCCATCTACTGCTATTGGGTGGGATTGTTCCTATTTTCACTATATGGATCTCTGTTGTACTTTTGGAGCATAGTTGGCAGAGTGTTAGTGGTACAGGCATGTCCTCAGGCTTCTTATGTCTCATTAGGTCTATTTTACTGCATTGCCAGCGGTACTGGTATTGGTAGCTTATGATAGACAATCGGTCCCCTGATTGAGCAGATTTACTCTTTGCTGCCTCTTTGGGGGTTTTGATTTTATATTTGTTGTGTCTATATTTTAATAATTACCGTTAAATGTTATGTTTTAAAGTTCCCTATTTTGCTACCTTCTTCAGTGATGTGTCCTTACCTTTCACATGATACATGATTTTACTGACTGGCACATCAGTTACCAGAGTGGTGGCGCACTGGTACATGCCGGCGTCAATCATCTGCACGCCCTTCATCTCTACATAGGGCTCCTCGATGACTTTTGATTCAAGTTCGATCAACTGTGGAAATGGGAGACGGACGGGCATAAGCTGGAAAGATAAATGTCAGAGTCTTAGAAGTCACAATGATTTACCATTAAGATTATTTCTAGATTGTTATTATCAATGTGGCAATTAATGCCAAAATGTTATGGTCCTATGTATAATGATAAAATCATTATAATTTTATCTATGATTTTTAACCATATCATTTAGATAATCTGCCTTATACTTACATTAGTGAACTTGGTTTTATGTGACTCCTCCAGCCTGGCATGCCATTTAAATTTACAGTCCAGGATTAGATCTTCATCCTCTGGAACTTCTATATTTCTCTCTAAATAAAAAAGTAACAAAAAATGTTACATAAGAAATTGTCTAGCTATTCTTTCCCTGTACTTAAAGCATTTAAAAGAAAGGATCAACATACTTTCATGGAACTTTTCAGAATAAACTGAAAGAGTAACATTAAATTTGGATATTATATGACTTGCACCCTGCATTTGTCACAAACTGTCTACTTTACAGGCTCTATATTTAAGGGCATGTGCCCACAATCCGGAGTTGCTGCGGGTTTGACGCTGCGTAGACACAGCGGTCAGCTGTCACAGCATAGTGGGTGGGATTTCTTGAAATCCCATGTCCACTATGCGTCCACAGATGCCAGCGGCTCACCCGTGGAGTCTGACATGCGGCGCATCTGTTCAGACAGCAGCATCTCTATTTATCTTTAGAAATTTCACCAATAGAATGTGCTGAATCTGCATGATTCAGGGAGCACATGCAAATTCACCTGGGTTCAATAGCAGGCAGCGTTTTGAACGCAGCAAACGTGTGCTGCTAATTCTGGATCATGTGCACTCAGGCTTAGTCTGCTATCCACTCTGAGCTGGTGGTAGGAGACTAGATGTGCATGCAGCCTTAGTCTGCTATCCACTCTGTGCTTGTGGGAGGAGACTAGGTGTGCACCTGACCTTAGTCTGCTATCCACTGTGGGCTGGTAGGAGGAGACTAGGTGTGCACCCGGCCTTTGTCTGCTATCCACTCTGAGCGGGTGGGAGGAGACTAGGTGTGCACCTGACCTTAGTCTGCTATCCACTGTGGGCTGGTAGGAGACTAGGTGTGCACCCGGCCTTTGTCTGCTATCCACTCTGAGCTGGTGGGAGGAGACTAGGTGTGCACCCGGCCTTAGTCTGCTATCCACTCTGAGCTGGTGAGAGACAACTAGGTGCGGTTAGCTCTCCTATATACAGCATAGCACACAGAGACAGAGAGATGTATTGCTGCTCTCCACTTTTTATTGAGCACAGTAGGAAGGAGGAAGATCATGTATGAACTTAGCATGCAATACTAAACTGTATGGATGTGAATCAGGCTCTAATGTGAGGTAAAAGACTTGATAGAAAGCTCAGCACAATGGTTCTGTGTCTACCTCTACCTGTCTTCTCTCCCTGCTCCTCACTCTTCCTATAAGTAGGAAAGAAGCAGTTTTCTCTGATAAGGTATATTACAGCATTTCTGAGAATTGCCTATACCATTGATTTATGGAAACTGTGTTGAAAGTATAGCTCCATGTTTGAAGGTATTGTCTCATGACACAGCTCCTTCCAAATTTCATGTTGAGGAATATAGCAAACACCGTCCTACCCATATCCCACCCTAGTTCTGTCCATTTTAGAGGAGCTGGTTGAATCTGGCAGGACATTGCCAAAACTTGCAACATTTTTGCACAACCTCGCATGGTGCATTTTGCGACTTTTTTTCAGTTTTTTACACTAGATTTCTGACTGAAACACTTTGATAATTTGGAGCCTACACCTAAAAGTAACTGGCCACATTAAAGGATCTACTCACCTCCACAGTTTATAGTGTCAGAAAGATGTTTTTCATGGTTTCTGCACGGAGAGCAAAAAAATCCAGTTTTCAAATCTGATAATAAAAAAAGAAATCAATTAAATATGAACTTTGCATTAAACATGTTCTATTAGATTAAAATAAGTATAATAATGTCCTGATGTGTAAACCCCCCACCTCAGTCACCAGCACATGGGCGACATGCTGACCCTTATATTCTGCTTATAGAACCTGTAGAAATGTAATTATTCTGAATCATATCCAGACATTTCAAGATTGTCTGCTATGATCTCTGGCCTATTGGAAGTCTCCTGAGACTGTAATATATAGTGAGTGCTGTGGGTCTTTTGGTTTGCTACACTGTGGGCACAATTATTACAAGGTCATAAGAACCACGCCAGTGCCTACCTAACTTGGTTTTGAATCCTCGGACATACATTTAGCTGAAATGTGTAAACACCTGCCACCATACACCGCAATATACACCGCAGGCTAATCACAAGCCAATAGCTAACGTCATTGTGACCGTCACGGCCAGTGCAAAGTAGTGATGTCATATGCCGACACGCAGGAATCGGTTGCCGGGCCCCGATTTGGCCCATGGAAGAGGACTTTTGCTTTTTAATGTGTGTGATAAGTGTAGAACACATAAAATACTGGAAGAGGCCCAGGATGTGGAACATTATACCACAAAAGAGCCCAGGATTAAGGACATTGTTTTTGGGTGGGGCCCAGGATGAGGTTCAGTGTTATATAGCGGGGCCAGTTGTCATGGCTCAGTTTGGGGATTCTTTTACTATTTGCTCTCCTTAGCTTTCCCTCTCTGCCTTATATGAACTTTTTTCATTTTCTCACCCTGGGTTTTCATATCTGCACACTTTCCTCTCCTCTTGTTGGTAGTATGTTGCGGCCTCCCCTCTGGTTCTTCAGGAGGTATGAGAAACCCCTTGATGGCCTTTTAGGGAGCCAGGTCTGAGGTGATGTTTCTGAGTGGTGCAGCTAAGGTCTTTCTAGTCTATACAAAGACCAGTTTGGTGTGGGTGCAACCTCTCCCTGCAGTAGGTCTTCCCTTTTTTACCAGTGAAAGTGTGTGTTATGTTCATAATAACACCAGTGTGGAGGACATTATTATAGAAAGTGCCCTGGATGGGGAACATTATTACTGAAAGGGGCAAAGAATGGGGAACATTATATCAGAAAGGGGCCTAGGATGAGGGACATTATTCCAAGTAGGGGCCCAGGATGGGGGCATGTACCATGAATGGTCCTATCATAGGGAGGCATTATTAGATACAGGAGCTAGAATGAGGAACAAGCAGTTGGGGTCCCAGGTACAAATTTTGCCCTAAGGCCCATCAAACTCTAGTTACGTCACTAAATCTGAAGCAGATCTGGTGATGTGTAATGACGGAGGATGTGGGCTAATGATATAAATCCCCTCTATTAAGGTGTGCATAATTATTAGGCAGCTTGTTTTTCTCAGGCAAAATGGTACAAAAAAGTTAATTAAAAGTCTTACAGAGGGATGCAGCACTCTTAAAATTGCTAAAATATTGATGAGTGATCATAGAACCATCAAAAGTTTTGTCGCAAATAGTCAATAGTGTTGCTGAAAATGTGTTGAGAGAAAAAAAGACACAGACTAAGGGCTCATATTCACTTGCACGAGACTTGGATGAGTCTCGCACGGCAATACCCGGCTCTGCTGCCCGCATTCAGATTGGAGCGTGCGGCCGCATAGGAATACATGCAGCCGCATGCTCTGCTCCTCTGTGCCAGGTGCAGTGCCGGGTATTGCCGTGCGAGACTCATCCGAGTCCCGCGCAAGTGAGTATGAGCCCTTATTGCCAAAGGTTTGAGAAGAATAAAACACGAAGCAACCAGGAACCAATTATCCTCCATGGCTGTCATATTCCAGAACTGCACCTCACGGGAGGGCAAAGCTCAAGGTGTTCAGTGCTCAGTGACATGGCCAAGGTAAGTGAGGCTAAAACCTGATCACTACTGCACAAGACACAAGTGGAAACGTCAAGACCAGGATAAGAAATATCTGAAGACAGATTTTCCAAAGGTTTTATGGACTGATGATATGGGTGTGACTCTTGAAGGAGCAGATGGATAGGCATGTGTCTTGATTAGCAACCGACACAGACATTTACTTTAAGGCCGGGATCACACATACGCGAGATACAGCCGAGTCTCGCAGGTGAAAACCCAGCTCTGGCGCTGGCACTCCGGAGCGGAGCGTGCAGCCGCACAGCAACACATGGAGCTGCACGCTCCGCTCCAGAGTGCCTGCGCCAGAGGAGGGATTTCACCTACGAGACTCGGCCGTATCTCGCGTATGTGTGATCCCGGCCTAACTCAGATGCCAGAAAATTTGAGGTGAGGAACTGCTATGGGTTGGTATTACTAAAGATGAGACAGTTGGACTTTTTCAGAATGAAGAGGGGCTCAAAATCAACTCCCAAACCTACTTCCAGTTTTTATAAGACACTTTCTTCAAGCAGTAGTACAGGCAAAACTCTGCATCTTTCAAGAAAACCATGATTTTTATTCAGGACAAGGCTTCATCGCATGCATCAAAGTCCTCCACTTCATGGCTGCCAGGAAAGTCCTTAAAGATTGAAGAAATATGACATGGCCCCCTTCCTCACCTGACCTAAACCCTACTGAGAACTTGTGAGCCCTTCCTAAATGGGAGATTTGCTGTAAAGGAAACCAGTACAGCCTCTCTGACCAGTATCTGCGAGGCTGTGGTTGGTGCTGCCGAAAAGGTTGATCATCAACAGATGAAGAAACCGACAGACCCCATAGAAGGACGGCTTCTGGCAGTTATTATAAGGAATAGGGGCTATATTGCTCACTGATATTTCATAGTTGCCTAATAATTCTGCACACATAGATATTCATCTAAGAAAGACAAATCTTCACTTTTCTTATATATTCAGGCTTCAGGTTTAATAACCTTTTGTTTTGACCGACAGCGCTGTAGTTGTTGCATTAGAAAATTAATCAGAAATACAAATTGCCTAATACTTGTGCACACAGGGTATAAAGATGTATATATAGGACATAGGATGATACTTTACCGGTACATTTCTTTTCAAAGCACAAACAGGTGCATCTGTCGAAGTACTCTGTGAAGAGAGGAGACATCATACAATAAATCCCATCATCCCGTCAGAGGAAAGTTGTCATTTCTTCTTCTCACAAGTACATTATTATAATATCTAAGCTCTCGCGAAAGATTGCGCTTACACCAATGACCTGAACTGTAATGGGCGTCATATATTGGAGTATTCTCTCCATCCTGCTACTGGATCCATCAGCTCTCCAGATAATATTTATTACTGACTCTAATTAGTACAGGCATTATATCTGGGGTGTCACACACTATAAATATATGCGAGCCGCAGAGACCCCAGAAAGTGACAACCACAATGTGTGTCCAACATACAAGTATACTATATATATGTGAGTACCAGTCAGTGGTCACAGCTTTCTCTCCGCAGAGCACAGTGAAAATATTTCACAAGTATAATTTACATAAATAACAATGGCTCCGACTCATCAAGGAGGGCGCTTATAGGGGTCGGACGCGCCTCATTCATTAAGAGCTGCATGTCTACTAATGAATCAGGAGCGTCTGACGAGTGGGGTGTGCCTCTGGTCACCTCGCCACAAACCTTACTCTAGTCATGGACTGGAGTAACATGTCTGACGTAATGAACACCACAGTTAGTCATCGATTAGGTGATCTGTGGCATCAAACCCCCGTCCTGCCCCAGCTTCAACATTCTGGAGGATCTGGGAGGAACTGAGATGAAAATGCCAAAAGTCATAACATTTTTATGCAACGTTCAATTGCTTAAAATTTTTGCAACTTTTCAAAAGCAATTTCCGCCAGAATTCTGGTAAGATTTCTTTGATGAATTGGGGCCTATGTATTTTCTCTGGCTCAAAAAAAAAAATCGATTTTTTTAAATTACCTTGATTTTCTGAATTTCCTCCGGCACAGATGATCTTCTCCTTGAGGCAGGTATCACAGCGGGTATAGGTTTGTACCAGTAAACCTGGAGAAATGCACAGACAGTATTAAAACCTAATGATATAGTCAATAATAAGATCAATCAAGAGGCTGAAATCAAGTATAAAATGTACTTACCACAGCTGTTCTCACCTGAGAAATGAGAAAGGACAAATTACTGAAAGTTTAGGTTGTCAGACTCATACAGTAACAGTAATGTCCTGGACTGGACGACATTACAGACGAGTGAGGGGAAGGAAAGAGGAGGAATGATTTCACAGGTGTCTATGAGGAAACCTAGAGTTCGTGTCTACTAGTATCTCTACATGAGGCTGTGAAAAAATTGCAGTATTGTAGAAGAACTTACCTCGTTTATTTGGGCACCTCCCTAAAAAAGAGAATGAAAGAGAATTATTAATTAAAAAATAAAAGAGCCGTGAAATACAGTATAATTGGGATAAATAAAACATATTCCCTTCTTGGACTGCAGTAAAATCAGGATACTAAGTCACTGTGTGTACCCTATTACCTCCAATACATCAGTAATGGGAGATATATGTGCATGGGGTATAGGGAAATGCTTCTATTCCTGGCACAAGATCAAAACCGCATACCCAAATTCGGATCTCAATAATACAAATACAATAAAATAATCCAATAAAAATGCCTTTATTTGATTGGCCTTTATCCAAAACGCGCGTCGGAGTGCGCTGTACTTGAATCGGCGGGCCCTTAAAGGTACATACGCCATTGAACTTTTGCCTTTGGTGTGTGTTCCAGTTTTTATATATATACATATGTCTCTCACCCGGCCTTTATTCACTTAATCAGTCACTTGCACCCTTTATATATTCATTTTTCTGTTACACTTTGCACTATGTTGCACACATTGGATATATAATGATATATTGTTGTTTTTCTACACGCTTCTCTCTTTATTATGCTATATATACGAGAAGCAATTTTTGAGTGTTTTTTTGGACATAAAATAAATATTTAAGCATGCACACCACAGCATGTTTTTTTCTATTTTTGGTGTTTATATATGGTCTTAGATGAGAGATTATATATATATATATATATATATATATATATATATATATATATATATGTACCTTTTATGGCCCGCCATTTGTTCTTATAACTGTTTACAATAACAGATATATTTCTTATCATTATCAGTCTTGCTGTAGTTTTGTAACTTTATTCTTACCAAGTACGGGCACATTGTGTTAGTGCTACCGTTTGCCAATCAAATAAAGGCATTTTTATTGGATTATTTTACTGTATTTCTATTATTGAGCTCCTAATTTGGGTATGTGGTTTTGATCTAGTGTCCCGAATGGTTTGCCATTCTTTTTTTTCTAGCAACCACATTTCCTTTATTTTATTGATATATGTTTCTGGTGGTATTATAATTGAATTGTAATTATCCAGCTGGGAAATTGGTTTGCTACGTCTTTTCTATTCCAGGCACAGCCTGGCTCCACAAGAAGAAATATCTCACTTACTGATGGAAGATTCCGCCACAATATTCCGGACTTTCTCTAAGAGCCGATGGAAATGAAGTCCTACAGTCTGAAGGAGTTGGGCCCCTACAATGTACAAAGAGAAGGAATAATGACAGATATTACAGGCGACTCATTAGTGTTTACCCTCCACCTCAGCCCCCAAAAAACATTATTGTCAATTTTGCATTAGTAGCAGAAACTGAGTTTTTATGTACATGGAAATGTTGAATTTACCTGTAAAGTCCGATTCTTCAATCAGATCAACACATCTTTTATATTCAGACGCGATATCTGATATTGCGATGCTATCTGTAATGAAATAAATACAATCATTATCGGTGTCATATCCATCCATCCATCTTACATTAAGAGATTTAGGAAAATATAGTGAACAGTAATGAGAGAATTACCCAGCATCAGAACGTCGTCCTCCAGATATTGCACCACTGCTCGTTCAGCAGATTTGGCATACCGCTTGATGGTCACAAATTCATCGATGTTTTCATTGACTTGGCTATTTATGTAGATCTGAAACTTTTCCAAAGCCTTTTCCCCTCTGCGGTCACATTCAATGCAGCCGAGAGACGGTCCGATGAAGAAAGATGTCATCAGCAGGAAAAGCCACATTTTGGTCTGGATAAAACCAGACATTTTGAGAAAAAAACAATCCAATCGCTTCTAGAACAACTAGTCGCTAAGGTCGCAGAGAAAACAGAACTGAGTCTCAGAAAGAAAACCACAGCACTGATACAGTTTAGAACCTCACACACTGTCTTAAAGGAATGTGTCTTTATGACATCACTAAGTGACCGTGATGTCATAAGTAATATGCAAATGATGCTCAGTGACACATGAGCTGTTGGGAAGAGTAACTAGAACTGCAATGGGCCGATCAGGTCCCTGGTAATGGACCATTAGTCTTATAGTCTATAATTCACTGTCATTGAAGCTGTGGGAGTTTTAATTCCTGGCCTCAGCTTGTAGATTTTTGCAGATATGCGGAAACATCACACACACACCTTGCAGATATATATATATATATATATATATATACATTCTTGCAGATATACACAAATATACTTACATTGCATGGACACAATCACTTTATATATGCTGCACACATACAGTATACACATACAACATATATACACTTACGCTATATATACAGGCTAAGCACTCATCATCTACATTACATGTCTGCTAGAAACATAGACATAAACCATATATACTGTATGCTACTCACATATTTACACATTCACTGTATATACAGGCCACAAACATATACACTTACATTATAAATATACTAGCATAATGTATATGCTCATGAACTTTATATATTCTACATTAACCTATATACACAAAGTATAATTGTGTACATAAACAGACATATATACATACACTATGTATGCATGAGTCACACATAGGGTTGAGCGACTTTCATTTTCTTAAGATCGAGTCTGGTTTTGTGAAACCCGATTTAGTCCAGAGTCGAGTCGAGTGAAGTCGGCCGATTATCGCTAAAAGTCGGGGATCGACCGAAACACGAAACCCAATGCAAGTCAATGGGGAAGCATAGCCGGCAGTGAGTGGAGGCCAGGAAAACACCTACAGTGCACATTTTACTGCCAAAAACATCCATTCTTGTTTTCTGAACCTTGTCAATCTTAATTAACTTTATAATAATAGTTGGGCACTGGAAATTGGGGGTCATTTGGCAAAAGTTGTGGGGGTAGGGCTGGTTCAAGGTTTTAGTGGGCCCAGGAAACATGGACTACGTCATGGCGGTGGAGCAGGGAGAGGTAAGTATTTCAACGTTGCAAGTGCTGTGATCCTGAGCAAGCAGGGGGGGCCCACTCGTTCGCATTGGCACTGGCACAGGGCCCCTCAAAGTACGGCAATGTGTTTGCATGGCGGGGGCGCCTCCCACCAGCAGCGACACTTTTGCGTACTCTGAGTGGCCCTGTGCCAGTGACGTCGCCAACGAGTATGGCCCCCCCACCTGATGAAGGAACCTGCACTTTCATCTGCACCTTCCTCTTTGTCCCTGTGTAAGGTGGTATAATATGCGGGAAGGGGAACCTTACTTTCAGCAGGGTCAGATTCTGGCTGTGTAGAGTACAAGGGGAATGTAGTGGTCTAGGTCAATGTACCAGCAGACTCATCTAGCAGTGGCTGGGCAATGGGCAGGATGATGAGGAAACAGATATAGGGCCAAAGAATAAAGTAGGCTAAATGCATATCAAAATTGGTAACAGGACTAAACAGGCGGCATTGCTTTGTTCAGTGGAGTAGCAAACCCAAGAGCAGCAGACACTGTTTCAAGGGCCTAACCACACTAGTAGGCCAAATGCAGTTTAATATCTGATAGTATAGGCCGAAAGCCAGAATGTGGAAGCTCAGCTTTGTTCAGTTGAGGACAACACCAGGGAGGGGCAGACGCCGTTAGTAGGCCCTAACCACCATTTTGTTTTTTAAAAAACACTTAATGAGAGCCAGAAGGTTGAAGCTCAGCTTTATTCAGTTGAGGGCAACACCAGGGAGGGGCAGAAGCCGTTAGTAGGCCCTAACCACCATTTTGTTTTTTAAAAAACACTTAATGAGAGCCAGAAGGTTGAAGCTCAGCTTTATTCAGTTGAGGGCAACACCAGGGAGGGGCAGAAGCCGTTAGTAGGCCCTAACCACCATTTTGTTTTTTAAAAAACACTTAATGAGAGCCAGAAGGTTGAAGCTCAGCTTTATTCAGTTGAGGGCAACACCAGGGAGGGGCAGAAGCCGTTAGTAGGCCCTAACCACCATTTTGTTTTTTAAAAAACACTTAATGAGAGCCAGAAGGTTGAAGCTCAGCTTTATTCAGTGGAGGGCAACACCAGGCAGGGGCAGACACCGTTAGTAGGCCGGAACCACCAATGTGTTTAAAAACAGCAGTTAATCAGAGCCGGAAGGTAGAAGCTCAGCTTTATTCAGTTGAGGGCAACACCAGGGAGGGGCAGACACCGTTAGTAGGCCCTAACCACCATTTTGTTTTTTAAAAAACACTTAATGAGAGCCAGAAGGTTGAAGCTCAGCTTTATTCAGTGGAGGGCAACACCAGGCAGGGGCAGACACCGTTAGTAGGCCGGAACCACCAATGTGTTTAAAAACAGCAGTTAATCAGAGCCGGAAGGTAGAAGCTCAGCTTTATTCAGTTGAGGGCAACACCAGGGAGGGGCAGACACCGTTAGTAGGCCCTAACCACCATTTTGTTTTTTAAAAAAGACTTAATGAGAGCCAGAAGGTTGAAGCTCAGCTTTATTCAGTTGAGGGCAACACCAGGGAGGGGCAGAAGCCGTTAGTAGGCCGGAACCACCAATGTGTTTAAAAACAGCAGTTAATCAGAGCCGGAAGGTAGAAGCTCAGCTTTATTCAGTTGAGGGCAACACCAGGGAGGGGCAGACACCGTTAGTAGGCCCTAAACACCATTTTGTTTTTTAAAAAACACTTAATGAGAGCCAGAAGGTTGAAGCTCAGCTTTATTCAGTTGAGGGCAACACCAGGGAGGGGCAGAAGCCGTTAGTAGGCCCTAACCACCATTTTGTTTTTTAAAAAACACTTAATGAGAGCCAGAAGGTTGAAGCTCAGCTTTATTCAGTGGAGGGCAACACCAGGCAGGGGCAGACACCGTTAGTAGGCCGGAACCACCAATGTGTTTAAAAACAGCAGTTAATCAGAGCCGGAAGGTAGAAGCTCAGCTTTATTCAGTTGAGGGCAACACCAGGGAGGGGCAGAAGCCGTTAGTAGGCCCTAACCACCATTTTGTTTTTTAAAAAACACTTAATGAGAGCCAGAAGGTTGAAGCTCAGCTTTATTCAGTTGAGGGCAACACCAGGGAGGGGCAGAAGCCGTTAGTAGGCCCTAAACACCATTTTGTTTTTTAAAAAACACTTAATGAGAGCAAGAAGGTTGAAGCTCAGCTTTATTCAGTTGAGGACAACTTGAATTAGGGACTGCAGACAGACTTAGCAGGCTGTCCCCTGTGTGGACCATGCATCCAATACATTAACCCATTGAGCCACAAAGGACACGTAACCTTCCGTGGCCATGCCTACAGGTCCATGTGTCTGTTGTCAGGTGTACCTTTGTCAGTGTAGGCCTATTGGAAGGAGGGACCGCAGACAGGCTTCGAAGGCCTAACACAATTAAATGGGCTGGCTGTAGGCACTTTAAAATTGGTTCCAGGGGTACACGGGCAGCAGTGTTCTGGACAGTGGAGGCCTAGTGGAAGGAGGGACCGCAGACAGGCTTCGAAGGCCTAACACAATAAAATGGGCTGGCTGTAGGCACTTTAAAATTTGTTCCAGGGGTACACGGGCAGCAGTGTTCTGGACAGTGGAGGCCTAGTGGAAGGAGGGACCGCAGACAGGCTTCGAAGGCCTAACACAATAAAATGGGCTGGCTGTAGGCACTTTAAAATTGGTTCCAGGGGTACACAGGCAGCAGTGGTCTGGTCAGTGGAGGCCTAGTGGAAGGAGGGACCGCAGACAGGCTTCGAAGGCCTAACACAATAAAATGGGCTGGCTGTAGGCACTTTAAAATTGGTTCCAGGGGTACACGGGCAGCAGTGGTCTGGTCAGTGGAGGCCTAGTGGAAGGAGGGACCGCAGACAGGCTTCGAAGGCCTAACACAATAAAATGGGCTGGCTGTAGGCACTTTAAAATTGGTTCCAGGGGTACACGGGCAGCAGTGTTCTGGACAGTGGAGGCCTAGTGGAAGGAGGGACCGCAGACAGGCTTCGAAGGCCTAACACAATAAAATGGGCTGGCTGTAGGCACTTTAAAATTGGTTCCAGGGGTACACGGGCAGCAGTGGTCTGGTCAGTGGAGGCCTAGTGGAAGGAGGGACCGCAGACAGGCTTCGAAGGCCTAACACAATAAAATGGGCTGGCTGTAGGCACTTTAAAATTGGTTCCAGGGGTACACGGGCAGCAGTGGTCTGGACAGTGGAGGCCTAGTGGAAGGAGGGACCGCAGACAGGCTTCGAAGGCCTAACACAATAAAATGGGCTGGCTGTAGGCACTTTAAAATTGATTCCAGGGGTACACGGGCAGCAGTGTTCTGGACAGTGGAGGCCTAGTGGAAGGAGGGACCGCAGACAGGCTTCGAAGGCCTAACACAATAAAATGGGCTGGCTGTAGGCACTTTAAAATTGGTTCCAGGGGTACACGGGCAGCAGTGGTCTGGTCAGTGGAGGCCTAGTGGAAGGAGGGACCGCAGACAGGCTTCGAAGGCCTAACACAATAAAATGGGCTGGCTGTAGGCACTTTAAAATTGGTTCCAGGGGTACACGGGCAGCAGTGGTCTGGACAGTGGAGGCCTAGTGGAAGGAGGGACCGCAGACAGGCTTCGAAGGCCTAACACAATAAAATGGGCTGGCTGTAGGCACTTTAAAATTGATTCCAGGGGTACACGGGCAGCAGTGTTCTGGACAGTGGAGGCCTAGTGGAAGGAGGGACCGCAGACAGGCTTCGAAGGCCTAACACAATAAAATGGGCTGGCTGTAGGCACTTTAAAATTGGTTCCAGGGGTACACGGGCAGCAGTGTTCTGGACAGTGGAGGCCTAGTGGAAGGAGGGACCGCAGACAGGCTTCGAAGGCCTAACACAATAAAATGGGCTGGCTGTAGGCACTTTAAAATTGGTTCCAGGGGTACACGGGCAGCAGTGGTCTGGTCAGTGGAGGCCTAGTGGAAGGAGGGACCGCAGACAGGCTTCGAAGGCCTAACACAATAAAATGGGCTGGCTGTAGGCACTTTAAAATTGGTTCCAGGGGTACACGGGCAGCAGTGGTCTGGTCAGTGGAGGCCTAGTGGAAGGAGGGACCGCAGACAGGCTTCGAAGGCCTAACACAATAAAATGGGCTGGCTGTAGGCACTTTAAAATTGGTTCCAGGGGTACACGGGCAGCAGTGGTCTGGTCAGTGGAGGCCTAGTGGAAGGAAGGACCGCAGACAGGCTTCGAAGGCCTAACACAATAAAATGGGCTGGCTGTAGGCACTTTAAAATTGATTCCAGGGGTACACGGGCAGCAGTGTTCTGGACAGTGGAGGCCTAGTGGAAGGAGGGACCGCAGACAGGCTTCGAAGGCCTAACACAATAAAATGGGCTGGCTGTAGGCACTTTAAAATTGGTTCCAGGGGTACACGGGCAGCAGTGTTCTGGACAGTGGAGGCCTAGTGGAAGGAGGGACCGCAGACAGGCTTCGAAGGCCTAACACAATAAAATGGGCTGGCTGTAGGCACTTTAAAATTGGTTCCAGGGGTACACGGGCAGCAGTGGTCTGGTCAGTGGAGGCCTAGTGGAAGGAGGGACCGCAGACAGGCTTCGAAGGCCTAACACAATAAAATGGGCTGGCTGTAGGCACTTTAAAATTGATTCCAGGGGTACATGGGCAGCAGTGTTCTGGACAGTGGAGGCCTAGTGGAAGGAGGGACCGCAGACAGGCTTCGAAGGCCTAACACAATAAAATGGGCTGGCTGTAGGCACTTTAAAATTGGTTCCAGGGGTACACGGGCAGCAGTGTTCTGGACAGTGGAGGCCTAGTGGAAGGAGGGACCGCAGACAGGCTTCGAAGGCCTAACACAATAAAATGGGCTGGCTGTAGGCACTTTAAAATTGGTTCCAGGGGTACACGGGCAGCAGTGGTCTGGTCAGTGGAGGCCTAGTGGAAGGAGGGACCGCAGACAGGCTTCGAAGGCCTAACACAATAAAATGGGCTGGCTGTAGGCACTTTAAAATTGGTTCCAGGGGTACACGGGCAGCAGTGTTCTGGACAGTGGAGGCCTAGTGGAAGGAGGGACCGCAGACAGGCTTCGAAGGCCTAACACAATAAAATGGGCTGGCTGTAGGCACTTTAAAATTGGTTCCAGGGGTACACGGGCAGCAGTGTTCTGGACAGTGGAGGCCTAGTGGAAGGAGGGACCGCAGACAGGCTTCGAAGGCCTAAAATAACAAACAATAGGCTCATGGCAGTTTTACAGCGGTTACATGGATACACGGGCAGGCAGCTTGGTGGTGAGTGGAGGAGTATTTAAAGTAGGGATGGCAGACAGGCTATCAAAGGCCTAAAATAACAAACAATAGGCTCATGGCAGTTTTACAGCGGTTACATGGATACACGGGCAGGCAGCTTGGTGGTGAGTGGAGGAGTATTTAAAGTAGGGACCGCAGACAGGCTATCAAAGGCCTAAAATAACAAACAATAGGCTCATGGCAGTTTTACAGCGGTTACATGGATACACGGGCAGGCAGCTTGGTGGTGAGTGGAGGAGTATTTAAAGTAGGGATGGCAGACAGGCTATCAAAGGCCTAAAATAACAAACAATAGGCTCATGGCAGTTTTACAGCGGTTACATGGATACACGGGCAGGCAGCTTGGTGGTCAGTGGAGGAGTATTTAAAGTAGGGACCGCAGACAGGCTATCAAAGGCCTAAAATAACAAACAATAGGCTCATGGCAGTTTTACAGCGGTTACATGGATACACGGGCAGGCAGCTTGGTGGTCAGTGGAGGAGTATTTAAAGTAGGGACCGCAGACAGGCTATCAAAGGCCTAAAATAACAAACAATAGGCTCATGGCAGTTTTACAGCGGTTACATGGATACACGGGCAGGCAGCTTGGTGGTCAGTGGAGGAGTATTTAAAGTAGGGACCGCAGACAGGCTATCAAAGGCCTAAAATAACAAACAATAGGCTCATGGCAGTTTTACAGCGGTTACATGGATACACGGGCAGGCAGCTTGGTGGTCAGTGGAGGAGTATTTAAAGTAGGGACCGCAGACAGGCTTCGAAGGCCTAAAATAACAAACAATAGGCTCATGGCAGTTTTACAGCGGTTACATGGATACACAGGCAGGCAGCTTGGTGGTGAGTGGAGGAGTATTTAAAGTAGGGACCGCAGACAGGCTATCAAAGGTCTAAAATAACAAACAATAGGCTCATGGCAGTTTTACAGCGGTTACATGGATACACGGGCAGGCAGCTTGGTGGTCAGTGGAGGAGTATTTAAAGTAGGGACCGCAGACAGGCTTCGAAGGCCTAAAATAACAAACAATAGGCTCATGGCAGTTTTACAGCGGTTACATGGATACACAGGCAGCTTGGTGGTCAGTGGAGGAGTATTTAAAGTAGGGACCGCAGACAGGCTATCAAAGGCCTAAAATAACAAACAATAGGCTCATGGCAGTTTTCCAGCGGTTACATGGATACACAGGCAGCTTGGTGGTGAGTGGAGGAGTATTTAAAGTAGGGACCGCAGACAGGCTTCGAAGGCCTAAAATAACAAACAATAGGCTCATGGCAGTTTTACAGCGGTTACATGGATACACAGGCAGCTTGGTGGTGAGTGGAGGAGTAGTGCAAGGAGTGTCTGTCCCAGTACTCCCAAAATATAAATAGATGTTAGTGTCTCGCAAAACAACCAAAACAAAAAAAAAGGTGGCATACTTAGGTACAGGGGTGGGCTCATCTGCTGAGTTTCTGACATAGTAATTTGGCTGTAACTATTTAATGGTGCCAATATAGGACACAGACACAGACTACTTTAAGTTGCATCATAGATGTGTACAAATTTGTATTGTCAGTGCCAGACATTGAATGATGTCAGCGAATAGACTAAAGATTGGTGGAGCTGTGCGACATAATTTTGCACGTGGTAGAGCACATTTTGAGCTGGGGTAGGGGGGAACTCTCTTGAGGCCGGCGGGACCGCCCCAGGGCCCCTCATGTTACAACGGTGTGTCTGACGTTGGGTGCGCACCACCACCGCCAGAGACCCTACATTGTACTATGAGGGACCCAGTAGCAATGCCGTCAACCAAAAGCGAGCACACCCACCTCTTCAGACAAACAGCAGTCTCACGGGTGCTTGCGCCAAGTCACGATACCACGGCCCCGTGTGGGGAGTTTGGCCATTTAGGGAGGTGTAAACATGTCGTATGCTGTACAATCAGCTGCAGCAAATTAGACATTAGAAAAGTAATTCACAGGCAAGAGCTTTTCATAGGAAAGCTAGGTGTCGGCCGGGCAAGGTGGGGCAAAAGATTTCGAAATCCAGTTGTGGTTCATTTTAATGAATGTTAGATCGTCAACATTTTGGGTAGCCAGACGAGTCCTTTTTTCGGTTAATATTGAACCTGCAGCACTGAATACTCTTTCTGATAGGACACTTGCTGCCGGGCAAGCAAGCTCCTGCAATGCATATTCTGCCAATTCTGGCCAGGTGTCTAATTTGGAGGCCCAGTAATCAAATGGGAATGACGGTTGAGGGAGAACATCGATAAGGGATGAAAAATAGTTAGTAACCATACTGGACAAATGTTGTCTCCTGTCACTTTCAATTGATGCAGCAGTACCTGTCCTGTCTGCGGTCATAGCAAAATCACTCCACAACCTGGTCAGAAAACCCCTCTGTCCAACGCCACTTCTGATGTGTGCACCCCTAACACTCCTAGTCTGCTGCCCCCTGGAGCTCGTGTGAGAACGATCACGTGCGCTGTGTGCTGGGAATGCCTGAAGCAAATGGTCAACAAGAGTTGATTGTTTGGTTGCTAATATTAGTTCCAAGTTCTCATGTGGCATAATATTTTGCAATTTGCCTTTATAGCGTGGATCAAGGAGGCAGGCCAACCAGTAATCGTCATCGTTCATCATTTTCGTAATGCGTGTGTCCCTTTTTAGGATACGTAAGGCATAATCCGCCATATGGGCCAAAGTTCCAGTTGTCAAATCTCCGGTTGTGATTGGTTGAGGGGCAGTTGCAGGCAAATCTACGTCACTTGTGTCCCTCAAAAAACCAGAACCCGGCCGTGACACGCAACCAATTTCCTGAGCCCCCGGGAAAGGTTCGGCATTAAAAATATACTCATCCCCATCATCCTCCTCGTCCTCCACCTCCTCTTCGCCCGCTACCTCGTCCTGTACACTGCCCTGACCAGACAATGGCTGACTGTCATCAAGGCTTTCCTCTTCCTCTGGTGCAGACGCCTGCTCCTTTATGTGCGTCAAACTTTGCATCAGCAGACGCATTAGGGGGATGCTCATGCTTATTACGGCGTTGTCTGCACTAACCAGCCGTGTGCATTCCTCAAAACACTGAAGGACTTGACACATGTCTTGTATCTTAGACCACTGCACACCTGACAACTCCATGTCTGCCATCCTACTGCCTGCCCGTGTATCCTCCCACAAATAAATAACAGCACGCCTCTGTTCGCACAGTCTCTGAAGCATGTGCAGTGTTGAGTTCCACCTTGTTGCAACGTCTATGATTAGGCGATGCTGGGGAAGGTTCAAAGACCGCTGATAGGTCTGCATACGGCTGGCGTGTACAGGCGAACGTCGGATATGTGAGCAAAGTGCACGCACTTTGAGGAGCAGGTCGGAGAACCCAGGATAAGTTTTCAATAAGCACTGCACCACCAGGTTTAAGGTGTGAGCCAGGCAAGGAATGTGTTTCAGTTGGGAAAGGGAGATGGCAGCCATGAAATTCCTTCCGTTATCACTCACTACCTTGCCTGCCTCAAGATCTACTGTGCCCAGCCACGACTGCGTTTCTTGTTGCAAGAACTCGGACAGAACTTCCGCGGTGTGTCTGTTGTCGCCCAAACACTTCATAGCCAATACAGCCTGCTGATGCTTGGCAGTAGCTGGCCCATAATGGGACAACTGGTGTGCAACAGTGTCATCTGCCGATGGAGTGGTTGGCCGACTGCGTTCTGTGGAAGAGCTGTAGCTTCTGCAGGAGGACGAGGTGGAGGAGGAGGAGGGGGTGCGAACGCCTACAGCCAACTGTTTCCTAGACCGTGGGCTAGGCACAACTGTCCCTAAATTGATGTCGCCTGTGGACCCTGCATCCACCACATTCACCCAGTGTGCCGTGATGGACACATAACGTCCCTGGCCATGCCTACTGGTCCATGCATCTGTAGTCAGGTGCACCTTTGTACTCACAGATTGCCTGAGTGCATGGACGATGCGCTGTTTAACATGCTGGTGCAGGGCTGGGATGGCTTTTCTGGAAAAAAAGTGTCGACTGGGTAGCTCGTATCGTGGTTCAGCGTACTCCATCAGGGCTTTGAAAGCTTCGCTTTCAACTAACCGGTAGGGCATCATCTCTAACGAGATTAGTCTAGCTATGTGGGCGTTAAAACCCTGTGTACGCGGATGCGAGGATAAGTACTTCCTTTTTCTAACCAGAGTCTCATGTAGGGTGAGCTGGACTGGAGAGCTGGAGATCGTGGAACTTTCGGGTGTGCCGGTGTACATGGCAGACTGAGAGACGGTTGGAGACGGTATTGTTTCCGCCGGTGCCCTAGATGCAATATTTCCTCCTACAAAACTGGTGATTCCCTGACCCTGACTGCTTTTGGCTGGCAAAGAAACCTGCACAGATACTGCCGGTGGTGCGGAAAATGGTGGCCTTACAGTGACGGAAGGGATGTTGCGTTGCTGACTAGCTTCATTGGCCGAGGGTGCTACAACCTTAAGGGACGTTTGGTAGTTAGTCCAGGCTTGAAAATGCATGGTGGTTAAGTGTCTATGCATGCAACTAGTATTTAGACTTTTCAGATTCTGACCTCTGCTTAAGCTAGTTGAACATTTTTGACAGATGACTTTGCGCTGATCAGTTGGATGTTGTTTAAAAAAATGCCAGACTGCACTCTTCCTAGCATCGGATCCCTTTTCAGGGATTGCAGACTGAGCTTTAACCGGATGGCCACGCTGTCCTCCAACAGGTTTTGGCTTTGACACGCGTTTTGGGCCAGATACGGGCCCGGCAGATGGAACCTGTTGCGATGTTGATGCCTGCTGCGGCCCCTCCTCCACCTCCGCTTCTGAACTACTGCCGCCTGCACCCTGTTCCCCCAATGGCTGCCAATCGGGGTCAATAACTGGGTCATCTATTACCTCCTCTTCGAGCTCGTGTGCAACTTCGTCTGTGTCACTGTGTCGGTCGGTGGTATAGCGTTCGTGGCGGGGCAACATAGTCTCATCAGGGTCTGATTGTGGATCTGTACCCTGAGAGGGCAATGTGGTGGTCTGAGTCAAAGGAGCAGCATAGTACTCTGGCTGTGGCTGTGCATCAGTGCACTCCATGTCAGAATCTACTTGTAATGGGCATGGCCTGTTAAATGTTTCACTTTCTAAGCCAGGGACGGTATGTGTAAAGAGCTCCATGGAGTGACCCGTTGTGTCGCCTGCTGCATCCTTCTCTCTTGTTGTAGTTTTTGCTGAGGAGGACAAGGAAGCGACTTGTCCCTGACCGTGAACATCCACAAGCGACGCGCTGCTTTTACATTTACCAGTTTCTGAAGAGGAGGCAAAAGAGCTAGAGGCTGAGTCTGCAATGTAAGCCAAAACTTGCTGTTGCTGCTCCGCCTTTAAAAGCGGTTTTCCTACTCCCAGAAAAGAGAGCGTTCGAGGCCTTGTGTAGCCTGACGACGAAACTGGCTCCACAGCTCCAGACTTAGGTGGAATATTTTTATCCCCACGACCACCTGATGCTCCACTACCACTACCATCATTACCAGCTGACAATGAACGCCCACGACGACCTCTTGCACCAGACTTCCTCATTGTTTTAAAATCTTAACCAAAGTAACTTTATTTGTTGCTGTCAAACAACTTACACGGTGAGCTATAACTTCAGTATGATTTCAATATCCCTTAACAGGTTGGTGAGACCACAAGGAAAATCAGGCACAATGTTACACACTCTGTTTTCTGTGGCACCAAATCACAGAGATGACACACACGCAGGACTGTCACTCAAGCACTAATGTCAATATTAATCTCCCACCTAATTTATTTATTTTTTTTTTCTCAGGGAGACTTTAGAAACCAAATAATATTAAAAAAACAAAAAAATAAATAGCCTTTCTATGGCCCACTGAATGAGAGAGAGATGTGGCACACCCAGGAGTCAAGACTGGCACACAAGCTGAAAGGGCAATATTACTCTCCCACTGTTTTTTTATGTATTTTTTGTTTTTTAAGGGAGACTTTAGAAACCCAATAATATTTAAAAAAATAAATAAATAGGCTTTCTATGGCCCACTGAATGAGAGGGAGAGAGGTGGGACACCCAGGAGTCAAGACTGGCACACAAGCTGAAAGGGCAATATTACTCTCCCACTGTTTTTTTTTTTTTTTTTTTCAGGGAGACTTTAGAAACCAAATAATACTAAAAAAACCAAAAAAATAAATAGCCTTTCTATGGCCCACTGAATGAGAGAGAGATGTGGCACACCCAGGAGTCAAGACTGGCACACAAGCTGAAAGGGCAATATTACTCTCCCACTGTTTTTTTATGTTTTTTTTTTTTCAGGGAGACTTTAGAAACCAAATAATATTAAAAAAACCAAAAAAATAAATAGCCTTTCTATGGCCCACTGAATGAGAGAGAGAGGTGGCACACCCAGGAGTCAAGACTGGCACACAAGCTGAAAGGGCAATATTACTCTCCCACTGTTTTTTTATGTATTTTTTGTTTTTTAAGGGAGACTTTAGAAACCCAATAATATTTAAAAAAAAAAATAAATAGGCTTTCTATGGCCCACTGAATGAGAGGGAGAGAGGTGGCACACCCAGGAGTCAAGACTGGCACACAAGCTGAAAGGGCAATATTACTCTCCCACTGTTTGGTTTTTTTTTTTTTTTTTCAGGGAGACTTTAGAAACCAAATAATATTAAAAAAAACAAAAAAATAAATAGCCTTTCTATGGCCCACTGAATGAGAGAGAGAGGTGGCACACCCAGGAGTCAAGACTGGCACACAAGCTGAAAGGGCAATATTACTCTCCCACTGTTTTTTTATGTATTTTTTGTTTTTTAAGGGAGACTTTAGAAACCCAATAATATTTAAAAAAATAAATAAATAGGCTTTCTATGGCCCACTGAATGAGAGGGAGAGAGGTGGCACACCCAGGAGTCAAGACTGGCACACAAGCTGAAAGGGCAATATTACTCTCCCACTGTTTTTTTTTTTTTTTTTTTTTTTCAGGGAGACTTTAGAAACCAAATAATATTAAAAAAACCAAAAAAATAAATAGCCTTTCTATGGCCCACTGAATGAGAGAGAGATGTGGCACACCCAGGAGTCAAGACTGGCACACAAGCTGAAAGGGCAATATTACTCTCCCACTGTTTTTTTATGTTTTTTTTGTTTTTTAAGGGAGACTTTAGAAACCCAATAATATTTAAAAAAAAAAATAAATAGGCTTTCTATGGCCCACTGAATGAGAGGGAGAGAGGTGGCACACCCAGGAGTCAAGACTGGCACACAAGCTGAAAGGGCAATATTACTCTCCCACTGTTTTTTTTTTTTTTTTTTTTTTTCAGGGAGACTTTAGAAACCAAATAATATTAAAAAAAACAAAAAAATAAATAGCCTTTCTATGGCCCACTGAATGAGAGAGAGAGGTGGCACACCCAGGAGTCAAGACTGGCACACAAGCTGAAAGGGCAATATTACTCTCCCACTGTTTTTTTATGTATTTTTTGTTTTTTAAGGGAGACTTTAGAAACCCAATAATATTTAAAAAAATAAATAAATAGGCTTTCTATGGCCCACTGAATGAGAGGGAGAGAGGTGGCACACCCAGGAGTCAAGACTGGCACACAAGCTGAAAGGGCAATATTACTCTCCCACTGTTTTTTTTTTTTTTTTTTTTTTTCAGGGAGACTTTAGAAACCAAATAATATTAAAAAAACCAAAAAAATAAATAGCCTTTCTATGGCCCACTGAATGAGAGAGAGATGTGGCACACCCAGGAGTCAAGACTGGCACACAAGCTGAAAGGGCAATATTACTCTCCCACTGTTTTTTTATGTTTTTTTTGTTTTTTAAGGGAGACTTTAGAAACCCAATAATATTTAAAAAAAAAAATAAATAGGCTTTCTATGGCCCACTGAATGAGAGGGAGAGAGGTGGCACACCCAGGAGTCAAGACTGGCACACAAGCTGAAAGGGCAATATTACTCTCCCACTGTTTTTTTTTTTTTTTTTTTTTTCAGGGAGACTTTAGAAACCAAATAATATTAAAAAAACCAAAAAAATAAATAGCCTTTCTATGGCCCACTGAATGAGAGAGAGAGGTGGCACACCCAGGAGTCAAGACTGGCACACAAGCTGAAAGGGCAATATTACTCTCCCACTGTTTTTTTATGTATTTTTTGTTTTTTAAGGGAGACTTTAGAAACCCAATAATATTTAAAAAAAAAAAAAATAGGCTTTCTATGGCCCACTGAATGAGAGGGAGAGAGGTGGCACACCCAGGAGTCAAGACTGGCACACAAGCTGAAAGGGCAATATTACTCTCCCACTGTTTTTTTTTTTTTTTTTTTTTTCAGGGAGACTTTAGAAACCAAATAATATTAAAAAAACCAAAAAAATAAATAGCCTTTCTATGGCCCACTGAATGAGAGAGAGATGTGGCACACCCAGGAGTCAAGACTGGCACACAAGCTGAAAGGGCAATATTACTCTCCCACTGTTTTTTTATGTATTTTTTGTTTTTTAAGGGAGACTTTAGAAACCCAATAATATTTAAAAAAATAAATAAATAGGCTTTCTATGGCCCACTGAATGAGAGGGAGAGAGGTGGCACACCCAGGAGTCAAGACTGGCACACAAGCTGAAAGGGCAATATTACTCTCCCACTGTTTTTTTTTTTTTTTTTTTTTTTTTCAGGGAGACTTTAGAAACCAAATAATATTAAAAAAACCAAAAAAATAAATAGCCTTTCTATGGCCCACTGAATGAGAGAGAGATGTGGCACACCCAGGAGTCAAGACTGGCACACAAGCTGAAAGGGCAATATTACTCTCCCACTGTTTTTTTATGTTTTTTTTGTTTTTTAAGGGAGACTTTAGAAACCCAATAATATTTAAAAAAAAAAATAAATAGGCTTTCTATGGCCCACTGAATGAGAGGGAGAGAGGTGGCACACCCAGGAGTCAAGACTGGCACACAAGCTGAAAGGGCAATATTACTC
This sequence comes from Ranitomeya variabilis, assembly GCF_051348905.1. Lineage (NCBI taxonomy): Eukaryota > Metazoa > Chordata > Amphibia > Anura > Dendrobatidae > Ranitomeya > Ranitomeya variabilis. Next base: position 817,291,012 of record NC_135232.1, on the reverse strand, counting down.
TCCCACTGTTTTTTTTTTTTTTTTTTTTTTCAGGGAGACTTTAGAAACCAAATAATATTAAAAAAACCAAAAAAATAAATAGCCTTTCTATGGCCCACTGAATGAGAGAGAGAGGTGGCACACCCAGGAGTCAAGACTTGCACACAAGCTGAAAGGGCAATATTACTCTCCCACTGTTTTTTTATTTTTTTTATTTTTTTCAGGGAGACTTTAGAAACCAAATAATAAGAAAAAAAAAAAATAAATAAATAGGCTTTCTATAGCCCACTGAATAAGAGATAGCACACACAGCAGTGGCACACAAGCCCTGACTGAGGCCAATATTTTTCTACCACTGATTGATGTAGTGTTTTTGTGTTGAGGTAGAATTTAGAACACAAATCACGGAAAAAATAAATAGGCTTTCTATGGCCCACTCAGTGAGAGATGGCACACACAGGGATGGCACTCTAGCAGAAATGCCAATCTTAATCTCCCACAAAAAAAAAAAAAAAAAAAAAAAAAAAACAGGGACTGTCCTACAATTACTATCTCCCTGCAGTAATGTAAGCCAGGTATGGCAGGCAGCAATAGAAGTGGACTGATGCACAAATTAAATAAAAAGTGTGGACAAACAAAAAAGATAGCTGTGCAGAAAGGAAGGAACAAGAGGATATGTGCTTTGAAAAAAGCAGTTGGTTTCCACAGTGGCGTACACACAGCAATACAGCTATCAGGGAGCCTTCTAGGGCAGCCCAATGAGCTACAGCGCTGAGGAAAAAAAAAAAAAAAAAGCTTCCACTGTCCCTGCACACCGAAGGTGGTGTTGGACAGTGGAAATCGCTACAGCACAAGCGGTTTGGTGGTTAGTGGACCCTGCCTAACGCTATCCCTGCTTCTGACGAAGCGGCAGCAACCTCTCCCTAAGCTCAGATCAGCAGCAGTAAGATGGCGGTCGGCGGGAACGCCCCTTTATAGCCCCTGTGACGCCGCAGACAGCAAGCCAATCACTGCAATGCCCTTCTCTAAGATGGTGGGGACCAGGACCTATGTCATCACGCTGCCCACACTCTGCGTTCACCTTCATTGGCTGAGAAATGGCGCTTTTCGCGTCATTGAAACGCGACTTTGGCGCGAAAGTCGCGTACCGCATGGCCGACAAGCACAGGGGTCGGATCGGGTTTCATGAGACGCCGACTTAGCCAAAAGTCAGCGACTTTTGAAAATGATCGACCCGTTTCGCTCAACCCTACCGTGTTTCCCCGAAAGTAAGGCCCTGTCTTATATTAATTTTACCCCCAAAAGTCCCACCCTGCCTTACTTTCGGGGGAGGCCTTACATTGGAAAAAAAAATGTCCGGCATCCACCCCATCCTCCCCCCTGCAGCCTCACCATACAGTGGTTCTGCCCCCCACTCTGCCACCACACACACTGACACATACGGTACCGGTACAGCCCCACACGGTACCCACACACATATCGTACCGGTACCGTACACACACACTGACACATACAGCCCCATACGGCACCCATACATTCCTTCTGTTTCGATCTCCTCTGCGGTGCCAGGCTGACGATTCGGATGCCGGGGACGCTGGACCAATCGGAGCGAGCCTGCAGGCGGTGACGTCGCAGCTCGAGCTGAGGGCCAATCAGCTGCGAGCCGGCTGACTGGCCAATCACAGCTCGAGCTGATGGCCAGCAGGGAGCCTGTGATGAACAGGCTGATCGGCCAATCAGCATCGAGCAGGAAGGGCGTTGACCCGGGACGCGCAGCAGGCCGGCGAGATTGCGGGGGCCATTCACCGGAGGCGGACCACGGGCGGCACGAGACTGGAGAAGGCCTGGATGGAGCGAGGGAACAGCGGCAAGTTCCTGTACTTTCCCCAGGGACCCCACCCATATGCGGCCATACTGTCCCCAGTGACCCCACCCATATGCGGCCTTACATTACGCCGCGACCACACCCATATGCGGCCTTACATTACGCCGCGACCACCACCCATAGGCGGCCTTACATTCCTGGCCCCCCCCCCGCTACCCTGCCTTACAATCGGGGGGTGCCCTACATTGGCGGACCCCCCGAAACCCCCACCCTGCCTTACTTTCGGGGGGGTCCTACTTTCGGGGAAACACGGTAGTCACACATACACACTTACCATATATATGCTACATACACATGTGCCATTTATACATGTGAGGATATGGCCGCTTACTAAAGACTATATACACCACCACACTTGCCCCTGATGAAGCCACTCTAGTGGCGACACATGTTGGACTTCACATGCCCCACACCTATTCTGGTCCTGGTCTATAGGTATTGTTTCTATATTTCCAGGTAGCATTCTTCTGCAGCTGCCGCAGAGATTACCAACCTACACTCCAGGCTCTCTCTTTTTTTAATCTCACTCCGTTATTATTATTATTATTATTTTTGATAGTTACTCAATACATGTTGCTTGGGTGTCTCTGTTAATAGATTTTTAGTCTGTGGGTTGTGTTATATTAGGATGGACCCAGGTCCATCTTGGTTATTATATCTTTGTTAACCCTTTTGCATTCATGTATCTTTTTACCATTAGCTGTTCAGCTAAATCGTGCTATTTTTGAGTTACATTCGTGTTAACATTTGCAATTATTTACTCAGTCTTTCAACACCCCATTATACTCTACAGCCTATACACTTATATATTTGCTGATTTCTTTACATGCCCCTATGTTATATATAGGGTGTCAAAATATGATCATGCAACAGGTGTCAGGGCTTTAATGATAGAACTATCAGTCTATTATCGAGGGGGTTTTCAATTATTCTTTGTATGTTTACAATTTTCTTGTGGTGCATCCAAGTGCGGCGGGCATACCTCATTTATGGGTTATATTTCACATGTCTGTTTTTAAATGGTTTTAGTGTTTTGGTGTAGTGTTTAAATCAATAAATACTATTTTATAGGTGGTCCCTGACATACTAGCATGTTTCTTTTCTTCTTTAATTTATTAATGTACACTCTTCACCTCATCTTGACAAAAAAAAACCCAGAAATGTAAAAATTTTTGCATATTTATTAAAAAAGAAAAATCGAAATATCACAGACACTCATATTTAAGTCACATGCTGTCCATTTCTTTGTGATCCTCCTGGTGATGGTTCTACTCCTTCACTGGACTGTGTGTTTAATTAAACTGATAGGACTTGATTTGGAAAGGCACACACCTGTCTATATAAGACCTCACAGCTCACGGTGCATGTCAGACCAAATGAGAATCATTAGGTCAAAGGAACTGGCCTATGATCTCAGAGACAGAATTGTGCAAGGCACAGATCTGGCCAAAGTTACAACAGAATTTCTGCAGTACTCAAGGTTCCAAAGAGCTGAGTGGCATCCGTTATCCTTAAATGGAAGAAGTTTAGGACTCCCAGACTATGAGAAATAAGATTCTCTGGTCTGATAAGATGAATATAGACCTTTTTGGTGATAATTCTAAGCAGTATGTGTGGAGAAAACCAGGCACTGCTCATCACCTGCCCAATACAATCCCAACAGTGAAACATGGTGGTGACAGCATCATACTATGGGGGCGTTTTCCAGCTGCAGGGACAGGACGACTGGTTGCCATTGAAGGAAACATGAATGTGGCCAAGTACAGAGATATCCTGGATGAAAACCTCTTCCAGAGTGCTCTGGACCTCAGACTTGGCCAAAAGTTCACTTTCCAACAAGACAATGACCCTAAGCGCACAGCTAAAATAACAAAGGGGTGGCTTCAGAACCAATCTGTGACCATTCTTGACTGGCCCAGCAAGAGCCGTGACCTAAACCCAATTGAGCATCTCTGGAGACACCTGAAAATGGCTGTCCACCAACGATCACCATCCAACCTGAAGGACCTGGAGAGGATCTGCAAGGAAGAATGGCAGAGGATTCCCAAATCCAGGTGTGAAAACCATGTTGCATCATTCCCATGAAGGCTCATGGCTAGCTAGCTCAAAAGGGTGCTTCTACTCAATACTTATGACCATGTGATATTTCAGTTTTTCTTTTTTAATAAATTTGCAAAAATTTCTACATTTCTGTTTTTTTCAGTCAAGATGGGATGCAGAATGTACATTAATGAGAAAAAAATGAACTTTTTTGAGTTTACCAAATAGCTGCAATGAAACAAAGAGTGAAAAATTTAAAGGACTATGAATACTTTCCCTACCCACTGTACATAACACCTTGTCGTTTGGCATAATTGGCCAAATTATGCGCTAAGTAGCTCTATTTTTCTTATTATCTAGAGCAGTTTTGCTATTCATATTTCATATAATTTATGTATACCTGCTTTATCACTACAGAGTGCAACTTTTTTGTTATACAGAATTCTGTGGTCTGGGGTACATTACTGTGATGCAAGATCTGTACAATGCCAGCACAATAATACCGAACTATGTGCCCTGGGGTGAGGGTGGCACACAGCAGGCTCCGTAGAATGCCAACACAATAATACCAGACTATGTGCCCTGGTGTGAGGGTGGCACACAGCAGGCTCCGTACAATGCCAACACAATAATACCAGACTATGTGTCCTGGTGTGAGGGTGGCACACAGTAGGCTCCATACAATGCGACCACTATAATACAGGACTATGTGTCCTGGTGTGAGGATGGCACACAGCAGGCTCCGTACAATGCCAACACAATAATACCAGACTATGTGTCCTGGTGTGAGGGTGGCACACAGTAGGCTCCATACAATGCGACCACTATAATACAGGACTATGTGCCTTGGTGTGAGGGTGGCAAATAGGCTCAGTAATAAAGGTATAGTCTAGGGTTGAGCGACTTTTATTTTTATAGGATCGGGTCGGGTTTCACGAAACCCAACTTTCTCAAAAGTCGGGTCGAGTGAAATCGGCCGATCCTATAAAAAAGTCGGGGTTGGGGTCGGCCGAAACACGAAACCCAATGCAGTGCAATGGGATACTATGGTTCCCAGGGTCTGAAGGAGAGGAAACTCTCCTTCAGGCCCTGGGATCCATATTAATGTGTAAAATAAAGAATCAAAATAAAAAATATTGATATACTCACCCTCGGACACGCCCTGGTACTAACTGGCAGCCTTCCTTCCTAAGAATGAGCGCGTGAATGACCTGCGGTGACGTCGTGGCTTGTGATTGGTCGCGTGAGCGGTCACTTGGGCGGTCGCGACCAATCACAAGCTGCGACGTCATCTAAGGTCCTTCACGCGCTCATTCTTAGGAAGGAAGGCTGCCGGAAAGAAGCAGGGCGTGTCCGAGGATGAGTATATTCCTATTAGGTAAACTTGTGCGCACCCCTGTTAGTTAAATGCACGAGCATGCAAGCAAGACACCGTCATTTATATAATGCTTAGTACACTTTCATTGCTTTAAAAAGGAAACAAAATGAGTCATGAAATACTAAAACAAAAGGACCATTTCACATATGAATTTAGAATGGTAGGTGTAAAAAATGGCTGTGGATTGGAGTCGGAATAAATTGGACCAATCCGACAATCTATAGTAAATTGTGTACAGTGGTACCAGGCAGGATGTGCTGTAAAGGTTTTCATAAGAATTTGGGAAAGTTATGAAATGTCTTATAAAGGTCTGTTCTGTTTCGTATCTAAGGATCTCGGCTATTCGCCGAGATGAATCTGTGCTGCACTTTATGGACATGCTCAGTAGTGACCAGGGCTGTGGGGTCGTGGCATCAGGGAAATTTAGGAGTTGGAAGTTTGGCTTACCAACTCCACAGTCTTGGAGTAAAAACTGCTATATAACAGAACATCCCAGATGTAGGATAACACCTGTCTACTACTCGACAACCCCTTATTAAGAGAAAGCAGTCATCAGGTTTCTGCTGCGTGAGCTGAGAGCAGCATGATGTATGGCAGAGAGCCCAGTTGCAGCAATGTGTCACTTATACATAGTTATATAGGTTGAAAAAAAGACATAGGTCCATCAAGCTCAACCTTTCTTCACTTACTGGCTGCTTGGTGCATCAAGTCCCTGTATTCTCTGCAGTAGATGTAGCAGTGGGCAAAATGCAGAGCTGTGTATATCCCGGCTCACAACACTGACTGGCAGCTTCCAGTGCACACTGCGCATTGTCACCAAGCTGACAATCAGCGGTGGAGGCGGGGTTACACTATTACATACCCCCAAAAAAAGGCCTCCCAAATTAATCAGGCCACAGATCAAAAGAACGTATCTGCACCAAAATGCTATCATTAAAGACGCCAGCTCAGCACGCAAAAAATAAGCCCTCACCTGACCCCAGATCACGAAAAATGGAGACGCTACGAGTATCGGAAAATGGCGCAATTTTTTTTTTTTGCAAAGTTTGGAATTTTTTTCCACCACTTAGATGAAAAATAACCTAGTCATGTTAGGTGTCTATGAACTCGTACTGACCTGGAGAATCATAACGGCAGGTCAGTTTTAGCATTTAATGAACCTAGCTAAAAAGCCAAACAAAAAACAAGTGTGGGATTGCACTTTTATTGCAATTTCACAGCACTTGGAATTTTTTTCCCGTTTTCTAGTACACGACATGGTAAAACCAATGATGTTGTTCAAAAGTACAACTCGTCCCACAAAAAATAAGCCCTCACATGGCTAAATTGACAGAAAAATAAAAAAGTTATGGCTCTGGGAAGGAGGGGAGCGAAAAACGAACACGGAAAAATGAAAAATCCCACGGTCATGAAGGGGTTAAACTACTAACACTGACCTACAAAGCCATCCATAACCTTTCTCCTCCGTATATTTCCACACTAATCTCTCAATATCTTCCCTCACGTAATCTCCGGTCCTCCCAAGACCTCCTTCTCTCCGCCATGCTTATCTGCTCCTCACCCAATCGCCTCCAAGACTTCTCCCGAATATCCCCCATCCTCTGGAATTCTGTGCCCCAACATGTCCGGTTATCCACCACATTTGGATCCTTCAAAAGAAACCTGAAAACCCACCTCTTCAGAGAAGCTTACAGCCTGTAATGACCACACGGCCACCTCAACACCATTGGAGCTACTGCAACCTCGACCTACTGTCTCCTTCTCCATAATCCTGTAGACTGTAAGCCCACAAGGTCAGGGTCCTCTTCCCTCTGTACCAGTCTGTCATTGTTAGCTTGTTTACTGTAAGTGATATTTGTATTTTGATGTAACCCCTTCTCATGTACAGCACCATGGAATTAATGATGCTATATAAATAAATAATAATAATAATAATAGGAGGTGTCCATAATACTGTATGGAGCAATATATGGGGCTCAGTATTCTGTATGGAGCACTATGTGGTGTCCATAATACTGTATAGAGGACTATAATGTCCAATTTCTGAGCTATAGATATCACTCAGGTAATGTAAGAAGTGAAATCTTTGGCATTGGACTATACTAGGGTTGAGCGAAACGGGTCGGCCATTTTCAGAAGTCGCCGACTTTTAGCAAAGTCGGGTTTCATGAAACCCGACCCGACCCCTGTGTGGGGTCGGCCATGAGGTCGGCAATCTTCTGAATCTGGTATCGGAATTCCGATACCGAGTTCCGATATGTTTGCGATATCGGGAATCGGTATCGGAATCCATATTTAAGTGTAAAATAAAGAATCAAAATAAAAAATATTGATACTCCAAGCTATGCTTTCACTTATTCCCTTATATTTAAAGAATGTAAAAGTACTTTGCAGTAAATTTTAATACGTTTTATTCAGGCCCCGTAATCATTAGATTGGTGAACTTTAGTGAATAATTTTTAACTTATTTGTTCTTCTAAGGATACAGCTTAACTCTGGATTTTCATATATATATTTTTTTCTTCCATAGTATTAATCTATGTAAATGCTTGCTTTTCCCTTTCATAAACATAGCCGTAATTGCAGTAAGTCCTTGGTCTGAATTCCTGTTGTGTATCAATTGCTTTCAATCCGGTTCTTAGACCGCAGACTTGTAGTGCTAAGGTCCTTCTGGGAGTATGAGAATTCTCTAGCTTTATGAGAAAACCGTTCTGTACGTCTCACATACGGTGATTCCAAGAAATCGACTATTTCAATTCCCTTTATTTTTTTGTTCAATACAAAACCGAATTGGTTTCCTTTTGAAAATAATTTGGTGCACAGAAGGATTTCAGAGCTCTTGGACCTCTAGTTTTCTTGTCTATATTGATATAAGAAGATATATATGGGTAATACGTATATACATATAGGGGTATATATGGAACGCTATTATAAAGGATGCTCGTGTAACTATTTGTTTTCTTTCTTGCTTTCCTTTAGGTGGACAAGCAGTATTTTCTGGGTTAAAGATTTGAGGTGGCTCATTCTGCATGCATATAGCAGTGCAAATTTATTTTTCTCCCTCTTTTGTGTTTTTAATTTTTATTGAGGCCCTATAAAAGGGAAATAGCATTTTTTTTTTTTTTTTTGTCCCCTCATTTCCAGAACTTCATTCTTCTTTTAGTATGGCTTTGCTTGTTAAATTGTGTTCTTTATTTCACCAGCATGGAAGACAAACTTGTGTTAAATATCCTTGTATGCCTGCGTCATAATGTAGCTATACCCAGTTTTCCTTCAAATAAACCTTCCTCTAATTTTTTTATATAAAATGTGTGGTGGTCACCTATATCGTGTACATCTTTTTACTGCTGCCTATGGGATCTCCGAATGTCTGTCATTGGGGAAAACAAGAATTTTATGAGAAATTAGACACTTAATGTGTCCTAGAATTCACTGTTGGTACAAATGGACACTTTTTTAAATTTTCTAAAAATAAAAAAAGTAGATTCATACTGTTAGGCCATGTACACAGCGGATTAATTGCCTATTTTAGTGTTGAAATGTACAGTACATTGCATGTGAATTGGGTTTCATAAAACGCTACACACTGCAAAAAAACCTGGATTTTCAAACTGTAGACCTTATGAGATTTGCAATGGATTTCAATCACTCTTGGGTAATGTAACCTGGAACTGTGGGCAGCAACTAACAGAATGGTTTTTGACAGGGAGAAATGCTACATCTGGGTAAGATAAATGAAAAAAAGCATATACAGAATTGGAGGAATAGGGCTAAGCAACAGCACATGCGAAAAAGACTTATTCGAATAGATCACAGACTGCACATGAGTCAACATTGTGATGCAGCAGCAAAAAATGCAAACCATTCTGGAATGCATTAACAGAAGCATAGCGTCTAGATCACGTGAAGTAATTATCCCCCTCTACGTCTTGTTGGTCAGACCTCGTTTAGAATACGGTGTCCAGCTCTGGGCACCACATTAAAAAAATGAACAAGCTGGATCCATTTCAAAGGAGAGCGACCAGAATGGCGAGTGGACTGCAAAGTATGTCCTACGAGGAATGGTTAAAGGATATGGGAATGTTCAGCTTGCAAAAGAGGAGACTTAATAGCTGTGTATAAATTTCTGAAAGGATGTCACACTGTAGAGGGATCAGCTTTTTTGCACAAGGTAAGACTAGAAGCAATGGAAGGAAACTGAATGGGAGAAGATACAGATCAGATATTATAAAAAACTTTTTGACGGTGAAGGTGATCAATGAGTGGAACAGGCTACCACGAGAGGCAGTGAGTTCTCCTTCTATGGAGTCTTAGGATAGAGGCTGCACAGACATCTGTCTGAGATGGCTTAGTGAATCCTGCATTGAGCAGGGGGTTGGACACGATGACCCTGGAGATCCCTTTTAACATTCTATGATAACGCTGCAATGCAAGTTTGTATTGTAAAAACTTGTGTAAAAATTCTGTAGCGAACTCATCTATTGCAACATAGTGAATGAATCTACAGCATCTTCTGCAACACACTTCTTGTAAAACGGATACATTTTGGTCCTAAATTGGTGAACATTTTCAGACTGGTTCCATAGGGTGCTTTTATACCCAGTGTGTGAATTCAGCCGTAGGATTCTGCTCCAAAATTCATGCAAAAAAACATCTCTAAAACTACCAATATCAGTGGGTAACCATATTGTATTTTTATTTAGTTGGTTTATTTTAGTGAGGCATTTTTAACCCTTTTCCGACATCGGGCTTAATAGTACGCCAATGTCGGACTCCCCCCTGTTTGGTGCGTGCTTCGGCGCTGAGCCCACACATTTCCAGGCACATGTCAGGTGATATATACAGTTGACATGTGCCCGCAACAGCCGCTGGTGGAATCATGATCCACCGCGCTGTTAACTAGCTAAATGCCGCTGTCAATTTCTGACAGCGGCATTTTACTTGCGCTTCTGGCAGGCTTGTCGAAAATCCCATTGGGTTACCCCTTCATGTGATTGTGAGTCACCGAGGGGTTGGCATGACCACCAGAGTTCTCCAGCAGACCTCTCTGGTTGTCACTGCCGGATTGCTATGAGTGCCGCCCGGAGGTCGGCACTCATAGCAAGTGAGCAAGTCTGTTACATACTGGCGATCTGATCAGCGCCTGTATGTAGTAGAGCCGATCAGATTATGGCAGCTTCTAGTCTCCCATGGAGAGTATTGAAGCATGCCAAAAGTAAAAAAAATGTAAATAAAAAAATATTAAATTTCAAATCACCTCCCCTTCGCCCCATTCAAAATAAAACAATAAAAAAAATCAAACATACACATATTTGGTATCACTGCGTTCAGAATCTTCCGATCTATCCATATAAAAAAAAATTAACCTGATCGTTATACTGTGTAACAAGAAAAAAAGTCAAAACACCATAATTACGTTTTTTTCGTCGCCACAACATTGCATTAAAATGCAGTAATGGGCGATCGAAAGATCGTATCTGCACCAAAATGGTATCATTAAAAACATCAGCTCGGCACGCAAAAAATAAGCCCTCACACAACCCGAGATTACGAAAAATGGAAACGCTACGGGTCTCGGAAAATGGCACAATTTTTTAAATTTTATTTAACAAACTTGAGAATTTTTTTTTCACCACTTAAGTAAAAAAGAACCTGGACATGTTTGGTGTCTATGAATTCATAATAACCTAAAAAATCATAATCGCCCGTCAATTTTAGCATTTAGTGACACGGTAAAAACAAAACAAAACTGGGATTGCACTGTTTTTGCAATTTCACCGCACTTGGAATTTTTTTCTCGTTTTCCAGTACATGACATGGTAAAACCAATGGTACCATTCAAAAGTAAAACGTACCACAAAAAAAAAGCCCTCACATGGCCATATTGACTGAAAAATAAAAAAGTTATGGCTCTGGGAAGAAGGGGAGCAAAAACGAATCCTCAAAAATGGAAAATGGCCCGGTGCTGTTTTAATAACCGTCCTGAAGCAAATAAAGTGACCTGTCACCTTTGTGCAGATTCTATGAGAAATCCTATTGCAAAGTTTTACACTAAAGTCAAATGGCTGGAAAAAAGTGTCAACTGAAGGTGGTGAAAAACTGGATGGGTTTCTAACAACATGTTTTTGTTTTGTTTTTTCGCCTTAAGATTAAAAAAACTATGCAAACATACCCTAAGGCCATGTTCACACATTGAGTATTTGATCAGTATTTTACCTCAGTGTCTGGAAGCCAAAACCAGGAGTGGGTGATAAACACAGAAGTGGTGACGTGTTTCTATTATACTTTCCCTCTGACTGTTCCACTACTGGACGCCCCCCCCCTTTGAAGAATACGAAGGGGGTCGCATGATAACACAGCCCTCTCCCCACAGCCATATGTTTATAATCTTAGGATTCACTATTGGAGGAGTTATGACAGGTTTGATAATGTGGTTGTTCTTCCTGAAAGGGTTAATTTTATCCAGTAAGCTGCGCTGAAGCGTGAGCAGGTTATTTCTGGTTTTATCTGGTCCTATTCCCGCACTTTCTGTAGTTTCTGATTGGTCAATAGGGAAAGTGCGGGAAGATTTTATCCTATATAATCAGCTGTTCCATCAGCTGTCTCTCAGTCACCTGATGAAGACAGAAGACAGCTGATGGATTCCCTCCTGCAGCAGCTGATCCAGAGGGCGGAGGCGGAGGGCGGCGCCGAATGGCTGCAGAGTTGCCTGGCTATGAGACCGGCTATAAAACCTACCTCTGATATAGAGGTGCCGGCTTCTCTTGCGCCTGGGCTGTCACCCTCCCCTCGGGAGGATGAAGCTCCTTCAACACCGGCGAGGTCAAGCCGGAACTCGGGAAGGAATCGCAGGGCGCGAGTGGTGTATTCCCCATCGCCACCTCCTTCACTGGTGCCGGAGAACACTGTGCCGGCGCGTACCAGCAGGCGGAAGTCGTCGCGGCGGAAGTCCCAGAGTCCGCCGCGAGATTTGAACTGGAGCCAGCCGACGCCTCATCACCAAGCGCCGGAAGCTGCAGCTACCTCCGGCGCGTCTCAGTGGGAGGATCCGGAGGAGCCTTCAGCGCCGGCGGTTTCATCAGAAGCCCCTTCTCACCGCTCTAGCCGTGCAGGCTCTGCGGCGGCTCAGGGGGCATGGTTAATCCCTGAGCATAGTAGCGGTGAGCTTTTGGTGCAGAGCTCCCCAGCTGCTGCGTCTTCAGCCGCAAGAGCATGGTTGTGCCAACCTGCAGCGCACAGCCGAGACCCGACGCATCTTCCTCATCCATCGCATTCGCCTGCAGGAGCAGGCTCGAGTGCCGACATCCACACTTCACAGGACCGGAGGCTTCACAGCAGTGGTGAGAGCCAAAATGTACCATCTTTTATGTACCCTTTTAGTGTAAAAGATTTGGTTAAGGAAGCATTGGAAGAATATCTGGGCAGTGGCATCCTTTCTCCTGCTCCCAGATATTCTTGCACTGATACTAACTCTGGTAGCTGTAATGCAGTTTTAAAGCCAGGGTTGCCGGAGATCCTTGTTAAAGAATCCCTCACCTGTGACATTTCACCATTGGGCTTTCATTTAAGCCCTGCGGTGAAGGAGTTAATCTGGAGCAGAGCATTCGTTGATGTGTTTTCCCTTTTACCCTCTGGTAGAGACCAGCAGAGCAAATTTGAGAGAAGGGACGATTCTGATGATAAAAAGAAACCTGGTCCAGTTAAATCATTTAATAACTGGATCCAGGCCTTCTCCATCTATTCTGCAGTCTTAGGGGAAAAATTTCCGAATCTCTGCTCAGGACTCTTTCAGCACCAGGACTCAATATTGGAAGCATATCGGAACTTTGGAGGTATGGCCTGGTTACTTTACGACGAGGCTTTCAGACAGAAATTGTCAATGTTCCATAATTTATCGTGGGGTACGAAGGATGTCAGGTTATGGGTTAATCTGATGTTACCCCAGAGGTTCCCATCCCATAGACAGACTCCTAATCCCACGATAAAAAAGGGTGTGTGCTTCGCATTTAATGAGTCTACGTGCAAATGGGCTCAGAACTGTAGATTTCGGCACGAATGTTCCTTTTGTGGAGGAAGCCATGCAATGTCCACATGTTTTAAAAAGCAAATGCAAAATAATCAGCAATCCAGCAGTAAAGAATCGTTTTCTAAAAGCAACGACTCCAGTGATACTGGAAGAAATGGCTCCATGGCTAAGATTATACCCAGACCAGGAGAGTAGTTTACTTTTATATAATGGTTTTTTAAAGGGATTTTGTGTACCCACATTTTCGGGTATTGGTTGCAAACCTGTGGTGAACTTACCGTCTGCACTTCAATTTCCGCACATAGTTGAGGAAAAAATCATAGCAGAATTAGAGTTGGGTAGGGTTTCTGGCCCGTTTGATACCCCCCCATTTGAAAACTTTAGGATTTCGCCCTTAGGTGTAGTTCCTAAGAAAGATAGTGGGTCTTTTAGACTCATTCACCATTTATCTTATCCTAAGGGCGAATCCCTAAACGATGAAGTGGGTGGTTATAATTGTTCAGTTCAATATACATCTTTTGACGTTTCGTTGGATTTATTGCGGAATTTTGGTCGCAATGCCCTTATGGCAAAATCGGATATAAAGTCCGCTTTTAGGATCCTACCAGTTAATCCGGACGGTTTCAATTCCCTTGGTTTTTCTTTTAAAATAAATTCTTTTTCGATAAATGCCTCCCCATGGGTTTTTCCCTTTCGTGTTTTTATTTCGAATCTTTCTCTACGTTTCTGCAATGGGTAGTGGAGTTCGATTTTTCAGGAGGCGGGATGCTACACTACCTCGACGATTTTTTGTTCGTCGGCCCTTTTGATTCAGGTAAATGTCAGGCTATGTTGGATAGGTTCTTAGCAGTTTGTCGGTGTTTCGGCGTCCCCATTGCCAAGGACAAAACGGTGTTTCCTTGTACTTCACTTGAGTTTTTAGGTATTGTTATCGATTCCCATAATATGTGTTGCTCTTTACCTCTGGATAAGCTATCTAAATTGCAGGCAGCGATATCCCGCTGTTTGATGTTGGAAAAGGTTACTTTGAAGGAGCTGCAGTCCCTTCTAGGGATGCTAAACTTTGCACTAAGAATTATCCCTATGGGCAGGGTATTCTCTAGAAGGCTTTACGATGCTACGGCGGGTTATTCTTCCCCTAAGTCCCACATACGCTTGGGCAAGGATTTAAAGGATTACCTTAAAGTTTGGTTAAAGTTCTTATCTAGCTTTAATGGCAAGTCTATGTGGCAATCTTCGTTTGTTTTAGCCGAGGACATTAGTTTATATTTTTTAGCTATCGGCGAGCTCGGTTTTGTTATCTCTTTTGAATCCTGTTGGTGCTCAGAGCATTGGCCTCCTGTGTGGCAGGAGAGCAGGGCTTTAAACAACCAGACGGTTTTGGAGTTATTTTCGGTGTTTCTGTGTCTTCATCTGTGGGGCCCCTTGCTGAGGGATAAGCGAATTTTGTTTTCATCAGATAACCAGGGTCTGGTTTTTGCCCTAAATACCCTCTCTTCAAAAAATAAATGGTCTGCTAGGATTATTAGGCACATTGTTTTTCTCTGCTTGAAATTTAATATTTGGATGAAAGCCTCCTTTTCCTTTAAGGAGCGCACGGTTAATAATGCATCTGTTTATCACCGCCAGCTGTTTCTATCCAAGAGGGAGTCATGGAAAGCAGAAGAAAACAGAGTTTCCTTCCCGCAACGGATTTGGAATATAATTCAGGAGTAATTTCTCATTTTATTGCTAAATCACTAGCCGATAGAACATGGGCCGATTATTCGGCGGCATGGAATCTGTGGATAGATTTTTGTTCAGCGAAAAATCATCCTCATGACAATTGTAGCGTGGGGATATCACTTAATTTTTTGGAGCATATAGTTGGTAAAGGTTTATCTTTTTCAGCTTTATCAAAAAATGTGGCGGGGGTTTCATTTTTCCTCAAAATGCTAGGCGTTCGGCCAATGTCGGATATTTTTCAGGTCCGGCAATTTTTAAAGGGTTTTAAGAAAGCCCATTTTAAACCCGATGATCGTCGCCCGATTTCTTTCAAATTGCTGAAAGACCTTTGCTCAAGCCTTCCCTCAGTTTGTTCTACCGATTTTGAAGCTTGTCTTTTTTCCGCAGCGTTTTGTTTAGCCTTCTTTGCTGCGCTAAGGGTAGGCGAAATTGTATCCCAGAAAAAGTCTTCCCCTTCTGGTCTGTTTTTTGAAGATGTGAAGCTCTTTGACTCACATATCCTAATATTTATTAGAAAATCGAAAACAGACCAGATGGGTAGAGGCTCCTCTCTACGCTTGAACGCTATACAGGATAAGGTCATATGCCCTGTTTTTAATGCTAGAAAGTGGTCGTTTTTAAGGCCCAAAGTCAATGGCCCGTTTTTTATTCATTGCAATGGCGAACCGGCAACGATTTTTCAATTTAATTTTATTCTTAAAAAATGTTTGAAATCACTGAATGTTTCTGACCAAAGAATTTCCTCCCACTCCTTCCGCATCGGCGCTGCAACAGAAGCTGCCAGATTGGGTATTCAAGAGAGTAGGATAAAAAGCATGGGCAGATGGGAGTCTAAGAGATTTAAGATTTATATTCGCCCTGATTTGTATTCTTCTTAATATTTGATTCCTTTTTTAGGTATATTATCAGTCTGGATCGTTGGGCATTCTTATGTCTTTTGGTCTGAGAGAAGGGCCGGTTCGAGATCGTATTCAAGGAATCTCTCTTTTAATGCTTCTTTCCTCCAAGTTTTTTGGTTTAGCAGGCGAGGTATGAAATGGAAGGAATTGGTTGGAGAAATGCGAAGATTAAAGAAGATATGGCCTAATCCGGATTTAATAATTTTACATTTAGGCGGTAATGACTTGGGTAAAACCAGCACACTTAACCTTATTGCTTTAATGAGGAGGGATATATCTATGTTAAAAACTGAGTTCTTTCATTCCACTATAGTTTTTTCAGAAATCGTACCAAGATTTTTATGGTTTAACAGCAGCAGCATGGTTTTTCTTGACAAAATTCGTAAACGAATAAACAGGAGCATGGAGAAATTTATGTTTATAACAGAAGGTTTTTCTTTCAGGCATTTGGAGCTGGAGGACGTCATCCCTGGCATGTGTAGAGGGGATTTGGTTCACTTATCAGATGTGGGTCTGGACATTTTGAATTTGGATTTTCAATCAATTATTGAGAAATGGCTATGGCGTTTGGGGGGGCCTCATCTTCCAGCTGAGGCGTGTGGGAAAATCGCCCGTTGAATGCGGGTGGATTTGGTCATGAGTTGGAGTAGTATTAATCAAATTATTTAAATGGTTTTATTCTTGGTTATTGAATTAAAATAATAATTTCAAGTAACTCTAAATAAACGCCACGGCCATTTTCTTCCAACAATTCTCTGTGTCAAGTCTTTTTATTGGGGTTATATGGGGCTTGTGTTACCATGGACACCCCCCCTTTGAAGAATACGAAGGGGGTCGCATGATAACACAGCCCTCTCCCCACAGCCATATGTTTATAATCTTAGGATTCACTATTGGAGGAGTTATGACAGGTTTGATAATGTGGTTGTTCTTCCTGAAAGGGTTAATTTTATCCAGTAAGCTGCGCTGAAGCGTGAGCAGGTTATTTCTGGTTTTATCTGGTCCTATTCCCGCACTTTCTGTAGTTTCTGATTGGTCAATAGGGAAAGTGCGGGAAGATTTTATCCTATATAATCAGCTGTTCCATCAGCTGTCTCTCAGTCACCTGATGAAGACAGAAGACCCCGTCCTCCCTCCCTTAATTTATATTTCTTAATATGCTTATGTTGTGGCATTTGTTGCGGGAAAATCGCCCGTTGAATGCGGGTGGATTTGGTCATGAGTTGGAGTAGTATTAATCAAATTATTTAAATGGTTTTATTCTTGGTTATTGAATTAAAATAATAATTTCAAGTAACTCTAAATAAACGCCACGGCCATTTTCTTCCAACAATTCTCTGTGTCAAGTCTTTTTATTGGGGTTATATGGGGCTTGTGTTACCATGGTTTTGGCTCACAGATACTGAGGTAAAATACTGACCAAATACTGCTAGTGTGACGGCAGCCTAACAGGTTGTGTATGTAGGTGACGGCTCAGCTGGATTGGTACAATGCTAAGAGCAGAGGATCCATATCATTCATCATCTCCATACATAAAGTACGATTGTGTACACTGCCTATGATGTAACATTCTGCACATCAGTCATGACCGCCCCTTTCTTTCTGACATCGGTCTCTGCAGCTATTGGGTGGGCTTAGGGAGCATTGATCATGACGCCGTATTAGAAAATCACTGATGATATTGACAACCAAGCCCAGTAATGTTCAGGCAACACAAGGTCACACTACACCATCTTTGTGAAAAGCAGGCTTATGAGGGAACATAATGCACCAAGTAAAGGCGTGGAATGATGAATGTCCTCGGTGCTGTGGTTTCCCACCTATGGCTCGCCAGCTCTTGTAAAATTGCAAGAGACCCACTTAAAATTGAGAGGCTGGGTTCACACTAGCCATTTTGTTGAGTTGGAGGGGGGGAAGGGTGGACCCTGATTTTAATCATTTATTTTAGAAAAGGATGTGGAGATGATTTGAAGATGGGCACTTTATTTTTTTTAAGCACAAATAGATATTAATTCTTTGTATTGGTACTCAAACTAATAAACACCCTATTTGTTACAGTAACTGCAATTTTTGTTCCACTATAAAAATGGTTACCAAATGTGTTTTGGGGTATCCCGTCTTGCCCCTGACATCAGATTACAGAGAAAAGGAGAATTGGGCATATTGGATTTCAACATGCCCGATCCTTTTGTGGAAGAGAAGCTACTGCCCAAGGTGTCTGTCAGCGGCTTTTCCCACTGAACATGGGTGAAAGAAATCGGGAGTAACGGGCGTGTGCAGCTTAGGTTGGATCGTAGATAAGGTCCCTTTCACACCAGTTTTTTGCTATCAGTCTCAATCCGCCAAAGTTTTAAAAAAATCGGATCCGGCGACTGATGCCGCCGGATCCGTTTTTTTTCTCATAGACTTGTATTAGTGACAGATGGTCTCACATTTCATCCGTCGTTTGCCAGATCCGTCGAAAATTTTGTGCAGCGTGTACATCAAAAAATCAGACAGCAACGGATCCGTCGCCGGCCATCGTTTGCTAGAATGGAAGCCTATGGGCGCCAGATCCATCAAATGATGGTATCCGGCAACAGATTTCATTTTAACTGAGCATGCTCCGATTTATGTTGGATCCGGCGAAAAAACAACCATCGCATCAGTTTTTCACATTCTGCGATGGATCCGTCGAAGCAATGGATTGTGACTGACGGCAAAAAACTGATGTGTTAAAGGGGCCTAAGTGAAAAGCAGGCTTTTGCTTTACAGCATGCTGACACCGCTCTGAAGCCGACAATGCAGCTACTGACCATGCTAGTGATCCGAGCTGTCAGTATGGGAGAGCACTGCCCCCAGAAACTGGGAGGTTCCTGAAGAAACAACATGAGCACAGTTTTAAAGGGTTTTCTACAAGAATAATGGGTCAGTCTTGTGATCTACTGTGCTAGGGGACATTATATCTTACGAATGCTCCATTTCTGGGGCGGCTGATGTTGGTAGTCTGGGAGGCAATATCTCTGGCCCCTTCCCAGGCTATTAATATCACCCCACAGCTGTCTGTTTAGCCTTTGCTGGTTTGAATCTATAGGGGGACTCTACGTCGTTTTTGTTCTGAGATCACCAGGAAAGGCTAAGCAAGGAGCTGTGAGCTGTTGTTAATAGCCTGGGAACCTTTTGGGATATTGTCCTTTTCCCCAGGCTATTAACATCAGCCCCCAGCCATGGGCCTTTCCCCCTTAATTCTTTAACACAGGAGGGACACAGCTTCTGCGGAATACAGCTCCCATCATTGCAGGTGCCGGTAAGTCTCACCCTGATGACACACGTCCTCTGTGTGTCATCAGTGTACACCTGTACGGCACGCGTTTTGTCCGTGCTGCTGATAAAAAAAACTGGCATGTCTGTGGGTTTTTCACACGTCGTGCAGGTGTTCTTGGATGCGAACAGAGGACATTTTCAGCACCAGCAGTACCATCCAAATTTCAGTACAGTCAACCGTATTTTTAAGAAGCTACAGCAATTTTTCAAGGTAAAATGGCAAGTGAATAACCGTGTATAAATGTTATGCTATTGGCTCGCTTTTGTTATCTGCACCTCAATAACAATTCTAGAATTCAACCTTTTATTGCTTTCAACTCTACAAACTCTCACTGTTTCACTTGTTCATTCTCGTCTGGACTATTGTAACTCTCTACTAATCGGCCTCCCTCTTACCAAACTCTCCCCGCTCCAATCTGTCCTGAATGCTGCTGCCAGGATTATATTCCTCACCAACCGTTACGCCGATGCCTCTACCCTGTGCCAGTCATTACACTGGTTACCCATCCACTCCAGAATCCAGTACAAAACTACTACCCTCATCCACAAAGCACTCCATGGCTCAGCACCACCCTACATCTCCTCTCTGGTCTCAGTATACCACCCTACCCATGCCCTCCGTTCTGCTAATGACCTGAGATTAACATCCTCGATAATCAGAACCTCCCACTCCCGTCCCCAAGACTTTTCACGTACTACGCCAATTCTTTGGAATGCACTACCCAGGTTAATACGATTAATCCCCAATCCCCACAGTTTTAAGCGTGCCCTAAAAACGCATTTGTTCAGACTGGCCTACCGCCTCAACGCATTAATCTAACTATCCCTGTGTGGCCCATTCAAAATTTTCACCATAACCAGGACCCTTGTATCATGTTCTCGTATGCCTTAGGCGTTTAATATCCCTCTGTGTCTGTACTTTTACGTATTCTGGCTGATAACCGGTTTATGCAGCTTTACATGAACACCCGATCCTTACACTATGGCTGGTCCGAACAACGAAAGCAATTGTTACCATCCACCTCTGGTGTCTCTCCTTTTTCCTCATAGATTGTAAGCTTGCGAGCAGGGCCCTCACTCCTCTTAGTATCTGTTGCTTATGTGAGTATTGTTATGCTGTAATGTCTTTTATTGTCTGTACAAGTCTCCTCTAAAATGTAAAGTGCTGCAGAATATGTTGGCGCTGCAGAAATAATATTATTCTACTGTTATAAATGTAGGGCATATATTGAGCAAACCCAAAATAACCACCAGGTGGCAGCATTGCTCAGCAAATATGTATTTATGATGTATTTACTCACTGGTGATAGTTACTGAACTTAAAAATTAGTTAATATCAGACAAGGGCTATGTTTATACCTCCATTAGATTTTCACAAAAAGAGAACCGGACCTTTGGAAGTAAGTAGGATCTTCCTGAATGCGTTAATTTCAAATGTTTAAGGCAAACTGAAGACCGCGCACACGAGGTAGATTCTAAGAAGTTAATTGAAGCCTACGCGTTTCAAGAGCTTTCTTGCTCTCTTCTTCAGGGAAAATGTTTAAAATTTGACACTATAATCAAAAACTGCGGAGATATGGAAGATAGTACTATGGTGGCTCAGTGGTTAGCACTATAGTCTTGCAGCACTGCGATCCTGGGTACAAATCCCATCAAGAACAACATCTGCAAGGAGTTTGTATGTTCTCCCTGTGATTGCGTGGGTTTCCTCCTGGTTCTCCGGTTTCCTCCCACATTCCAAAGGCAAACTGATAGGGCTTTAGATTGTGAGCCCCAGTGGGGACACTGATGAAAAAATGAAAAAAACTTTATTCAGGCATAGCAAGCCATATTAAAAACCCATAGTCATAGGAAGGCTTTTCATGTTTTTTATGACTTGCTATGCCTGAATAAAGTTTTTTTCATCAGTGGTGTGCCGCTTATCCTATTTTTCCTATTTGGCTGTGCCCACCGGCCTTGCGAGCACCCACCTGCCTTCTGATTTTGCTCTACCCATTTGGTGCTGCATGTGGATCCCGTTGAAGCTCCCAGACCTCCTCCTGTATCATTAAAAACGTCAGCTCGGTGCACAAAAAATAAGCCCTCACCCAACCCGAGATCACGAAAAATGGAGACGCTACGGGTATCGGAAAATGGTGCAAAATGCTATTTTTTAACAAACTTTGGAATTGTTTTCACCATTTAGATAAAAAAGAACCTCGACATGTTTGGTGTCTATGAACTCGTAATGATCTGGAGAATCACAATGGCCGGACAGTTTTAGCATTTAGTGACCCTAGTAAAAAGCCAAACAAAAAACAAGTGTGGGATTGCACTTTTTTTTTGCAATTTCACCGCACTTGGAAATTTTTTCCCATTTTCTAGTACACGACATGGTAAAACCAATGATGTCATTCAAAAGTAAAACGCATCCCGCAAAAAAACTACCCTAGCATGGCCATATTGACCAAAAAAATAAAAAGTTATGGCTCTGGGAAGAAGGAGAGCAAAAAAGTGTCTAACACACGATATTTACCTTTTTTGGTCACATGTAATTAATTGCAGTAGTAAGTAAACACTTGGTGTTTGTGAGTGTTACGTGAAAAAATGTGGAAAAGTTCACTGGGTGTAAATACTTTTTCAGGGCACTGTAAATATCTATATTGAAGCCCTTTAGTGTTCTCACCAGCAACTTTAAGGCCATTTTAGAGTATGATGTTCCCAAAAATGTGTCCACCCACACATAAACTGAGTGTATACTGGCCCCCTCCAGCACAATGGCCCCCACCAGTTCTTCTCTCAGGATCATGGCCCCCACCAGCCCCCCATGATTGGCCCACACTAGCCCCCATCATAGTTATGATGTAACCTATACGTCAATTTGCAGGAATCCCCTCCCGATCGTGACATACAGTTACGTCACACGTCAGGAAGGAGTTAGGCTACTTCTGAACACAATTAGTCCCTAAAATATACAGTAAGGCTAGTTTCACACTAGCGTTAACTGCATTACGTCGCAAATCCGTTTTTTACCGAAAAAACGGATGCGTCAAAAAAAGTGAAAAACGTATGCAACGCATACAGCATTTCGACGGATCCGTCGCAAATCCGTTAAACGTTTCCGTCGAAAATACTGGATGCGTTGCATACGTTGCATCCGTTTTTACCATCCGTTGCATCCGTTTTTACGACTGATCCGTTTTTAAAATGGGAGGCTCCCACATTTGATTGGCTACTGGAAAATATGGAAAACTATATAGTTACTGTTTTTACAGCCCATCTTTGAGGGTTTTAGTTTTGTGGCAGCGATGGAAGGTGTTCTTGTGAGCATTGCTAGTTTGGTTACCGACATTATCTTTGAGACGAATCGCCTGGATATCATAGTGCGGGAGAAGGAGGCAGCAGCGGAAAAACGGAGGATGCTTCTGCAGCAACGGAGACGGAGGCGACTCTGGATACATCCGATTAATGAACTATGGATGATGATAAAGGGATCCAAACCCTAACCCTACCCCTAACCTCACCCCTAACCGTTTAATGAACATTTTCTGACAGTCATAGTGCCACGTATTTCAGTGCCACGTATTTCAGTGCCACGTATATAAGTGCCACGTATATAAGTGCCACGTATTTCAGTGCCACGTATTTCAGTGCCACGTATTTCAGTGCCACATATTTCAGTGCCACGTATATAAGTGCCACGTATATAAGTGCCACGTATATAAGTGCCACGTATTTCAGTGCCACGTATTTCAGTGCCACGTATTTCAGTGCCACGTATATAAGTGCCACGTATAACCACGTAGTTATAGTATTTATAGTACGTGGCACTTAAACACGTGGCACTTATATACGTGGCACTTATATACGTGACACTTAAATACGTGGCACTGAAATACGTGGCACTGAAATACGTGGCACTGAAATACGTGGCACTTATATACGTGGCACTTATATACGTGGCACTTATATACGTGGCACTTATATACGTGGCTGGCTGGGGTCTTGTGGCTGGCAGTCTTCTCTCTGGGTCTTGCTGGCATATGTGGGGTTGAAGGCCCAGGCCAGGTTTATATAGATTTGGGGGTGTCTGGCCAATTGGCAACAAAATCCAGCTTCTGAGCATGCTCAGTGTAAAAAAACGTATTGCAGCGCTGCATTGCGTCGTACGACGTGTCCCGACGCATCCGTCGCTCATAGGCTTCCATTGTAGCCAACGACGTATGCCGCAGGATGCGTCGCGACACGTTTTTTAGGCGGAGACAAAAAACGTTACAAGCAACGTTTTTTGCCGACGACGTGTGGCCAAATTTCGACGCATCCGTCGTAAAACGGACACGACGTATGCCAATCCGTCGCAATACGTCGCCAATACAAGTCTATGGGGAAAAAACGCATGCAGCAAAAACTTTTGCTGGATGCGTTTTTTCTGAAAAAAGACGTTTTGAGACGTAATGCAGTTAACGCTAGTGTGAAAGTAGCCTAAGTGGCCAGTTCATTAAGACTCGTTAAGTTTTGTACGCCAGTGTTAACGAAGGCACTGCTGGAGTAACATTCCTCTAGCTCACTAAGGGTATGTGTCCACGTTCAGGATTGCATAAGGATTTGGTCAGGATTTTCCATCAGTATCTGTAAGCCAAAACCAGGAGTGTAACAATTAGAGGAAAAGTATAATAGAAACATATGCTCCACTTCTGTATTTATCACCCACTCCTGGTTTTGGGTTACAAATACTGATGGAAAATCCTGACCAAATCCTGATGCAATCCTGAATGTGGCCACATACCCTAAGAGGTGAATGTTTTTTACTGGATTATATGCATCTTACAGCTGCTGTTCACCTCCGTCACAAATGTTACTCTAGTCAACCACTGGAGTACATTTCTTGTATAATTTACGCTACTGAAGCAGCAGAACTTTTGATGAACTTGCTTTACGGGCTTCGCCATAGCACATTGCACAAAAGAATTTTCAAAACAAATCTTGATAAATTGGGCTCTAAATTTAAACTTTCTTCAACAATTGAAAGATTGCTGCTACTTATGGAAGTTATCTGAAAAAAATGGTAATTGGTAACTTAAAATTCTAGATCCCTTTAATCCTAACTACATGCTTGTGTTTCCCACTGATTAGCCTTAGCACTGTAAAGGCCCTTGTACATGATAATAGTAATAAAACAAGTAATTGGATGTTTGTGCATGTATAGAAATCCGTGCTATCTGCCGCACATCGCCCCGTGTAACCAGCTGATCTGTTACCGATAACATGTGCTGTGTATGGAGACAGAAGAGCTGTGTATAGAAATCCTTGCTATCTGCCGCACATCGTCCCGTGTAACCAGCTGATCTATTACCGATAACATGTGCTGTGTATGGAGACAGAACAGCTGTGTATAGAAATCCTTGCTATCTGCCGCACATCGTCCCGTGTAACCAGCTGATCTGTTACCGATAACATGTGCTGTGTATGGAGACAGAAGAGCTGTGTATAGAAATCCTTGCTATCTGCCGCACATCGTCCCGTGTAACCAGCTGATCTATTACCGATAACATGTGCTGTGTATGGAGACAGAACAGTTGTGTATAGAAATCCTTGCTATCTGCCGCACATCGCCCCGTGTAACCAGCTGATCTATTACCGATAACATGTGCTGTGTATGGAGACAGAACAGCTGTGTATAGAAATCCTTGCTATCTGCCGCACATCGTCCCGTGTAACCAGCTGATCTGTTACCGATAACATGTGCTGTGTATGGAGACAGAACAGTTGTATTAGTGATCGTACTGTGCCCATCATTGCTTTTCTGCCCGTGTAAATCATCCAGAATCTAATGGAACAGAAATGCCGCAGTCATTAGATGTTGAATTATTTATTTACAGGGGAATAGGGAAAAGAAAGATTGTTTTCTTCTTTTGGGATAGGATTGGGAAAAACTTGGGGGAGATTTTTTGGGTGTAATTACAGAAAGAATAGTCTTTGGGAATATTGGTCTTTTTTGTGTTCTGATCACACAGTTTGATTGAATCGCTTTAGACTTTCTGCTTCCTGTCCGGGGTCTTCTTCCAGAGCCGTTTGCTGTTTCCTTTTTCTAAACAGCTTTTTGCAGGTGTAAAAGCTGAAAAAAAAGTACACACTTTGTTATATCACCTATTCACATGTAGCTCTAAGATCTCTCTCACAAATACAGAATTATTATTTGTTGAGTATAAAGGATACATACCATATCACTGCAAACAATATGATGATGATGAAGCTGACCGCCAAGAATATTATCAGGGGTTTTTTGTCAGCTGTCATGTCCTTCAGAAAAGTCGGCTCAGGCTTAGTGAGGTCCAGCATATGAGGTAGTGTAGGACGAGGCTTGAATTTTCGGGTCGTCCTTCCAGGTCCTGTGATAACTAAAATAACAAAAATCTTTATTAGTTTATTCCATCTAAAGACTAGGACATTAACCCTTTCCCGACATAGGATGCAATTGTACCTCCTACTTTGGGTCTCCTTGTATGTAACAAGTTCAGGAGCTGAAGGCACTAGACCATAAACGCAGGCATCCATGCCAGAAGTAGGAAGGCGGTCCCTTTCTGGAATAGCATAATGATTCCTTCTTCTGGCATGGATGCTGGCGTTTATGGTCTAGTGCCTTCAGCTCCATATCGGAGATCCTGCCATCTACTGCTATTGGGTGGGATTGTTCCTATTTTCACTATATGGATCTCTGTTGTACTTTTGGAGCATAGTTGGCAGAGTGTTAGTGGTACAGGCATGTCCTCAGGCTTCTTATGTCTCATTAGGTCTATTTTACTGCATTGCCAGCGGTACTGGTATTGGTAGCTTATGATAGACAATCGGTCCCCTGATTGAGCAGATTTACTCTTTGCTGCCTCTTTGGGGGTTTTGATTTTATATTTGTTGTGTCTATATTTTAATAATTACCGTTAAATGTTATGTTTTAAAGTTCCCTATTTTGCTACCTTCTTCAGTGATGCGTCCTTACCTTTCACATGATACATGATTTTACTGACTGGCACATCAGTTACCAGAGTGGTGGCGCACTGGTACATGCCGGCGTCAATCATCTGTACGCCCTTCATCTCTACATAGGGCTCCTCGATGACTTTTGATTCAAGTTCGATCAACTGTGGAAATGGGAGACGGACGGGCATAAGCTGGAAAGATAAATGTCAGAGTCTTAGAAGTCACAATGATTTACCATTAAGATTATTTCTAGATTGTTATTATCAATGTGGCAATTAATGCCAAAATGTTATGGTCCTATGTATAATGATAAAATCATTATAATTTTATCTATGATTTTTAACCATATCATTTAGATAATCTGCCTTATACTTACATTAGTGAACTTGGTTTTATGTGACTCCTCCAGCCTGGCATGCCATTTAAATTTACAGTCCAGGATTAGATCTTCATCCTCTGGAACTTCTATATTTCTCTCTAAATAAAAAAGTAACAAAAAATGTTACATAAGAAATTGTCTAGCTATTCTTTCCCTGTACTTAAAGCATTTAAAAGAAAGGATCAACATACTTTCATGGAACTTTTCAGAATAAACTGAAAGAGTAACATTAAATTTGGATATTATATGACTTGCACCCTGCATTTGTCACAAACTGTCTACTTTACAGGCTCTATATTTAAGGGCATGTGCCCACAATCCGGAGTTGCTGCGGGTTTGACGCTGCGTAGACACAGCGGTCAGCTGTCACAGCATAGTGGGTGGGATTTCTTGAAATCCCATGTCCACTATGCGTCCACAGATGCCAGCGGCTCACCCGTGGAGTCTGACATGCGGCGCATCTGTTCAGACAGCAGCATCTCTATTTATCTTTAGAAATTTCACCAATAGAATGTGCTGAATCTGCATGATTCAGGGAGCACATGCAAATTCACCTGGGTTCAATAGCAGGCAGCGTTTTGAACGCAGCAAACGTGTGCTGCTAATTCTGGATCATGTGCACTCAGGCTTAGTCTGCTATCCACTCTGAGCTGGTGGTAGGAGACTAGATGTGCATGCAGCCTTAGTCTGCTATCCACTCTGTGCTTGTGGGAGGAGACTAGGTGTGCACCTGACCTTAGTCTGCTATCCACTGTGGGCTGGTAGGAGGAGACTAGGTGTGCACCCGGCCTTTGTCTGCTATCCACTCTGAGCGGGTGGGAGGAGACTAGGTGTGCACCTGACCTTAGTCTGCTATCCACTGTGGGCTGGTAGGAGACTAGGTGTGCACCCGGCCTTTGTCTGCTATCCACTCTGAGCTGGTGGGAGGAGACTAGGTGTGCACCCGGCCTTAGTCTGCTATCCACTCTGAGCTGGTGAGAGACAACTAGGTGCGGTTAGCTCTCCTATATACAGCATAGCACACAGAGACAGAGAGATGTATTGCTGCTCTCCACTTTTTATTGAGCACAGTAGGAAGGAGGAAGATCATGTATGAACTTAGCATGCAATACTAAACTGTATGGATGTGAATCAGGCTCTAATGTGAGGTAAAAGACTTGATAGAAAGCTCAGCACAATGGTTCTGTGTCTACCTCTACCTGTCTTCTCTCCCTGCTCCTCACTCTTCCTATAAGTAGGAAAGAAGCAGTTTTCTCTGATAAGGTATATTACAGCATTTCTGAGAATTGCCTATACCATTGATTTATGGAAACTGTGTTGAAAGTATAGCTCCATGTTTGAAGGTATTGTCTCATGACACAGCTCCTTCCAAATTTCATGTTGAGGAATATAGCAAACACCGTCCTACCCATATCCCACCCTAGTTCTGTCCATTTTAGAGGAGCTGGTTGAATCTGGCAGGACATTGCCAAAACTTGCAACATTTTTGCACAACCTCGCATGGTGCATTTTGCGACTTTTTTTCAGTTTTTTACACTAGATTTCTGACTGAAACACTTTGATAATTTGGAGCCTACACCTAAAAGTAACTGGCCACATTAAAGGATCTACTCACCTCCACAGTTTATAGTGTCAGAAAGATGTTTTTCATGGTTTCTGCACGGAGAGCAAAAAAATCCAGTTTTCAAATCTGATAATAAAAAAAGAAATCAATTAAATATGAACTTTGCATTAAACATGTTCTATTAGATTAAAATAAGTATAATAATGTCCTGATGTGTAAACCCCCCACCTCAGTCACCAGCACATGGGCGACATGCTGACCCTTATATTCTGCTTATAGAACCTGTAGAAATGTAATTATTCTGAATCATATCCAGACATTTCAAGATTGTCTGCTATGATCTCTGGCCTATTGGAAGTCTCCTGAGACTGTAATATATAGTGAGTGCTGTGGGTCTTTTGGTTTGCTACACTGTGGGCACAATTATTACAAGGTCATAAGAACCACGCCAGTGCCTACCTAACTTGGTTTTGAATCCTCGGACATACATTTAGCTGAAATGTGTAAACACCTGCCACCATACACCGCAATATACACCGCAGGCTAATCACAAGCCAATAGCTAACGTCATTGTGACCGTCACGGCCAGTGCAAAGTAGTGATGTCATATGCCGACACGCAGGAATCGGTTGCCGGGCCCCGATTTGGCCCATGGAAGAGGACTTTTGCTTTTTAATGTGTGTGATAAGTGTAGAACACATAAAATACTGGAAGAGGCCCAGGATGTGGAACATTATACCACAAAAGAGCCCAGGATTAAGGACATTGTTTTTGGGTGGGGCCCAGGATGAGGTTCAGTGTTATATAGCGGGGCCAGTTGTCATGGCTCAGTTTGGGGATTCTTTTACTATTTGCTCTCCTTAGCTTTCCCTCTCTGCCTTATATGAACTTTTTTCATTTTCTCACCCTGGGTTTTCATATCTGCACACTTTCCTCTCCTCTTGTTGGTAGTATGTTGCGGCCTCCCCTCTGGTTCTTCAGGAGGTATGAGAAACCCCTTGATGGCCTTTTAGGGAGCCAGGTCTGAGGTGATGTTTCTGAGTGGTGCAGCTAAGGTCTTTCTAGTCTATACAAAGACCAGTTTGGTGTGGGTGCAACCTCTCCCTGCAGTAGGTCTTCCCTTTTTTACCAGTGAAAGTGTGTGTTATGTTCATAATAACACCAGTGTGGAGGACATTATTATAGAAAGTGCCCTGGATGGGGAACATTATTACTGAAAGGGGCAAAGAATGGGGAACATTATATCAGAAAGGGGCCTAGGATGAGGGACATTATTCCAAGTAGGGGCCCAGGATGGGGGCATGTACCATGAATGGTCCTATCATAGGGAGGCATTATTAGATACAGGAGCTAGAATGAGGAACAAGCAGTTGGGGTCCCAGGTACAAATTTTGCCCTAAGGCCCATCAAACTCTAGTTACGTCACTAAATCTGAAGCAGATCTGGTGATGTGTAATGACGGAGGATGTGGGCTAATGATATAAATCCCCTCTATTAAGGTGTGCATAATTATTAGGCAGCTTGTTTTTCTCAGGCAAAATGGTACAAAAAAGTTAATTAAAAGTCTTACAGAGGGATGCAGCACTCTTAAAATTGCTAAAATATTGATGAGTGATCATAGAACCATCAAAAGTTTTGTCGCAAATAGTCAATAGTGTTGCTGAAAATGTGTTGAGAGAAAAAAAGACACAGACTAAGGGCTCATATTCACTTGCACGAGACTTGGATGAGTCTCGCACGGCAATACCCGGCTCTGCTGCCCGCATTCAGATTGGAGCGTGCGGCCGCATAGGAATACATGCAGCCGCATGCTCTGCTCCTCTGTGCCAGGTGCAGTGCCGGGTATTGCCGTGCGAGACTCATCCGAGTCCCGCGCAAGTGAGTATGAGCCCTTATTGCCAAAGGTTTGAGAAGAATAAAACACGAAGCAACCAGGAACCAATTATCCTCCATGGCTGTCATATTCCAGAACTGCACCTCACGGGAGGGCAAAGCTCAAGGTGTTCAGTGCTCAGTGACATGGCCAAGGTAAGTGAGGCTAAAACCTGATCACTACTGCACAAGACACAAGTGGAAACGTCAAGACCAGGATAAGAAATATCTGAAGACAGATTTTCCAAAGGTTTTATGGACTGATGATATGGGTGTGACTCTTGAAGGAGCAGATGGATAGGCATGTGTCTTGATTAGCAACCGACACAGACATTTACTTTAAGGCCGGGATCACACATACGCGAGATACAGCCGAGTCTCGCAGGTGAAAACCCAGCTCTGGCGCTGGCACTCCGGAGCGGAGCGTGCAGCCGCACAGCAACACATGGAGCTGCACGCTCCGCTCCAGAGTGCCTGCGCCAGAGGAGGGATTTCACCTACGAGACTCGGCCGTATCTCGCGTATGTGTGATCCCGGCCTAACTCAGATGCCAGAAAATTTGAGGTGAGGAACTGCTATGGGTTGGTATTACTAAAGATGAGACAGTTGGACTTTTTCAGAATGAAGAGGGGCTCAAAATCAACTCCCAAACCTACTTCCAGTTTTTATAAGACACTTTCTTCAAGCAGTAGTACAGGCAAAACTCTGCATCTTTCAAGAAAACCATGATTTTTATTCAGGACAAGGCTTCATCGCATGCATCAAAGTCCTCCACTTCATGGCTGCCAGGAAAGTCCTTAAAGATTGAAGAAATATGACATGGCCCCCTTCCTCACCTGACCTAAACCCTACTGAGAACTTGTGAGCCCTTCCTAAATGGGAGATTTGCTGTAAAGGAAACCAGTACAGCCTCTCTGACCAGTATCTGCGAGGCTGTGGTTGGTGCTGCCGAAAAGGTTGATCATCAACAGATGAAGAAACCGACAGACCCCATAGAAGGACGGCTTCTGGCAGTTATTATAAGGAATAGGGGCTATATTGCTCACTGATATTTCATAGTTGCCTAATAATTCTGCACACATAGATATTCATCTAAGAAAGACAAATCTTCACTTTTCTTATATATTCAGGCTTCAGGTTTAATAACCTTTTGTTTTGACCGACAGCGCTGTAGTTGTTGCATTAGAAAATTAATCAGAAATACAAATTGCCTAATACTTGTGCACACAGGGTATAAAGATGTATATATAGGACATAGGATGATACTTTACCGGTACATTTCTTTTCAAAGCACAAACAGGTGCATCTGTCGAAGTACTCTGTGAAGAGAGGAGACATCATACAATAAATCCCATCATCCCGTCAGAGGAAAGTTGTCATTTCTTCTTCTCACAAGTACATTATTATAATATCTAAGCTCTCGCGAAAGATTGCGCTTACACCAATGACCTGAACTGTAATGGGCGTCATATATTGGAGTATTCTCTCCATCCTGCTACTGGATCCATCAGCTCTCCAGATAATATTTATTACTGACTCTAATTAGTACAGGCATTATATCTGGGGTGTCACACACTATAAATATATGCGAGCCGCAGAGACCCCAGAAAGTGACAACCACAATGTGTGTCCAACATACAAGTATACTATATATATGTGAGTACCAGTCAGTGGTCACAGCTTTCTCTCCGCAGAGCACAGTGAAAATATTTCACAAGTATAATTTACATAAATAACAATGGCTCCGACTCATCAAGGAGGGCGCTTATAGGGGTCGGACGCGCCTCATTCATTAAGAGCTGCATGTCTACTAATGAATCAGGAGCGTCTGACGAGTGGGGTGTGCCTCTGGTCACCTCGCCACAAACCTTACTCTAGTCATGGACTGGAGTAACATGTCTGACGTAATGAACACCACAGTTAGTCATCGATTAGGTGATCTGTGGCATCAAACCCCCGTCCTGCCCCAGCTTCAACATTCTGGAGGATCTGGGAGGAACTGAGATGAAAATGCCAAAAGTCATAACATTTTTATGCAACGTTCAATTGCTTAAAATTTTTGCAACTTTTCAAAAGCAATTTCCGCCAGAATTCTGGTAAGATTTCTTTGATGAATTGGGGCCTATGTATTTTCTCTGGCTCAAAAAAAAAAATCGATTTTTTTAAATTACCTTGATTTTCTGAATTTCCTCCGGCACAGATGATCTTCTCCTTGAGGCAGGTATCACAGCGGGTATAGGTTTGTACCAGTAAACCTGGAGAAATGCACAGACAGTATTAAAACCTAATGATATAGTCAATAATAAGATCAATCAAGAGGCTGAAATCAAGTATAAAATGTACTTACCACAGCTGTTCTCACCTGAGAAATGAGAAAGGACAAATTACTGAAAGTTTAGGTTGTCAGACTCATACAGTAACAGTAATGTCCTGGACTGGACGACATTACAGACGAGTGAGGGGAAGGAAAGAGGAGGAATGATTTCACAGGTGTCTATGAGGAAACCTAGAGTTCGTGTCTACTAGTATCTCTACATGAGGCTGTGAAAGGATTGCAGTATTGTAGAAGAACTTACCTCGTTTATTTGGGCACCTCCCTAAAAAAGAGAATGAAAGAGAATTATTAATTAAAAAATAAAAGAGCCGTGAAATACAGTATAATTGGGATAAATAAAACATATTCCCTTCTTGGACTGCAGTAAAATCAGGATACTAAGTCACTGTGTGTACCCTATTACCTCCAATACATCAGTAATGGGAGATATATGTGCATGGGGTATAGGGAAATGCTTCTATTCCTGGCACAAGATCAAAACCGCATACCCAAATTCGGATCTCAATAATACAAATACAATAAAATAATCCAATAAAAATGCCTTTATTTGATTGGCCTTTATCCAAAACGCGCGTCGGAGTGCGCTGTACTTGAATCGGCGGGCCCTTAAAGGTACATACGCCATTGAACTTTTGCCTTTGGTGTGTGTTCCAGTTTTTATATATATACATATGTCTCTCACCCGGCCTTTATTCACTTAATCAGTCACTTGCACCCTTTATATATTCATTTTTCTGTTACACTTTGCACTATGTTGCACACATTGGATATATAATGATATATTGTTGTTTTTCTACACGCTTCTCTCTTTATTATGCTATATATACGAGAAGCAATTTTTGAGTGTTTTTTTGGACATAAAATAAATATTTAAGCATGCACACCACAGCATGTTTTTTTCTATTTTTGGTGTTTATATATGGTCTTAGATGAGAGATTATATATATATATATATATATATATATATATATATATATATATATGTACCTTTTATGGCCCGCCATTTGTTCTTATAACTGTTTACAATAACAGATATATTTCTTATCATTATCAGTCTTGCTGTAGTTTTGTAACTTTATTCTTACCAAGTACGGGCACATTGTGTTAGTGCTACCGTTTGCCAATCAAATAAAGGCATTTTTATTGGATTATTTTACTGTATTTCTATTATTGAGCTCCTAATTTGGGTATGTGGTTTTGATCTAGTGTCCCGAATGGTTTGCCATTCTTTTTTTTCTAGCAACCACATTTCCTTTATTTTATTGATATATGTTTCTGGTGGTATTATAATTGAATTGTAATTATCCAGCTGGGAAATTGGTTTGCTACGTCTTTTCTATTCCAGGCACAGCCTGGCTCCACAAGAAGAAATATCTCACTTACTGATGGAAGATTCCGCCACAATATTCCGGACTTTCTCTAAGAGCCGATGGAAATGAAGTCCTACAGTCTGAAGGAGTTGGGCCCCTACAATGTACAAAGAGAAGGAATAATGACAGATATTACAGGCGACTCATTAGTGTTTACCCTCCACCTCAGCCCCCCAAAAACATTATTGTCAATTTTGCATTAGTAGCAGAAACTGAGTTTTTATGTACATGGAAATGTTGAATTTACCTGTAAAGTCCGATTCTTCAATCAGATCAACACATCTTTTATATTCAGACGCGATATCTGATATTGCGATGCTATCTGTAATGAAATAAATACAATCATTATCGGTGTCATATCCATCCATCCATCTTACATTAAGAGATTTAGGAAAATATAGTGAACAGTAATGAGAGAATTACCCAGCATCAGAACGTCGTCCTCCAGATATTGCACCACTGCTCGTTCAGCAGATTTGGCATACCGCTTGATGGTCACAAATTCATCGATGTTTTCATTGACTTGGCTATTTATATAGATCTGAAACTTTTCCAAAGCCTTTTCCCCTCTGCGGTCACATTCAATGCAGCCGAGAGACGGTCCGATGAAGAAAGATGTCATCAGCAGGAAAAGCCACATTTTGGTCTGGATAAAACCAGACATTTTGAGAAAAAAACAATCCAATCGCTTCTAGAACAACTAGTCGCTAAGGTCGCAGAGAAAACAGAACTGAGTCTCAGAAAGAAAACCACAGCACTGATACAGTTTAGAACCTCACACACTGTCTTAAAGGAATGTGTCTTTATGACATCACTAAGTGACCGTGATGTCATAAGTAATATGCAAATGATGCTCAGTGACACATGAGCTGTTGGGAAGAGCAACTAGAACTGCAATGGGCCGATCAGGTCCCTGGTAATGGACCATTAGTCTTATAGTCTATAATTCACTGTCATTGAAGCTGTAGGAGTTTTATTTCCCGGCCTCAGCTTGTAGATTTTTGCAGATATGCGGAAACATCACACACACACCTTGCAGATATATATATATATATATATATATGTATATATATATATAAATATATTCTTGCAGATATACACAAATATACTTACTTTACAGCCTGCATGGACACAATCACTTTATATATGCTGCACACATACAGTATACACATACAACATATATACACTTACGCTATATATACAGGCTAAGCACTCATCATCTACATTACATGTCTGCTAGACACATAGATATGAACTATATATACTGTATGCTACTCACATATTTACACATAACCTGTATATACAGGCCACAAACATATACACTTACATTATAAATATACTAGCATGATGTATATGCTCATGAACTTTATATATTCTACATTAACCTATATACATTCAGTATAATTGTGTACATAAACAGACATATATACATGAGTCACATATACACACTTACCATATATATGCTACATACACATGTGCCATTTATACATGTGAGGATATGGCCGCTTACTAAAGACTATATACACCACCACACTTGCCCCTGATGAAGCCACTCTAGTGGCGACACATGTTGGACTTCACATGCCCCACCCCTATTCTGGTCCTGGTCTATAGGTACTGTTTCTATATTTCCAGGTAGCATTCTTCTGCAGCTGCCGCAGAGATTACCAACCTACACTCCAGGCTCTCTCTTTTTTGAATCTCACTCCGTTATTATTATTATTATTATTATTTTTGATTGTTACCCAATACATGTTGCTTGGGTGTCTCTGTTAATAGATGTTTAGTCTGTGGGTTGTGTTATATTAGGATGGACCCAGGTCCATCTTGGTTATTATATCTTTGTTAACCCTTTTGCATTCATGTATCTTTTTACCATTAGCTGTTCAGCTAAATCGTGCTATTTTTGAGTTACATTCTTGTTAACATTTGCAAATATTTACTCAGTCTTTCAGCACCCCATTATACTCTAGAGCCTATACACTTATATATTTGCTGATTTCTTTACATGCCCCTATGTTATATATAGGGTGTCAAAATATGATCATGCAACAGGTGTCAGGGCTTTAATGATAGAACTATCAGTCTACTATCGAGGGGGTTTTCAATTATTCTTTGTATGTTTACAATTTTCTTGTGGTGCATCCAAGTGTGATGGGCATACCTCATTTATGGGTTATATTTCACATGTCTGTTTTTAAATGGTTTTAGTGTTTTGGTGTGGTGTTTAAATCAATAAATACTATTTTATAGGTGGTCCCTGACTTACTAGCATGTTTCTTTTCTTCTTTATTTTATTAATGTACACTCTTCACCTCATCTTGACTGAAAAAAAACCCAGAAATGTAAAATTTTTTGCATATTTATTAAAAAAGAAAAATCTAAATATCACAGACACTCATATTTAAGTCACATGCTGTCCATTTCCTTGTGATCCTCCTGGTGATGGTTCTACTCCTTCATTGGAGGCCAGCTGTGTTTAATTAAACTGATAGGACTTGATTTGGAAATGCACACACCTGTCTATATAAGACCTCACAGCTCACAGTGCATGTCAGACCAAATGAGAATCATTAGGTCAAAGGAACTGGCCTATGATCTCAGAGACAGAATTGTGCAAGGCACAGATCTGGCCAAGGTTACAAAAGAATTTCTGCAGTACTCAAGGTTCCAAAGAGCTGAGTGGCATCCGTTATCCTTAAATGGAAGAAGTTTAGGACTCCCAGACTATGAGAAATAAGATTCTCTGGTTTGATAAGACGAATATAGACCTTTTTGGTGATAATTCTAAGCAGTATGTGTGGAGAAAACCAGGCACTGCTCATCACCTGCCCAATACAATCCCAACAGTGAAACATGGTGGTGGCAGCATCATACTATGGGTGCGTTTTTCAGCTGCAGGGACAGGATGACTGGTTGCCATTGAAGGAAATATGAATGTGGCCAAGTACAGAGATATCCTGGATGAAAACCTCTTCCAAAGTGCTCTGGACCTCAGACTTGGCCAAAAGTTCACTTTCCAACAAGACAATGACCCTAAGCGCACAGCTAAAATAACAAAGGGGTGGCTTCAGAACCACTCTGTGACCATTCTTGACTGTCCCAGCCAGAGCCCTGACCTAAACCCAATTGAGCATCTCTGGAGACACCTGAAAATGGCTGTCCACCAACGATCACCATCCAACCTGAAGGACCTGGAGAGGATCTGCAAGGAAGAATGGCAGAGGATTCCCAAATCCAGGTGTGAAAACCATGTTGCATCATTCCCAAGAAGACTCATGGCTGTACTAGCTCAAAAGGGTGCTTCTACTGAATACTTATGACCATGTGATATTTCAGTTTTTCTTTTTTAATAAATTTGCAAAAATTTCTACATTTCAGTTTTTTTCAGTCAAGATGGGATGCAGAATGTACATTAATGAGAAAAAAATGAACTTATTTGAATTTACCAAATAGCTGCAATGAAACAAAGAGTGAAAAATTTAAAGGACTATGAATACTTTCCCTACCCACTGTATATAACACCTTGTCATTAGCTTGTCGTTTGGCATAATTGGCCAAATTATGCGCTAAGTAACTCCATTTTTCTTATTATCTAGAGCAGTTTTGCTATTCATATTTCATATAATTTATGTATACCTGCTTTATCACTACAGAGTGCAACTTTTTTGTTATACAGAATTCTGTTGTCTGGGGTACATTACTGTGATGCAAGATCTGTACAATGCCAGCACAATAATACCGAACTATGTGCCCTGGGGTGAGGGTGGCACACAGCAGGCTCCGTTCAATGCCAACACAATAATACCGTACTATGTACCCTGGTGTGAGGGTGGCACACAGCAGGCTCCGTACAATGCCAACACAATAATACCAGACTATGTGCCCTGGTGTGAGGGTGGAACACTGCAGGCTCCATACAATGCGACCACTATAATACAGGACTATGTGTCCTGGTGTGAGGATGGCACACAGCAGGCTGCATACAATGCCACCACTATAGTACCGGACTATGTGCCTTGGCGTGAGGGTGGCACATAGGCTCAGTAATAAAGGTATAGTCCAATGCCGAAGATTTCACTTCTTACATTACCTGAGTGATATCTATAGCTCAGAAATAGGACATTATAGTCCTCTATACAGTATTATGGACATCACATAGTGCTCCATACAGAATACTGAGCCCCATATATTGCTCCATACAGTATTATGGACACCTCCTATTATTATTATTATTTATTTATATAGCATCATTAATTCCATGGTGCTGTACATGAGAAGGGGTTACATCAAAATACAAATATCACTTACAGTAAACAAGCTAACAATGACTGACTGGTACAGAGGGAAGAGGACCCTGGCCTTGTGGGCTTACATTCTACAGTATTATGGAGAAGGAGACAGTAGGTCGAGCTTGCAGTAGCTCCGATGGTGTTGAGGTGGCCGTGTGGTCATTACAGGCTGTAATCTTCTTTGAAGAGGTGGGTTTTCAGGTTTCTTTTGAAGGATCCAAATGTGGTGGATAACCGGACGTGTTGGGGCACAGAATTCCAGAGGACGGGGGATATTAGGGAGAAGTCTTGGAGGCGATTGGGTGAGGAGCAGATAAGCATGGCGGAGAGAAGGAGGTCTTGGGAGGACCGGAGATTACGTGAGGGAAGATATTGAGAGATTAGTGTGGAAATATACGGAGGAGAAAGGTTATGGATGGCTTTGTAAGTCAGTGTTAGTAGTTTAAACTGGATACGCTGGGAAATTGCGAGCCAGTGAAGGGATTTGCAAAGAGGGGAAGCAGAAGTGTAGCGAGGAGAGAGATTAATTAGTCGGGCAGCAGAGTTAAGGATGGACTGGAGGGGTGTGAGAGTGTTAGAAGGTAGGCCACAGAGGAGGATGTCGTAGTAGTCGAAGCGGGAGATGATTAGGGCATGCACAAGCATTTTGGTAGCGTGTGGGTTGAGGAAAGGACAGATTCTGGAAATATTTTTGATCTGGAGGTGACAGAAGATGGCGAGAGCTTGGATGTGCGGTTTGAAGGACAGGGCAGTCAAGGGTTACTCTGAGGCAGTGGATTTTGGGGACAGGGGAAAGTGTGATTTAATTTATTTTGATAGATAGATCAGGTAGGGAAGGTGTGCGAGATGGGGGAAAGATAATTAGTCCAGATTTGTCCACATTGAGCTTGAGGAAGCGAGAGGAGAAGAAGGAGGATATGGCTGAAAGACACTCTGGGATTCTGGAGAGCAGAGAGGTGACGTCTGGGTCAGAGAGGTAGCCATAGGACTCCATACAGTATTTGATGGGCCCCATATAATGTTCCATACAAAATAGTGAGCCCCATATATTGTTCCATACAGTATAAAATAGGCCCCATGTACAGTTGAAACAGAAAGTTTACATACACTTTATAAAAAGACACAAATGCATGTATTTCTCAATATCTGACATGAAATCAGAATAAACTTTTGCCATTTCAGGTGAATTAGGATTACCATAATTATTAATATTTGCCAAATGCCGGAATAATGAGAGAGAGAATGTTTTAAGGCATTTTTATTACTGCAAAGTCAAACGTTTATATACATCTCATTAGTATTTGGTACCTTTGCCCTTAACCTAAATGACTTGGGTCAAATGTTTGGGATATCCTTTCCACAAGCTTGGCTGGAATTTGGGCCCATTCATCCTGACAAAACTGGTGTAACTGATCCAGGTTTGTAGGTCGCCTTGCTCGCACCTGCCTTTTTCTGCTTTGCCCATAAATTTTCAATAGGATTGAGATCAGGGCTTTGTGATGGCCACAACAAAACATTGACTTTGTTATCCTTAAGCCAGTTTGTTACCAATTTGTCAGTATGCTTTGGGGCACTGTCCATTTGGAAGACCCATTTCCACCCAAGCTTTAACTCCCTGACTGATGTCTTGAGGTGTTGCTTCAGTATTTGCACATTATCTTTTCTCATGATGCCATCTAATTTGTGAAGTGCACCAGTCCCTCCTGCAGCAAAACAATCCCGCAACAGGATGCTGCCACCCTTGTGTTTCACAGTTGAGATGGTGTTCGTAGGCTTCCAAGCTTCTCCCTTTTCCGCCAAACGTAACGATGTCATTATGCCCAAAAAGATCAATTTTAGTTTCATCAGACCACAGGACATGTCTCCAAAAATTAAGGTATTTGTTCCTGTGTGCATTTGCAAACATTAGTCTTGTTTTTTTATGTTTCTTTTGGAGTAATGGCTTCTTCCTGGCAGAGTGGCCTTTCAGCCCATGTTGATACTTGTTTCACCGTGGATATGGACACAAACTTACCAGCTTCCACCATCATCTTCACAAGATCTTTTGCTTTTGTCCTTGGGTTGATATGCACATGTCTGACCAAAGCGCGTTTATCTCTGGGACACAGAACCAGTCTTCTACCTGAGCGGTATGATGGCTGGACAATCCCATCTTGTTGCATATTTAATAATATTAAATAATACTTGCATATTTAGGTGCACCTCACAAAATTAGAATATCATCAAAAAGTTAATTTATTTCAGTTCTTCAATACAAAAAGTGAAACTCCTATATTACAAAGATCACTCTGTAATGACTCAAGTGTTTATTTCTGCTAATGTTGATGATTATGGCTTACAGCCAATAAAAACCCGAAAGTCATTATCTCAGTAAATTAGAATACTTTATAACACCAGCTTGAAAAATTATTTTAAAGTCCAAAATGTTGGCCTACTGAAATGTATGTTCAGTAAATGCACTCAATACTTGGTCGGGGCTCCTTTTGCATAAATTTCTGCATCAATGCAGCGTGGCATGGAGGCTATTAGCCTGTGGCACTGCTGAGGTGTTATGGAAGCCTAGGTTGCTTTGATAGGAGCCTTCAGCTCGTCTGCATTGTTAGGTCTGGTGTCTCTCATCTTCCTTTTAACAATACCCCATAGATTCTTTATGGGGTTAAGGTCAGGCGAGTTTGCTGGCCAATCAAGCACAGTGATACTATTGTTTTTAAACAAGGTATTGGTACTTTTGGCAGTGTGGACAGGTGCCAAGTCCTGCTGGAGATTTAAATTTCCATCTCCAAAAAACTTATCGGCAGCGGGAAGCATTAAGTGCTCTATAATTTCCTGGTAGACAGCTGCACTGACTTTGGTCTTGATAAAATACAGTGGACCTACACCAGCAGATGACATGGCTCCCCAAACCATCACTGATAATGGTCTTCTTGAGGTCTAGTGTCAAAAATGAGGGGACCTCACACTGTTTTTTCAATTATTTATTTAAATATTTAAAACTACGGCATGGGGACCCCTCTGTTCTTGATAATCAGCCTTGCTGAAGCTGACCGCTCTGGGTTGCAGCCCCCAGCTGTGAGTTTTTGCCTGGCTGGTTATCAAAAATACAGGGGAACCCAAGCAGGTTTTTTGTTTTAATTTTTTATTTACAGCATAGGAGCGGCTGATGAATACTCCCATCCACTGCTCCTGCTCTCACTGTTATTAGCGGTAGCAGGTGTCGGATGATGAGAGCAGTAGTCCCATCAGCTGATACTAGTGACTGGAGGTAAACTTTGTACCTCCAATCGCAGCTGCGCGCTCACGCTGTCTTCACTTCCTAGTGAAGTCCATGTTCAGTGTCCGTGACCGAACAGTATACCCCGAACTTTATGTATGTCAATCGAACAAGTCCCATTCTAGCAAAAACGGTAATACCAATATAATCACATTTTCCACACAATACAGTACAAGGTACCATGAGGTTGTAAGGATCATCAAGAAATATATTCCGATGCTGAATCAGGACAAAAAAATTACAGGAAATGTAAAAAATATGGAGATAAGATTTGTTGTTAGGAAAGCTCCAACATTGCGTTCCATACTATCACCCAACTTGTATAGCAATACCCAACCGCATATATCAGACACCTGGCTCACATTGATAGGGTTTTTAAAGGTGGCAACACCATGTTGCAAACATGTACACAAATCAAAGACATTTTCCTCATCGGTAACAGGCAAAACGTACAAAATAAATAGCTTTTTGAATTGTAACAGCAAAGACATCATCTATCTTATTGACTGTATGGTTGCAATATTCAATACTTGGGCTTTACTATAGGTGTTTTAAAAACATATCCGCAGACATCTTTCAGACGCGGTAAGCGCCACCACTCTAAAAATGTCAGCAGCATCAAGGCATTTTTCTCAAGCACATGGAGGGAACTGTTCATCTTTCAGATTCAAGGCCATAGAACAGGTGCACAATTCTGTTAAAGGAGATGCCCTTAGAAGAAAGACTCCGAATAGAGAAACCATTTGGGATTTTTTTGGATTTTTGTTTTAAATACGAGACATCCATCAGGGTTGAATATACGACATGATCTTATTTTACAATATGCCTAGTCCGGTCATTTGTAATGGAATTATTTCTCTGTACTATTTTCAACATTGAGTCATTTATCTGTTTGGGCAACATGTTTGTCAGTTCATTAATGTTTGTTAAGAAGATTTTATTTTTCACACATCATTGTTTTTGATGAAACTGTCTATAGCTGTCCCCGTGGTTAAAGGGTTAATACTTTCACAGGTGTGTTCATTTTTTTTTAATCAAGTACATTTTTATTACTTTTATAAGGGTATGTGCCCATGTTGCATTTTTTATGTGTCGGAAGGTGAGAATAACCATATTTTTTATTTTTTTTAATTATTTTTAACATTCTATCTTTTACTATTGATGCTGCATAGGCAGCATCAATAGGAAAAAGTTGGTCACACTTGTCAAGCACTATGCTTGTTGCTTGACAAGTGTGACCAACCTGTCAATCACTTTTCCAAGCAATGCTTCAAATCACTTGGAAAAGCGCATCATTCTGCAAGCTAAAAACGCTAGCAAAACGCTTGTGTTTTGCAGGAAAATGCATGCGAATTCTGCATGCGTTTTACCCACGACAGGG
This sequence comes from Ranitomeya variabilis, assembly GCF_051348905.1. Lineage (NCBI taxonomy): Eukaryota > Metazoa > Chordata > Amphibia > Anura > Dendrobatidae > Ranitomeya > Ranitomeya variabilis. The sequence continues at coordinate 817,248,359 of NC_135232.1, read as the reverse complement.
AGTTGTGGAAATGCTGTGGATATTTCCACAGCATTTCTGCAACGTGGGCACATAGCCTAACAGTTACACATACACAAAAAACATTCTCAACCCAATGGACCCCATAATTTATCAAAATATTTACTTCTATCCCTTTTGAGGCATACGCCTTTTTCCAATGATATGAGGGATTCAACTTGCTTAATAAACTCTGTCTGTGGGGGGAGTTGCAGAAATCCAGTTTTTAAAAATCAGTTTTCTAGCCATGTTGTAATAATTATAGGGGATAACTCAGGAGACTCTTTGCGTGGAACAAGACAACTACAGGACACAGTTTTATAAGTGGTAAAGTCTATATTATCACACGGTGATTCAAACAGGTGCAGAGAGAAACTCAAGTCCACAACACTTGGTGGAAATATCAAATGCAGCTCAGCAGTCTATAGGAAACTTCAGAGGAAAATGCAATCACGCAGAAAGTCTATGAAGCACAATTATTCTTGAGGATACTTGACACGAATAAGACCTTGCTTAGTCCAAAACACAGATAGATATGCCTATAAGGCAGTTCAAATAATGTCTTAGCTCAACCAGGGAGGTCTGGGTAATAGTCTCAGGTTCTTGCAGAGCAGAAACAGCTTACATGTCCAGCAAATGCAGATGGAAGCAAACACGAGCAGCAGATGAAGGAGGATTACTGGAACTGGTGTATGCAGCAGGAACTCAGAGCAGAGTAGCAGGATAACCCCACAGGTTCACAGGAGCAGGTATATAGCCAGGGAGTCACCAGAGGTCAGGAGCTGGATGCAAGGCAGAATACTCTAGCACAGACTGAAGGCTGGGGTGGAGTTTTATAGCAGGAAGACACAGTGCACATGAGACCAAAGACGCCATCTTGGAAAAGGGCAGTAATGCACAAAAAGGTAATAAAAAATGTTCAGAGTCCTGACACATGTATAGTAATCGAGCTATGGCAAGTTTCCCAGTCTCATCAGTACACAGTTCATCTACATATCCCAGTATGTAGGTAAGAGGATTACTAGTTACTACACACCCATAGGCTGACTGTATATGACCCAAAACTGCTCCCCAATGAGTGCAGACGCCAGCATAACCATAACATGTGCAATATTCCTGCTTCCTGTTGGGATTACCTCGGGCATCCAGAATCATTTCTAAGACCTATTTTAAACATCATTTCAGGTGATCTGTATACTCTGTGAAAGGAAAGGCTGGAGCTAGCTGCCCCCTCCCCCCACGGCATAAGCAAAGGCCTGTGTCAGGACTCTGAACATTTTTTATTATCTTTTTGTGCATTACTGCCCTTTTCCAAGATGGCGTCTTTGGTCTCATGTGCACTGTGTCTTCCTGCTATAAAACTCCACCCCAGCCTTCAGTCTGTGCTAGAGTATTCTGCCTTGCATCCAGCTCCTGACCTCTGGTGACTCCCTGGCTGTATACCTGCTCCTGTGAACCTGTGGGGTTATCCTGCTACTCTGCTCTGAGTTCCCGCTGCATACACCAGTTCCAGTAATCCTCCTTCATCTGCTGCTCGTGTTTACTTCCATCTGCATTTGCTGGACATGTAAGCTGTTGCTGCTGTCATGGTTCCCTAATGGCAAGAGAACATAAATACAGACTAGCTCTTGGAAGATGGAATCTCGAGCTGACCGTGAGCTAAACCTACCGCACAACTAGCAGTGGCCGGGTAGCGTGCCTACGTTTTTATCCCTAGACGCCCAGCGCCAGTCGGAGGACTAACTACCCCTAGCAGAGGAAAATACAGACCTGGCTTACCTCTAGAGAAATTTTCCCCAAAAGGCAGACAGAAACCCCCCACATATATTGTCGGTGAATGCAGAGGAAATTGACAAACGTAGTATAATGATAGGTTCAGCAAAGGGAGGTCCGCTTACTAGATAGAGGAAAACAGAAAAGGGAACTTCACGGTCAACTGAAAACCCTTACAAAAAACCATCCTGAAATTACTTTAAGACTCTAATATCAACTCATGATACCAGAGTGGCAATTTCAGCTCACAAGAGCTTCCAGCCACAGAAATAATCAATCACTGAGAACTGGAACAAAAATGCAAAACAAACTTAGGACAAGAGTCCAACTTAGCTGATAGTTGACTAGGAGCAGGAACATGCAACAGAAAGGCTTCTGGTTACATTGATGGCCGGCATAGGAATGACTGAGGAGCAAGGCTAAATAGAAAACTCCCACATCCTGATGGAAACAGGTGAACAGAGAAGGTGAAGCACACAAGTTCAGTACCACCAGTGACCACCGGGGGAGCCCAAAAACCAAATTCACAACAGTACCCCCCCTCAAGGAGGGGGCACCGAACCCTCACAAGAACCACCAGGGCGATCAGGATGAGCCCTATGAAAGGCACGGACCAAATCGGAGGCATGAACATCAGAGGCTGTCACCCAAGAATTATCCTCCTGACCGTAGCCCTTCCACTTGACCAGATACTGAAGTTTCCGTCTGGAAACACGGGAGTCCAAGATCTTCTCCACAACGTACTCCAACTCACCCTCAACCAACACCGGAGCAGGAGGCTCAACGGAAGGCACAACCGGTACCTCATACCTGCGCAATAATGACCGATGGAAGACATTATGAATAGAAAAAGATGCAGGAAGGTCCAAACGAAAGGACACAGGGTTAAGAATCTCCAATAACTTGTACGGGCCGATGAACCGAGGCTTAAACTTAGGAGAAGAAATCCTCATAGGGACAAAACGAGAAGACAACCACACCAAGTCCCCAACACTAAGTCGAGGACCAACATGACGATGGCGGTTAGCAAAATGCTGAGTCTTCTCCTGGGACAACTTCAAATTGTCCACCACCTGCCCCGAAATCTGATGCAACCTCTCCACCACAGCATCCACTCCAGGACAATCCGAAGACTCCACCTGACCGGAAGAAAAACGAGGATGAAACCCCGAATTACAGAAAAAACGAGAAACCAAGGTGGCAGAACTAGCCCGATTATTGAGGGCAAACTCCGCCAACGGCAAAAAGGCAACCCAATCATCCTGATCCGCAGACACAAAACACCTCAAATAAGTCTCCAAGGTCTGATTAGTTCGCTCGGTCTGGCCATTAGTCTGAGGATGGAAAGCAGACGAAAAAGACAAATCAATGCCCATCCTAGCACAGAACGCCCGCCAAAATCTAGACACGAATTGGGTCCCCCTGTCAGAAACGATATTCTCCGGAATACCATGCAAGCGAACCACATTCTGAAAAAACAGAGGAACCAACTCGGATGAGGAAGGCAATTTAGGCAAGGGAACCAAATGGACCATCTTAGAGAAACGGTCACACACCACCCAGATGACAGACATTTTCTGAGAAACAAGGAGATCAGAAATAAAATCCATCGAGATGTGAGTCCAAGGCCTCTTCGGAATAGGCAAAGATAACAACAATCCACTAGCCCGAGAACAACAAGGCTTGGCCCGAGCACAAACATCACAAGACTGCACAAAACCTCGCACATCTCGTGACAGGGAAGGCCACCAGAAGGACCTAGCCACCAAATCCCTGGTACCAAAGATTCCAGGATGACCTGCCAATGCAGAAGAATGGACCTCCGAGATGACTCTACTGGTCCAATTATCAGGAACAAACAGTCTACCAGGCGGGCAACGATCAGGTCTATCCGCCTGAAACTCCTGCAAGGCCCGTCGCAGGTCTGGGGAAACAGCAGACAATATCACTCCCTCCTTAAGGATACCTGTAGGTTCAGAATTACCAGGGGAATCAGGCTCAAAACTCCTAGAAAGGGCATCCGCCTTCACATTCTTAGAACCCGGTAGGTAAGAAACCACAAAATTAAACCGAGAGAAAAATAACGACCAGCGCGCCTGTCTAGGATTCAGGCGCCTGGCAGACTCAAGATAAATCAAATTCTTGTGGTCGGTCAATACCACCACCTGATGTCTAGCGCCCTCAAGCCAATGACGCCACTCCTCAAAAGCCCACTTCATAGCCAAGAGCTCCCGATTACCAATATCATAATTTCGCTCGGCGGGCGAAAATTTACGAGAAAAGAACGCACAAGGTCTCATCACGGAGCAGTCGGAACTTTTCTGCGACAAAACCGCCCCAGCTCCGATTTCAGAAGCATCGACCTCAACCTGAAAAGGAAGAGCAACATCAGGCTGACGCAACACAGGGGCGGAAGAAAAGCGGCGCTTAAGCTCCCGAAAGGCTTCCACAGCAGCAGGGGACCAATCAGCAACATCAGCACCCTTTTTAGTCAAATCAGTCAACGGTTTAGCAACATCAGAAAAACCAGTTATAAATCGACGATAAAAATTAGCAAAGCCCAAAAATTTCTGAAGGCTCTTAAGAGAAGAGGGTTGCGTCCAATCACAAATAGCCTGAACCTTGACAGGATCCATCTCAATGGAAGAGGGGGAAAAAATGTACCCCAAAAAAGAAATCTTTTGAACCCCAAAAACACACTTAGAACCCTTCACACACAAGGAATTAGACCGCAAAACCTGAAAAACCCTCCTGACCTGTTGGACGTGAGAGTCCCAGTCATCCGAAAAAATCAAAATATCATCAAGATACACAATCATAAAATTATCCAAATATTCACAGAAAATGTCATGCATAAAGGACTGAAAGACTGAAGGGGCATTTGAAAGACCAAAAGGCATTACTAAATACTCAAAGTGGCCCTCGGGCGTATTAAATGCGGTTTTCCACTCATCCCCCTGCTTAATTCGCACTAAATTATACGCCCCACGGAGATCAATCTTAGAGAACCACTTGGCCCCCTTTATTCGAGCAAACAAATCAGTCAGTAGTGGCAAAGGATACTGATATTTAACCGTGATTTTATTCAAAAGCCGATAATCAATACACGGCCTCAAAGAGCCATCTTTTTTAGATACAAAGAAAAAAACGGCTCCTAAGGGAGATGATGAAGGATGAATATGTCCCTTTTCCAAGGACTCCTTAATATATTCACGCATAGCAGCATGTTCAGGCACAGATAGATTAAATAAACGACCCTTAGGGAATTTACTGCCCGGAATCAAATCTATGGTACAATCGCAATCTCTGTGCGGAGGTAGTGAACCAAGCTTAGGCTCCTCAAAAATGTCACGATAATCAGATAAAAATTCCGGAATCTCAGAGGGAATAGATGACGAAATGGAAACCAGAGGTACGTCCCCATGAGCCCCCTGACATCCCCAGCTTAACACAGACATAGCTTTCCAGTCGAGGACTGGGTTATGAGATTGCAGCCATGGCAATCCAAGCACCAAAACATCATGTAGATTATACAACACAAGGAAGCGAATAATCTCCTGGTGGTCCGGATTAATACGCATAGTTACTTGTGTCCAGTATTGTGGTTTATTACTAGCCAATGGCGTGGAGTCAATACCCTTCAGAGGTATAGGAACTTCCAGAGGCTCTAAATCATACCCACAGCGCTTGGCAAAGGACCAATCCATAAGACTCAAAGCGGCGCCAGAGTCGACATAGGCGTCCGCGGTAATTGACGATAAAGAACAAATCAGGGTCACAGATAGAATAAACTTAGACTGTAAAGTGCCAATTGAAACAGACTTATCAACCTTCTTAGTACGTTTAGAGCATGCTGATATAACATGAGTTGAATCACCACAATAGAAGCACAACCCATTTTTTCGCCTAAAATTCTGCCGTTCGTTTCTGGACAGAATTCTATCACATTGCATATTCTCTGGCGCCTTCTCAGTAGACACCGCCAAATGGTGCACAGGTTTGCGCTCCCGCAAACGCCGATCAATCTGAATAGCCATTGTCATGGACTCATTCAGACCTGTAGGCACAGGGAACCCCACCATAACATCTTTAACGGCATCAGAGAGACCCTCTCTGAAATTCGCCGCCAGGGCGCACTCATTCCACTGAGTAAGCACAGACCATTTACGAAATTTTTGGCAGTATATTTCAGCTTCATCTTGCCCTTGAGACAGGGCCATCAAGGCTTTTTCAGCCTGAATCTCTAAATGAGGTTCCTCATAAAGCAACCCCAAAGCCAGAAAAAACGCATCCACATTGAGCAACGCAGGATCCCCTGGTGCCAAAGCAAATGCCCAATCCTGAGGGTCACCCCGGAGCAAGGAAATTACAATCCTGACCTGCTGTGCGGGATCTCCAGCGGAGCGAGATCTCAGAGACAAAAACAATTTACAATTATGTTTGAAATTCTGAAAGCGAGATCTATCCCCGGAGAAAAATTCAGGTAAAGGAATTCTAGGTTCAGATATAGGAGCATGAATAACAAAATCCTGTAAACTTTGAACCTTCGTAGCGAGATTATTCAAACCTGTAGCCAAACTCTGAGGATCCATTTTAATCAGGTGAGATCAGAGCCATTCAAGGATTAGAAGGAGAGAGAGAGACGAAGGCTGCAGTATACACAGGAATGCTAGTGATTCAACTATAGAGCAAACTCTAAAAAAAAAAAAAAAAAATTTCCTGCAGACTTCTTTTTCTCTCCTTTCTTCTGCCAATTATTTTAACCCTTGGCCGGCCATACTGTCATGGTTCCCTAATGGCAAGAGAACATAAATACAGACTAGCTCTTGGAAGATGGAATCTCGAGCTGACCGTGAGCTAAACCTACCGCACAACTAGCAGTGGCCGGGTAGCGTGCCTACGTTTTTATCCCTAGACGCCCAGCGCCAGCCGGAGGACTAACTAACCCTAGCAGAGGAAAATACAGACCTGGCTTACCTCTAGAGAAATTTTCCCCAAAAGGCAGACAGAAACCCCCCACATATATTGTCGGTGAATGCAGAGGAAATTGACAAACATAGTATAATGATAGGTTCAGCAAAGGGAGGTCCGCTTACTAGATAGAGGAAAACAGAAAAGGGAACTTCACGGTCAACTGAAAACCCTTACAAAAAACCATCCTGAAATTACTTTAAGACTCTAATATCAACTCATGATACCAGAGTGGCAATTTCAGCTCACAAGAGCTTCCAGCCACAGAAATAATCAATCACTGAGAACTGGAACAAAAATGCAAAACAAACTTAGGACAAGAGTCCAACTTAGCTGATAGTTGACTAGGAGCAGGAACATGCAACAGAAAGGCTTCTGGTTACATTGATGGCCGGCATAGGAATGACTGAGGAGCAAGGCTAAATAGAAAACTCCCACATCCTGATGGAAACAGGTGAACAGAGAAGGTGAAGCACACATGTTCAGTACCACCAGTGACCACCGGGGGAGCCCAAAAACCAAATTCACAACATGCTGCTCTGCAAGAACCTGAGACTATTACCCAGACCTCCCTGGTTGAGCTAAGATATTATTTGAACTGCCTTATAAGCATATCTATCTGTGTTTTGGTCTAAGCAAGGACTTATTCGTGTCAAGTATCCTCAAGAATAATTGTGCTTCATAGACTTTCTGCATGATTGCTTTTTCCTCTGAAGTTTCCTATAGACTGCTGAGCTGCATTTGATATTTCCACTAAGTGTTGTGGACTTGAGTTTCTCTCTGCACCTGTTTGAATCACCGTGTGATAATATAGACTTTACCACTTATAAAACTGTGTCCTGTAGTTGTCTTGTTCCATGCAAAGAGTCTCCTGAGTTATCCCCTATAATTATTACAGCCTGCATGACAGGGGATTGGAGGGGGTGGGGCATTATTTAATGGGGAGGGGTATGTAAATTAGGGGGGTATTTTAATTCTGCTTTAGGGGCGGTTACCTCAGTTCCCGCTCCGGGTTAGCAAGCGCAGTCTCCTCGTCTTTCTCCGGCGCACGTCATGGGGTCAGTGGCAGAAGTCCTGGAGAGGCTCAGAGCAGCAGCAGAGTCACAGCCACCTGGCTGGCTAGAGCAGCAGCCAGTGTCAGGGATCTTAAGCAATGCCAGTGAGGTGAGGCCGGAAGATTCTCCCCGTGTGCGGCGTTCACGCTGAGTGAGGTCCCCGGAGCGGTTATCCCGAGACGCAGTCGAGCAACGGCATAGGAGCCCCTCCAGGGACCCTCCTGCCCGGGTGCCTGGCCGCAAGGTCCCGGTCTGGGAGGAATCCACGAGCCGGGCTGGGTCCAGCGGCGGTGTGCAGGCCTTTGCCTCAGCTTGAGCGGGGTGCGAAGCCTGCGCACGCCAGAACGTCGACTTCCGGTGAAGTCCCGGCGGGTCGTCGCGGTGAATGCCCAGTTGTGCGGCCTGCTTTTTCTGCTACAGGCAGTGGAGGGATTATCCAGGACATTCCAGTTGTGGGTGGCACCTGGGGTTGCCGATTCTGACCTGGTTCTGCAGGAGCTACTTCAGGTGCAGCTGTCGGGTCACGTGGAAGCCTCAAGCCTTAGATATTGGTGAGTGGATGGGGCTGCGGGCTTGCACCTGCGGGGTCATCTCGGGTGCAGCTGGCTGGCCACTGGAAAACCCACTTCACATTCTTCAGTTGGTCCTGCCATACTGTTTTCTTATGTATTGACTGGAAGGCCTGCCCTGCTACCCAGTCATATGCACTGCAATATGATGGAAAATGACGAGAGGTGGAGGAAGGCCTCATTAAATACTAGGCCGAATTTAAATGAGTGGGTCTCCTAGACTTGTAATGCCTATACACTAAGTGTATGGGCTGACAAACATTTCCCCATGGGGGGTAAATTTTATTAAAATATGCTATGGGGATCATAGACACCCTTGACAATAAATTGACTGTCTGCAGGCCTTTGCCTCAGCTTGAACGGGGTGCGAAGCCTGCGCACGCCAGAACGTCGACTTCCGGTGAAGTCCCGGCGGGTCGTCACGGTGAATGCCCAGTTGTGCGGCCTGCTTTTTCTGCTACAGGCAGTGGAGGGATTATCCAGGACATTCCAGTTGTGGGTGGCACCTGGGGTTGCCGATTCTGACCTGGTTCTGCAGGAGCTACTTCAGGTGCAGCTGTCGGGTCACGTGGAAGCCTCAAGCCTTAGATATTGGTGAGCGGATGGGGCTGCGGGCTTGCACCTGCGGGGTCATCTCGGGTGCAGCTGGCTGGCCACTGGAAAACCCACTTCACATTCTTCAGTTGGTCCTGCCATACTGTTTTCTTATGTATTGACTGCAAGGCCTGCCCTGCTACCCAGTCATATGCACCCCAATAAGCCTTTGCACCCAGGTACTAGATGGCCAAAGGAAAACCCACTTCACATTCTTCAGTTGGTCCTGCCATACTGTTTTCTTATGTTTTCACTGCAAGGCCTGCCCTGCTACCCAGTCATATGCACTCCAATAAGCCTTTGAACCCGGGTACTGGATGGTCACATGAAAACCCACTTCACATTCTTCAGTTGGTCCTGCCATACTGTTTTCTTATGTATTGACTGGAAGGCCTGCCCTGCTACCCAGTCATATGCACTGCAATATGATGGAAAATGACGAGAGGTGGAGGAAGGCCTCATTAAATACTAGGCCGAATTTAAATGAGTGGGTCTCCTAGACTTGTAATGCCTATACACTAAGTGTATGGGCTGACAAACATTTCCCCATGGGGGGTAAATTTTATTAAAATATGCTATGGGGATCATAGACACCCTTGACAATAAATTGACTGTCTGCAGCAGCACGGAACACGTGAACCCTGGTGATCTAGTGGTGGAAAATGATGAGAGGTGGAGGAAGGCCTCATTAAAAACTAGGCCCATTTAATGGAGCGGGTCTCCCAGAATTATAATGCCCATACACTAAGTGTATGGGCTCACAAACATTTCCCCATGGGGGTAAATTTTAAAAAAATATACTATGGGGATCATAGACACCCTTGCCAATAAATTGACTGTAGCAGCACGGAACACATGAACCCTGGTGATCTAGTGGTGGAAAGTAATGAGAGGTGGAGGAAGGCCTCATTAAAAACTAGGCCCAATTTAAAGGAGTGGATCCCCTAGACTTGTAATGACTAGGGTTGAGCGACTTTTATTTTTATAGGATCGGGTCGGGTTTCACGAAACCCGACTTTCTCAAAAGTCGGGTCGAGTGAAATCGGCCGATCCTATAAAAAAGTCGGGGTCGGGGTCGGCCGAAACACGAAACCCAATGCAGTGCAATGGGATACTATGGTTCCCAGGGTCTGAAGGAGAGGAAACTCTCCTTCAGGCCCTGGGATCCATATTAATGTGTAAAATAAAGAATCAAAATAAAAAATATTGATATACTCACCCTCGGACGCGCCCTGGTACAAACCGGCAGGCTTCCTTCCTAAGAATGAGCGCGTGAATGACTTGCGGTGACGTCGCGGCTTGTGATTGGTCGCGAGCGGTCACATGGACAAGCCGCGACGTCATCTAAGGTCCTTCACGCGCTCATTCTTAGGAAGGAAGCCAGCCGGAAAGAAGCAGGGCACGTCCGAGGGTGAGTATATTCCTATTAGGTATATACTCACCCTCGGACGCGCCCTGCTTCTTTCCGGCAGGCTTCCTTCCTAAGAATGAGCGCGTGAAGGACCTTAGATGACGTCGCGGCTTGTCCATGTGACCGCTCACGACCAATCACAAGCCGCGACGTCACCGCAGGTCATTCACGCGCTCATTCTTAGGAAGGAAGCCTGCCGGTTAGTACCAGGGCGCGTCCGAGGGTGAGTATATCAATATTTTTTATTTTGATTCTTTATTTTACACTTAAATATGGATTCCGATACCGATTCCCGATATCGCAAACATATCGGAACTCGGTATCGGAATTCCGATACCAGATTCAGAAGATCGCCGACCTCATGGCCGACCCCACACAGGGGTCGAATCGGGTTTCATGAAACCCGACTTTGCCAAAAGTCGTCGACTTCTGAAAATGGCCGACCCGTTTTGCTCAACCCTAGTAATGACATTTCCCCATGGGGGGTAAATTTAAAAAAAATATGCTTTGGGCATCATAGACACCCTTGCCAAAAAATTGATTGTCTGTAGCAGCACGGAACACGTGAACCCTGGTGATCTAGTGGTGGAAAATGATGAGAGGTGGAGGAAGGCCTCATTAAAAAGTAGGCCCAATTTAAAGGAGCGAGCAGGTCTCCTAGACTTGTAATGCCCATACACTAAGTCTATGGGCTGACAAACATTTCCCCATGTGGGGTACATTTTTTAAAGATAAACAATGGCGACCATAGACACCCTTGCCAGTAAATTGACTGTCTGTAGGAGCATGGAACAAGTGAACCCTGGTGATCTAGTGGTGGAAAATGATGAGAGGTGGAGGAAAGCCTCATTAAAAGCTAGGCCCAATTTAAAGGAGCGGGTCTCCTAAACTTGTAATGCCCATACACTAAGTGTATGGGCTGACAAACATTTCCCCATGGGGGGTAAATTTTTTAAAATTATTTAATGAGGATCATAGACACTCTTGCAAAAAAAATTGACTGTAGCAGCACGGAACACGTGAACTCTGGTGATCTAGTGGTGGAAAATGATAAGAGGTGGAGGAAGGCCTCATTAAAAACTTGGCCCAATTTAAAGGAGCGTAACTCCTATACTTGTAATGCCCATACACTAAGTGTATGGACTGACAAACATTTCCCCATGGGAGAGTACATTTAAAAAAAATATACTATGGGCATCATAGACACCCTTACAAAAAAATGGACTGCCTATAGCAGCACAGAACACGTTGAGCATCGTGATCTAGTGGTGGAGAATGAGGAGACATTGCTGAAGGCCTCAGTAAAAATTAGGCCCAATGAAAAGGAGTGTGTCTCCTAGACTTGTAATGCCCATACACGCAGTGCATGGGCTGACAAACATTTCCCCAAGGGGGATACATTTTTAAAAAATATACTATGGGCATCATAGACACCCTTGCCAAAACTTGGACTGCCTGTAGCGGCACAAAACTCATTAAGCCTGGTGATCTAGTGGTGGAGAATGAGGTGACATAAAGATAAATCATAAGGAAATCAAACAAATAAATAAAGGATGTGAATCCACTGATGAAAGGAAATATCAAAAGGGAGGGGCAAACACAGGTTCAGAGATTTGAAGCCAGAATCTGTCCAACGTGTTACGTTTGTCCCTAGAAACAGCTCAGAGACAGGGCTATAAATAAAAACATATATAATATATAAGTCTTTGAATAATTTTCTATTGTAGAGGTATACACTACCTCTTTAGAGGACAGTCCAGACATAGGGAAAATGGAAAATATAAGAATAAATGGGAATAATAGACGTACATCTCTTTTTTATGACTTTTCCCCCTGTGGAAGTAACATTTGTTTTGTTTTCCAATTAGTAACGGGCATCATAAAAACTCCCTTGCCCAAAAAAATGTGTGACTTTGGCATCACGGAATCCGTTCACCCTGGTGTTCTACTGGTTGTGGATGATGATGAGGAGGATAAGGAGGAGGATAACAACAAACAGACCAAATCTGGAAGCGTATACCCATGTGTGGTTTTGAAGAGGTGCATGAAAATACACCTCCACAAAAAACAGAATGTATTAGAGGTTATGTTTCGCTGTTTTCACTTGGTGGTGTACAGGAGTCTTGCCCAATCCAGCCCTTGTTCATTTTTATAAGAGTCAGTCTGTCAGCATTTTCAGTTGACAGGCGGATGCGCTTATCTGTTATAATTCCACCAGCGGCTCTAAAAACCTGCTCTGACATAACGCTACCAGCAGGGCAGGCCAGGACCTCTAAGGCATAGAGAGCCAGTTCATGCCACGTGTCCAGCTTGGATACCCAATAATTAAAAGGCACAGAGCAATCACGGAGGATGTTTGTACGATCTGCAAGGTGCTCCCTCAGCATCTTCCCAAACATTGCACTTCTTGTGACAGCACCCTTTGCCTCTGTGTCGGCACGATTGGAAGGTCTGAGAAAACTGTCCCAGAACTTTGCCATTGTTCCCCTGCCTGAGCTGGATTGTACTTCTGTCTCTCTCACTTGGACTCCTTGGTTGTACAACAAACTCTGATGTCTGCTGCCAGCGTTCTCACATGGGAATTTTCTAAGTAATTCCGCTACAAGGGCCCTCTGGTACTGCAAGATTTTAAGTACACCTCTCTGCCTCTGGCAGAAGAGATTGAAAGTTCTCCTTGTAGTGTGGGTCTAGAAGTGTCATCAACCAGTAATGAGTGTCACCAAAAATTTTTATAATGCGAGGGTCATGGGAAACGCAGTGCAACATAAAGTCAGCCATGCGTGCCAGACTGCTAACAGGCAAGACTTCCGTGTCCTCACCAACAGGACGACTGACCATGCTGTCCTCTTCCTCCTCATCCTCATCCTCCTCCTCCCTGTCCTCAGGCCATCCCCGTTGAACAGACTGTATGACAGCTGTGCTTGTAGTACCATCTATAGCGTATGAAAGTAGCTCCTGTTCTTCCTCCACCTCCTCCTCCTCATTGCTTACTAATCCACGTTGAGAAGACATGAAGCTGGGCTGTGTGTAATCCCCCTGTATGGTTCCTTGATCCATGTCCTCGTGCTCTGCCTGCAATGCATCCTCTTTAATTATGAGCAGAGAGGTTTTCAGAATGCTGAGAAGCGGGATGGTGATGCTAATTATGGCATCATCGCCATTCACCATCTTGGTGCAGTCCTCAAAGTTTTGGAAGATGGTACATATGTCTGAGATTTCCACTCCTGGGGTTTTATTTGTGGAGTCTGAACTGAATACAGATGGCCTTGTTGATGTTGGTAGTCAACAAGTGCCCTCTTCTGCTCACAAATCCTTTCCAACAAAAGCAGCGTAGACTTCCAACACGTGGGGACATCACACACCAGTCAGTGAGCCAGAAGCTGCAAACGCTGATGAAGCACAGCAAGGGCGGCTAAAGCTGTAGCTGACTTTCTACAATGGGCAGACAGACGGCGTACTCATTCCCTCTTTGATAAAGCCTACGCGAAACGTACGTTAGGGGATAGACCGGGGTCCCAGGAATCAAGTCACCTTTTCATCATGGGTAATCAACTTTGCTATTAAGGGCACTATATTCTTTCCTTTTGAGGGCGCTACACTGTCACTAAGGCAGCTTACAAAATTTATTATGTACTGTGCAGTTTTATTGTATGGCGATTAATATCATGGTAGTACTCGGAATTGAATTCCATAATTAATATATGTGGCTTACATCATATTTAACTGCATGCATGGTCGGTGCCTTGTACTAATACCATGATTATATCTATTATATACATTTGTTGATGCCTTGGACCATGTGCTTTTTACTAGGGTCTTTTTCCTTGTTTGCATTCTAGTCTATATACATTTTATGTCATTTTTTGTACTTTTCTATTATGTGCAATAAAATATTTTTTTCATTTGATTTTGCTACATTGTATGGAACTCCATTTTTTGTTTGTTTCTAAATTGTATTGGGAGTATACACTCACTGTCCTGTTATTTACATGGGTATAACTAGACATTCACTAGGATTTAGAATTTTGTTACGTGGGACCCATGTCATTTTTTTGAGTTTGATTATATGACTTTCTAAAATGGGCAAACAGATGGCGTACTTTCACTAACAGATACAGGCAGCTCCGGGTAGCTTTTCAGAAAACGTTGAACCACGAGGTTAAGCACATGGGCCAGGCAAGGTACGTGTGTGAGCTCACCTTGCCTCATAGCCACCACCAGGTTCTGGCAATTGTCACACACAACCATGCCTGGCTGTAGGTTCCGCAGTGTCATCCAAATATCGGACTGCTCTTTCAGCACTGTCTACAACTCTTCTGCATTGTGCGGTGTGTCACCTATGCAGATTAGCTTCAGCACAGCCTATTGCCGCTTGGTTGAGGCAGTGCTACAGTGCATCCAGCTTCTGACTGATGTGTTGATTTCAGAGATGGAGACTGAAGAGGAGGAGGTGTAGGACCTGTACACTGTGGGGGCAACCCTAATTGACGTTGGGCCCGCAATCCTCAGCGTGGGGAGGATGTGTCCGACTGGTTCCCGGCTTCCACTATGTTAACCCAGTGTGCCGTCAGTGAGATGTATTGTCCCTGGCCACAAGCACTTGTCCACGTGTCTGTGATTAGATGGACTTTCCTAGTAACAACATTGTTGAGGGCATGGGTAATTTTATGGGACACATGCTGGTGTAATGCCGGTACGGCACACCGGGAGAAATAGTGGCAACTAAGACCGAGTACCTTGGGATGGCCGCCGCCATCAGGTTGCCCAAAGCTTCCATCTCAATGAGCCTAAAAAGCAAGATTTAGAGCGCAAGCAAAGGATAAATGTTAGAATTTAGGACTGTGGCCTGTGGGGCGTTGGCTGGGTATTTCCGCTTGCGTTCCAATGACTGGGGTATAGACAACTGAAGGCTGTGCTGTGACAATGACATGGTTAGGCTTGATGATGGTGCTGCTTGACTGTGGGCAACAACAGGTGCAGAGCTAGAGGCATCTTCACATGTACGGTGGACTGGGGATTGGCTTCTACGCAAAACAGTGGAAGAAGCAGTGGTGTCACCTGCTGACAGTGTTCCCAGAGCCTGGGGTTCGGCCCACAAAGTGGGGTGCTTTGCTGCCATGTGCCTGATCATGCTGGTGGTGGTTAGGCTGGTAGTTTTGCTACCTCTGCTGATGCGGGCATGGCAGGTGCTGCAAATGCAAGTAATGGTAAACTGACTGAACAGCGAACTAGTCTGAACTGGTGCATAACCAAAAAACAACTTACATAGCAAATAGATGAATGGCTGCACTCAATTGTACTAAAGCAAGGGAATGTGTGATACATGAAATGTGAATAGCATAATGGCTATTGAAATCTATGAAAAAACACATGAGATGCTTAATGTAAGGAGGTGAAGCACAAGAAGAATCCGGGGGCGGTTACCTTCTCGGCTCCGTGCCTGGAACCATTGAGCTATGCTACAGGATCCCCAGGGAAAGAAGCGGAGCATTGATGAAAAAATATCACAAATGTTTATTTAATCAATATTATTCATTAAAACGTGAAATTTAACATCCTTAACATCATACAGTAATACACAAAGATGAAATGTCTGGAAATGCTGGAACCTATATCCCAAAAATGCCCACAAACAGATGTCCCACACTGGAGAGTGAAAGTGAACCACCCCTCCCCCCTCCCCTTCCTCTGTACTCCCACTGCCTTGTCAAGGGAGAGAGGAAAGGATAATGCGGGGGCAGGTATCCTAAACAAGGGACATGGCATGCGGCACAGCTAAATAACAAATGCCCATATCCCAGAATAAATATCCCATAATAGGTTTAAGAGGGCAGCATAAGGGCAAAACGTCCCATTAATAAACACGCCACAGTGGCCAGGGTTCAGTGGTGAAGACCGATCTACCACAAGCAGCGCCCTACAGTGGGGATCAAACAGCGCTGCTAAATAAAAAAGATCATTATCAGGAGACCGGACTTACCAACAGTGGAGACAAGGTGAGGGAACAGTCGGACGGTGGACCCCGACGCGCGTTTCGTGGCAGAACACTGCCACTTCCTCAGCAGCGTGAGCAGTGGTCAGAGCAGCGTGAGCAGCTGTCAGAGCAGCGTGAGCAGTGGTCAGAGCAGGATGCAGCTGCACTCCGGGAAAGAGAGAGAGCTCCCGGTCAGAGGACAAATACAGGGAGATCGCCCAAAAAGACTGCATCTTGTGAGTACATGAAAGCAGACTCTGCCGTGACTGGAGAGGGGCACCTTGACACCCGTGCGGAGTCAGTGGCCTGTGCAGAGACTGTGACCCCTGGTACCCACGGTACCAGTGCAGAGCCCTTGATTCCTGTTGAGAGACTTAATAATAGACTGACCATCATTTTCCCGGGATAGGCTGTGCTGTAAGAGTTAAAGACTCAGAGCCGGTGTAACTCCCAAAACCCCAGGCAGCGGGTTCCTACAGACTACTCAGCCCATGGACAACAGAGGGACGACAAGTGCCGCTGTATCTCGACACCTACGTTGGAGAAGATGACCCTTCAAGCAAGTCCTCATCAGACTGGTGTTTTTTTCCCAAGAAATTCAATTTTCTACTGTTACACTGTTTGACTCCCATATTTTTGCGTTGTTATATTGTTAGTTATATTCCACTGCTTCCTCCCTGCGAGGAGAACCTGATTCCTGTTAATAAACCCTTCAACTGTTGGTCTGTCTGTTCCGTGGTGAGTGACACACTCAGTACCTGCATACTATTACACTTGGCGTAGTCGGCAGGATGTCACACGGTAGCACGGAAAGGGCAGACCAAGCAGCTGGGGAAGTTCCCAGGTCTAGCATTTCCCTGGGAGCCATTTTGAATAATTTGCCAAGGTTCACTGGGAACAATGTGATGCTGTGGAGTTGGACGAAGCGTATCCGGGGAATGATGTGGATGCATCCCATGACACCAGCTCTGGAGGCGGAAATTGCATTGATGGCCCTGGAGGGGGAGGCGTGGGATTCTCTCATGCATAGGTCCCCCCGGGAGGGAGATTCCCTGGACAAAGTGCTACGCATACTTGAGGAGACGCATGGGGACCCCACTGACGTAGGGGAACTTCGCATGCGACTGTTTCACCAGGTACAACGAGAGGGGGAGACTGTGACCCAATTCATGAACGCCCCACAAGAACTTCACACTGCTATCAGACGAAAGGACGGTGTAGGGGTTGGGTCAGTTGATGTGGTGCTCAGGGATCAGCTGGTGATGGGACTGCGTGACGCAATGATGAAACAGGCACTGCGAGAGCATATGCGAGTAAAGCCAGACATGACTTTCTCTGGGGTTGGCAGTGAGGCGCGCGTGCGAGAACAAGAACAGGGAGTGACGGGGCTGGTGGGAAGGGTGCGGAGCGGGGAGGTAACCACCACCACAGACAATATCCCCCAGTGGGTGGAAGACCTGAGAATGGAGATTAGACAGGTCTGTGAAGAAATGGCGGCCTCCAGAAGAACTCTGGCAGAAGGGTCCAGCCCTCTGGTGCGAGACAGAGAAGCTGACGCCGATGAAAGGGTGAAACTACCAGGAGGAGAAGACCTCTTACATGCTACACCTGTGGAGAACCCGGCCACATTGCCCGATGGTGTCCCCGGCAGAGCCGACCATCCCCGTGCCCTCCTTTAAACTAGGAGGCTCTGAGCTCGAGGGGTACCGCTCGGAGCGTGAAGAACAGAGGAGGAGTAGTAAAAGAGCAGTGCGGTGCCTGATAGACACCGGCTCACAAGTGACCACCATGCCTGAGAGATATTTCCGCCGTCACTAGTGTTGAGCGATACCGTCCGATACTTGAAAGTATCGGTATCGGAAAGTATCGGCCGATACCGGCAAAGTATCGGATCCAATCCGATACCGATACCCGATACCAATACAAGTCAATGGGACTCAGGTATCGGACGGTATTCCTGATGGTTCCCAGGGTCTGAAGGAGAGGAAACTCTCCTTCAGGCCCTGGGAACCATATAAATGTGTAAAAGAAAGAATTAAAATAAAAAATATCGCTATACTCACCTGTCCGACGCAGCCGGGACCTCAGCGAGGGAACCGGCAGCGTTGTTTGTTTAAAATTCGCGCTATTACTTGGTTACGTGAATTCCCGGCTTGTGATTGGTCAGGTCGGCCATGTTGCCGGGACGCGGACCAATCACAGCAAGCCGTGACGAAATTACGTCACGGCTTGCTGTGATTGGTCCGCGTCCCGGCAATATGGCCGCCCTGACCAATCACAAGCCGTGACGTCACGGGAGGCTGGACACGCGCTCATTTTAAAATGGGCGCGTGTCCAGCCTCCCGTGACGTCACGGCTTGTGATTGGTTGCGCCGCGGTCAACCAATCACAAGCCGGGAGGCTGGACGCGCTCATTTTAAAATGGGCGCGTGTCCAGCCTCCCGTGACGTCACGGCTTGTGATTGGTTGCGCCGCGGTCAACCAATCACAAGCCGGGAGGCTGGACGCGCTCATTTTAAAATGGGCGCGTGTCCAGCCTCCCGTGACGTCACGGCTTGTGATTGGTTGCGCCGCGGTCAACCAATCACAAGCCGGGAGGCTGGACGCGCTCATTTTAAAATGGGCGCGTGTCCAGCCTCCCGTGACGTCACGGCTTGTGATTGGTCAGGGCGGCCATATTGCCGGGACGCGGACCAATCACAGCAAGCCGTGACGTAATTTCGTCACGGCTTGCTGTGATTGGTCCGCGTCCCGGCAACGTGGCCGACCTGACCAATCACAAGCCGGGAATTCACGTAACCAAGTAATAGCGCGAATTTTAAACAAACAACGCTGCCGGTTCCCTCGCTGAAGTCCCGGCTGCGTCGGAGAGGTGAGTATAGCGATATTTTTTATTTTAATTCTCTCTTTTACACATTTTAACATTAATGTTGTTGCGATACCCGATACCCGATACCACAAGAGTATCGGAATCCCGGTATCGGAATTCCGATACAGCAAGTATCGGCCGATACCCGATACTTGCAGCATCGGAATGCTCAACACTAGCCGTCACTTCACAGAGGCGCTACGGCCCGAATGGGGTCGTGATCAAACTTATGGTGGCCAATCACTTGCCCATCCCGGTCGCAGAGGTGGTATGGATGAACATAGAGGTCTGTGGAAAAGACCTCGGGAGAAGAGGAGTGGTACTGGTGGATGGAGAGGTAGCTAAAGACCATACCATGATATTAGCCAGAGGTAAGTGTTCACACTAGGCAGTCTGGTCAGGGACACATCCAATTCATGAGATTACCTTGACGTTGGTGGATGGGCTCACATTTTTTGGCCAAATTTTGTGCTAGTGTAAAAGTATGCAGGTACTGAGTGTGTCACCACGGAACAGACAGACCAACAGTTGAGGGGTTTATTAACAGGAATCAGGTGTTAGGGTTTGCGGAACGCACTGAATATATTTATTGATGTGATTGGTGCGTTCGCAACCCAGGATCCACCGTGCAGGAAATATCCTGCCGCTAAGTAAATGGCGGCACTATATGGCGGTATTAACTAGCTCTGTTAGCTTCACAGAGCGGCCGAGAAAGCAAAGCTTTGTGCCCTGTTAACTCTCACAGAGACACAGGCTAACTACCCAGAAGAGAGCAGTCAGTGGTCATGCATGCACACAACACTCCTCGCCGGAGGTGCCAGCATTCTAGGGGCTTATTTCAGCCGGGTCCCTGAATACTCTCATACACAATCTCCTCGCCGGAGGTGCCAGCATTCTAGGGGCTTATTTCAGTCGGGTCCCTGAACACATTCACACATATGACCACAGTGGCGCAAAGCATGTAACTTTAGAAGATACTAGCGCATGGCCGTGCGGCCATGCGAGCCTTAAATAGCTGCAGCACGTACAGGACCTTAAAGGAGAAGACCAATGAGAGATTGCCACTGAGTCTGCGTACCTACAGGACCTTCCTAGAAAGACCAATAGACTTGGCAGCAGAACCTGAACATGTGACCCCTGATCTCCACTGAGAGATCTTACCCTGGGCATGCTCAGTGTGTGCAAAGCAGGACTTAGTCCCAGAAAAGCCTGTTTGCCGTAGATCAGTGCAGGGTACAATAGCAGAGCCTGGAGAGGCAGCAAAAATCCTTTGTACTGAATCAGACTCAGTGAGACGCTGGGACCGATGTCTCCGCTAAGCAGGCTCCACTGCGGCCGAAGGAGAATGGGAGACCGCAGCAGAGACGGATCGAGATTCCCCCTGTGCAGCAGAGGAAACTCGACTCCTAACATTACCCCCCCTCCTAGGGCCCCCCTCCTCGAGCCTCGCTACGCTCAAAAGCTGCAATGAGCCCGAATGTGCTCCACAGGCTCCCAGGTTCTATCCTCTGGACCGTGAACCTTCCAATCCACCAGATAAAATTTCTTGCCACGTACCACCTTGCACCCCACGATAGCATTCACCTCAAACTCATCTGTGGATGAACCCGATGTCCCGGCAGATGACTCAGAAAACCGGGACAAATGAACGGGCTTTAAGAGGGAAACGTGAAAGGTATCGGTGATACCAAGGCGTGGAGGAATAGCCAAACGGTAGACCACAGGGTTCACCTGTTCCAGAACCTTGAACGGGCCAATGTAGCGAGGCAAAAACTTAGTGGACTCAACTCGCAGCCTGATGTTACGGGCGGAGAGCCACACTAAGTCACCAGGAGCAAAGGTCGGAGCGGGGCGCCGGTGTGTATCAGCCGAGACCCTCATTCTCTCCTTGGAGGCCCGAATGGCATCCTGTGTGCGGTCCCAGATGTCATGTGCCTCCACCGCCCAGTCTGCCACCCTAGAATCGGTGGATGACACGGGCATGGGCACAGGGACACGCGGATGCTGGCCGTAATTAAGGAGAAAAGGAGTCTGACCAGTGGAATCGGCTACGGCGTTATTCAAGGCAAATTCCGCCCAAGGTAGCAAAGATGCCCAGTCATCCTGCCTAGCAGAGACAAAATGTCGTAAGTATGTCACCAGTGTCTGATTGGTTCCCTCTACCAACCCATTCGTCTTGGGATGATATGCAGAGGAGAGATTCAGCTCTATGCTGAGTAAACGGCAGAGCTCTCTCCAAAACCGAGACGCAAACTGGGGACCCCGGTCACTGACAACTTTATCAGGCATACCATGTAAGCGGAAAATAAGTTTAATGAACAACGCTGCCAAGGCCCGTGCAGAAGGTAACCGTGGTAGCGGCACCAAATGCACCATTTTCGAGAAATGATCGGTGATGACCCAAATGATGGTACAGCCGCGAGACTTGGGCAAACCCACCACAAAGTCCATCCCGACCATCTCCCAGGGCCTGTCTGCCACCGGCATGGGGTAAAGTAACCCAGCAGGACGTTGCCGGGAAAACCGATTCTGGGCGCAGGAGACACACGCCCGAATATAGTCCCCGACGTCACGGGCCATATGTGGCCACCAGTACGTCCTCGCCAAAAGCTCAGATGTCCTCTTGGTTCCAAAATGTCCACCCACTCTGGACAAGTGAGCCCAAGAGAGAACCTCCAGTCGCAAATTCGCTGGTACGAAAGTATTGCCCAGGGGCACGGACTGTAGCGAAACCGGGGCCACAGTTCTCAGGCTCTCAGAGGGGACAATAAGCCGAGGCTCCTCATCCTCCTCCTCAGATGACACTACGGAGCGGGAGAGAGCGTCGGCATGAATGTTCTTCTCCCCAGAGAGAAAATGGAGAGTAAAATGGAACCGGGAGAAGAACAGGGACCATCTGGCCTGGCGAGAATTCAGCCGCTGGGCCGTCTGTATGTACACCAAGTTTTTGTGGTCGGTGAATACTTGGAAGGGAAAGCGAGCTCCCTCCAAGAGGTGTCTCCACTCAGAAAAAGCTAACTTCATTGCTAGCAACTCCCTGTCCCCGATGGAATAATTCCTCTCCGCTGGTGTGAAGGTCTTGGAGAAGAAGAAATAAGGATGCTTCCGACCTTGAACATCCTTTTGGAAAAGGACTGCTCCAGCACCAACGGATGAGGCATCCACCTCCATTATAAATGGCTTATCTACATCGGGGCGATGTAGAATAGGAGCACTAGCAAAGTGTGACTTAATCGAAAGGAATGCCTTGGAGACATCCTCCGACCACAACTTGGGATTTGCTCCCTTCTTGGTGAGGGCAACCAAGGGAGCTACCAAAGTTGAAAAGTGTGGAATGAACTGGCGATAGTAATTGATGAACCCCATAAAGCGCTGAACTGCTTTAAGAGAATGGGGTTCCTGCCAGTCCATCACAGCCTGTAGTTTGGCAGGATCCATAGCCAAACCCTGGGCAGAGATGATATAACCAAGGAATGGCAAGGACTCCTGCTCAAACACACACTTCTCCAACTTGGCGTAGAGGGAGTTTGCCTGTAAGAGGTCGAAGACTTTGCAAACATCTCTCTGGTGGGAGTCAATATCTGGAGAGTAGATGAGAATATCATCCAGATAGACTATGACCGAGGTGGTGAGCATCTCCCGGAAGATGTCGTTCACAAAGTCTTGGAAAACGGCTGGGGCATTACAGAGCCCGAAGGGCATCACGAGATATTCATAGTGCCCATCCCTGGTGTTAAAAGCCGTCTTCCACTCGTCCCCCTCACGGATGCGAATCAGGTTATAAGCACCCCGCAAATCTAACTTAGTAAATACCCTTGCTCCCCGTAGCCAAAGAGCTCAGATATCAGGGGTAGTGGGTACTTGTTTTTAACGGTGATGGCGTTAAGACCCCTGTAGTCAATGCATGGACGTAATTCTCCACTCTTCTTCTGCACGAAGAAGAACCCAGCCCCTGCAGGTGACACTGACTTCCTAATAAAACCTCTTGCCAGATTTTCTTGGATATACTGAGACATTGCCTCCCTCTCCGGGAGAGATAACGGATAGACTCGACCCCGGGGAGGCTCAGCACCAGGCAAGAGATCGATAGGACAGTCATAGGGGCGGTGAGGCGGAAGGGTCTCCACAGCCCTTTTGGAGAACACATCCTCATAAGGCCAATAGTGCTTGGGGAGAGAGGAAAGATCTGCGGGTACCTCAGTTGTGGCAACCTAAACGCACTCACTCTGACATCTACCCTCACAGGATTTACTCCATCCCAAAATTTTCCCAGAGGACCACTCTATATGAGGAGAATGAAAACGAAGCCAGGGTATCCCCAACAGGACCTCATCAACTCCCTCAGGAAGGACCAAAAGAGAGATAATCTCCTGATGTGATGGAGATACAGAAAGAGTGAAAGGGATGGTTTGGTGTGTAATCTGTGAAGGTAGTGTCGACCCATTTACCACTCGAATGGTTATTGGCTTGGCGAGCATCACCAGGGGTATTGCGTGTCGCTGAGCGAAAGCGGATGACATAAAATTTCCCTCCGCCCCAGAGTCCACGCAAAGCTCTACCATAAGAGTGGATGGGCCTATGGTAATTGTCCCCTTGAAGGACAATTTTGAGGTAAACGTCGCTGTGTCTAATGTACCTCCTCCAACTGCCACCAGACGCTGACGTTTCCTCGACCGCTGTGGACACTTGGAGGCAAGATGTCCGGACTGCCGGCAAACATGACAGACGTTAAGGGCATGAGCGGCCTGGGACTTAGACCCCGCTCGCGACCCCTCTATGGCCTCATGTGACTTGGGCACCTGGACCGGAGATTCCAAAGGTCTGGCGAAGGTGGGAGCCAGCCGAAACCTCTGCTTATACTGGGCTCGCTCCAACCCCCGCTCGTGAAAACGAAGGTCTATGCGAGTTGATATAGATATGAACTCCTCCAGTGTAGCGGGAATCTCCCTAGTGGCCAAAGCGTCCTTCACATGGTCAGCCAGCCCCCTCCAAAAATACTGGGGGTTGAGGGTTTGAGGGTTTTATCTGACCACTCCAACTCAGACGCTAAAGTCCGGAAGAGAATGGCAAATTGGCTGACCATGGCCGAACCCTGAGTCAATGCCAGCAGTTGGAGCGCCGTATCATGGGTGACTTGAGGTCCTACGAAGACCTGCTTCAGAGTGCCCAGAAACCGAGGAACACTCTGCACCACATGATCGTTGCGCTCCCACAGCGGCGTAGCCCACTCCAAAGCTCTGTCCGACAGGAGAGAAATTACAAATCCCACCTTTGCCCGCTCTGTGGGAAAACGTGCAGCCAGGAGCTCGAGATGTATACCGCACTGGCTCACGAATCCCCTACAGGACTTACTGTCAACAGAGAATTTTTCAGGCAACGGAAGGTAGGATAAGGTCGAAACAGAGGTGGCAGTGGGTAAAGCTGCTGCAGCCACGCTAGCAGCCTGAACAGCAATTGCGGTAACATCCACCGCCAAGGTTGCACGCTCGAGAGACGCCAACCGGCCCTCCAGCAGCTGGATGTACCCCTGCAATCGCTGTTCGTCCGCCATTACTTAGCCAGATCCTGGTGCTAGTATACTGTTAGGGTTTGCGGAACGCACCGAATATATTTATTGATGTGATTGGTGCGTTCGCAACTCGGGATCCACCGTGCAGGAAATATCCTGCCGCTAAGTAAATGGCAGCACTATATGGCGGTATTAACTAGCTCTGTTAGCTTCACAGAGCGGCTGAGAAAGCAAAGCTTTGTGCCCTGTTAACTCTCACAGAGACACAGGCTAACTACCCAGAAGAGAGCAGTCAGTGGTCATGCATGCACACAACACTCCTCGCCGGAGGTGCCAGCATTCTAGGGGCTTATTTCAGCCGGGTCCCTGAATACTCTCATACACAATCTCCTCGCCGGAGGTGCCAGCATTCTAGGGGCTTATTTCAGCCGGGTCCCTGAACACATTCACGCATATGACCACAGTGGCGCAAAGCATGTAACTTTAGAAGATACTAGCGCATGGCCGTGCGGCCATGCGAGCCTTAAATAGCTGCAGCACGTACAGGACCTTAAAGAAGAGGACCAATGAGAGATTGCCACTGAGTCTGCGTACCTACAGGATACTAATCCCAGAAATACTCTGTGCTCGACGAGTACACCGAGCATAGTGATACTCGGGCGAGTACTGAGTAGTGGCGAGCACATTCGCTCATCACTATTGAAGATGTTTAACACAACTATGTGACATCGTCGCGAGCGCCGTGGGAAATTTTCCCACGGCATGAGTGCTGACATCAGAAAGGTGAAGTGTGTTCATTAGCTGTGAACTCCCAGGACCTGACAGAGTGCACCGTGAGCAGGAGAACTTTCTCACGCTTGTGGTGCCCTTTGACAGGGAATAGCAGTTCACAGGGAGAACCTGAGCTCACCCTGCTCAGTGTCTCTGCTGGATGACAGGCTGTTTGGATGCATCATGCATCCAAGCAGCCTGCCATCTAGATGTAGCAGAGCTGGACCCCTCGTGAGACAAATGGATTAAAGGCATCTTTGTGGAATGGTGAGGAATACTGTTTGTTTTTTTACCTCTTTTGCAGATGATGAGGGCATTGGAGGAATAGGAGAGGTCATAAGTATGGTTTAATGTTATGGACTGGTGATTTAGGAGCGACATGCGACTAGCTCTGAACAGGTGGTAACTATACTGACCGCAGTTCCTGATCTTAACACAACACTAGAAGTAGCCGTGGGATGTTCCTGTCTCTCCCTAGACACCTCGTCACAGCCTAAGAGCTAACTACCCCTAAAGGTAGAAACAGGAAAGCTATCTTGCCTCAGAGAAAATCCCCAAAGGATAGGACAGCCCCCCACAAATAATGACTGTGAGTGGAGAGGGAAATGACATACGTAGAATGAAACAAGATGTAGCAAAGGAGGCCACTTCTAGCTAGATGGATAATACAGGACAGACACTGTGCGGTCAGTAATAAAAACTAGAAAAAGTCCACCACAGAGAATGCAAAAATCTCCACACCTGACTAAAGGTGTGGAGGGCAAAATCTGCTACCCAGAGCTTCCAGCTTAGCTGAATAGATCCATACTGATAAGCTGGACAAATGAGAAAAACATAGAATGTGCTGAACAACAAAGTCCACAACAAGTGGACTGCAAAAGGACAAGCAAGGACTTATCTTTGCTGAACAGGTCAGAGTGTCAGGGAAATCCAAAAGAGTCGTGACTCCAAGCAGGAACAATTGACAACTGGCATTGATTGAGGGATAAGGCCAGACTAAAATAGCTGAGCCAGAAAGACGATCAGTGGAAGCAGCTGCTGATGCTAAATCCAAGAAGCAGCCATACCACTCAAAACCACCGGAGGGAGCCCAAGAGCAGAACTCACAAAAGTGCCATTTACAGCCACCGGAGGGAGCCCAAGAGCGGAATTCACAACAGTACCCCCCCCTTGAGGAGGGGTCACCGAACCCTCACCAGAGCCCCCAGGCCGATCAGGATGAGCCAAGTGAAAAGCACGAACCAAATCGGCGGCATGGACATCGGAGGCAACAACCCAAGAATTATCCTCCTGGCCATAACCCTTCCACTTGACAAGATACTGAAGCCTCCACCTCGAAAAACGAGAATCCAAAATTTTCTCAACCACATATTCCAACTCCCCCTCAACCAACATCGGGGCAGGAGGATCAACAGAGGGAACAACGGGTACCACATATCTCCGCAACAAAGATCTATGGAAAACATTGTGGATGGCAAAAGAGGCTGGAAGGGCCAAACAAAAAGACACTGGATTGATAATCTCAGAAATCTTATAAGGACCAATAAACCGAGGCTTGAACTTAGGGGAAGAAACCTTCATAGGAACATGACGAGAAGATAACCAGACTAAATCCCCCACCCGAAGCCGAGGACCAACACACCGACGGCGGTTAGCAAAACGTTGAGCCTTTTCCTGAGACAACGTCAAATTGTCTACCACATGAGTCCAAATCTGCTGTAACCTGTCCATCACAGAATCCACACCAGGACAATCAGAAGGCTCAACCTGCCCTGAATAAAAACGAGGATGGAAACCAAAATTACAAAAGAAAGGCGAAACCAAAGTAGCCGAACTGGCCCGATTATTAAGGGCAAACTCGGCGAACGGCAAGAAAGCCACCCAATCATCCTGATCAGCAGACACAAAGCATCTCAAATAGGTTTCCAAGGTTTGATTAGTTCGCTCAGTTTGGCCATTTGTCTGAGGATGGAACACCGAAGAAAAAGACAAATTAATGCCCATCCTAGCACAGAAGGCCCGCCAAAACCTAGAGACAAACTGGGAACCTCTGTCAGACACAATATTCTCCGGAATGCCATGCAAACGAACCACATGCTGAAAAAACAATGGAACCAAATCAGAGGAGGAAGGCAATTTAGGCAAAGGTACCAAATGGACCATTTTAGAGAACCGGTCACAAACCACCCAGATAACAGACATCTTCTGGGACACAGGAAGATCCGAAATAAAATCCATGGAAATATGCGTCCAGGGCCTCTCAGGGACCGGCAAAGGCAAAAGCAACCCACTAGCGCGGGAACAGCAAGGCTTAGCCCGTGCACAAGTACCACAGGACTGCACAAAAGAACGCACATCCCGCGACAAGGAAGGCCACCAAAAGGACCTAGCAACCAAATCTCTGGTACCAAAAATCCCAGGATGACCGGACAACACCGAACAATGGACCTCAGAAATTACCTTATTTGTCCATCTATCAGGAACAAACAGCTTCCCCATAGGACAGCGGTCAGGTTTATCAGCCTGAAATTCCTGAAGCACCCGCCGTAAATCAGGGGAGATGGCAGAAAGAATCACCCCTTCCCTAAGAATGCCAAATGGCTCAAGAACTCCAGGAGAATCAGGCAAAAAACTCCTAGAGAGGGCATCCGCCTTAACATTTTTAGATCCCGGAAGATATGAGACCACAAAATCGAAACGGGAGAAAAACAGGGACCATCGAGCCTGTCTAGGGTTCAGCCGCTTGGCCGACTCGAGGTAAATCAGATTCTTATGATCGGTCAAGACCACTGTGCGGTGCTTGGCTCCCTCAAGCCAATGTCGCCACTCCTCAAATGCCCACTTCATAGCCAACAACTCCCGATTGCCGACATCATAATTGCGTTCCGCAGGCGAAAACTTTCGGGAAAAGAAGGCACACGGTTTCATCAAGGAACCATCAGAATTCCTCTGTGACAAAACGGCCCCTGCCCCAATCTCAGAAGCGTCAACCTCACCCTGAAAAGGAAGAGAAACATCCGGCTGACACAACACAGGGGCAGAAGTAAATTGGCGTTTAAGCTCCTGAAAGGCCTCAACAGCCGCAGAGGACCAATTCGTCACATCAGTGCCTTTCTTCGTCAAATCGGTCAAGGGCTTAACCACACTGGAAAAGTTGGCAATGAAACGGCGATAAAAATTAGCAAAGCCCAAAAATTTCTGAAGGCTCTTCACAGATGTGGGTTGAATCCAGTCATGAATGGCTTGGACCTTAACAGGATCCATTTCTATAGACGAAGGAGAAAAAATAAACCCCAAAAAAGAGACCTTCTGAACTCCAAATAGGCACTTAGACCCCTTCACAAATAAGGCATTATCACGAAGGATCTGGAATACCATCCTGACCTGCTTCACATGAGACTCCCAATCATCGGAAAAAATCTAAATATCATCCAAATACACAATCAAGAATTTATCAAGATAATTGCGGAAAATATCATGCATGAAGGACTGAAATACAGAAGGAGCATTAGAAAGCCCGAAAGGCATCACAAGGTATTCAAAATGGCCTTCGGGCGTATTAAATGCAGTTTTCCATTCGTCACCCTGTTTAATACGAACAAGATTATATGCCCCTCGAAGGTCAATCTTGGTAAACCAACTAGCCCCCTTAATCCGAGCAAACAAATCAGAAAGCAAAGGTAAAGGGTATTGGAATTTGACCGTGATCCTATTAAGAAGGCGATAATCAATACAGGGTCTCAAGGAGCCATCCTTCTTGGCAACAAAAAAGAATCCCGCTCCCAATGGTGATGAAGACGGCCGAATATGCCCCTTCTCCAAAGACTTCTTAACATAGCTCCGCATGGCGTCATGCTCTGGCACAGACAGATTGAAAAGTCGGCCCTTAGGGAACTTACAGCCAGGAATCAAATCAATAGCACAATCACAGTCCCTATGTGGAGGAAGGGAACTGGACTTGGGCTCATCAAATACATCCTGGAAATCTGACAAAAATTCAGGAACATCAGAAGAGGGGGAAGAGGAAATTGACATCAAAGGAACGTCACTATGTACCCCTTGACAACCCCAACTAGTCACAGACATAGATTTCCAATCCAGCACTGGATTGTGTACTTGTAACCATGGAAAACCCAGTACAACAACATCATGTAAATTATGCAACACCAGAAAACGGCAATCTTCCTGATGTGCTGGAGCCATGCACATAGTCAGCTGAGTCCAATACTGAGGTTTATTCTTGGCCAACGGTGTAGCATCAATACCCCTCAAAGGAATAGGGCTCTGCAAAGGCTGCAAAGAGAAACCACAGCGCCTGGCGAATTCTAAGTCCATTAAGTTCAGGGCAGCGCCTGAATCCACAAATGCCATGACAGAAAAAGATGACAATGAGCAAATCAGGGTCACAGACAGGAGAAATTTAGGCTGTACGGTAACAGACCTAGCGACCCTCTTAATACGCTTAGGGCAATCAGAAATAGCATGAGCAGAATCACCACAGTAAAAACACAGCCCATTCTGACGTCTGTATCCCCGCTGTTCTGCTGTAGTCAAAATCCTATCACATTGCATAGGCTCAGGACTCTGTTCAGAGGACGCTGCCATATGGTGCACCACTTTGCGCTCGCGCAGGCGCCGATCAATCTGAATGGCTAGAGACATAGATTCGCTCAAACCAACAGGCGTTGGGAACCCCACCATAACATCTTTAAGGGCTTCAGAAAGACCCTTTCTGAAAATTGCTGCCAGAGTGTCCTCATTCCATTTAGTGAGCACAGACCATTTTCTAAATTTCTGGCAGTATAATTCTGCCGCTTCCTGACCCTGACACAGGGCCAACAAGGTTTTTTCCGCATGATCCACAGAGTTAAGTTCGTCATACAATCCGAGCGATTGAAAAAATGCATCTACATTAAGCAATGCCGGATCCCCTGACTCAAGGGAGAATGCCCAGTCCTGAGGGTCACCACGCAGCAGAGAAATATCTATTTTAATTTGCTGAATGGGATCTCCAGAGGAACGGGGTTTCAGAGCAAAAAACAATTTGCAGTTATTTTTAAAGTTCAAAAACTTAGATCTATCCCCATAAAACAAATTTGGAGTAGGAATTCTAGGCTCTAAAGCCGGAGTCTGAACAAAATAATCTTGGATACTCTGTACTCTTGCAGCAAGCTGACCCACACGAGAAAACAAACCCTGAACATCCATGCCCACGCCCAAATCCTGAACCACCCAGAGATTAAGAGGAAGGAAAAAGACAAAACAGACTAAAGAAAAAAAAAATGGCTCAGAACTCTTTTTCTTTTCCTTCTTTTGAGATGCATTCAACTCATTGGGAGCCCAAGAGCAGAACTCACAAAAGTGCCACTTACAGCCACCGGAGGGAGCCCAAGAGCGGAATTCACAACAGTTTAATTAAGTTTATTAAAGGGGTCTGTGTCATTCTTTCAATTAAAATACTTTTTTCTGGGTGTCTGTGTTTTCTTACAATGTGACTATGGGCTTAGTAATGGGGGCGTCTTATTGATGCCTCTCCATTACTAACCTCAGGGCTTGATGTCACCTGACAATACAAAAGGTGAAATCAACCCCCCAACTATCACCCCACTTGCCACCACTAAAAGGCAAGTGGGAAGAGCTAGGTTAAGTGCCAGAATTGGCACATCTTAGAGATGCGCCTTTTCCTGGGGTGGCTGAGAGCTGATGTTTTTAGCCTGGGGGGATCAGTATCCATGGCCCCTTCCTAGGCTATTAATTTCAGCCCGCGATTAATATCAGCTGTCTGCATAGCCTTTGCTGGTTATTAATTATAGGGGAACCCCACGTCATTTTCTTTGGGGGGTCCCTCATTTTAATAGCCAGTAAAGGCTAATTATACAGCTGTGAGCTGTTATTAATAGCCTGGGAAGCTCCATGGGCATTACCCCCTTCCCGGGCTAAAAACATAGGCCCCATCCATCGACTTTCTTTCTCCTGGTTAAGAAAATTGCGAGTGAGCCTAAGCCTTTTTTTTTTTTTAAATAAGCTTTTATTAATTAAATACATGTACAGTAAGCTGCACACACACTGGACTAATTGTATTTGTCACAGACATCTATATATCTACCTATTCTATTTGTATTTACTGTATGCAATCCATCTCTTCTATCCTGTTGGCTCCTGCTGTGATTTTATAGTATACGGCACATGAATTTCCGGCTTTTCTTGTATCTATGTATGTATGTAATATAAATACATATATATAGGTGTGTGTGTGTGTGTGTGTGTGTGTCACTATTCTATGTGTATATATCTATTCTATCTATTCTAACCTGTCAGTGTGATTTTACTGTATGCGGCACATGGATTGCCGGCTTTTCAAAGGACACCGGTGCTCAAAAATAGGACAGCACACGCATGGTCCAAATGCTGTGCGATTTTTTTCTCGCACCCATAGGCTTGCATTGGCGAATCTCGGCAGAGTCTCGGTGACAATCGCAGCATGCTGCGATTTTACATGAATACTGAATACGTCCGCGAAAATAAACGGTCATGTGAGCTGCCCCATAGATTAACACTGGGCGGAGTGCTATGCAATGTTTTCTTGCATAGCACTCAGCCGTATTCTACAGTAGTGTGACGCCGGCCTTATTCTGGACTGCCCTTAGCACCAGATCAAATCTCTGAAAAGAGTGTTTATCTTATGGAATCTAGAGAGTGGGAGACAAATGGGAGCATTATGTAGAATATATAAAATCTGAGGCATCAACACCATCTGTAAGGATTCTGGGCTTTCCTGGAGTCTGTTTGCCCTGATCCAAGATGGAGTCTTGGATCTCGCCCTGTCATGGAACTTCCTGTCTGTCCTGATTATTTAAGTCTGGGTCTTGTGTTCACCTGTGCCTGAATATTTTCTGCTGCTGGCTCCTGAGCATGTGCCTGTTTGCTGGTTAACTCCCTGCTTCTGCTGCTCACTACTCGGTGGTCTGCCTCACCTCATTCAGCTACCTCTCGCCTCTGGAACTGCTGGGAAGTGCAGCACACCAGTAGAAGGATTTCCTTTGTGTACAAAACTTTTCCCAGTGTTGTGCCTCTTTGCACAACCACACCAGGTGAGCAAGATTCAAGCTTTGTTATCTCTCCAAGAAAGATCTACTCATCTACTACGCTTAGATGGTGCTCTCCCTCTTTCTCCCCTCGTCCTCTCTTTTCTAGGACGTCATTCACATGACGCATCATCTGTGAACTATTGGACTCCTACTAACAAGAACTGTTCACACGTATGAGCAAGTGTTGCTGGACTTCATCATTTAAATACTGTGTGCATTTGCACTATAACCTTATTGGACTTTCTTGTTCAAGTGTCTTGTTTGCTTCCACATCATTTCCTTGCTGGACTAGTTCACATTAGCGGTCGAGCCCCACTACTCAGTTTGCTGTGATTTTCTATATAGAGCAGAGGACCTCGTTACATTTGCAGGAATATCTGTACTATGTTTTGTATGCTATCCTGTTGGCTATTTTCTATATAGAGCTGAGGACCTCGTTACAATTGCAGAAATATCTGTTAGTTCTGTTTACATTTCTGTTTTTGAGTAAATACATCTTTTGCTGCAACTTTGTTCCCAGACTGGCTTTATCCCATGCTATCAGATTCCGTAGTACCCATATGATTATTACACCATCTTAATAAGATTTAACCTGCCCACCATAGAGTTGGAGTTTGCACCATGCTATTATTTTGCACTTTATTTTGTCTAGAAGAGGCAGTATAATCTGTTTTTCATAATCTCTAAGAGGGGACGATATTACCAACCCCAAGTATTTGAACTGGGAATAGTGTTGAGCGATACCGTCCGATACTTGAAAGTATCGGTATCGGAAAGTATCGGCCGATACCGGCAAAGTATCGGATCCAATCCGATCCCGATACCAATACAAGTCAATGGGACTCATGTATCGGACGGTATTCCTGATGGTTCCCAGGGTCTGAAGGAGAGGAAACTCTCCTTCAGGCCCTGGGAACCATATAAATGTGTAAAAGAAAGAATTAAAATAAAAAAAATCGCTATACTCACCTCTCCGACGCAGCCGGGACCTCAGCGAGGGAACCGGGAGCGTTGTTTGTTTAAAATTCGCGCTTTTACATGGTTACGTGAAGTCCCGGCTTGTGATTGGTCAGGGCGGCCATGTTCCCGGGACGCGGACCAATCACAGCAAGCCGTGACGAAATTACGTCACGGCTTGCTGTGATTGGTCCGCGTCCCGGCAAAATGGCGCCGTGACCAATCATAAGCCGGGACGTCACTGGAGGCTGGACACGCGCGCTTTTTAAAATGCATTTTAAAAAGCGCGCGTGTCCAGCCTCCCGTGACGTCACGGCTTGTGATTGGTTAATCGCGGCCATGTTGCCGGGACGCGGACCAATCACAGCAAGCCGTGACGTAATTTCGTCACGGCTTGCTGTGATTGGTCCGCGTCCCGGCAACATGGCGCCGTGACCAATCATAAGCCGGGACGTCACTGGAGGCTGGACACGCGCGCATTTTAAAAAGCGCGCGTGTCCAGCCTCCCGTGACGTCACGGCTTGTGATTGGTTAATCGCGGCCATGTTGCCGGGACGCGGACCAATCACAGCAAGCCGTGACGTAATTTCGTCACGGCTTGCTGTGATTGGTCCGCGTCCCGGCAACATGGCCGCCCTGACCAATCACAAGCCGGGACTTCACGTAACCATGTAAAAGCGCGAATTTTAAACAAACAACGCTCCCAGTTCCCTCGCTGAGGTCCCGGCTGCGTCGGAGAGGTGAGTATAGCGATTTTTTTTTATTTTAATTCTTTCTTTTACACATTTGTACATTAATGTTGTTTCGATACCGATACCCGATATCACAAAAATATCGGATCTCGGTATCGGAAATTCCGATACAGCAAGTATCGGCCGATACCCGATACTTGCAGTATCGGAATGCTCAACACTAACTGGGAAACCACCTCTATTTGGGTATGCTGAATGTCCAAACGGTCTACCGGGCGATCTAATGGGAATAGTATAGAGTTATCCCAGTTAATAGTGAGACCTGACAACTGTCCAAAGTGTTTAAGTATATACATTACACTATTCAGGGATAATAATAATAATCTTTATTTTTATATAGCGCTAACATATTCCGCAGCGCTTTACAGTTTGCACACATTATCATCCACTGTCCCCGATGGGGCTCACAATCTAAATTCCCTATCAGTATGTCTTTGGAGTGTGGGAGGAAACCAGAGAACCCGGAGGAAACCCACGCAAACAACATACAAACTCCTTGCAGATGTTGTCAAAGGTGGTATTAGAACCCAGGACTCCAGCGCTGCAAGGCTGCAGTGCTATCCACTGAGCCACCGTGCTGCCCTGGGATCTACCATAGTCTCCCAGAAATAGCAGAATGTCATCCTCATATAATGCGATCTTCTCTTCTATATTCTCATATTGAAATCCTCTAACTTCAGATGAATTCCTCACTACTGCCGCTAGGGGTTCTTTAGCAATGGCAAACAATAATGGGGACAGAGGACACCCCTCTCTTGTGCCTCTATATAATCTGAATCTTTGAGACAGCTCACCATTTGCTTTGACTTTAGCTGTAGGACGAGTATAGCAACTGCACCCATGATATAAACGGGGGTCTGAACCCCATTTTCAGCAACACCTTCCAGAGAAAGCATCACTCTATGCTATCGAAGGCCTTTGCTGCATCCAACGACATCACCACTCCATGCCCTATGTTATCCGCTGGGCGCTGCATATTCAGAAAGAGGCGGCACAAATTAATTGCTGTGGATTTGTTAGCCATAAAGCCAGTTTAGTCTGGATGTATCACTTTAGGCATAATTCTTGACAGCCTATTAGCTAATATTTTAGCTAATATTTTGATATCTTCCGTCAATAGAGAAATAGGTCTATATGAATCAGGAAGCTGAGGATCTTTGCCTATTTTAGAGATAATAGTAATAATTGCCTCTCTCATGGATGTGGATGGTGGTAATGAACTTGCAGCAAGAGAGTGCTAGTATAGATGTAACAAATTTGAGAGTAATACCTTGTTAAAACATTTATACACCTGTGCAGGAAGGCCATCTACTCCTGGAGCTTTACCACCCGGCATAGAAGATAGAGCATTTTTTTTAGTTCCTCCAGTGACGGGACCATCCAGAGCCCTCCTATCATCTTCAGACAATGTGGGCAACCTGGCCATTTCTAAGTAATTTTGAAATTTCTCCTTCCGGAGGTCTAACCTTTGAAGAGTATAGTGTCTCATAAAATTAAAGCAGAACCTCCAGTATCTCTCCCGTAGACTCTGCCTAATCCCCATTTTCAGAACAAAGCTTATAAATATGGGACAAATCCCTTTGCGCTGCAGTAACAAGAGACAGTAAGTGCCCTACTCGTTCACCTTCTTCAGAAAAGGTGATTCCCTGAAAGATTCTTTTCCGCCCAGCTTTTTGCAATAAAGTTTGTGCAGCCAAGGACTTGGCTGTTTTAAACCTACTTTAAGCATCAGATGTAGGATCATCTATCACATTAACTTCCTCTCTTGCCCAGAGAGTAGGCGAGAATACCCCTAGTGCAGTTAGCAGGACATCAGACATTTACTCAGTTAGAACTCAGGTAAATGTCCTGCCATTAAATCTATCTCTGCATATGTTTTAGTATATGGTACCACACCAACCCAAGTCAAGTAGTAAGGAGGGAAAATAAAAACCATTACAATAACTTCAAGTCTGATAGTTACCCCATCAGGAATATCTACTATATAAATCATAAGCATATGCCTACAGAACTGCTACATCTTCTTCCACCACTCTCTTAACTACTCAGCAGCTTCAGGTGGCATCATGACGTATTCGTCTTTCGTGTTGCTCTAGCCACTTCATGGCCTCTTCCAGACTTGGAAAAAAATGGGTTTCTTTCAGAGCAACCAATCGCAGACGAGCTGGAAACATCATGGAATATGACAGTCCTAAGTTCCTTAGACATATTTTAACCTCTGAGAATGTCATCCTTTGTTTTTGCACCTTAGTGGAATAATCTGGAAAGATCGAGCTCTTATATCCATTAATAGAGAGATCAGTCATATCTCTAACTTTCCTCAGTATAATATCTCGATCCCTAGAGTGCAGAATTTTTGCCAGTATTGGTCTAGGTGGGGATCCTGGTGGCAGGGGTCTGTAAGGGATCCGGTGGTCTCTCTCCACTGCAAGCAGTGCAGACAGGACTTCTGTGCTGAATTTGTTTTTAAGCCAGTTTTCAGAGAATTCAGTGGGATCATTCCCTTCTGTTTTTTTTCGGGAATCCCTATTATTTTCAATTTATTCTCTCTCAGGTGATTTTCAAGGTCACCTGTTTTAGCAATTCTTTCTTTTCTTTCAATGTTCTTTTTATTGAGAGATTAATGTATAACAAACAGAGTTAGAGAAAGTAACCGTAACAAAAATAGAAACTAAAATAGTGTTTCCGGTAAAATGTACAGCTGATATCTAGCATACAGAAACTTAATTACCGTAATCAGTGGATTTACAGTTGGCAAAGAAAGTAGGAAAGCTTTCCATGCTGCAGAAAAGTAAGGCCAGATAGCCCAGGGATTTTACGTAGTTCTTGTAGTGTGAGAAGGGCACCATCTTCGAATGGCTGCTCAATCGGAATATATGCTGCCTGATGAGGAAGGGTTTGTATTAGGTCAGTGATTTTAGTTACTGGTGAGATAGGAGGGACTAGAGCACTACATGATTTCTTCCAGATTTTAATTGTGTCGTCTTCATGTGTCCAGATCTTTAGTAGGGGTTGTTTTTGAGACTTTATGCCTTGTCTTCTGTGATTTAGGTGTAGAGACTGGGTACCAAGGGGACGGGAGGGGAAGGTGTTGTAGTGTGGAGGCCACATGGAAAGTCTCAATGTCTGGGTACTGGTCCAGGGAGATATTTAAGTCCTTGCATAGTTTTCGAATTTCTGTTGAGGATCTAGCTTGTAATCTTTTATCTTCAGTAATAGTCTGGATCCCAAACGGGAAGAGCCATCGGTATTGTAGTTTTTTTCTGGAGAACAGCTTCAGTAAATTGTTTAAGTAATTGTCGTTTCTTCAGTGTGATTGCTGAGAGGTCCTGGAATAGCTTGAGATGGAAGAAAAATGGAGGAGGGCCTCATAAAAAACTGTCCCATTACAAAGGAGCAGGTCTCCTAGACTTGTAATGCCCATACACTAAGTGTATGGGCTGACAAATATTTCCCCATGGGGGGCATATTTAAAAAAAAAAAAAATATTTATTGGCGATCAGACACCCTTGACAAAAAATTGACTGTCTGTAGCAGCACGGAACACGTGAACCCTGGTGATCTAGTGGTGGAAAATGATGAGAGGAGAAGGAAAGCCTCATTAAAAACTAGGCCCAATTTAAAGGAGCGGGTCTCCTGAACTTGTAATGCCCATACACTAAGTGTATAAGCTGACAAACACTTCCCCATGGGGGTTACATTTTCTTTAAATTATTTATGGGGATCATAGATGCCCTTGGCCAAAAACTGAATGGCTGTAGCAGCACAGAACACGTTCACCATGGTGTTCTAGTGGCGGAGAATGATATGTGCAGGAAGTCATTATTAAAAACTAGGCCCAATGTTAAGGAGCATGTCTCCTAGACTTGACAAACATTTCCCCATGGGGGATACATTTGTAAAAAAATATTTAATTGGGATCACAGACACCCTTGCCAAAAAATTAACTGTTTGTAGCAGCATGGAACACGTGAACCCCAGTGATCTAGTGGTGGACAATGATGAAAGGTGGAGGAAGGCTTCATTAAAAACTAGGCCCAATGATAAAGAGCGGGTCTAATAGGCTTGTAACGACCATATACGAAGTACATGGGCTGAGAAACATTTCACCATGGGGGGGGGGGGGGTACCTTTTTTAAAAATCTTTTATGGACATCATAGACAGGCTTGGCAAAAATTGTACTGCCTGTAGCATCACAGAACATGTTAAGTATGGTGATCTAGTGGTGGAGAATGAGGAGACATTGCTGAAGGCCTCATTAAAAATTAGGCCCAAGGTAAAGGAGTGTGTCTCCTAGACTTGTAATGCCCATACACGCAGTGCATGGGCTGACAAACATTTCCCCAATGGGGATACATTTTAAAAAAATATACTATGGGCATCATAGACACCTTTGCCAAAAAATTGACTGTCTGTAGCAGCACGAAACACGTTCAGCGTGGTGATCTAGTGGTGGAGAACGAGGAAACATTGCTGAAGGCCTCATTAAAAACTAGGCCCAATGTAAAGGAGTGTGCCTCCTAGACTTGTAATGCCCATACATACAGTGCATGGGCTGACAAACATTTCCCCAGGGGGGATACATTTTTTAAAAAATATACCATGGGCATCATAGACACCCTTGCCAAAAATTGGACTGCCTGTATCGGCACAGAACACGTTAAGCCTGGTGATCTAGTGGTCCGGAATGAAGAGACATAAAGATAAATCATACTGAAATAAAAAAAAAAACAAACAAAAAAAAACAAAACTAAATAACAAAAGGGAGGGGCGAACACAGGTTCATATATATGATGCCAGATTGTGTCCAACAAGATATGCTTGTCTCTAGCAACAGCTCAGAGTGAGGGATATGACAAAAAATATATAATAGTATTTCGATATTTTCATATTGTACAGGTATACACTGGGTCATGAAAGGACAGTGCAGAGATATTAAAACTGGAATATATAAGAATAAATGGGAAAAATCTACGTACATCTCATTTTGATGACACAGAATACGATCACCCTAGTGTTGTACTGGTTGTGGATGACGAGGATGAGGATAAGGAGGATAACACCAAACAGACGAAATCAGTAAGCCGATACCCATGTGTGGTTGGGGAGAGGTGCAGGACAATACACCTCCACAAAAAAGACAATGTATTACAGGTTATGTTTCGCTGTTTTCACTTGGTGGTGTACAGAAATCTTGCCCAATCCAGCCCTTGTTCATTTTTTTAAGAGTCAGCCTGTCAGCATTTTCAGTTGACAGGCGGATGTGCTTATCTGTTATAATTCCACCAGCAGCTCTAAAAATCCGCTATGACAGAACGATGGCATGCTTTACTCTGTGCTAGCTCTCTTGGTTAGCATGCTCCTACTTCTTGATCTGTTCTCTGTCTGTAACACAATTCATGACTCCCTCCTACTACAGATCCTCTCTTTCCTTGGCCTCAAAGACGTTGCACTCTCCTGGATGTCCTCACACTTCACTAACAGCTCATTTAGTGTCTCCCGTTACCATACTACTTTCTCATCCCACCATCTCTCTGTTACCTCAAGGCAATGTCCTTGCACCTCTACTTTTTTCCATCTATACCTTTGGCCTGAGACTACTCAAAGTCCCATGACCTCCAGAATCACCTTTAAGCTGATGACACTCAAATCTACCTTTTGGCCCAGATGTTCTCTCTGTTATCCAGAATCCCAGAGTTTCTATCAGCCATATCCTCCTTCTTCTCATCATGCTTCCTAACACTTAATGTAGACAAAACTGAATTAATCATCTTTTCTCCATATCATTTAGTTCCCCTACATAATCGATCTATCACTACTAGTGTTGAGCGATACCTTCCGATACTTGAAAGTATTGGTATCGGATTGTATCGGCCGATATCCGAAAAATATCGGATATCGCCGATACCGATACCAATACAAGTCAATGGGACACAAGTATCGGAAGGTATCCTGGATGGTTCCCAGGGTCTGAAGGAGAGGAAACTCTCCTTCAGGCCCTGGGATCCATATTCATGTGTAAAATAAAGAATAAAAAGTATTGATATACTCTGTTGTGAATTCTGCTCTTGGGCTCCCTCCGGTGGTTGTAAGTGGTAGCGCTGCTGTCTCTGAATCGCAGCATTTATCAGGTGTGTTCACTTTCTACAAATCTGACTGGGCTATTTAGTCTTGCTTCACCCTTTAGTCAGTGCCAGTTGTCCATGGTTCCTGGAGGATTCACATGTCTGCCTGGTCTCTCCTGCTTTGCAGTTCTTTTCAACAAAGATAAGTTCTGGCCTTGATTTTTTGCTGTCCACATGCTGTGGCCTTATTGTTCAGTTCTTTTTCATGTTTTTTGTCTTGTCCAGCTTGGTCTGTATAAGGATTTGTTTATCCAAGCTGGTATCTCTGGAGATGCAGATATACCCTCCATATCTTTAGTTAGCTGTGGAGTTTTTGTATTTTCTGTGGTGGATATTTTCTAGTGTTTTTAATACTGACCGCATAGTACTCTGTCCTATCCTTTCTATTTAGCTAGAAGTGCCTCCTTTGCTAAATTCTGATTTCAGTCTGTGTATGTTTTTTCCCTCTCCTCTTACAGTCAATATTTGTGGGGGGCTGTCTGTCCTTTGGGAATTTTCTCTGAGGCAAGATAGTTTTCCCTTTTCTATCTCTAGGAGTAATTAGTCCTCCGGCTGTGTCGAGATGTCCAGGGAGTGCTAGGTACATTCCACGGCTACTTCTAGTTGCGGTGTTAAGTTCAGGGTCTGCGGTCAGTACAGGTACCACCTTCTCCAGAGTACATCTCATGCCGCTCTTAGGCCACCAGATCATAACAATACTCACCCCTCCGGCGGCCCCGGCTCTCACCGGTCCAAGCGTCTGCTTCAGTTCATAAGAATGCAGGGAGTGAAAGACCTGCGATGACGTCGCGGCCTTTTGATTGGTCGCGTGAGCGGTCACGTGACCGCTCACGCGACCAATCACAAACCGCGACGTCATCGAAGGTCCTTCACTCGCTCATTCTTAGGAACGGAGGCTGCCGGTTGCAGCGTTTACAACCAGGGCTCGTCAGAGGGTGAGTATATCCCTATTTTTTATTTTTATTCTTTATTTTACACATGAATATGGATCCCAGGGCCTGAAGGAGAGTTTCCTCTCCTCCAGACCCTGGGAACCATACACTGGGAACTTCCGATTCCGATTTC
Source organism: Ranitomeya variabilis (assembly GCF_051348905.1). Taxonomy (NCBI): domain Eukaryota; kingdom Metazoa; phylum Chordata; class Amphibia; order Anura; family Dendrobatidae; genus Ranitomeya; species Ranitomeya variabilis. The sequence goes on along the minus strand of NC_135232.1, from coordinate 817,206,878 downwards.
CGGTATCACAAAAATATCGGATCTCGGTATCGGAATTCCGATACCGCAAGTATCGGCCGATACCCGATACTTGCGGTATCGGAATGCTCAACACTAATCACTACACATTACATCACCATTTCCACTGTACCAAAAGTCTGCTTCTTGAGGAACCCTTGACTGCCCTGTCCTTCAAACAACACATCCAAGTCCTTACCACCTCCTGCCGCCTACAACTCAAAAATATTTCCGATATTCATCTCTTCCTCAACCCTGAATTTACTAAAATACTAGTGCATGCTCTGATCATCTCCTTTCTAGTCTACTGCCATATTCTGCTTTTTGGCCTCCTGACTAACACTCTCACACCTCTCTAGTCTGTCCTTAACTCTGCATCCCGATTAATTTACCTCTCCCTCTGCGACTCCTCTGCCTCTTCCCTCTGCAAATCTCATCATTGGCTCCCAATTTCCCAATGGATACAGTTTTAACTGTTAACACGGACCTACAAGGTTGTTCATAAGTTGTCTCCTCTGTATATCTCAGAAGTAGTCTCCCAATACCTTTCCACGATATCTTTCCTCACCCAATTGCCTCCAAGACTTCTCTTGAGCATCCCCCTTCCTCTGGAATTCCATGCAACAAAATGTCATATTGTCTCCCACATTTGGAATCTTCAAACAGAACTTGAAAACCCATCTCTTCAAAAATGCTTACAGCTTGCAAGGACCCTGCTATCATTTCACCACTGGAGCTGCTGTTAACCCCTAACCTACCATTTCGCTCCCCATTTCCCGATAGACTGTAAGTCCGAGGGGGCAGAGTCTTCTCCCTCTTTGCACCTCTTTGTCACTATTATTTCATTCAATGTAATTTATATTTGTATTTTATATTTAAACCATTTTCACATGTACAGCACCATGGAATCAATGGTGCTTTAAAAATTAAGAAAAAATCAATAAAAAAAAAAACTATAACCATAATAAAGCAAAAACATTATTCCCAAAGGGCAATGTCCTTTGTCAGCAGGATATGATGTCTTGCAAAAGTACAAAAATTATTCAGCAAAAGTTTGAGAAATACAGTATAAAAAGAAGTTGATTTAACTACCCGATTTTATTCGGACTCCCATGACAGCACCACGAGAGAGGGGATCCGCCCCTTTAGGAACAGGAAACCCACAGATACAAAAGGGCGGCACCTCTCCCATGCATCAGTTGGTTTCCTGTTCCTAACGGGACGGGATCCTGCAGATTTCAAAAGGATCCCAGGCCGACCGGCCGACTCAGGTAGCGAGGGGGTCTCCTACCTCGGCCGGTGCGGGGTTCCTGGTAGATGTTGCAATGGTCCTGGCAGGGCTGCATGTGGCGACATTCCAGCAGGGAGCAGCCACCGGTGGTGTCCTGTCTCCGGGCCAGCGCCGGGTGAGTATGTCCCCTGGGTCTCCTCCTTCTGTGGTGGCTGGGGTCTCAGGTATGCGGCGGTGCTCGGGGGCGCCATCCGGGAGTGATGCGGCTCTGTCCGGCGTCCTCGCCGCTCTGTGCGCCGATACTGAAGCGCTGGGAGCCCGGGTGACGCCGGGGGAGGAGTCGGCGGTCACTTCCGGGTTTCCGGGGTCCTGCGCATGCGCAGTGAATCCAAGATGGCGGCGCCCACCGGTAATAGCGTCGCCGGCGTTCTGAGCCCCAGGGCTTGCCGCCTGCACCAGGGGGAGGCCGAAAGAAGTAATCAGGGGAGCGCTAGGCACAGCTGCTGACCGGAGGAGGGGTTATAAAAGGAACTCCGGATCGTGATCCCTTGCTTCTGGCCTCATATGGTGAAGATGGAGGACGAGCACGTGCAGTTGCTGCAAGAGGTGTCCCAGAAGCCCAAAGGGAAGGATCGCGACAGGAGGAGTAGTGAGTCTGGCCACAAAAGCACCTCCAGACAGGGGTCTGGAGCATCAGCCAGTGGAAATCCCCCTCGTATTCCGGTACTTTTTCTTTGGGCAGCGCTGGTAAGTGATCTTCGTGAAAGTTCACCCAGTGACATGATTCCCCTCATATGTTCCATTATAGGGGAAGAAATGTGCCGGGAAGGCGAAACACAGGGAGTGTGGCATCTGCGGGGTTCCCCTACCTGATTCGTGCCCTAAAAAATTATGTGGGCCCTGTATCCAGCAGACGGTGAGGTCTCAGGAAAGGGGTGAGGGGGAGAGCATTATATCTACAGGGATTAGATTGCTTTACTTACCCCCCTCAGGTAGCGGAGGAATCCCTTACTATGACCACCAGCTTGAAGGAAATGATCAGGATGGAGGTCAGACAATCCTTAAAGGATCTTTCTCAAGGAGGGAGCTCTAAGTCCAAAGCTCCGTTACTCTCCGATTCTTCAGTGGAAGAGGATAAGGAGGAAGTTTTTTCCGGTTCAGCTGCGTCATCCTCTTCCTCGGATGAGGACACCGCCCGCTTTTGTCTACCCCTTGAACGAGTGGATAAGCTGGTTAAGGCGGTCAGAGGAACGATGGGCATAACGGAACCGAGACCCCAACTTTCCAAGGAGGAAATTATGTTCAGTGGGTTGGAGCAGAAAAAACGGAGAGTCTTCCCGCTCAATGAGAAAATCCAGGATCTCATCAATAAAGAATGGAAAAAACCTGAAAGAAAGGGTTCCTTACCTCCAGCGCAGAAGCGCAGATATCCATTCGATGATCCTGCAGTCACCAACTGGGAAAAAGCCCCTAAGTTGGACGCGGCAATAGCCAAAGTGGCAAAACGGGCCTCTCTCCCCTTTGAGGACATGGGGACCCTTAAGGACCCCCTTGATAGAAAAGCGGACACCTTTCTAAAAAGTACCTGGGAGATGGCGGCCGGTTCTTTAAGGCCTGCGGTGGCTTCAACCTGTACAGCCAGATCAATGATGGTCTGGTTGGAACAGTTAGAGACTCAGTTAAAAGAAGGTGCATCAAGGGATTCTATTTTGACTGCCTTACCACTGATCCAAGAAGCGGCTGCTTTCTTATCAGATGCATCTATTGACTCCGTCAAAATGGCTGCTAGAGCAGCAGGTCTCTCGAATGCGGCCAGGAGGGCTCTTTGGCTGAAATGTTGGCCAGGCGATATACAATCAAGGTCAAAACTCTGCATCATTCCTTGTAAAGGGGAGTACCTATTCGGGCCCACCTTAGACGAACTCCTAGAGAAGGCGGGAGATGACAAAAAGAAGTTCCCCAATCTGCTGGGGTCCTACCGTCGTCCCTTTAATAAAAGAAGGTTCGGTTGCGGAGGGAAGCGTACCTTTTCACCTTCAAGGGATCGGTCTAGGTGGGATGACAGACGTAGACGAGGTACGGGATATATGTTCCGTCGTTCCTCAAAAGAAAGGAAGAAGGAGGACAAATGACTAGGAGCCCCGGTGGGGGGTAGACTTTTACATTTTGGTTCAGAATGGTCAGAGATCACGAATAGTATCTGGGTGCAAGATACTATTTCTCGGGGTCTTACTCTTGAGTTCTGCCATACCCCACGGGATAAGTTTATGTTGACTCCATTGCGTTCTAATCCCCTAGAGCAATCTGCTCTGGAAGAAGAGGTGTGGTCTCTCTGTTCAAAAAATGTCCTTACACAGGTTCCAGAGGCTGATAGAGGGAAAGGTTTCTATTCTCCCTTGTTTCTTATTCAGAAGCCCGACAACACGTATAGAACCATCATAAATCTCAGACATCTTAACAGTTATTTGGTTAAGCATACCTTTAAAATGGAGTCCATCAGCTCGACAATAAAGATACTGTTCAAAAACTGCTTTATGGTGGTTGTCGATTTAAAGGATGCCTATTACCACGTACCTATTCATGTGGATTTCCAGCAGTTTTTGAGGGTAGCAGTGTTAATGGGAGGAGTTGTTTATCATTTTCAGTACAGGGCTCTTCCTTTCGGTATAACGTCAGCCCCTAGAGTATTCACAAAAATAGTGGCGGAAGTGATGGCTCACTTGCGAGAATCTAATGTCCTTATTGTCTCATACCTTGATGATTTCCTCATAGTAGGTAACTCTGTAGAACACTGTTTGTCCCAACTGGAGCTAACTAGAGTTAAGTTGGAACGCCTGGGCTGGATAATTAATTTTGAAAAATCTCGGTTACAGCCTCAAAAAATTCAGAAGTTTCTGGGCCTATTACTAGATTCAACTACACAACAGTGTTATCTTCCAGAAAATAAATTAACTCAGATTCAGCATCAAGTTCTAAAAGCAGTTAATACACCCTCTATGACCCTGCGGCAAGCTATGTCCCTGTTGGGGTCCCTCACATCGTGCATTCCAGCGGTAAGGTGGGCACACTTTCACACTAGATCCCTCCAAAAAGAGATTTTGGTTAAGGATAGGATCTTGAGGGGTGTATTAGAGGAAAAAATAACGCTTGAACCAGCGACTCTCAAATCCCTAAATTGGTGGCTGGATAGGGATAACTTGTCAGCAGGCGTTCCCTGGATGATAGATGTGTCCCGGGTTGTGACTACGGATGCCAGCTCCTCAGGTTGGGGGGCTCACATGAATGACATTGTAGTGCAAGGCCAATGGGAACCATACTCAACGTCCTCTTCCAATCAGAGAGAATTATTAGCAATCGAGTTGTCGGTTAAAAACCTCCTCATGTATCTACAGGGCCACCACGTCAGGATCCTCTCAGACAACCGGGTGGCAGTCTCCTATATAAATCATCAAGGAGGGACACGCTCCGAGGCTCTGATGCAGATCACAGATCGTCTCCTCCGGGTGGCAGAAGAGAATTTACAATCTTTGACTGCTCTGCACATCACAGGAAAAGACAACATAAAAGCGGACTTTCTCAGCCGCAATGTCCTAAAGCAAGGAGAATGGTCTCTAAATGGAGACATCTTCAGACAGATTGTCCGTTTGTGGGGTCGACCGGTGGTGGACCTATTCGCCACAAGGGAGAACAAAAAAGTAAAAAACTTTTGTTCCTTAAATCCCAGGGAAAATCCACTGGCAGTGGACGCATTCCTCATAAAATGGGATTTTTCTCTGGCCTACGCCTTCCCGCCACTGAACCTGCTACCTCTAGTGGTGAGGAAAGTCAGAGAAGATCGGGCGAGACTCATTCTGATTGCTCCCTTTTGGCCCAGGAGAACCTGGTTTTCATGGCTCAGGATGATGTCAGTGGGCGATCCCTGGGTACTCCCAGACATCCCAAATTTGCTTTCCCAGGGGCCGATACTCCATCCACAAGTAAAGGGACTTCATTTGACGGCTTGGAGTTTGAGCGGTCATTGTTAGAAAATAAAGGCTTCTCTCCTAAATTAGTCGATACCCTTTTAAGAAGTAGAAAGCCGATAACAACAAGAATCTACTCCAGAACCTGGAGAAAGTTCTTAACTTCCTCAAAATTTAATATTAATGATGGTGTACCAATACGTCAAATATTGGAATTTTTGCAAAGAGGGTTAGAGTTAAAACTCTCTACAAGCACATTAAGGGTACAAGTTTCAGCACTTGGAGCCCTGTTCTCATGTAACATTGCGGGTAACTACTGGGTGTCGAGGTTCATTAAGGCGGTCGGCAGAATTAGACCACTGTATAGAAACAAAATGGTACCATGGGATTTAAATCTGGTCCTTTCTTCTTTGACAAAACCCCCTTTTGAGCCGTTGAATGAAGCCTCAGTCAGGATGTTATCTCTCAAAACAGCTTTCCTAGTAGCTATAACATCAGCTCGCAGGATAGGAGACATCCAGGCACTCTCTAGACTTCCCCCGTATATAGAATTTCTCCAGGATAGAGTTATCCTTAGACCGGACCCAGCCTACTTACCAAAAGTAGTATCTCAGTTTCACAGATCGCAGGAGATAGTTTTACCTTCGTTTATCCCTAATCCTTCTAACCCTAAAGAAAGTGAGCTCCATACCTTAGATGTCAGGAGATGCCTTCTTCAATATATCTCGGTCACTAATGATTGGAAGAAGGATAATGCACTATTCCTGTCCTACCAAGGTCCAAGGAAAGGGGCTAGAGCATCTAAATACATATTAGCGAAATGGATTAGGGAGGCTATCTCTCTCGCTTACACGACAGGTGGGGGTCCAGCTCCGCAGAATCTGAGGGCACATTCCACCCGAGCCATGGCGTCATCCTGGGCAGAGAGGTCTGGAGTGTCGGTCGACCAGATATGTAAGGCGGCCACATGGTCATCCCCTTCTACCTTCTTTAAGCACTATAGGTTAGACTTGGGGTTCTCCTCAGATCTCACCTTCGGGTTAAGGGTGCTACAGGCTGTGGTCCCTCCCTAAAAATGGCTTACATCTCTGTAAATCTCTCGTGGTGCTGTCATGGGAGTCCGAATAAAGCATTAAGCTACTTACGGGTAGCGGCATTTTTCGGAGGCCCATGACAGCACCCTTAGTTCCCTCCCTTTTCACGTGGGGTTGCACATCCTGGGTTTATAATCAACCAAATAATTTAAAGAAGGAATGTTATCTTCTCACGTGTATTACTTTATTAAAAGTCATTGTGTTTAATTGTATGCAATTTTGTGTTTGCTTGTCATTAACTGCGGTTAGTCCTCTCAGGCTCTGTAATCCAACTGATGCATGGGAGAGGTGCCGCCCTTTTGTATCTGTGGGTTTCCTGTTCCTAAAGGGGCGGATCCCCTCTCTCGTGGTGCTGTCATGGGCCTCCGAAAAATGCCGCTACCCGTAAGTAGCTTAATGCTTTCCTGATCTCAAATCTATTGAGAATATGTTGAATGTACTGGAAAAACAAGTCAGGTCATACAGGTCCTACCTTGCTACTCACAGGATCTAATGTACACCTCCAAATGCTTTGGAGATCTTATGCCTCGATGGGTCAGAGCTATTTTGGTGGGAAAAGGGTAACCTACACAATATTAATATTATCGGTGATCGATATGTCGTTTTGTTTTTTACTTGGACATTCTGGACACTGGACTGAAGAAACTTTATGAATGCATATGAAACAAATAAATGTCACATTAGAATGAATTTAGTACCATGCACGCTTTCATGTTTTCAGAGGATACAGTATGTGATAAATGCAGCTAAACTGAAGTATTCAGCAAATCCCAATATTTCAGTCCCAATATGCACTGTTGTAGGTAGAATTTGAATGTCCAAATGAATATTTACAGGACTCCAGCTATGGTTGAACTAATAAATGTGTCACATAAATAGTTGCTTGTCTAGGTTTAATGATGTGAAATATGGTAATGAACTGCTGGACTAGAATTAATTAAAAGTAGTGGTGCTCTTTGGTATGGGTTGTGTGCCTAAACGACTGATAACAAAGCTTCTAAGAAAAATTAGGCTGGAAAAATGCTAATGCAATTATAAAGTGGAAAGCTGTTTTGAAAATGTAACTTATTTAGTGTGACACTCTCTAATTATCTCTGGGGTCGTTCCATAGAGATATTGAATTTGTAAAAGATATCATCAAATCGGTCCAAAACACAGTCTAATTAATTCTGCTTTCATAAAGAAATGTATCCAGTGGCTGTCTAAAGTGTAGGATCGATAAATATAAAAGTGGGTTAGCGGCGCTAGTATATAAACATTAATCTGCTGCAAATAAGGCCTTATACCACATAGGGCAAATGGGGAAAACCACAATATAATATAATAATAATTATATGCGCTAAGATTAAATGTGTGAAAGAAATAGGAAGAATAAAGCAGTTAATTAGGCCAAGTTATGCCTCAAAATGCCATGATAGTAAGCGTAAATTATGCATGCATTAGCCGATGGAATCGGGGAGGAGAGTACCTTGTTTGGATGTGAAGAGGTCAACTGAGGAAGGAAACCGACAGATTTCCGAAATGCGCAGGAATTTGGTCCTTATCGTTCACCGTGCTCCATTGCGTCATCATCACATGATCGCGAGTGTCACGTGACCATGGACTCCACACAGGTCCTGCAGGTATCACACATAATTCACGCCGGACCCTACATATGAGCGCCTGTTACCAGGCGGGACAGCGCTCCAACTTTATAAAGTCAGAACTGTTTGCAGCATCTGCTGCCCGCCTGTTACACTTACAAATCTGGAAACCCTTTTTGGCAACGAAAGGCTAGCTACCTGTGACATCATGCAGAATCCTCAGGAGAAGTTGACCACATCCAAACAAGGTACACTCCACCCCGATTCCATCGGCTAATGCATATCTAATTTAAGCTTACAATCATCGCATTTTGAGGTATAACTTGGCTAATTAACTGCTTTATTCCTATTTCTTTCACACATTTAACCTTAGCGCAAATAATTATTATTATATTATATAAAGAGGAGGATCACCTGCATTTACAATGGCTTGCAAAAGTATTCACCACCCCACCATGGCATATTTTGCTACCTCACATTCTGGAAATTCACTTTTTTTTTGTTAAGGGTTTGCATCGGTTCATGCAAAGAACATGCCTGCAACTGTGAATATTTGGAATTCTTTTTTTGTGAAGCAAGCAACAAATAGGACAAAATAACAGGAAACATCAGTGTGCATCAATGTGCATAACTATTCACACCCCTAAAGTCAGTACTTTGCAGATCTTGCTTTTGCATCAATTACAACTGCAAGTCGCTTTGGATAAATTTCTATAAACTTTCCACATCTTGCCACTGGGATTTTTGCCCATTCCTCAAGGCAAAACTGCTCCAACTCCTTCAGTTAGATGGTTTCCTCTGGTGAACAGCAATCTTCAAGTCTGACCACAGATTCTCAATTGGATTAAGGTCTGGGCTTAGGGTACCGTCACACAGTGCCATTTTGATCGCTACGACGGCACGATCCGTGACGTCGCAGCGATCGTATGATTATCGCTCCAGCGTCGTAGACTGCGGTCACACGTTGCAATCACGGCGCTGGAGCGATGCCGAAGTCCCCGGGTAACCAGGGTAAACATCGAGTTACTAAGCACAGGGCCGCGCTTAGTAACCCGATGTTTACCCTGGTTACCTGCGTAAACGTAAAAAAAACAAACAGTACATACTCACATTCCGGTGTCTGTCCTCCGGCATCTCAGCTTCTCTGCACTGTGTTAGCACAGCGGCCGGAAAGCACAGCGGTGACGTCAGACGTCACCGCTGTGCTCGCTTTCTGGCTGGCCGGCGCTCACAGTGCAGAGAAGCTGAGACGCCGGAGGACAGACACCGGAATGTAAGTATGTACTGTTTGTTTTTTTTACATTTACGCTGGTAACCACGGTAAACATCGCGTTACTAAGAGCGGCCCTGCGCTTAGTTACCCGATGTTTACCCTGGTTACAAGCGAACACATCGCTGGATCGCTGTCACACACAACGATCCAGCGATGTCAGCGGGTGATCAAGCGATGAAAGAAAGTTCCAAACGATCTGCTACGACGTACGATTCTCAGCAGGGTCCCTGATCGCTGCTGCGTGTCAGACACTGCGATATCGTAACGATATCGCTATAACGTCACGAATCGTACCGTCGTAGCGATCAAAATGGCACTGTGTGACAGTACCCTTAGACTAGGCCACTCCAAAACATTTACATGTTTCCCCTTAAACCACTTGAGTGATTTTTTAGCAGTATGGTTTGGGTCATTGTCTTGTTGGAAGGTGAACCTCTGTCCAAGTCTCAAATCACTGATGTAAAAGAAAAAAAAAAGAGAAGCCAGCACTGCTTAGGGTTAGAACGCAATACAAATGGTGCATATGCACCTACTGAATTCTAACTGTAGTTCAAATATGAGACATTTAGCAAATAATTGATCAATTCTTTGAGCTACCCCGCCACTTCACGGCAATCTCATAATGGGGCAGTAATACTCTACGTATTAAATTAAAATCGTGCCATACGGCCTCCTAGATGTATAAAGAGTAGGGTTGAGCGAAACGGATCGTTCATTTTCAAAAGTCGCCGACTTTTGGCAAAGTCGGGTTTCGTGAAACTCGACCCGACTCCAGCGTGGGATCGGCCACGTGGTCGGCGATCTTGGCGCCAAAGTCGCGTTTTGTATGACGCCTTCCCCGCCATTTTTTTCAGCCAATTAAGGAGTGTGGGCAGCGTGATGACATAGGTTCCGGCCTGGTTTCTGCGGCGTCATAGAGCCATATTACCGTTTGAGCTGCAGTGATTTCCGCAGTCAAACACAACACATGCTTTGCACGGAGGAGAGAGAGAGAGAGAGAGAGATTAAGTAAATGTAAAAAATAATCCACATTGACTTGCATTGGGTTTCGTGTTCTGGTCCGGAGCCCGACTTTACAGTAGAATCGGCCGATTTAACGCGATCCGACTTTCGAGAAGGTCGGGTTTCACAAAACCCAACTCGACCCTAAAAAAGCAAAAGTCGCTCAACCCTAATAAAGAGTATAAAAAGACAGACACCATTACTAACTATGACTTGCAAACTGTACCTGGAGCATTTTCAGAGTCACCCCCTTGCATGTCATAGTAAAGTAATGGTGTATTTCTTTTTATGCTTTTTTTTATACATCTAGGAGGCCATAATGGCACAATGTTAATAAAATACGCAGCGTAGGACTGCCCCATTATGAGATTGCCGTGAAGTGGCGGGGTAGCTCAAAAAATTGATCATCTATTTGCTAAATGTCTCATATTTGAACTACAGTTAGAATTCAGTAGGTGCATGTGCACCATTTGTATTGCGTTCTGACCATAAGCAGTGCTGGCTTCTCCTTTTTTTTTTCTTTTACATTGGTAAGTGGCTGACCACCACTGTTGCCGCGCACGCTGGGTTACGTTCGCCATTCTTTCTGTGTTCTCTGTGATTGATAGGCTGCTGTTCACACACACAGCAGCCCTGCCCTGCCTCAGGCTCTAGTTAATTTTGCAGCTGTGTCTGAGCCTGTCTCACCCTTTAACCTTGGTGCTGGTTTGGAGGTGTGGAAGCCAGATCTGATATGTCCGTACAGGACCTGATCGGCCTTCACCTACGCTTTTCCTTCCTGGCACCAAGGGAGTGATTCTGAAAATGCTCCAGGTACAGCTTGCATGTCATAGTAAAGTAATGGTGTCTTTCTTTTTATGCTTTTTTTTATACATCTAGGAGGCCGTAATGGCACAATGTTAATAAAATACGTAGCGTAGGACTGCCCCATTAAGAGATTGCCGTGAAGTGGCGGGGTAGCTCAAAGAATTGATCAATTATTTGCTAAATGTCCCATATTTGAACTACAGTTAGAATTCAGTAGGCGCATGTGCATCATTTGTATTGCGTTCGGACCATAAGCAGTGCTGGCTTCTACCCTTTTTTTTCTTTCAAATCACTGATAGACTGAAACAGATTTTGCTCAAGAATATCCCTGTATTTCGCATTATCATGTTCTTTCCATTTGATGATAATGGATTTAATGGTGCTCTGGGGGAATCATCAGAGATTGGGATATTTTTTTTACTGCCAAACCCTGACTTGTACTTCTCAACAACTTTGCCCCTGACTTTTTTGAAGATCTCTTTGGTCTTCATGGTGTGGTTGGTTAGTGGTGCCTCTTGCTTAATGGTGGTGCAGCCTCTGTAGCCTTTCAGAAAAGGTGTGTATATGGGTCTCATAGCGGCTGCGTTGTCTGCCGCTATCAGTGGTATGCTACTGGTATACAGTTATTTCTTGAATTTTTTCCCTGTTGTGCATATAGAGGTTATGGAACCAGTTGCAAGTATGACGTAGGGGTAGGGACAGATCAGATATACAGCAGAAATTCCTTTCTATTGGAAAATCTGCTGCATATTGTAGCACCAGCATACACATCATGTAATAGTTCTTGGAATAAAGTTAATTTTCTCAATTGGATGTGTTAAAAAACATTCCCGTGTTGAGATAATCTTATAATCTGTGATATACTGTGTAATGGCTGTGTCTGACTGTGCAGGGACATGGTCTGATCATTACACAATTCCTGTGCAAGGGAGGAGGCAAAAATGTCAGCTGTAATCCCGTGTGTAATGTCTGTATATTCTCTTTTGCTTCCTCCCCTGCCCCTGACCATAACTGCGTGGTGAGACACATCCATTACACAGAGGAATATTTAAGAGATTTCAGGACAGGAACATTTTTTTTAAAGCATCCAATTGTGCAACTTATTTTTATTCCGAGTTCTATTTATTATAATGTACTTTGTTCATGGGAAACTCAGTTTAAGAATTAAATTTTATGAAATCTCATCAAATAATCGGAAAAAAATTGTAGAGGGAATGAAGGTAAATTTAAGTCTAAGTTCACAGTGGGTGTTTTTGCAGCATTTTTTTTCTGCAGAAAGAACTGCGGCAAAAGTGCAGGTTTTGCTGCGTTTTTCGTGGCATTTTAGGTGCGATTTTGGTGCTTTTTTCAGGCTGCTTTTTCATTCAATTCAATGGGTGAAAATGCTGAAAAAACACTGAAAAAAGTGTCCAACAAATCCAGCAAAGCACAAAATACTGATGACAAAAAAACAAGCAGTGTACATGAAATTTCTGAAATATCGTAGGCTTTGCTGGAACTGTCAAATACAGCTGAAAATTAGCATAAAAAAGCAGCAAAAACACCCAGTGTGAACTTAGCCTAAGCGTTATTCCCATCCTATTAAATTGGTAGACTGTGTGAAAATAAGCAGGTTTGTAATTTACTTGCTTATTCTATCTGACTCATTTTGTGTTTCATTTTTTATAGCTCGCTTCCAAGGAGGTTAGCCACTGCTACATTATATAAAACATGCCCAGTGCTTACAAACTCTTAGAAGCTCTAATAAGATTTGCACTCAGGCGCGACCGCCTCTCTGTTCCCATCATGCTTCTGATGATGCAGGAGCAAAGCCTGCCTCATATAGTTCAGGCCAGTGACATGAAGGTTTCCCTGATCTGGTTATGGGTGTTACCAAAAGATCTTGATAAGTTTACTATTTAGCACTATGCAAATTGTCTCTTCAGAGAGGAAGAGGACTAGAACTCTAGTGCCACTTATTGGAAGTAGCAATCCTAACGGTCAATGTCAACCCTTTAACGAGTCTTGTCTCATGACTTCCGGTAAAAACCAAACCAGAATACTGCCCCTCATCAGTGCAAAGTGTGAGATCTGCTTTGGCTGTGTGAGAGGCGTCTGACCGGGATCCAAGTAGTAACGTTTCTCCTTGCGGAGAGTGACATGTTAGGCATGCCGAGATGAGGAGATGCCGACATTGCTGCTTTAAGTCTCTTCATCTCGGCATGCCTAACATGTCAGTCTTCGCAAGGAGAAACGTTACTACTTGGATCACTATTTAGCACTATAAATGTAAAAGTGGTCTTGAGGAACAAGTAGCTGGGAGTATTGATATATGGCTTGTAGTGCAGATTTTATGAAAACATTTCAGAGGCAGAAAATTATTACATTTTTGCTTGTCGTAGTCAGAAGCTAATTAGTGTAGGCTGCTTTAACACATTGCCTGTGACAGCTTCATGTTTGTTTTACATTAGTGTGGACTAAAAAATGAAATCGTTTCAAATTGTACAAAGATTGCTTCATTGTTATTTAATTAAATGAATAATAAAGAAGCCGTTAAGTGGCTTCTTAGCTACGAGAGGGCTGCTGGAGGAAATTAAATATGACAGACTATAATAATTAGAATATTTTCAATGTGACTGCCTCCACTGTTATACGTCTTCTCTATAATGAAGTGGAAACATGTTAGCGACATGATTGTTTCTGCGACCCAGGGGTGCGAACAGTGAAGATATGCACAATACTTTTCTAAGGATGGATTTGTAAAAATGAGCACTAATATACATTATTTTGAGTTTTGACTTTCAAAAGGCATACATTTATATATAACACTAGATGGCAGCCCGATTCTAAAGAATCGGGAGTCTAGAATCCATATATACTTTATTTATTCAAATGTAAGAATAATACAATTAATAAATAATAGTAAGAAAGAACAAAAAATGGCTGCACTCACCAGCTCTTGACAATTCTTGACAGTACGGCACATTTCTGATTGGTCGCTCGCGGCAGGCGGCAACCAATCAGAAAAGTGCCGCGCACCACGAAGGCATATATCTTTGTCCACCCTGAGCAGGTGTAGGACGCTGGTGACGTCACTTATCTCCGGACATTATCTCCGGACAAAGCCACGGAAGTTGGCACAAATTGCCGGAAGTAGTATTCTAGGCAATTATATATTAGATTTTAATGTTATCAGTGTTTACCTTTGAACGTTTATATTGTATTGTCCTGTCACCAGCCATGTGTACGATTATCGGCCGAAAGCCTCTCTGGAACCAATAATCACCCCATGTAAAGGTATCTTTATAAGTTAAAGATTCAGAATACTATGACTTTTATCATATCCTGAACAGTCAAGTTTTTTTATGAACCGTTAAGGTTTTCTGGTTGAAGTAAAAAAAACTCTGAGTGTTTACAGTTTGAAACCATAAAATGTTGAAAAATTATGTCATTCTTGAGTATATCACTCAATGGTGCTCATAAACGTGTCAAATTTGATCTATAATATACTTTAATATACGTTACTTTAATCTTTAATATACTTAAGAACAGGGCCCCAGACATCACACAGGGGGTCTGAAACACCGCACAGTGGTCCAAAATATCGCTGTGCTCTGCCTGGGGCCCCATATGCTGCCTGGGGCCCCTGTGCTCTGCCTGGGGCCCCATATGCTGCCTGGGGCCCCTGTGCTCTGCCTGGGGCCCCATATGCTGCCTGGGGCCCCTGTGCTCTGCCTGGGGCCCCATATGCTGCCTGGGGCCCCTGTGCTCTGCCTGGGGCCCCATAGGCTGCTTGGGGCCCCTGTGCTCTACCTGGGACCACTGTGCTCTGCCTGGGGCCCCATATGCTGCCTGGGGCCCCTGTGCTCTGCCTGGGGCCCCTGTGCTCCGCCTGGGGCCCCATGTTCTGCCTGGGGCCACTGTGCTCTGCCTGGGGCCCCATAGGCTGCCTGGGGCCCCTGTGCTCTGCCTGGGACCACTGTGCTCTGCCTGGGGCCCCATATGCTGCCTGGGGCCCCTGTGCTCTGCCTGGGGCCACTGTGCTCTGCCTGGGGCCCCATATGCTGCCAGGGGCCTCTGTGCTCTGCCTGGGGCCCCATATGCTGCCTGGGGCCCCTGTGCTCTGCCTGGGGCCTCTGTGTTCTGCCTGGGGCCTCATGTTCTGCCTGGGGCCCCTGTGCTCTGCCTGGGGCCACTGTGCTCTGCCTGGGGCCCCATGTTCTGCCTGGGGCCACTGTGCTCTGCCTGGGGCCCCATAAGCTGCCTGGGGCCCCTGTGCTCTGCCTGGGACCACTGTGCTCTGCCTGGGGCCCCATATGCTGCCTGGGGCCCCTGTGCTCTGCCTGGGGCCACTGTGCTCTCCCTGGGGCCCCATATGCTGCCTGGGGCCACTGTGCTCTGCCTGGGGCCCCATATGCTGCCTGGGGCCACTGTGCTCTGCCTGGGGCCCCATATGCTGCCTGGGGCCCCTGTGCTCTGCCTGGGGCCCCTGTGCTCTGCCTGGGGCCCCTGTGCTCTGCCTGGGGCCCCTGTGCTCTGCCTGGGGCCCCATATGCTGCCTGGGGCCCCTGTGCTCTGCCTGGGGCCCCTGTGCTCTTCCTGGGGCCCCATGTTCTGCCTGGGGCCCCTGTGCTCTGCCTGAGGCCACTGTGCTCTGCCTGGGGCCCCATATGCTGCCTGGGGCCCCTGTGCTCTGCCTGGGGCCCCATATTCTGCCTGGGGCCACTGTGCTCTGCCTGGGGCCCCATAGGCTGCCTGGGGCCCCTGTGCTCTGCCTGGGGCCACTGTGCTCTGCCTGGGGCCCCATATGCTGCCTGGGGCCCCTGTGCTCTGCCTGGGGCCCCATATGCTGCCTGGGGCCCCTGTGCTCTGCCTGGGGCCCCATATTCTGCCTGGGGCCACTGTGCTCTGCCTGGGGCCCCTGTGCTCTGCCTGGGGCCACTGTGCTCTGCCTGGGGCCCCATATGCTGCCTGGGGCCCCTGTGCTCTGCCTGGGGCCCCATATGCTTCCTGGGGCCCCTGTGCTCTGCCTGGGTGTAGGACACTGGTGACGTCACTTATCTCCGGACATTAGCTCCGGACATTATCTCCGGACATTAGCTCCGGACAAAGCCACGGAAGTTGGCACAAATTGCAGGAAGTAGTATTCTAGGCAATTATATATTAGATGGGCATTTCCTGAAGGAAATACATGGTGCTTGAACAGCGCTACCAGCTTTACAGCAGCACTTTTCACACACGGGACTGGGGGGCGCGCTTACTTTTGCACCCGGGGCCGGGGGCGTGCTTACTTTTGCACCCGGGGGCGCACTTACTTTTGCACCCGGGGGCGCACTTACTTTTGCACCCGGGGGCGCACTTACTTTTGCACCCGGGGGCGCACTTACTTTTGCACCTGGGGGCGCACTTACTTTTGCACCCGGGGGCGCACTTACTTTTGGGGCCGCACTTACTTTTGGTGGGCGGGGCTCCTCGGCCTCCGATTTGGTTGGTGGGGCCCCTCGTCCTCCGATTTGGTGGGTGGGGACCCTCGGCCTCCGATTTAGTGGGCGGGGACCGGCCTCCGATTTGGTGGGCGGGGACCCTCGGCCTCCGATTTGGTGGGCGGGGACCCTCGGCCTCCGATTTGGTGGGCGGGGACCCTCGACCTCCGATTTGGTGGGCAGGGCCCCTCGGCCTCCGCTTTGGTGGGCGGGGCCCCTCGGCCTCCGATTTGGTGGGCGGGGTCCCTCTGCCTCCGATTTGGTGGGCGGGGACCCTCGGCCTCCGCTTTGGTTGGCGGGGCCCCACGGCCTCCGATTTGGTGGGCGGGGTCCCTCTGCCTCCGCTTTGGTGGGCGGGGCCGCTCGGCCTTCGATTTGGTGGGCGGGGCTCCTCGGCCTCCGATTTGGTTGGTGGGCGGGGCCCCTTATCCTCCGATTTGGTGGTTGGGGACCCTCATCCTCCAATTTGGTGGGCGGGGCCCCTCGGCCTCCGATGTGGTGGTCGGGGCCCCTCGGCCTCCGCTTTGGTGGGCGGGGACCCCCGGCCTCCGATTTGGTGGGCGGGGCCGCTCGGCCTTCGATTTGTTGGGCAGGGCTCCTCGGCCTCCGATTTGGATGGCGGGGCCCCTCGGCCTCCCATTTGGTTGGCGGGGTCCCTTATCCTCCGATTTGGTAGGCGGGGACTCTCGGCCTCCGATTTGGTGGGCGGGGCCCCTCGGCCTCCGATTTGGTTGGCGGGGCCCCTCGGCCTCCGATTTGGTGGGCGGGGCCCCTCGGCCTCCGATGTGGTGGGTGGGGCCCCTCGGCCTCCGATGTGGTGGGCGGGGCCCCTCAACCTCCGATGTGGTGGGCGGGGCCCCTCGGCCTCCGCTTTGGTGGGCGGGGCCCCTCGGCCTCCGCTTTGGTGGGCGGGGCCGCTCGGCCTTCGATTTGGTGGGTGGGGCTCCTCGGCCTCCGATTTGGTTGGCGGGGCCCCTGGGCCTTCGATTTGGTTGGCGGGGACCCTTGGCCTCCGATTTGGTGGGCGGGGACCCTCGGCCTCCGATTTGGTGGGCGGGGACCCTCGGCCTCCGATTTGGTGGGCGGGGACCCTCGGCCTCCGATTTTTCTGGGCGGGGACCCTCGGCCTCCAATTTGGTGGGCGGGGCCCCTCGGACTCCGATTTGGTGGGCGGGGACCCTCGGCCTCCGATTTGGTGGGCCGGGACCCTCGGCCTCCGATGTGGTGGTCGGGGACCCTCGGCCTTCGGTGGGCGGGGCCGGGCCCCTCGGCCTCCGCTTTGGTGGGCGGGGCCGCTCGGCCTTCGATTTGGTTGGCGGGGCCCCTCGGCCTCCGATTTGGTGTGTGCTCTGCCTGGGGCCACTGTGCTCTGCCTGGGGCCCCATATGCTGCCTGGGGCCCCTGTGCTCTGCCTGGGGCCCCATATGCTGCCTGGGGCCCCTGTGCTCTGCCTGGGGCCCCATGTTCTGCCTGGGGCCCCTGTGCTCTGTCTGGTGCCACTGTGCTCTGCCTGGGTGTAGGACACTGGTGACGTCACTTATCTCCGGACATTAGCTCGGGACATTAGCTCGGGACATTAGCTACGGACATTAGCTACGGACATTAGCTCCGGACAAAGCCACGGAAGTTGGCACAAATTGCAGGAAGTAGTATTCTAGGCAATTATATATTAGATTAATCATGTATGTTTTTGTTATTTAGCTTATTTTAATGATGCTTTCTTATAAAACATAATATAAGCAATTCACTTTGGCATCTTTTCTCGTTTTTTTTCTCGAATCCTTGACTAGAATAAAATTTTCGGTCAGATACAGTAGGGAGCACTCCACTGATAATGAATTTGGTGTATCTTATTCTTGTATGTCACTCAATAAAACTGGCATACTTAACTCCAGTTTTAATCAATCATGACCAAGGTATGTTTGCAATTTTAAGAAAAATCATTTAAAAAAATATAGTATTGTTGAGCCTACTTTGTGCCATTAAAGGCATATACAGTCATAAGGAAAGATCCATGGACTTTCCTCAATACGAAAAAACCTAAAGAACTGAACTGGGATACAAACTGGTGTGCATGCAGCATGTAAGCGCACGTTCACACTGGCCACTGAACAGAAAATAAACAAAGCTAAAAACATAGTGATTAAATACCCTGCAGTACATAAATATACAGCAATAATCCATGGAAATAATATAGGGTACTTAGTTCACAAATTTTGATAAAAAAAAAATGCAACAGCCATCAATTCACTCAGGCTTGGACTGGTCCATAGGAGAACAGGAGATTTCTCTGATGGGATAATTTGGCAACAGTGGGCTATCACTCTCATATGGACAGTTCTTGGCACAATATACTTGAATCACTATGTACAGTCAAAGGCAGCATCTTATCCATTTTACAATCTGTCCTGTTCCTTGTTATATACATTTGTGATTGATGATAATGTCACATTTGTATGTAGCTGAAAAGGGGGCCCTGGAGTTGGTTAATGGTGGGTTCTTGGCACCTCAGTCTGGCACTGCCACCACTTCATGGTGACCCTAATTGGGACCATCCTAACTCTAATATTAAAACCTTACCATTTGCCAAGTGGCCTGCATGTGTTCAGCTAGTAGACATATAGCCATGGGAAACCACATCAATATAATGCCCAGCTAAAATAAAGGCAGGCCACACCTTTATATGCAAAACGACTGAAAAAAAACCTAAAGATATGAACTGGGATGCAAACTGGTGTGCATACAGCATGTATGCGCAACGTTCACACTGGCCACTGAACAGAAAACAATAAAGAAAGAAATATAATAAGTAAATACGCTTATTATGTTTCTGTATTTCGTTTTTTCTATAAGAAATAGTAACTATTGTTAGCACATGTGAGCTCTTTAAGTAACGTCACAGACAAAAGGAAAAGTTATGAGCCAATAGGAACTTTAGGGTCGTGATCGTGAATAGAAATATGAAACTTCCCCACCCAGCAATGATACCTGATATCTATTACACAGAAGTTACAAGACAGAATGGATACCACATACTCAAAATGGAATCTGGTGTCGACATTCCCCCTTTTGTGACCAATTATGGGTATTTCATGTATTTATGTAGAAGCAGGCTAGTCAAGTCCTCGGGACTGTCCTATCTGCTTCACCTCAGTTCCCCAGCTGAAGACCTATAATTGTAACACAGTGCTGGGTCTCTTCTTGTTTCTGATCTGTAACCAGGGGTTCTTTGACAAGTTCTCCCTTACACATGGACTTGATTAGATCCTCTCACCCCGCTTAGACTCTTGAAATATATGAATTCACAGAACAAATCCAACAGTTTCTAGTCTTTCAGATCACTTGGTGCTGTATGATGAACTTGTTATCCCAGTCAACATTCAAAACCTCTTTGGTGTCCTTTTTAGGGCACAAATGACACACCCACCAGGGCCATGGGGTACCGGAACAGGATCGGATAGTTCTTTGGGGAAGTCACAGGGCCGTGACCTGACTCCACGGCCCTGGCTGTGCGGTAAAATGGGGAATATGTAAGAGGTGAAGTGTGTGTGTGTGTGTGTGTGTGTATGTATGTGTGTGTGTGTATATATATATATATATATATATATATATATATATACACACACAGTGGACTATGCATAGATTTATTGTGTCACTGGCAATAATGTAACATCTGTCTTGAAAAGCTGCAGGTTGCACCCAGGTGTTAATATGTATTTTCCTGAGACAAGCAGACTTCTGTCTCCAAATCTCACCAGGAGGTCTAGCTAGGACCAAAGAAGAAAGGGAACATTTGACACCTCCTAGCTCTTGGAAGAGAGATGTTAATTACGGCCTGATAGTATCTCTGTGAGAACTTTTACACAAAGGATCTGAAGAGAAAATAATATATACATTGCGGGGCGCGGCCATGGTCCAATTAAAAAACAAGCAATTATGATATTACCCTGAGGGGCTGGTCTAGAAACCTGACCTCCAGACCAAAGCTATAAATTAGGGCTGTATACAGAGAAACGTGTTCACATGTGAGGGCAGCCTGAGACGCTGATGTGTTCCACCAACTCCATTCACCCCCCCTCAGGGAGCAGAAAGCAAACTACCAGTTAGATGATTTCTGTAAGTTTCTCCTGTTTATTTTTATACTGTTTTGCATAAGTTGTATGTCTTTTTATTATCATATTTTTATACCTTTTCTTACTGTAAGCACTGAACCTTTTGTATTAAAGTATAAAACTTTAACAAGTTGAACCTTGAATGTTCTAAAGGAATCCATAGCCTAAGGTGCGTGAGCCTTATGAGTGGTAGACATTATTAGTACTAATATTTCTGGGACTCATCACCCGTGTATTCGGTGAGTGGTGGCAGCGTGTATGAGGGTGTGTGTGGCCTGGTTCGGTGTGTGATTTATGCTCCCATTACAGCATAGGACAGAGGTTGAATGCTGGACTGAGAGTGGGGAGATAAATTAACCCTTGCAGGCACAACCCAAGTCACGTGCTGAGAGAGGGCACGTGATGAATTAGTTACACCACGGACTAAGGGATCCGTGACAATGTATATGGGATTTAACATGACGCCACCTGTGGTGTTCGGTAATGAATGGTCGATGCTGCTAAAGGAGACCGCTGGGGCTGATGGTGGTGCAGCTGGGATGGTTCTTCTCCCCACAGCGAGACCCCAGGGCTACCAGTCCTTTTTATGTCAGGCTTCATGTACCTTGTGGTGCAGGACTTAGGGCACAAGAGATCACTGAATCACACAAGGGCTGTAGTTTTCTTTTCCTTTACTTGATGGTTGATAGTACAGACCGGGGTACTGGTAACAGATCGTAATGGAGAGCCGGGCAGCCTGGAAGCAATTTTTGGATACACCTGGCCAGGTAGGTATGGAGGCCTCCCTTCTGCACTGTCTTCTTTCTTTCTTGCTGTCTAACAGCTCACCCTCCTGCTGCTAACTGTCTCTCTCTGTTTTTAAAAGCTCACTGTTGCGTGCATGGCAGGCAGCTCAAGCCTATCACAGGTGCCGCTACTTTGTGTTGGCTCCAGGCTCTGTTATGCTGCTGTACCACCGGGTATTAGATCGGGCCAGGAGACCTGCGGTCCCCTGCCCTCCGAATTTAGCTGCCACAACTTCAGTCCCCATGCAACCACGGACTCTGGTATTTGGTTCTTTGTGCTCAGCTCTGGGGCGAGTTTAATCACAGCTCCACTTCCCAGGTTCTCCTCTACTTCTCTCCTACTGACACCTGGTAAGGGGACCCCTCCTTGCTTCCAGGCATGACATTACTCCCTGTAAAGGAGGCAATGCCACTGTGGCAACCAAACTCCTGGGGTGCACTACCCCAATTAGAACAGGCAAAAAGATCCTCATTCTGCCGGTGATGTGACTCTTTACAGGGGTGACATGGGTACTGGGCCAGCTTGCTGTGGGCCAGAACTGAGTTCTGGTTGCCCTGAAACCCCTCTTCTAAACAGGAGTCAGACAGGTGTGGGATGTTGTGCTGTGGAGTTCGTTACTCACTTGAATTTTGAGAGTCCTTGTAACCTCCCCATATATGGGACTGTATCCGGCTGCAGCTACAGATAAGACGAGAACATACTGTAGGTCCGATTCAACAGGTTTGGCTTTATGGAGTAATATGGATACTAGCAGTTGAGGTATACAAATTGAGACAGAGTCCCTTTTTGGTGATGTTCCTTTGATCCTGTGTATTATCAGTCCTTAACTCCATTCTGCCTGAACTGCCCCGCCTCAACATATTCTGTTGGTCCCAGGAGCTTCCCATCTGGCATAACAGTTTCCCTGAAGCCCCCCATCCTTTCCTTTCACTATGACCTGACTGACATCTTCTTCATCATGGTGACAGATACACAACACTCAGCATCTCTTCCGGGCCCTAGGCCCAAGACTGTCCTTGCCTCCACATGAAGCTTTGAATGTGACTTCCTAGGAGACTTGCACTGAAGGAACCCTTCCATCTCTGCTACATCTGTAGTCTTAGAATCCATTGGCTTTGTCATTATCTAGCACTTCTTGACTCTCCTAAACTCCTCACTCTCCTCCACTCTGACTCTCAGTGAGCTTTAGACTGAACTGCAACTAGGAAGTGCTTCCCCTATAAATTAATCTAACTCCTCCCAGCTAGTAGGCTAATCCCATGTATTAACTGTATGTTTTCTTGTGTAGTGCAAACTGTATCCCTATGCTGGTAATGGTCCCCGTAGTGGACAGACCTCCCTCCATTCCCAGGGACAGCCTTAAGGCAGAGCCTCTAGGAGAACCGAAACACAAAACTGGCCATAGGAATAAAATATAAGGCTGGTTTTACACTTGCGTTGGGCAGATCTGTGGAGGGCTGTGTAGTTCCTCCGTTAAGCCCCACTCACTACCGCACCTCTTCCATTCAGCTCCGCCTATGTCGGCAGTGGGTGGGGCTTAATGGAACAAGTACGCAGCCCTCCTCAGCTCTGCCCTACGCAAGTGTGAAACCAGCCTTACATTTTTAATTATCACATATACAGTGGGAGAAATAAGTATTTGATCCCTTGCTGATTTTGTAAGTTTGCCCACTGACAAAGTCATGAACAGTTTATAATTTTAAGGGTAGGTTAATTTTAACATTGAGAGATAGGATATCAAACATAAAATCCAGCAGCAAACAATATGAAGTAACACTCCTGTTACCACAACGTCCTCTTCTTCTACCCTTCCACCCCCCTTCAAGAGCTGAGTGTATCCAAGTGGGTTTGCCCTCAAGCTTCACTGAAGTTGCTGTCGTTAGGAGAACCTGGAATGAATCAAATCTTGGCTCACAGCTCTTTCTCACGTTACCTATCAGGACCACATAATCGCCTGACTTGAGATCATAAGCTCCTGACACTGACTCAGGATCTAGAATTCGAGAATACACCTGTTTGCCACAATGTTTAGTTGATTATGCAAGGCTTGTACATCGCTGGTCAAACTATCATACTGCATGTGAATCAAAGTAGAACGTAATCCTGTTCTAGGTGCTTAACCAAAAGTTATATAATGTGAAGAGAGACCTGTTTTTCTAGATGGAGTGTATCTCAATGAGAAAGGAGCTAAAAGCAAGCATTCAGTCCATTACTTTCTGATCTCCTGTTTTTCCTTATTGATTTATAGCTTTAATATCCTATTCAGCCTTTCCACCTTACCACTACTCTGTGGGTGGTATGAACGTGGAAATCATGCTAATTCCCACTGAATGCATATATGGCTCTCATGACCGCTCCTGTAAAATGTTAAAATGTGAACCTGTATTACTACCAATAACTTCAGGAACCTCATATCTACATGCCACCTCCTTCATGAGTTTTTGAGCAGTAACCATGTAGCTTTCTGCACCAGATGTACTTCAGGTGACCTTTAAAAGAGATTAACATAAACAAGCATGAACTCGTATACCCCTACTCGAGGAAGCTGTATATATTCAAACTGCAAGCTCTGAAATGGTAGAACGGAGGAGGAGTGTGTTTCTGCTGAGTTTTTCCTAGGTAGTCAGGCATAAATCATACAAGACTGGATGTACCTGGCCACCTGGATTCCATTACCCTGACACCACCCATACCTTGTCCACCAAATCACGTACCTAGTTGTTTTTGACAAATGCATTAGTCCATGGGTTACCTGGGCCATCATAGATTAGAGAGATAAAGCCTACCACCTTTGTTCCATAGACCTTTCTTAGAAAGCTGGGTTCCCCGTGTCTCCCACTCCTTTTCCTGTTGTACCATCTGTTTCTATAGGGATTTAAGAATATCAGGAGTGACAGGTGCTACTGAGATCTTGGTCTGTATAGGGGCTAGACTCTCGAATCTAGGCATCTTCAGTGCTTTCTTGGTGACTGCATCTGCACGCATATTTCCTCTGGCTTCATTCGTGTCAGATGTGAGCTTTATTTTCATTATGACAAACTTAATCGGCAACATGAGACCCTTGTTTAGGGCCCTTACGCTCTCTGCGGTTTTATAGATTTCTCATGTTACATTAGGAAAGATCAACTGCCTACATACACATTGGCCATTTTACCCTTTGTCACTCTACATGGCTCAGTGAGTACATTCATCTCAGCCTCCTTGCCAACAAATGAGGAGGGAGTGGTTGGGCTTTTTCTACCACATATTGTGTGACCACAGCATATCCAGTGTAGAATTGACCAGTGTCTTGGTATCTGGATCCATCTACAAAAAACTTAAAATCTGCGTTAGCAATGGGTTCATCTGAGACATGTTCAAACCCTGCCGTTTCTCGTTGCATCAGACCTATGCAATCATGTGGTGTATATATGTCTGCTATTTCCTCCGCTGTTAGAGAATGTAAAAATAGGTCATTTTCCCGATATTTCCCCCATTTTGAATCCTCTGTCAAAAGCAGAGGTGAATTCAAAACTGTGCATCATTTGAGCTCTACATTTGAGGGCATAAGAATGGCACATTGAAGTCGAAGTTGCCAAGCCACTGAAAGGTATTTAGGTTGCACCTGACTGAAGACATCATGAATATCATGTTGAGCATAAAGTGTGACCTTGTAATCAAGAACTATTTCTGATGGCTTGACTGCAGAAATGGCGCTAACGCAAGAGGGTACACACCTGGCAATAGGATACAGCCGTGCTCAGTAGTAAGCCACAAGTCTTTGTTCTTGTCCTTGCTTTTGAGTACGTACTGAAGTAGTATGGCCTATCATCTCAGTGCAGAATGAAGGAAATGGTTAGTATAGTTGGGTAAACCAAGAGCTGGGGCAGAGGTGATGAAGAGTTTTAGAAAGTTTCACTATCTAAAACTCTTCATCATCTCTGCCCCAGCTCTTGGTTTACCCATCTATGCTAACCATTTGTTCAGCTTCTGAGGTCAGATGGAAGCAGTGTCGGACTGAGGTGCCAAGAGCCTACCAGTAACCAGATCCAGGGCCCCACTTTTCAGCTACATGCAAATGTGACATTATCCTCAATCACAAATGTATATAACAATGATCTGGGTAGATTGTTAAATGAATACGATGCTGCCTTTTGTACATAGTGATTCAGGCATATAGTACCAAGTACTGCTCATATAAGAGTGTGGTGACCCACTCTTGCACAGGGGCCCACCAAAGGATTCTCCTGTTTTCCTGTGGACCAGTCTGAACAAGGAAGGAAGGGTTGATGATGATTGTAGCCATGGCCTGCAATATGACACCAGTCACAGGAGAGTTCTGATTTTGTAATGTTTTGAGGCAATGTAAGTTACTGTATTGCAAATTTTCTTTCTTCTATTAGATGTTTAGTACTGTGAGCCTGACAGTGACCTAAAAAAGTTATTTCTGCTGACAGAACTATAGTTTGTTTTCAGAGGCCTTACATCCATGTTGTGGAAGGAAACACGAAAGTGAGATAGATGACACAACATGACATTTGATCAGAATGGCAAGCAATAAATTACCCACATTATATAAACTAAACCAACACAACCTACCAATATTGCAAAATGAACATAGCAACAGTAGATATTCTGGGTAAATTTTGTAGCACCATCCATGTATACCATGATGACTGTGAAAGCAAATAAATATTGGCAGTCTGGGTGCAGAGGCACAGAAAAGAATCCATTTTCCAAGTAAATCACCATGAAATGCTTTGATGATTTTTCAACGAAAAACTTTAATTGTATGTATGACAGACTTGACTGCCCAGTATCTATTAAGAAAACATTTTTTAAATTTGCTGAGATAATTTTGCTGGTTCTACCCTAATGATTAAAATTAACTACTATAATGGCAGCAATGCTATCTACTGATTGCCAATAATTAGTCATTCAAAGCTATATGATGTGAGTGAGGGTTGCTGCATTATGTGACTGTTGTCACTAGTTGTACCAGACAATATGCCTTCCTGCCATGTAAATGGTTGAGGGGTGCTGCATTCCTCTCTCCTCCTACCCTCTTTGCTCTCTAAGAAGGCAAAATTCTTTGTTCTACAAGTTTTAAACTTCTCCCGCTCCTCCCCTTAGAAAATTGTAAAAGCTCCATACTTTTAATAACCAGCTAAGACAAAGGAGACAGCTTTGGGGCTGATATTAATAGTCTGGGAAAGTCCATGGATATTGGCCCCTTCCCAGGCTAATAAGACCAGCCCTCAGCCGCCCAGTGCCAAGTGCCAGACTTGCGGTTGCTCATTAGTCCGACACGCTGCCCTCGTAAGAACCGGCTGCTGTCAAATGAGTTGACATCAGTAAGGTTACCTCAGTTTACAGTGACGCTGCCCTCATGAGAACTGGCCACTATGAACTGAGATAACCTTACTGAGTTAACAGCTGCCGGGTCTCAAGAAGCACAGCCTGGGACTCGACAGTGGATGCTGCTTCAGTCTATGGACCTAAGTTCACTGTACAGCGCTCCATAGATTGAATAAAGAAGACTGGGATCATTTTTTAATTACTTTTTTCATAAATGGGGGAAAGAGGGAAACTGTTGGAGTTTTTTCAAATAATTTTTTTTTATTGTTGCTAGAATTGAAAGAAATGAAATAGTGAACCTGCGCTTAGGAGGCGGTATTGGGATTATCTAAATGTCTGACAGCGATTCTAGAGTTATACATATTGAAAGCACTTATGTGCACAGAATAGATTAGTAGACTTATAGTGCCTTCATACAAGAATGAATTAGGCATGTATTGTTATTGAAAATGTCTGACTTTAGAGCACACAGAAAGCAGAGTTCCAATGCAGGTGGATATATTTTCCTATATGTATATTCAAGAGGTGCTAATTTACACTGTAATCAGTCTGGCATGCCTCAATCCTGACGAAGAAAACTGGTGTTTTTGAAACTTGTCAATTGCTGAACTAATTACTGAGCTATACTCACGCAGCCTTCCAAAAAGAAAGTGTGACGTCAGCAAGCTTCGGCGGCTGTACATGCCCACTTTCTCTGTGTTGGACAACTCTGTCTTCACACACACACACGCCACCGGCCGGGGCGCATCTGCTGTGTGAAATGTCGAAGGTAATGCCCTAAAAGAAGCAGCTGCAACCGCAAGTCTCCATAAGCTAATTTGCCTTTGGACACAGTCCTCCCACTGCACGCCTCCACAAGGTAAATCCGGATCAGGACACTGTGCTTCCACCACACACCTATGATTGGGGTTTAAACGCCTTTGCTTTCAGTGAATCACTATCACCTGCAGTGCGGTCAATTGGAATAGTCAAGGACAATATAATGGACATATATGGCACTCCACATGTATAGCGTCCATGAACTATTGCACTGTGACTGTCCTTGGAAGATATCCTGCTAGTTACTTGATAAACACTCCTGTTCATTACAGGGAAAAAGTGGATAACCATGTGTTGATTCCATGCATGCAGCACTTAGTACAAATAGGTCAATTTCTCTTTCCAGCAAAACATGCTTCTTGTTATTTTTAAGATTTTTTTTTTATCATGTTGAATGAATAAAGATTATTCTAATTCTAAATAGACTCCATTATTTTGTAGGATCTTTGTTTGTATTTTTAAAGGGACTATTAGGCATTAATTGGCCTTTTTTTATATGTTGTAAACTCTTAGAGTAGTAGAATGCATATAGCAACCACATGAAACACTGTGTGATTTCAGCAACATTAGACTTCCAAATTTAAATGAGAGTGATAAGTTTACAGTATACTATTGTAGGTGGAGGCATTGGTATAGCAGCCAGGCAGAAATATGACCCTGGCTGCTGCATTCAGTTTAGATTGGACAGGAGAGAGTTTAGCAAGAGGGAGACTGATTAGTGGAGAGTTGCAGTAGGCCAGAGGAGAATGGATAAGGGCAACAGCAAGGGTTTTTGCAGACTCAAAGTAAGAAAAGGTAATATTCTTGAAATGTTTTTGTTGTGCAGGTGACATGAGCGAGCGAGTAATTGGATATAGGGAGTAAAGGAAAGAGCCAAGTATAACCCCAAGACAGCGTGCTGATCTGGAGTTACAGTTGAGCCACCCACAGAAATGGCAATATCGGGTTTAGGTAAGCTAGTAGAAGGAGGAAACACAAGGAGTACAGTTTTGGAATGAGTCAGTGTTTTAGATGGAAGGAAGACATAATGTTAGAGACGGCAGACAGACAATATTTATAATGCAGACTGCTGACAGGTCACTGATCCCTCAGTGACCTGCCCCCTAGTTGGCATTATGAATACCATCACATACTGAATAAAAAAAAATGCTTCTGCAGGCAGGTTATACTTTTTGCAGATTTACTTTTTTTTTTTATTCAGTATGTTATGGTATTCATTATGAAAACTAGGGGACAGGTCACTGAGGGATCAGTGACCTGTCAGCAGCCTGCATTATGAATATCTAACCAGCGCACCACATACCTCAGCCCCGCCTAAGGGCACGAGAATCTCATTAACACAAAATTGAAAATAAAGATTAAGAAACAGCCACAAGACGAATTTCATCAACCAAGGTATCATTTTATTTAATATAACAGAGCCGACCTGACACTGTGTGTAGGTTACTATGCATAACCCTGCTGACCGGTTCCCTTTAAGTAACTCCGACGCAGTGTATGGTTTGTCTCCAAGACAAATTAGCTTCAGCAGAAAATATTGATGGAGATAGAGGATGAGGAGGAGCAGGAAATGGTGCAGGAACTGCTTTAGGAGGTGGAGAAAACCCGGATCGAAGTAGGGCAAGCAATCCTTAGTGTCAGGAGCGCATGAGCCATGCCAGAGTGTTTTTCGGCCCTTGCCTCCACAATGTTTACCTCATGTGTCATAAAGGAAATTTAGCATTCCTGGTCACAAGCCCTAGTCCAAATGTCGGTCAATAAGTGGACAATCCCAGTAAGTGCATTGGTAAGGGCATGGGTGATGCTCCTGGACAAGGCGGGGACGCCACACCGGGAGAAAAAGTGGCATTTGGGGACCAAGTACAGAGGGATGGCTGCTCTCATGATTCAGCAAGCAGCCTGCAAAATGCCTCTTTTGCTCCAAGGCCTAGGGTAGAGACAGCTGAACGCTGTGCTGGGACAAGGATTTGGAATTGCCTGATAATGGTAAGTCAGAATGTACAATGATTGATGCAGGACAGGAGGCATCTGCGCCAGTGGTTTGGACAGTGTTTTGGACAGGTTATTGGGAAGCACCTAGTACAGGGAAAGAGGCAGTGGTGTCACCCGATGACACCAATCATGGACCCAGGAGTTTGGCCCACCAAGTCGGGTGCTTAGATGACATGTACCTGATCATGCTGGTGGTATTTAGGTTCTTTGTGCTCAGGCCCCTGCTGATATTGGCATGGCACAGGTTGCAAATGGCCATTATGTTTGTCTGAGAACTATCTTTAAAGAAGTCCCAAACTAGGGAACACCTAACTCTTTGACAAAGAAATTCACAAGCATCGGTGCTCTAAGGAACAGTTGCCTGCCTTCTCCCTCTGGTAACCCCATTGCCTCTTCCTGTTTGTTTTGGTGCTACTGATCCCTTCCCCTCAGCACTGCTGGCCTTCCTCTGCATGTCATCTTCCCAGGCTGGGTCAGTGACTTTGTTATCCACCACGTTGCCTTCCACCACTGTACCCTGGTCCTCCTGACTTCATGACTTTATAACAAGACTTAATGGCAACTGCGTCTCATCATCATCTTCCTCCTTAGCTAAAATTTGCCTTTCCCCACCATCATCTTCTTGAGGCTGTGACTGCCCTGTTTTGTGCATCATCACTAAACAACATGTTCTTCTTGGAGCATACAGGTTGAGAGGCCACAATCAAGAAATGTTGTGGTAAACAGCTCCTCGGAGTGTCAAAGTGTGGGATCAATAGTTTCTTTGGACTCAAAATGGTGGTAATAAGGAGAATCATGGTGAGGGTTAAGTGATCCAGACTGGAGGTTGGTGAGACTGGACTGTGTGAAAGACTGGGTAGTGCTTCCAAGCCTGCTGGGAGCATTATCTGTTATCCAATAGATCACCTGTTTACAGTGTTCTGGCTTTGGAAGTAGTGTATCATGTCTCCCTGCAAAATGAGACAGGAATCTGTGTCGTAGATGGGCATGTTTCTTGTGCTCCAGCAACAGGTGTAGTCACACCTACCCCACGTCATCGGCATCTGCGTGCATCATCAGCCCTTCCACTTCTCTGTCCCTTACCGCAAGCCTTATGCATTTTGTAATTGCTAGGTCTCTTGAAACCAAGTATATTTTTTTTATAAAAGAACAATTTTTTTCACCTAGAGCAGTCAAAATGTTTTTGGGGAGTTTAATACCACCGTAATAGAACAGAAAGAACCCAAATGTGTACGGATGATAATCAAATTCAATCCAGAAAAATGTTTCAACACTTTTCTGGAGTGTAATATGCCTCAAAAATGTACCACAAATCACATAACAATATTTGGGTGAAAAATTTAACCCAGCAAAATTTTGAAACTCTTTTTTGAAGTGTTATATATTATAGAAATGTACCACAGACCACATAATACTGCATGTCTAAGAAATGTAAGTTTGCAAATTTTTTAATGCTTTTTTCAGTTTTATAAATCACAGGAAATGTATCCAAGACCATGCAATAGTGTATGGATGAGAACTGTAAGCCAGTCGATTTTTTTATAAGGCTTTTTTTGTAGTGTTAGATAATATCACAGAAATTTACCACAAACCACAGAATAGTGTATGTATGAGTGAGAAATGTAATCCAGCTGCTTTTTGTACTGCTTTTTTGGAGTGTTAGATATCACAGAAATGTACCACAGAACACATGAAACTGTATGGCCGACAAATTTAAGCCTGTAAATTTTTTTAGCACTTTTTGGTAGTTTTATAGATCACAGAAATGTCCCCCTAACCACAGAATAGTGTATGGCTGAGAAATCTAACCCTACAAAAATTTTTACCGCTTTTTCTCAGTTTTGTAGATCACAAAGATGTACCCAGATCATTTAATATTGTAAGGCTGGGAAATGTAGCCTGAAATTTTTTTTAAAACTCTTTGTTTTCAGTCTCACGGCCAGCCAATCACAGTAATGCCACAACCAAGATGGCTGCAACATTACAGTGACATGCAGGCAATCCCAGCATACTTATTGGCTGTGTAACAGGTGCCAAAAATGTGGGGTGGGATTTGAGTTTTACATCGATCACTGCCCAATACTCGCCGAGTAACCAATGCATTGGAGCACCGTGATACTCGAGTGATAACCAAGCATCACCGAGTATGTTCACTCATCTCTAATAAGAAGCTGACTACCATCTGTCTCTTATCTGTTCTCAGGTCTGGGTGTATAAGAAAATTGTAGACCACCATATGAGGGAGCTGCTGCAGCGATAGTGTCCAACTGCTGAATGCAGGTTTTAGTGAGAGCCAGAAGGTTAAGGTAACTTGAAATAAAGAAATCGTGACTATGGAGCTTTTTTAGTTGTAGCACTGGTAGTTCCAGAGGGCATAGTTAAGGGAAACAGGAGAGTCCCAAAGAACGACCATGAAACAAGAACCAAAAAAAAAAAAAACACAAAACGTACAGAAACCATAGTATTAGCAAGAGGGTAAAAATTAGCTTTTATTAAGTGTAAGTTAAAAAGTATAATATATCCCACACAGCAGGCACAAAGAGATATTAATGGCTGAATCAACAGGGAAACCCCCATAGTAAAATGGCACCAGTAACAACAATAAAAAGTACATAAAAAATGTATTGCCCAAAAGAGTATAATGATGGCCAGTAAATGTGTGCAAAATTAAGCATACATAATACATAGACTGATTTTAAATTGGAGTGCCAAAGAATGATTCTCTGAAAAAACAGTCAGAAAAGGTACGAGGAATAGAAGCAGTAAAATACTGTGGTAAGGAGCTCACTCACCAAAGTGCCCAACATGGTTTTGATAGGTGCTTTTTCAGGGGTCGTCAGTAGAGATGAGTGAATGTGTTGAGGGCCTTGCTTATTCGGCAAGCTATAGCACTTACCGAATAAGCTACAGCGGGAACCCGGATACACGGAGCACTCCGGCTGATCTGCTGTTCTGCTCTGCAGCTGCATGTGTTTCATTACAGGAATCATTTGATTGCAGTGATTGCCTCAAAAGGTTGTGCAGCAAAATATTAAGTTAAGGCTAATATCATTTCTGTCCAGGTCTATTTCATGAGTTTTATTTATTTTTTTTAATTCTGTGGAAGCATGGTTGAAAAGCAATGTCTGACTTTCATTTGTTCATTTTCATAGATCTTTTATTTATTATTACTTTTGTCAGATTCAAGTTATTTCTGTGACCATTGTGGGTTTTTCTGTCATTAAGCGAGGGGTACCAACAATTTTACCACGTGTGCACATATACAGTACATATGGTCAAATCAAATAAGTCCTTTGATGGCTTGGAAATATCCTCAATACAATGGATGCATCCGGGAACAGTACTTATAGCTAGGGCCAGAGCAACGGCTATATGGATAAACATTACCTTGCAAAAAGTGTCCCTTGCTAAGAGGTGGGAGATGGAACCCCCAATGCTGCACACAATAAACAAGTAAAAAATCCCATAAAAGAGAGAAGACGTAGGTGGTAACGACAAAACAATAATCTGCCTGGTAGTGGCAAAATAAAAAAATAATAAAAAAGTTATGTGTGTGTGGGGGAGTGTAGTCAAACCAAGATCAGTGCCTATGCTTGCCTAATTTAAACAGTACTAACTGATATCGTAGGCAATAAAGTAAAATAAAAATAGTCATGCAATAATATAATCGTGACATACTCAAAAAGGCCTAGCTACTGAATGGAAGGGGCAGTTATCCAAACATTGCACAGAAAATAGAGATTATATGGAAGACATATATGATGAAGAAGTAATAACCAAGATAGAGTGCTTGGTAATCATATAGCAGGGAGCTAGTGCTACTGTCACATACCCATCAACAAAGTAGGTGTAAAATGCATCTGGGTTAGTCAGAAAGACATATAGTGCCAACAAAGTATCAAATACTGTAGCTATAGAGAATATACATGACATAGAATGATATGTGCAGTGAATACTAATGCAGAAGATGTCTAGAGACAGCTATAAATACCTTGGTGGTCCACAGTTCAAGTGCGGTGCACACCTCAACCCACTCTTCGGAACGAGTCCTTAATCACCCTGGACAATCAGGTGTTATTGGTGTCTGTCGCTGGCAGGTAGTACTCACTTGCTGGATAGGTTAGGTCATCAATGTAAAAGTAGTGTACAATCTCTTTAAAAGGGTGGTCCGAAACTAAAATGTATTTTAATCCTAAATCTCTCTCTAGTTAAGGTCATAATCTAATCTTATTTCTATTAGACTTTAATTAAAAAGGCCCTATTGTTCGTCCACTACACTATCTAACTGATTTATTTTTTGTTTTTTACTACTTCCTGTGTGATTACGCTTTCTTTGAGAATCTTAGTGCATGGTGGGATATTCAAATGAGTTGTCATCAGAAAAACTCTCACAGTGCTACTGGGGATCTCACCGAGTTTACGGCAGTTCAGCCCGCCTGGGAACTCAGCCTCAGTGACAAGAGGTAACCTCGATGACATCCGCTAGTCATTGAGGCTGCGCTAACATCAACTCAGTCACCAGTGGTTCTCAGCCTGGACGGTCGCATCTTGGCACCGTCCAGGTTGAAAACTGATTTTCCCCCAGACATGGATTACGGCGTGGGACAGAACGACGAATAGGTGAGGGATATATTTTTTGTTTGTTTGTTTTATTACAGGAGACATCAACACCACAAGTATGAACCACACTTGCCACCGCTACAGGGCAAGTGGGAAGAGCCGGCAAAGCTCCAGAATTGGTGCGTCTAATAGATGTGCCTTTTCTGGGCAACTGCAGGCTGCTATTTTTAGGCTGAGGAGGGCCAATATCCATGGCCCCTTAGCAGCCTGAGAATACCAGCCCCCAGCTGTCTGCTTTAGCAAAGCTGGTTGTCATAAATGGGGGGACCCCACGCCGTTTTTTAAATTATTTATTTAAATAATAATTTTTATAAAAACAAAAAACAGCGTGGGGACCCTCTATTCTTAGTAACCAGCCTTCCTGAAGCTTATAGCTGAGGGTTGCAGCCCCCAGCTGTGAGTTTTGGCTGGCTAGTTATCAAAAATACAGGGGAACCCATGGTTTTTTTGTTTAATATTTATTTTCACCGCGGGAGTGGCTGATGAATACTCTCATCAGCCGCACCTGCTCTCACTGTTATTGGTGGCAGCAGGTGTCGGTTGATGGGAGCAGTAGTCCCATCTGCTGACACTAGTGGCCGGAGGCAAAATTTATACTTCCGATCACAGCTGAGTACTCATGCTGTCTTTGGACAGCGTGGGAACTGTGGCTCTCTGACCGGCGGGGAGAATTTCACCTCCGATCAGAAGCGGTGTTTGCCGCACTCTTATGCACATGACAGCGTGGCAAACTCTGGATGTTCGGGCCCCCTATTCAAGTGTCCGGATTCAGGTCCGGGTACTGTTCTGGTTCCCAAACTTTTTGTAACTGTTCGGCCGAACCCACTGGAACCAAGCATCAAGGTGTCTGCCCATCTCTAACAATGAGCTTTCTTGCTGGCTCTGATGAGAAGTGACTATCTGGCAAGAGAGCGCATGGTCAGTGCGCATTGTAAGGAGAAATTGAGTGAGCAGAGACCAGCGCCACTCCCACAATTGATGTCACTACAGAACAGTAGAAGGACTTGGGTATTCTGGTTGCAAGTAAGCTGAGCAGCAGTACTCAATGTCAAGCAGCAGCCGCAAAAGCAAACAAGATTTTAGGGTGTATAAATAGAGAACTTAAATCCTTTGATCCCAATGTATTGTTACCCCTTTATAAATCACTTGTAAGGCCACATCTTACATATGAGACACAGTTTTGAGCTCCACAATTTAAAAAGGATATTGTCACATGATTTATTCCTTCCAATGATTTTACAAAGGATCAAGAGACATTTCATTATATGTTGAGAGCAGTCAGACTGTAATACCTGACCACAAGAGGTAATAATAGAAGATACTATATCCACATTTATAAAAAGGCTAGATGCTTCTGTCACAACCAAATGGAATATTGGATTGCAAATAATCTGGTGATAGAGAAAGTATAACTGGTAGAGAAAAGTTGAACTTGATGAAGTCTTTTTTAACCTATGTAACTATCACTAAGGCCGGAGTCACCCCAGTGTATAACATCTGATGTGAGAACATCGGATGCGATATGCTAATGACCCTCGGCTCCTGCTCAGCTGCGAGTGCACTGTACGCTGATCGACTTGCATCATAGAATCACAGCACAGGTGTGGAGGAGACAGGGAAAATAATTTCTCCGTCTCCACCAATGCCTGATTATCAGACTGCACTGGTATGGCCTCTGAGTGCAGTCTGATGTTCTACACACACCCATAGACTTGTATGGGTGCGTGCGACCCGAGTCACATTACATAGCACTTGGCCGTGTTATACACTAGTGTGACCCCGACCTAAGGGTTATATGTCCATATTTACACTGGTTTTCAAATTAAGAACATCAACCTTGTCAGGTCCTAGAGATCTGTTTTCATGTTTGCAGTTTGCATTGTGAAATCTAATTTGTGAAGAATATTATACCTATCGCATCTATTTGCTCATCTCTAATTACCAGCAAGAATGACCTTCATTGTAATATCCACAGGAGTTTCTAATCGCAGCACAGAGTATTTTGGCATTGTTTATGCAAATTAGATTTACCAGTAAAAAAAGATGGACATAATTGAATCGCCTAAGAATGAAGATCTTGAGATAGTCCTTAATTATTGTGCACAGCTGTACAAAGCACCTCTCTGCATAATGAAAACATAATCATGATGAACATTAATTAGCAAACTAATTGCTGTTTCCTTTTTCTACAGGTACGAGAGCTCAGCTTTAAACAACTATTTAAAGGGGTTGTAGAGTAAAGAAAAACATGGATATTTTTTATTAACAGGAAAAAGCCTCCTCACAGGTTGTGTCTAGTATCTCAGCTCAGCTCCACTGGAATGGTTATCACCCACAACCTGTGGACAGGTACACAAATTAAAAGTTATCCCTTATCCACCTTCACAAAATGCACAGTATGAGCCGCATGATGACACATTGTACTAAATGTGATCTATACTATGTGACAATGAAGTTGAGAGCGCCTATTTTAGAGCATGTGACCAGTGATGAGAGGAAATGGTTGGAAGAATCAATAGTAAGCAGCACAATGGATTTTAGTGTCTTTGCAGTAGAAAAAGTAAGGAGACCTAATACTGGACCAATTTGGACGAGACAAATGCTGACAATGGAAGCTTATTGGATTCTATGTTCTGCAACTAGACTCTCTGAGGCTTAAATTACAAAAATGATTTGCTGCACATGTATTAGCTTCATAATAATTTTGATCCTTTGGTTATTCAGTAGTTGATATGTGTACAGTAACAAATAATAATTAAATGCTTACATGGGTTAATATATGGGAAGATGATAATCCATTTGTCCCATGAAGGGTCTAGCTCTACTACATCTAGATGGTAGCGGCATGATGCGACCATACAGCCTGTCATCCAACAGTCTCGGTTAGCTCCTGTTA
This sequence comes from Ranitomeya variabilis, assembly GCF_051348905.1. Classification (NCBI taxonomy): domain Eukaryota; kingdom Metazoa; phylum Chordata; class Amphibia; order Anura; family Dendrobatidae; genus Ranitomeya; species Ranitomeya variabilis. Next base: position 817,169,905 of record NC_135232.1, on the reverse strand, counting down.
ACTGTCTGAGGGCACTGAGTGTGAGAAAGTTCTCCTGCTCGCAGTGCCATGAGACAGGTCCTGGAAGTTCACAGTCAATGAACTCACTTCACCTTTCTGAGGTCAGCGCAAGTGCCGTGGGAAAAATACCCACTGCGCTCATGAGTCGCCCACCAGGGCAGTGGGATACTCGGTACCGGGTCCTCGCACTTAAAGTAGATGTCACGGTGGCTGTGACCCGGTCCGTGGCCCTGGACGCCCAATTAAAGGTGAACGCTCTTTTAAAGGAATTTAATATTGAAGTTTGTTTGTGACGCCACCTGTGGTTCTCGGTCAGTAGGGACCGACACTGCTTAAAGGGGTCCTCTGGCGTGATGTTGCTGCAGCATAGATGTGACGATTCTCACAGGTGAAGCAGGGTCCCCAGGGCTCCCGGTATGCTGGGCAGATATGGTGTATGCCTGCAAATAAATGGAGGACACAGAGTTTTAATGTCTTTACCTGGTTTACTGGTGGTAGCAGTCCACAGTCCAGGGTACCAGGAACAGGTGGTGATGTGGTCCGGCTGGTCTGGAGGCAAAGGTGATCCCTCTCCCAGGTGAGGTCCGAAAGCCTTCTTACTCACGCTCATATGCGAGGTCCTTGCTGCCTGTGACTTCCGTACAAAGTCCTCTCTCTCCTGTCCTGGGACAGTTACCTGTATGATGGGCAGTGTGAGCCTTTTTATAGGGTCTCTATCACGACCCGGGCTACTAATATACTGCTGCACCTTCAGGTGTGGGTGCGGGCAAATTACATAAAGTCATATGCCCTCCGGTTCTGCCGTGTGACCTGGAGTACAACACAGCCTTGGGCTTCCAGGGCGCCCGGTTCCTGCGCTTCAGCTCTGAGGGTGCCTGGTCACAGTTCCCCTCTGAGCCCCTTTCCTTCCTCTGTGCTTCTTTCCTCAGATGCTTCACTACATTCAACCCAAGTAGATTGACTTGTGCACATAACATCATCTTTAATAAAGCATACACATATGTAGGATGCTAGCAGGTGTGTAGGATGCAGTGACAAACAGGGCAGAGCAAGGGTTAACAGGGAATTAATGTCACACAATAATAAGTCAAGCAGGGGGTAATGACTCACAGCAGACCACCAAATGCACAGTCACAGATGCACCACTGCTAGGCAAGTCCTTAATGGCCGAGATATTATTCACCCACTACCGATAAGGAGGGGGGCTTTACAAAGCCCTTCCCAGACAGCTGTAACAAGGTAGCCGGCATCTGGTGACATGGACAATGTTAGTGTCAGGAAACCAGAGTAAGTACTAGGCTAGCATCATTAAACCAAATAGGAAACCCAAAAACAAAAGCTAAGAAAAAGAACCACAAAATACTGCAAGCAACTACTGAGAATCAACTGAACTTCACCATCAAGAACTCACCCCACCACTATGCCAGGAAACTTAATAAACAGCACTGTACTGGAAAGAATCAGGCTTTAAATAGCCAGCCCAATGCGAAAGATAAAAATTAGGTGATGCATTCCTCCCAGTCATGTCCAGGGAGCCACTCCCAGCTCATGTAAACAGGAAGGTGCACACATTCCCACCATAGGATTACGCCAGACAAGGCATTGTCCTACATTGCCTGGCAACTGGGAGACGCAGCGTCCCATGTCTCCTGGGCCGCAAAGCAAGTGGGAAGCGCTGCGTCCCGTGTTCCCACATCACTCACTATTTCCAGACATGAGAAACCACCGTGTGTATTTTCACCATCCAAGTGCATGACAGCTCCATCCTCAGCACTGACAGACTGCCAAGGAAGTCTAGGATCAAGAGTAGGACAATTGCGTCCAGGGCAGATATTCCTAACACATGGAGTGAATGCTTAGCCTAAGGATGGAGGAGGTTTTTATTTTTCTCTTTTTTATTTTTCCTTACATGCGAGTCATTATACAAAGAATGTTTTGTAAACATTTTTCCTGTAAAATTAATTTTATATTTGGTTTTGGATGTTTTAATTTCACTCCATGAAAGTGGCGTAATACTGTGACAACATTGTTCCCTGCAGTGACCTAGGAGTCAGAGCTGTGCCCAGGCATCTTCCCCATACAGTTCCCAATCCATTTGATAACTTTTTCCATCTATTTCAGCAGTCTTAATGCCCCCGAGACCCCCTGGGAGAGTCCGCCGTAAAAATGCTTGCGTTTCCCATTGACTTCCATTATACTTATTACTTGAGACGAGCACTCAAGCATTACGGAAAGCTCGTTATGAGCATTTTAGTGCTCGCTCATCACTAGTAATAAACTATACCCAAGCTGCTTAGGCATTATTCCTGAGTGAAAATGAAATAAACACCAATTATTCATTAATGTTGGTTAAATGGAAATAAAAAAGTAAATGACACTAAAACCTCTATTGGTACTACCTGCTAGAAATGTGGCATACTTACATTTTTAATACAGAATTCTTTTCATTTTAGCGCACTAGATTAATCTTTCATGAGTGCGGTGAAAGCTGTGACAGTGTACACATGGTCTACAGGGAATGATCTACTTCTGCTTCATTCTGCTGACATGCATGAAGTCAAATTCTTTTTTCACATAATCTAAGGTGTAATATCTCTTCGGGAAAGTTCCTCACTATGTCTTGGTTGAGATTTTGCTAATATGTCAGACTTTTCAAAATACCTTAGAATAAGAATAAACTAAATGCCATCATATACAATAAATTTCATTGCAATAGTTTAACATTTTCCTGTGTTTTTGGCTAGTCAAAGATTTTTTTTATCCATTCTAATGTCACAATCCTATTTATCTAAATAAGCCTTGTACTATCTTATGATTATTTTATTGTTTTCTGAAAACTAATGCAGGAAAATATGGGATAGGTAATAAACCTACATTTTTAGGCTACCAAATTCTGAATAAATATACGGATCACCATTGACCAAAACTTTCTGTTTATAGCGAGAGTGCCCTTTTGGTATAATCTGGGTTGGCTGGTCATGCATATTACATAGTTACATAGTTATTAAGGTTGAAGGAAGACTTTAAGTCCATCTAGTTCAACCCATAGCCTAACCTAACATGCCCTAACATGTTGATCCAGGGGAAGGCAAAAAAACCCCATGTGGTAAGAGTAAGCTCCATCATGGGGAAAAAAATTCCTTCCCGACCCCACATACGGCAATCAGACTAGTTCCCTGGATCAACGCCTTATCAAGGAATCTAGTGTATATACCCTGTAATATTATACTTTTCCAGAAAGGTATCCAGTCCCCTCTTAAATTGAAGCAATGAGTCACTCATTACAACATCATACGGCAGAGAGTTCCATAGTCTCACTGCTCTTACAGTAAAGAATCCGCGTCTGTTATTATGCTTAAACCTTTTTTCCTCCAGACGTAGAGGATGCCCCCTTGTCCCTGTCACCGGTCTATGATTAAAAAGATCAGCAGAAAGGTCTTTGTACTGTCCCCTCATATATTTATACATTAACATAAGATCACCCCTTAGTCTTCGTTTTTCCAAACTAAATAGCCCCAAGTGTAATAACCTATCTTGGTATTGCAGACCCCCCAGTCCTCTAATAACCTTGGTTGCTCTTCTCTGCACCCGCTCCAGTTCAGCTATGTCTTTCTTATACACCGGAGACCAGAACTGTGCACAGTATTCTAAGTGTCGTCGCACTAGTGACTTGTATAGAGGTAAAATTATGTTCTCCTCATGAGCATCTATGCCTCTTTTAATGCATCCCATTATTTTATTTGCCTTTGTAGCAGCTGCCTGACACTGGCCACTGAATATGAGTTTGTCATCCACCCATACACCCAGGTCTTTTTCATTGACGGTTTTGCCCAGAGTATTAGAATTAAGCACATAGTTATACATCTTATTACTTCTACCCAAGTGCATGACCTTACATTTGGAGCGCCCCCACTGCCGCAGGGCCGAGGGGTACCCGGTACCGGGCCTCTGAGTCTCTGCTCTGGGGTTGTCACGGTGGCTAGGCCCGGTCCGTGGCCCTACCTGTCAGGGGGACGTCCGGAGAAAGTGTGGAGAATAATGGTGTAGTTGTGATATGCCGGTCGCAGTAAATAATGAGGACACCAGGTTGCAGTCTCTTTACCTCTTTACTGAAGATCTCTGGGTCCTCAATCCGGAATACGGTTAACCAGGCTGCGCAAGTCCGGCCGGTCCAATGGCACCTCCAGAGTTCTCTTTGCAGGTGGAAATCTGTGCCTTCCTGCTAGCGCTATGTGTTGTGGTCCTTCCCTGCTGTGCTTACGGAAAGTCCCCACAACTGTTGTGTCTGTTTCTTAAGTTCCCTCACAACTCGATTAGATGATGTTCTGCTAATCTTCCGTCCCTCCCTGATGTTACGGTTAGGACGGCACCCGTATGACGGGTAGACTTGGAGCTCTTCCGGGACCCTAGAGTCGCCCCTCTCCACAAGTTGCCCCCTATGTCTTCGTAGGTGATTTAGGTGAGACAGCCCGCCTATGACTGACTGTCCTGCCGTTGGTTTGAAGTATTGCTTGAAGCTAGATTTATGAATACTTCCTCGGCGTTCCGGCCGCCGGTTGTGCGCCTCAGTAGGATGTTGCCTCGGTCTCACAGCACAACTCCTACTGGTATTCTCCTTGTTGCTTTGATCTCGTTTCTCACTCAGCACAATCTATCTCGCTTCTAATCCTTCCTTGGGCACCGCCGCTATGCTGAGCAGGCACGGTCCCGTGACGTTCTCTCAAGTTGCCAGGCCTCTGTCAGGATCCCACCCCCGACAGGGGCCCTACCGAATCTTCCCCCACAACACCCTCTGCCACAAGGTGTTGCCTGGTTCCAACCCAGTCAGCTCTCTTTCTCACTTCCTGCCTGACCCCCAGTTTTACCAGTATGTGAGGAGTGGCCTAATGAATAGAACCCGTAGCTCCCCCTGGAGGCCCGGCTGTGAAATGTATTGGTGTCTGTGATACCTGGTCAGGTGAACTCCTTCAGTGCCATCAGACGTACCATAGCTCCCCTTAGTGGCGGAGCCACAGTACTGCAATGACCAGGACTCTGGGGCGCTGCACTCCCCCCCGGTTAAATCCAGTACTCCTGGACTGGGAAGAAAACAACAATACAGGTTAGCAAAAAGACATACAATTTTGAAAATGCAATAACAATAAATAAGCTTGAACAGAGCTTCCCTTTATGGGAGGTGAGAACACTTGAACGTTACAAACATGGTTAAACATTATAAATTACAGGCTATAAACAACTCCTGTTACCCAACCGGGTATTCTACTCAGTGCAAACTTTTGAATAATAAGTTAACATTGTCCTTAAGGACGTACACTTCCTATCCACTAAAGACTTTACTTATAAAACATTATGAAACTGACTTCTTCTTCAAGGGCGTACAGACTAAACCCACTAAAGAATTATTCTGAACTCTTTCTCTTTCATTCTCCTTCGTTAAATCTGCAGGACCGCCTGTCCTAACTGCTCCAGGCCTGCTGCCTCTCCTTTCTTTACAGGACCGCCCCTTTCAGCCCGGGCCTACTGCATTTTCAACTACTATACACAGTATAGAACATAACATTTACTTTCAGTTTGAAATCACTGAGCCATCCTTACATGGCTCCTAAGAGGACTCACTGACTAACCCCGTATGGGTTCACTTTCTGTCCTCATTTTTCTATCAACGTTATCAAACATTTCTTACAATCAACTAGTTGGATACATATAACTTTTACATGTAAGCATCATCATCACTTTCTTTTTGTCAAGACATTATTGCTATCTATCTGTCTTAAAGCAATACCATTCTTTAAGTGCAACAAGTGAACATCCCCTTTAAGAGGGGACCAAGTCTCTATGAGGTAGTGCAACTTCTCAAGCTGCAAATCCATATGCAGCTAGGACTCCAATACAAGTTCCAAGAATCGTATCTTCGCAAAGAGTCCGTCTTTTATATAAAACCAGTAGGGAGCACCTTTAAGAAGGTGCAAACTATTTACAAGCAGTTTGTATCATGCACTGTTCATGATTGCGGCAGTTCTTGATAACGAAGAAGAAAATAGAAAATAACCAAAAAGCAGTAGGGATCCCGGGTCAACAAAGGGATCCCTTTAAGAGTTAAACCTAAACGGGTTTAGCGGCAAAGTCAGGAAACAAACAGTTTAAAGAACTATGTATATGTTCAGAATACTAAAACATTTATTTGAACCATTCATGAGGCAGCACCGGCGGAGGCAACCCCTTTGGGTATTGCGAACTGCCCGGTACTGCATAAGGGAGTCTGTTATCCCAGCTGGGGGTCTGTGTACCCACAGTCTTCAGTTCTGGGGCAGTAGACACGCGGGTCACCTGAGGAGGCACCTGCGTGGCCCCGACAGTGGTGTAGGTTATAACGCGGCAAGTCGTAGCTTTCACGATCATGCCCGTTGGGGTGACCATGGTGGTCTCAGTGGTGATCGTGGGCCGACCACAAGGGGGCACCTTGGCTACAGGAGAGATCTTCTCCGGCACCTTAGTCGAGGGTTCCACCAGCTTCTTCTTGTGGACATTTAAAGCGAACCATCCCTTCTCCCCAAAGTGCCGGGTGTAGGTAACTTCATCCCCGGGGTGGAGGTCCCGGTCTGGGTGACCCTCCCTCAAGTGAGACTCGACATCCCTCCGATTAACAAACACTTCCACATACAGGCCTGGTTCTTTGATGAAGCCCCAACCTATGCGGAGCCTGAAAGTGACGATGGTGCCCTGCCTGCGCAGGGCCTGGTGAGCGGTGGGGTCCTTGCGGGCCCGATCCTTGACTGCCAAATCTTTCTGGTGGTAGGTCTCTAGCCCGGCCTGGTATTCTTTCTGTTTCTCCTCCCATTGCTGCTCTAGCTGGACCTGGTATTCCTCCCAGCTTAGGGCCTGTACCATCTCTCCCTCCTGGGTCTTCACCCCGGGGAACCCCATAAGGTTAGATCCTGGGTTCACCCAGCGGCACACTGTGCGCTCTGCACGGACTTCACAAAGCAGAGCAGTGGGTCGAAGCGGGGCTTTCAGGCGGTGTTCCATACCCGTGGGCTCCTCCCATGGCAACAGGCGCTGAAGTCTATGGGTCCCAGGGAGAGGGGGTGCCGCAACAGGGCCTACTAGCAAGCCCTCGGCCGGCGGGACAGGGTCGGCGGACTCACCAGCCGATGCAGGCTCTTCCTCCACGGCGGGTTCCTCTGGCAGTGTCAGCGAGGACCTCCGCAGCAGTATAAGATCCGATGCTGGAAGACTGCTGTCCGGCGCCGCCTGGTGCGGAGCCTGGGCCTTCACATTCAGCTGAAGGAGCTGGTCGAGCAAGCTCTCCATCTCGACCTGCAGGAGTTCGGTGCTGTCCACGAAGAACTGGCTGCTGCGCTCATCCGGGTAGTTGGGGGAGACTCAACCCCACTTTCGGGTTCAGAGCTGCTAGCCATGGCGTCCCCCACGTGGGTCGCTTCCTGGTCTTTTTCCCGCTCTCTCCTTCGTGGGCGGTGTCGTTTCCTCGGTCTCCGCCCTCCATTGAGGATCAGGAGGCGGATCTCTGCTGCTGACGGACACGTCCTCACAGTGCAGAAATATTTAGACTGGGCGGCCATTGCCCTTCGCGCTCTCCAGCTCGTCTATGCCCACTCCACGCCCCTCTTCTTCTCCTGCGCTCTCCTCAGCGCTGTAATGGCGGCATATTTTGGCGGCAAGTGGCACAGCACAGTCTTTGCAATTAAGTACAGTCCAAGCACAATAAATTACAGTTCCAAGGCACACATGACCCGATTCTTCAGGCTTAAGTAGATCCTGTTCGTGACGCCAAAATGGAGCGCCCCCACTGCCGCAGGGCCGAGGGGTACCCGGTACCGGGCCTCTGAGTCTCTGCTCTGGGGTTGTCACGGTGGCTAGGCCCGGTCCATGGCCCTGCCTGTCAGGGGGACATCCGGAGAAAGTGTGGAGAATAATGGTGTAGTTGTGATATGCCGGTCGCAGTAAATAATGAGGACACCAGGTTGCAGTCTCTTTACCTCTTTACTGAAGATCTCTGGGTCTTCAATCCGGAATACGGTTAACCAGGCTGCGCAAGTCCGGCCGGTCCAATGGCACCTCCAGAGTTCTCTTTGCAGGTGGAAATCTGTGCCTTCCTGCTAGCGCTATGTGTTGTGGTCCTTCCCTGCTGTGCTTACGGAAAGTCCCCACAACTGTTGTGTCTGTTTCTTAAGTTCCCTCACAACTTGATTAGATGATGTTCTGCTAATCTTCCGTCCCTCCCTGATGTTACGGTTAGGACGGCACCCGTATGACGGGTAGGCTCGGAGCTCTTCCGGGACCCTAGAGTCGCCCCTCTCCACAAGTTGCCCCCTATGTCTTCGTAGGTGATTTAGGTGAGACAGCCCGCCTATGACTGACTGTCCTGCCGTTGGTTTGAAGTATTGCTTGAAGCTAGATTTATGAATACTTCCTCGGCGTTCTGGCCGCCGGTTGTGCGCCTCAGTAGGATGTTGCCTCGGTCTCACAGCACGACTCCTACTGGTATTCTCCTTGTTGCTTTGATCTCGTTTCTCACTCAGCACAATCTATCTCGCTTCTAATCCTTCCTTGGGCACCGCCGCTATGCTGAGCAGGCACGGTCCCGTGACGTTCTCTCAAGTTGCCAGGCCTCTGTCAGGATCCCACCCCCGACAGGGGCCCTACCGAATCTTCCCCCACAACACCCTCTGCCACAAGGTGTTGCCTGGTTCCAACCCAGTCAGCTCTCTTTCTCACTTCCTGCCTGACCCCCAGTTTTACCAGTATGTGAGGAGTGGCCTAATGAATAGAACCCTTAGCTCCCCCTGGAGGCCTGGCTGTGAAATGTATTGGTGTCTGTGATACCTGGTCAGGTGAACTCCTTCAGTGCCATCAGACGTACCATAGCTCCCCTTAGTGGCGGAGCCACAGTACTGCAACGACCAGGACTCTGGGGTGCTGCACATTTATCCCCATTAAAGCTCATTTGCCATTTATCAGCCCAAGCTTCTAGTTTACATAAATCAGCCTGTAATATAAAATTGTCCTCCCCTGTATTGATTACCCTGCAGAGTTTAGTGTCATCTGCAAATATTGAAATTCTACTCTGAATGCCCCCTACAAGGTCATTAATAAATATGTTAAAAAGAAGAGGGCCCAATACTGACCCCTGTGGTACCCCACTACTAACCGTGACCCAGTCCGAGTGTGCTCCATTAATAACCACCCTTTGTTTCCTATCCCTGAGCCAACTCTCAACCCACTTGCACATATTTTCCCCTATCCCCATTATTCTCATTTTATGTATCAACCTTTTGTGTGGCACTGTATCAAAAGCTTTTGAAAAGTCCATATACACTACATCTACTGGGTTCCCTTGGTCCAGACCGGAACTTACCTCTTCATAGAAGCTGATCAAATTAGTCTGACATGATCGGTCCCTAGTAAACCCGTGCTGATACTGGGTCATGAGGTTATTCCTCTTCAGATACTCCAGTATAGCATCCCTTAGAATGCCCTCCAGGATTTTACCCACAGTAGAGGTTAAGCTTACTGGCCTATAATTTCCGAGTTCAGTTTTTGCCCCTTTTTTGAATATTGGCACCACATTTGCTATACGCCAGTCCTGTGGTACAGACCCTGTTATTATGGACTCTTTAAAGATTAAAAAGAATGGTCTATCAATGACTGTACTTAATTCCTGCAGTACTCGGGGGTGTATCCCATCCGGGCCTGGAGATTTGTCAATTTTTTTGATTTTTAGACGCCGCCGTACTTCCTGCTGGGTTAAGCAGGTAACATTAAATTGGGAATTATTATCACTAGTCATATTGGCTGCCATGGGATTTTCTTTTGTAAATACTGATGAAAAAAAGTCATTTAGCATATTGGCTTTTTCCTCATCCTCATCCACCATTTCACCCAGACTATTTTTAAGGGGGCCAACACTATCATTTTTTAGTTTCTTACTATTTATGTAGTTAAAGAATATTTTGGGGTTATTTTTGCTCTCTCTAGCAATGAGTCTCTCTGTCTCAATCTTTGCTGCCTTGATTTGCTTTTTACATAATTTATTTAATTTTTTGTATTTATTTAATGCCTCCTCACTACCTACTTCCTTTAATTCTCTAAATGCTTTCTTTTTGTCCCTTATTGCGCCCCTTACAGCTCTATTTAGCCATATTGGTTTCCTCCTATTTTTAGTATGTTTATTCCCATACGGTATATACTGTGCACATGTCCTATCCAGGATGCTAATAAATGTCTCCCATTTTCTTTGTGTACTTTTATGTCTCAGGATATCGTCCCAGTTAATTGCACCAAGATCCTCTCTCATCCATTGGAAATTTGCCCTCCTGAAGTTTAGTGTCATTGTCACCCCTCTACTACACATCTTATTAAAGGAGACATTGGTGATGGGTTAATTATTGTTTTCATTGGTGATGGGTTAATAAGCCACTAGCTGACTGCTTATCTTTTCTGAGAAAAAAGTATAAAGATTGAGGAATGTCTACATGCCCAACCCTCTTTCCCCGCAACACTCAAGCACTATGCTATTAAGATCCTCCTGTTTTGGGGTTGCAACTCTAAGACCATACACACAAAGGGTTTTGTATGACCCAAAATGTTGTACAATAAATTGTAGGATTTCTACTCACTTTGTGGCGTTTTGAGGTAGGCAGGGGAAACGGTTTCAGTAAAACGTACAGGCTTGTTTATTAAAACTCCATAAACTACTCAGGATAACAGAACAAAACATCCTTTTCCAGAACATGGTGAAAACATAAAGTAAATAGTCCATACAGTAGTAAGGAGTCTCCCCTCTCACTAATGTCCTGTCCTTTAGTCCTTAGCAAAGACAAACAAACTGGAGGTCTGTTCACCTCCACTCATAGACACTGAATGAGACAACTGGTCTCCTTCTTATCTGCCTTACCAAGCCCTGGGATGGGAATATGTGAGCAGCCAGTCCCACCCATCTCTCTGACTGCTCGGAAACTCAGTCCTGAAACGCCCTATTAACTCTCTCAGGACTGCTTTTCTGCGCTTACATCACCGAGGCTACTAACCTTAATGATACATATCTCCCCTGGAGGACCTGTCTGGCAGCCATCTTGCATGCCCCCCTCTGCCCAAAGACGGGAGGCTTGGTACCTTCTGTCATCAAACAGTGGACCCCCATCAGAGCATCAGCATTGCCTTGTAGTTTTCCAAGGCTATGCTCTACATGGAAGCTAAAATCTTGAAGAACTATGAACCACCTGGTCACATGGGCATTGTTCCCCCTCTTCTCCTGCATCCACCTGAGCTAGGCATGGTCTGACACTAGCCTAAAATTCCAGCCTAAGAGGTAATACCTTAGAGTGTCTAATGCTGACTTGATGGCCAAACATTCCTTCTCGAATCCTGCTTTCTGGGCTTACATCACCAATGCTACCAACCTTGATGATACATATTTCCCATCGAAAACCTGTCCGATGGCCATCTTACAAAACATTTAGGCCCCTGGTTGATCAAGCAGCATTCACCAGAATTTAAAGTTTTTAAACCAATCTTGGCCAGCTCCTCTAATTATTTGAAAAGTGGGTGGAACTCAGGTAGGATATAACATAGCAAAGCATGCCTGGAAAAATGAATTAGTCAAAAGTGATTGAAAAATTACAGGAAAGATATATATCTTTGTACCGTGTTAGCCAGTTGATAAAAAATATTTGGAATTGAGAGTCCTCAGTGGTTGTTACCTTTTAATGGCTAACAGAAAAGATGGTAACAAATTGTAAGCTTTCGAGACTACACAGGTCTCTTCATCAGGCATAGACTAAAAGAAATTCTGAAGAATCACATTTTATACGCAACACAGCACAGCACAGAGATGTCATTATGGGAGAGTGATAAACAGATGTGCCCATAAATATTGGAGAGTACAGGAATGAATGTGTCGCATGGATTTATGTCCTTTTACATCAATTAAGGAATTTGCACTTGGACATTATGGGGCATCATAACACAGTACCAGACCCCAATCAAAGGACAACAAAACATTCACTCCTTATCTAGGAACTTTCCCATATTTATGGACACAACTGTTTATCAATCTCCCATAATGACAGCTCTGTGCTGTGTTGTGTATAAATATGTGATTCTTCAGAATTTCTTTTAGTCTATGCCTGATGAAGAGGCCTGAGTAGTCTCGAAAGCTTGCAATTTGTTACCATCTTTTCAGTTAGCCATTGAAAGGTATCAACCACTGAGGACTCTCATTTCCAAATATTTTGAAAAATTACAGAAATTTATACTGACATATTTCTGACAGTATTGCAAGGCCATTGAAAAATGCATCAAAATAATTTAAAGACTCACACGTTTTAATGAGTTTGGCACATCTTACTTCAGTACTCCCTTTATTAAGACCAGCATAAACAAATCTAACATTTATGGCCATCTGAAAAGGTTTGGGCTTTATTTTGGCATGTTTATAATACTATTGACAATCATGTAATAAATCACTGATTGTTGGTGCTCCAGTCACTGGAGCTCTCACTGTTCCTTAAAATGGAATGATTTAAAGTCCAAGATTCTAGCTCATTTTACGATAATTGTGCAGTATAAGCCTGGTTTCACATTTGTGTCTGTGCATGCAGCATGCGATCCGCATGTGTCATGCTAACCTATCTTTAACAAGGTGTATGCATGGACATGCGTTTGTGTGCATTCGCATGTTTTTGCGTACGCATGCGTTTTTTCACGGTGTGCGGCGGGGCGTGGCGAACGCAACATGTTGCATTTTTGGAAGTGTCAAAAATCAGTCAAATATGTGCAGGCATGTGGATGAGTACATTAAAAAAGCGCATTACTGTCTATGGGAACTTGGACATGCAAGCACATGCATACCCATGCGTTCGAAGCGGAATGCGCATGTCCAGGAACTGTTTTGAAACACACCCATTGAGACATGCCCTCCTGGAAATATCAAACGCATTTGTGCCTTATAATTATTGGGTATCCAAGCTAGACACGTGATATGAACTGGCTCTCTACACCTTGGAGGTCCTGGCCTGCCCTGCCACTAGCGTTTTGTTAGAGCGGGTTTTTAGTGCCGCTGGTGGAATTATAACTGAAAAGCGCATCCACCTGTCAACTGAAAATGCTGACAGGCTGACTCTTATAAAAATGAACAAGGGCTTATTGGGCCAGACTTCTCTACACCACCGAATGATAACAGCGAAATATAACCTCAAATCCAGTGTAATTTTTTGGGAGCTATATTCCCATGCACCACTTCACACCCAGACATGGGTATAAGCTTCCTGATTTTGGCTATTTGCTGTTATCCTCCTCCTTCTCCTTCTCCTCATCCTCATCATCCACCACCACTAGATCACCATGGTGACCATGGTCCGTGATGCAACAACCACGTTATTGTGTTAAAGGGTATTTTTGATGCACGTAAAAAAAACGTTTACACAGTATGTTGAGGTGTACCCCCCAGAGGGAAATGTTTGTCAGTCCATACACTTAGTGTATGGGCATTACAAGTATAGGTGACCCGCTCCTTTAAATTGGGAAAACATTTTTAGGAGGCCATCCTCCGCGTCTCTTCTGACACCACCACTAGATCACCAGGGTGAACGTGTTCCATGATGCAACAGCCACGTTATTGTTTTCAAAGCTGTTTATGATGCCAGTAAAAAAAAAGTTTACACAGTATGTTGATGTGTACCCCCCAGGGTTTAAATGATTGTCAGCCCCCACACTTAGTGTATGGGCATTACAAGTATAAGAGACCTGCTCCTTTAAATTGGGAAGACATTTTTAAGAGGCCATCCTCCATGTCTCTTCTGACACCATCACTAGATCACAAGGGTGAACATGTTCCATGATGCAACAGTTACGTTATTATTTTCAAGGGTGTTTATGATGCCCTTAAAAAAAAAAAGAGTTTACACAGTATGTTGATGTGTACCCCCAGAGGGAAATGTTTGTCAGCCCATACACTTAGCGTATGGGCATTACAAGTATGGCAGACCCACTCCTTTATAATGGGAACATTTTTTTATGAGGCCCTCCTCCACATCTCTTTCAAGGGGCATTGGAGTGCCTCCTAATTTTTGGAAGCCCTTGCATTCACTGCATAGGCAAACACTATGGGAGACCCACTTCATAATAATGGGAACATGGTTTTCAGGAGACCCACCTCTATGTCTCTTCCAAGGGTTATTGGGGTGTTTGTAACTTTGGGGCAGGCCTTGCATTCAATGCATAGGCTAACAGTATGGCAATAATAATGGGAACGTTGGTTTCATGTGGCCATCCAATATGTCGGTTCAAAAGGATTTTGGGATGCGTTAAACTTTGGGGCAGGCCTTGCATTCACTTCATGGGCAAACTTTCTGGGAGTAAAAAAAATCATAATAATGTGAACTTTGGTTTCATGTGGCCATCCAGTATGTTGGTTCAAAGGGTTTTTTTGGGGTGCGTTAAACTTTGGGGCAGGCCTTGCATATAATGCATAGGCTAACAGTATGGCAGTGTCAAATAAATAATAATGCAAACTTTGTGTTTCATGTGGCCATTCATGACATCTGTTCCATGGGTTATTGGGGTGCATCCAAATTTGGGGCAGGCCTTGCATTCAATGCATAGGCAATAATAGTATAGGAGACACACTGTTTAATAATGGGAACAACAAAGCATAGCCGGCTGATGGCTCTCTAAGAATAGTGAGGACCAACTGCTGTCCCTTTAAAAATATTAAAGTCCGCCTGATGGCCCTCCTCCTTTAACAGTCTCTCCTTCATAAATGAAACAGGATGTGTCTGATGATGTGTCACACACCACATGGCCAGATAAGGTTGTAAAATGTTAAAATGACATTTCCCAGTGAATGCATTTGTCTTGGTTGAAAGCAATGCTAAAGTTGAAAAACGCATCAAAAACGCTACGTGTGAACATAGCCCAAGTAGTGGAGAAACATTTTTGTTTTGGGTTATTTATTTTGCCTTACATACAAATCATTACGCTGGAAAGGATGTTCCTTAACATATTTCCCAGGAAAATCAATTTTGGTTTCGTTTTTGGTATGTTTTATTGTGCGCCCGGAAAAATGGCGTAAAACCCTGACAACATTGTTCACAGCAGTGAACTGGGAGTCGGAAATGCTTCCAGGGGTCTTCCCCATGATGTTCCCATGTCGTTTGAGCACTGTGCCCATCGATTTCCGATGTTTTTAGACCCTAAAAAGGCCCACGGGGGGTCGCGGCAAAAATGCTCGGGTTTCCCATAGACTTACATTGGGCTCGTTGCTCAGGTCGAGCACTCCAATTTGCTCGACCCGGGCAATGAGCACCCGATAATTTTAGTGCTCACCCATCACTATTTATCACCTATTCAAATTATAAATGATAACTTACAGATTGGTAGTACAATCGCTGGGACCTTCTCTGATCAGCAGTACGGAAAACTTTTTTTTTCCCATTAGAAAGTAGTGGCAGTGCACAGGCACAATTGCCACGCTATTCATCCTCTATAGGGCTACCGGAACAATCCCAATAGGGAATTAATGAAGCTACGGTCAGGCATACAATCTGCCTCTCCATTCATTTTTTATAGGGCTACCATAACAAGCCTAATGGGGAATGAATGTAGCTACGGTCAGGAATACAACCTGCCGCTCTATTCATTCTCTATAGGGCTGCCGTAACAAGCCCACTAGGGAATAAAGGGAGCTTCAGTCAGGCACACAACCTGTATTTCCCAATAGTCGGTCTTTGTGGATTCATAATAACTTCATTGGAGAACCCCTCTAAATATTGTACCTACAATGTGTATGTGGACCACATATCCAATATGCATAGGAAGAAGGCAAAGGAAGTATTGGACTATGAAAAATGCAATATAATAGAATAATTTGATTTATTTTAACCATAGAAATAATTTTTATTTTAATTAAAAAAGACTATGAGATAATTGTATATCATTTAATTTCTCACTGAATTCCCAGTCAGACTCTTAGGCTCCCTTATATCTCATTTGTGTGAATGTGCTACACCAGCCAAGATTTGGATTATTACGTTTATGGAAAAATCTTCAGAGCTCAAGATGGATTACTATGGTTTCAGGTTTTCAGCTACTCCTGAGGAAAAAGTTGTGATCTCAATTATCAATCTTGTTTGCTTTCCAAAATTGAACACATACCCAGGCTTTACTCTTTATGGCATCCTGACCTGAAAGGCACAGTGGATTTTTTTTTAATACAAAACAAATGTTGAAGACTGATTGCTATAACCAAGCATCAACATAGCCTTTCTTTCTACATGCAAATGCTTCTCTATGGAGCTGAGGGTTTAATACAGCTAACAGATTAATCAAAATGTACATGGACATTTTTACTTTGTAAATTGTGCATAGCTGAATATACATACCTTTGCATTGTGGTCTATTATTTTTAAGTATTGATGGGCGAACCCGAACGGTAAAGTTCGGAGTCTGTACCAAACACCTAGTGTGTCGGTGCACGGACCTCGAACATGGACTTTTCTCTGTCTGGGTTAGGCAGCTCGAACATCCGGTGTTTCCCATGCTGTCATTTGCATGACAGAGCGAGAAACTCCGCCTCTGATTGGTGGTAAGTTTGTTACCGTCGGTCAGAGCGCTACAGTTCACAAAATATTATACAGATGACAGCATGTGAGCCAGCAGATGTGACCGGTGGTAAACAGGTTGCTGCGAGTCACAGGTGTCGGCTGATGAGAGTACTAGTCTCATCATTGTGTGCCCGTGTCACCCTGGAAGACTTGGAGTTAGATGGTCACGTTGTGTAATGAATCGTAGTCCTCTTTAGAGATGGTGTGATTCATGTCCTAGTTTAAATGGATTTCTCTTTCCTTCAATGCTGAGAGGTTTAAGGACTCTTTCCATGCTGGCTGAGACCATACAAACTGGTTGTACTCAGCTGCAACTGCTTACTCTTTACTCTCTCTAGATATACAGGTTCCGGGCGTTTAGTGTCTGCTGGTAAAAGATTCATCTTCCTGTGCTAGTGCTAAAGCTGAGTAGTTGAAGTTAGGAGTTGGAGTTGTGATGTTCTGTAGTTTTCTGTTGTATATATGTGTTTATCTCTTGATCCCTTTTCCCATTCAGTGTATTCCTCCCTGTCCATATCCTCCTCCCTATTGTTGGTTAGCGCTTTTGTATGATAGAAGTTTTCTGTTATCCCCGTCTTGTCTTTGTGTCTGGATTCCCTTTCATTTCTGTCTCATGGGAGTGGTGGGGTGGGGGAGGGGACAGATTAAGGTATTTACAGTAGCATGGTAAGGTCATAGACTCATGCCTCTCTACTTTTAATAGTACCCCCCCGGGACAGGGATAGTTAGGGTTCCAGCTCTAGGGAGAGTTTGAGGCCCTTATTCCTTACTGAAGACCATCACAGCGTGACAGCCCAGTCTCACTGAAAGCAGCGAGAGCAGGCATATGATGATGAGAGTATTCATCAGCTGAAGCCTGTGCAATAAATAAATCATTTTTAAAAATGGCATGGGGTTCCCTCTAATTTTGCTAACAAGCGCAGGCAAAACTGACAGCTGCGGACTTCAGTCCTTAGATGTCAGCATTTTCTTGGCTAGTTATCAAAAATAGAGGGGTCCCCATACTGTTTTTTTAAATCATTTAAATAAGTTGGATACCCCAATTTTGGTGCTTTTCCTGGCTCTTCTTATTTGCCCTGTTGTGGCAAGTGGGGTAATATTTGTAGGGTTGATGTCAGTTTTGTAATGTCAGCTGACATCAAGCTCACAGATTAGTAATGGAGTGACGTCTATAAGACCACCCCAATTACTAACCTTTAGTCAAATGTAATGAAAACACAGACAAAGAGAAAAGTCCTTTATTTGAAATAAAAAGACAGACTCTTTCATTTGAAATAAACACTCCCCACCCTCATTGACCAATTTATTACTGTAAAATTTATTACTGTAAAATTAAAAATAATAAAACACCATATTCCTCACCTGTCCGAAAATAATCCATATGTCCCACGACGTGCTCCAACTCTGCTACATCGAGATTGCATAGCTTAGCGGTGGCATGATGTCATCCCTCAGCCATGCATCCAAGAGACACTGAGCTGAGCCTGAGAGCGCAGCTTCAGTGACCTGCGGTGATGGCATTGAGGTTACCGCTGGTCACAGGCAGCTGTTCTCAGGCTCAGCTCAGTGTCTCCTGGATTCACAGCTGAGCAGTCTTATCATGCCACCGCTCAGCCAAGCAATCAAGATGAAGCAGAATTGGGCTCTTCGGAGACAAATGGATTATCGGCCGACAAGAGAGTAATATGGTGTTTGATTATTTTTAATTTTACAGTAATAAATAGGTAAAAGAAGGTGGGGAGTGTTTATTTCAAATAAATTATTTTTTCTCTGTGTTTATTTTAATTTAAGGATTTTTTTCTGTGTGAGACTTTATTTGATTTGCACTATGGTGTTAGTTATGGGGGCTTCTTATAGATGCCTCTTTATTACTAACCCCTCGGCTTGATGTCAGCTGACATTACAAAGCTGACATCAACCCCAAATATTACCCCACTTGCCATTGAACCACAGCAAGTGGGAATAGTGAGGGGTCCCCCATAAATTAGAAAGCCAGCTGAGGGAAATCCGACAGTGGAGGGCTGATGTTAATATTCAGGGAAGGGGCCAATATCCATGAAAGTTCACAGGCTATTAATATCAGCTCACAGCTGTTTGCTTAGCCTTTACTGGTTATTATGTTTTCTCTGTACTTTCAACTACAAAGAGCTGTCAAAAAGCTGAATATCAGTGGTGGGGTGGGGTTACACAGATTACTGTAGTTGGACTACCTGGCATGAGACACCTAGTCCTGCAGTGGACTCCGGCGGATATAACAATGATTGTACTGAAAATGCAGTATTGTGCTGTGCAAGTAACATATCACTAGAATCAGGCTCTCTGCTCCTACATTATGTTGATATTAGATAAAATAGCAAAAGCTGCTCGCATATTTTGTTTAATAAGGAAAAAAATAAATGACATAAAAAAAGTTTTACAAAATGTAGTTCCAAAAGGATTCTGGTTTTCCAACTCAATTTACCACAATGAAGATATTTGAGTCTACCAGAGGAAAAATAACAAGGAAAATAGGCACTATGCCTAATGAAAGCACTTATCCAGCGGGGAAATTCATCATTTTTCTATAAAGATTCCTCCACTGTACTTCAGAACTCCTTGATCTTGGTTTTGAGCAGTGTTTTATTATCCTGGGGTTTTACATATTTTCACAAGGCGAGAATATTTCTTATCGGACACCCTTTAAGATTTTAGATGTAGTGCAATAATGGGGTCTTGGATTCAAATTCATCCTAGGACTAGATACCAAAGGACAGCATTCAAACACATGAAAGTAGGTCAATTGTCTGCCTATATAATGTGCCACTGTGGCTGAGATAGGGAAATTAGATTGTGGCTATGAGTGAAAACCACTATATATTAAGCAACTTTTTTTAATCTGGATGTATAGAAAAAGAGGAATATTTTTTAACTTTACTGGTCTGTGCATCAACTTAACTTAAAGGTGTATTCTAAAATTTGGAAGTCAGCCCCATTTGTGAGATAGCAAATTACTTCCTGATTACTGTTGTCTGACCGCTAGGACCCCCACCTATCCTGAGAACCAGGGCTCTAATAAAGCAGAGGTTGACCACTAGAGACAAACAAGCTTGGCTGGCCTTTGGCACTCCCATAAAAATGAATGGAGCTGATATGCTCACAACCAACCTCAGCTCCTATCATATGCGGCTCTTCACAGCACCTGTTCTTAGGATAGGTGGAGTCCCAGTGGTCGGACCCCAGTGACATGGATTGGGAATACCTTTCAAACTTGAGGATACTTGAGATTGTGTACCTCGTCTGAGAAAGCAAGAGGTGACAAGTTCTGTAAAGCAATGCAATCTACTTTGATATTATATAGGCAGCAAGAATAAATAAAAATCATTGAGTTACTGACCTCAGTACTCACTAGATTCTGACCAAGATTGTGTTTAGTTGTTTTATTTAATTTATTCCCCTCGGGGTTCCCAAGGAATCAAGGGAAGTTCACAGGTCCTCATCTGCTTCAGGCACCAGTGAACTGAGCTCTGTCTTGACCGCAGAAGTACCCAATATGCAAGCGGCACTTGGAGCTGAAGAGGACTGCAAAATGGTGAACATAATATTTGTGGTTGGCCTGAAGTTTAAATTTATTGGTCTGAAGCCTGAATTTATTTAGCGGTCTGGTCTCTTAACTTTAACTAGGGACCTGTAAAGCTACGTTCACATTAGCGTTCTGCGCCGCCGCATGCGTCATGCGCCCCTATATTTAACATGGGGGCGCATGGACATGCGTTGCACTTGCGTTTTGTGACGCATGCGTCACTGTGGTGCATGCGTCAGGGCGCAGAGGACGCAGCAAGTTGCAGTTTTTTCTGCGCCCAAAACCATGCAAAAATGGATGCATGCGTCACAAAACACTGCGGTGCACAACGCAAATGTGAACGTAGCCTAACTTGCTCACAGGCTGAGTCTCTTGTTGAAGACCAATATATCACTGATATGCACACATGACTGTGGAGTCAAAGGCCTTACTGTGTAAATTACTAGTACTTTGGAGGCCCAATGTTTTGTGTTGTGCACTGAGGAACAGGATAGACCAAAGTAGATAAAAACAGAACTTCTTTAACTGGCGAAGTTGATGACGGCACAAAGCTTGAAGTTTCACATCTATCTTAGGATTTTAGGCATCACTCAGAAGCCTGTTTTTCACACGCCTGTTCTATCTGTTCTATCCCATGTACTCTAGGTGGCTGTTCACAATTCCGTGTTTCTGGTGAACCAAGACATGTCCATTTTATGTCTGAGTCATGGATGAAAATTACCCAAACAAGTCTGTGGGTCTGTGAAAAACATGGACAGCTCACAGATCTATTTGCAATAGGTGTGCTGTGTGGTTTTTAAAATTGTAATGGATAGGAGAATATTTACAAATTTTTAGCATATGAAAAAAATCACTGATAAAACACTAATATATCGACCAAACACTGATGACCCAAAGCAGTGATGGACATCGGTCTGGATGAAGCACGTACTCGTACTTGAAGACAGGTTACCACAGTAGGCAGTCAGGATTCACTATTCTTCACACAGTGTTCTTGCCAGCACAAGGGTAGTTTATTCACTAAGTTCCCTGGAAAATTCCTTGTTCCTCCACTCCAAATTTGATTTTCTTAATCCCAGTGGGTCTCAGTGGCATAGTTGCCCTGCAGATCTTTTTCACTTAAAAGGGTATTCCCATCTCCAAGATCCTATCCCGATATGCAGCATGTATAATGATTATAATAACAATAATAATAATAATAATAATACCAAATACTTTCAATTAGAAATATAGTAAAGTTCTTCTGATTCCCTATGTCACTTACCCCATGTGTAAGGCATTGCATTAGCTTAGGTAACCGTGGTTATGACAACTCATATAGTGACAGTTAATTGTTATTGGTCATAACGATGGATACCTAAGCTACTTCAATACCTTGCACATAGGGTAAGTGACATAGCAAATCAGAAGAACTATACTACAGTTGTAATTGGAAGTGTTTGCTAATATTATTATTATTACACATACTACACATTGGAATAGCATCTTGGAGATATGAATACCCTTTTAACCCCTTTCTGACATCAGACGTGCTATCCCGTCCATGTGCCCTTGGCCCGTTTGACCATGGACAGGATAGTATGTCGTAGCCAATCGGCTGCGCACACGGGTGGTGTGCGGCTGATCGGGGTCGGATGACAGCTGATTCTCACAGCTGACACACTGCGCTAAGTGCCAGGAGCGGTCACGGACCGCTCCCGACACTTTAACACCCCGTAACACTGCGATCAAACATGATCACAGCACTTTGGAGATGGCACAGGAGCTGACAGTCCCTCTGCCTTTGGATTGGAGACCCCGCGGCATGCCGAGGGGTCCCGATTGCTTCCATGGAGACCCTATGTTGTCATGATGACATCCGGGTCTTCAGAGCTGAGAGACTTCCTGTCATGCGCAGTGCAAGTCAGGAAGTCTCTCAGGTCAGTGTAAAATACATGCAGCGCTGACAGCTTCTATAGCATGCAGATCTGTATGTTATAGTAGCGATCAGCCTGCACAAAATGATTGTCCCATAGTGGGACAAAGTGTAAAAGTAAGAGTGAAATAAAAAAAAATGTTTTAAATAATTGTAAAATATTTAAAGAGATAATACAAAATAATAATTTAAAAAATCAATATTCATTCTATTAATAAATATTTAAATGAAAAGAAAAATCCAAACAATAAAAGTACACATATTTGGTATCGCCGCGTCCATAATGACCTGACTTATAAAACTGTCCCACTGGTTAGCCCCTTTAGTGAACAACATGAAAAAAAAACAAGGCAAAAAACAATGCTTTATCATACCGCTGAACAAAAAGTGGAATAACACGCGATCAAAAAGACGGATATAAATAAATATGGTACCGCTGAAAACGTCATCTTGTCCCGCAAAAAACGAGCCTCCAAACAGCTCTATCAGCAGGAAAATAAAATGTTATAGCTCTTAGAATAAAGCCATGCAAAAATAAATATTTTTTATACAAAATAGTTTTTTTTGTATAAAAGCGCCAAAACATAAAAAAAAGATATAAATGAGGTATCGCTGTAATCGTACTGACCCGAAGAATAAAACTGCTTTATCCATTTCGCCACACGCAAAACGGTATAAACGGCCTTCCCTCTAAAGAAATTAATGATTTGCTGGTTTTTAGTTCATTCTGCCTAACAAAAATCGGAATAAAAAGCGATCAAAAAATGTCATGTGCCCTAAAATGGTACAAATAAAAATGTCAACTTGTCCCACAAAAAACAAGACCTCATATGACTCTGTGGACCAAAATATGGAAAAATTATAGCTCTCAAAATGTGGTGATGCAAAAACTATTTTTTGAAATAAAAAGCGTCTTTTAGTGTGTGACAGCAGCCAAACAGAGAAGCCCGCTATAACGCCTCTTACAAACGTCCTGATATTTCCAGTACCAAGATGTCAGTGTCCATGTGTGTAATACTTGCGGCACACGTGTGGCATGCGTGTGCCGCATCAGTACCACAAGGACGGGTGCCAGGAAAGAAGCGTTACAGTGAGCGCTGTTCCCAGGCACCAGGTGCTTAACACGGCTCTATCATTCTCCCCTGCTCTGCTGGTGATCGGCACAAGCAGGGGCAGGGCCAGATTTAGGAGGTGGGTGGCCCGGGGCCTATTTTGGAGGGAGGCCCATTTTTAAAGGTGTTGCCGTATGTAATTCAAAAACACAAAATGAAGCGAACACGTTTATTTCCAAAAATCATTTACGCACAGTAATTCAGGTAAAATCATTTATTTTTTACAATCCAGGCACTTTCCTTGATTTTTGTGCTGCAAAATCACGAATGATGTCACTAAAGTCAAATTCACGCAGTAGATCTGACTCGATGCTCATGATAGCCAAATTTACAAGCCTTTCCTGCTTCATGGATGTCCTTAATCGGTTTTCAACTAATTTGAGTTTTGAGAAGGAACACTTACCACTGCAGTTTGTTACCATCAAAATTAGAGATATCCTTAGAGCTATCTCAATATTTGGGAAAGTGTCCTGCACACCATTTTCACCAAGCTTGTACATGAAAAGTTCAGTGCTGATATCTTTTGGCTCCTCCTCTGTGAATAAATTGGCAAATTGCCTTGACTCTGCCACTCTGTGCCAGCCACTGAGATGTAGGACCGTAGCCAGGTCCCTAAACGTTCAATAGTTTCTCTTTTGTTAAATGTTCCTTATCATTAGAAACGGTTCACAGCAAAAAGACGTGTATTTTACATGTTTTGAGATATTTATCCCTATATTGCTGGGAGGCTCCCGCTTAGTGGGTGGCCCAGGGCCCGGGCCCCTTGGGCCCCCCTAAATCCGGGCCTGAGCAGGGGAGAATGACGGCTCTCATCATTCTCCCCTGCTCTGTCGGCAATTGGCACAAGCAGGGGAGAATCATGGTTTCCTGCTGGATTATGCACGCCGTTCTTTCTGTGTTCATTGTGATTGATCTAGGCTGCTGTACACACATACAGAAGCCCTGCCCTGCCCTAGGCTCTGATTGATTGTGCACCTGTGTCTGGGCCTGTCTCACACTTCATCTGTGGTGCTGGTTTGGCAGTGTGGAGGTTGGACCTGAAATGTCTATGTCCGGACCTGGTCAACCTTTATCTGCGCTTGCCCTTTCTGGCGCCATGGGAGTGATTCAGAAATGCTTCAGGTACAATTTTGCAATTTGCTATTAATACATTTAGGAGGCTGTAATGGCACAGCGAATATAAAAAAACGTAGAGTAGGACTGCCCAATTATGAGAATGCCTTGGCATGGCGGGGTGTCTCAAAGAATTGATAATTGTTTGCTAAATGTCTCATTTTGAAATACAGTTATAAATCAATATGTGCATGTGCACTTTATGTATTGTGTTCTGACCATAAGCAGCGCTGGCTTTTCCCCTTTTTTATTTCAATTGCCGGCAGAGCGGGGGAAAATGATGAGAGCCGTGTTCAGCACCCAGCGCAGGGGAACAGCGCTTACTGTAATGCTTCTTCCCAGCGCCGATGCGTGTCACATGGATGACATCCATGTGTGTTATGCATATACACCTGTGCTGGATGTTTTGTGGCCCATGCTCACATTAAAAACGGACATATCAGCATGTTTTTCCCAAAAACACACGGTCCGTGGAAACACACTGACATGTGCACAGACCCATTCACTTGAATAAGCAAATAGCTCTCCGTTCCTCCCGAGTCTCTCCGCATGGCTGCCCAATGGTAAAAAATTATGTGACACACCCATGGTGTCAATATGATCACTGCACCCCTAGATGAATTCATTGAGAGGTGTAATTCATAAAATGGGGTCACTTATGGGGGTTCTGCTGTTTTGCACCTCATGGGCTCTCCCAGTGGGTCATGGCACCTGCACACCATGACAGTAAAATCTGGTGCTCCTTCCCTTCTGAGCTCTGCCATGTGCCCAAACAGTGGTTTACCCCTACATATGGGGTATCAGCGTACTCAGGACAAATTTAACAATAACTCCTGGGGTCCAATTTCTCCTATTACCCTTAGGAAAATAAAAAATTATGGGCGAAAAGTTCATTTTTGTAGAAAAAATATTTTTTATTTTTATGGCTCTACGTTATAGCAAAGTGCTCACCACACAACTATATAAGTTCCTTGGGGGATCTAGTTTCCAAAATAGTGTCACTTGTTGGGGGTTTCTACTGTTTAGGCACATTAGGGGCTCTCCAAACGCGACATGATGCCTGCATACCATTCCATCAAAGTCTGCATTCCAAAATGTCACTACTTCCCTTCCGAGCCCCGACGTGTACCCATACAGTAGTTTTCTCCCACATATGGGGTATCATCCTACTCAGGACAAACTGGACAATAACCTTTGGGGTCCAATTTCTCTTGTTACCCTTGAGAAAATAAAAAAATGGTGACTATAACATAATGTTTGTCGAAAAAATATGATTTTTTTATTTTCACGCCCGGGCGTTATAAACTTCTGTGAAGCCCTTGGGGGTTCAAAGATCTCACCACACATCTAGATAAGTTCCTTGAGGGGTCTAGTTTCTAAAATGGTGTCACTTGTGGGGGGGATTCCACTGTTTAGGCACATCACGGGCTCTCCAAACGCGACTTGGCATCCGATCTCAATTCCAGACAATTTTGAGTTGAAAAAGTCAAATGGCGCTCCTTCCCTTTTCGAGCTCTGCCATGCACTCAAACAGTGGTTCCCCCACATATGGGGTATGAATGTACTCAGGACAAATTGCACAATACCTATTGGGGTCCTTTTACCCTTGGGAACATTAAAATTGGGGGTGAAAAGATGATTTTTGTGGAAAAAATATGTCATGAGAAAACAGTGTCAGAATCACCGGGATCCATTGAAGTGTTCCATAGTTATAACCTCATAAAGGGACAGTGGTCAGAATTATAAAAATTGGCCTGGTCATTAGCATGCAAACCACCCTTGGGGTAAAGGGGTTGAGGCCACCATACACATTATATACAGCTCTGGCAAAAATTAAGAGACCATCACATCAAAACCCTGTCATGGGCAGCCCAATCTCCAGACCTGAACCCCATTGAAAACCTCTGGAATGTAATCAAGAGGATGATGGATAGTCACAAGCCATCAAACAAAGAAGAACTGTTTATTTTTTTGCGCCAGAAGCAGTGTGAAAGACTGGTGGAAAGCATGCCAAGACGCATGAAAGCTGTGATTGGATATCTTGGTTATTCCACAAAATATTGATTTTTTGATTAACTCTTCCTGAGTTAAAACATTATTATTGTTGTTTCTAAATGATTATGAATTTGTTTTCTTTGCATTATTTGAGGTCTGAAAGCACTGTTTTTTTTTTTTAATTTTGACCATTTTTCTTTGTCAGAAAAAAATACAAAATTTATTGCTTGGAAATTCAGAGACATGTTGTCAGAAGTTTATAGAATAAAAGAACAATTTACATTTTACTCAAAAATACACCTATAAAGAGAAAAATCAGACAAACTCACCATTTTGCAGTGGTCTCTAAAGGTACCTTCACACGAAACGACTTTGTAACGATATCGCTAGCGATCCGTGACGTTGCAGCGTCCTGGCTAGCGATATCGTTTAGTTTGACACGCAGCAGCGATCAGGATCCTGCTGTGATGTCGCTGGTCACTGAATAAAGTTCAGAACTTTATTTGGTCGTCCGATCGCCGTGTATCGTTGTGTTTGACAGCAAAAGCAACGATACCAGCGATATTTTACACTGGTAACCAGGGTAAACATCGGGTTACTAAGCGCAGGGCCGCGCTTAGTAACCCGATGTTTACCCTGGTTACCAGTGTAAAATGTAAAAAAAACAAACAGTACATACTTACATTCGCATCCCCCGCCGTCTGCTTCCCACACTGACTGAGCGCCTTAAAGTGAAAGTGAAAGCACAGCACAGCGGTGACGTCACCGCTGTGCCCTGCTACTGCCGGCGCTCAGTCAGTCAGTCAGTGCAGGAAGCGGACGCCGGGGGACGCGAATGTAAGTATGTACTGTTTGTTTTTTTTACATTTTACGCTGGTAACCAGGGTAAACATCGGGTTACTAAGCGCGGCCCTGCGCTTAGCAACCCGATGTTTACCCTGGTTACCCGGGGACCTCGGCATCGTTGGTCGCTGGAGAGCGGTCTGTGTGACAGCTCTCCAGCGACCAAACAGCGACGCTGCAGCGATCGGCATCGTTGTCGCTATCGCTGCAGCGTCGTTTCGTGTGAAGGTACCTTAAATTTTTGCCAGAGCTGTAGTTGTTTGTATGACAGCTATCTCTCTATCTCTCCTGGCTTCTCAATACACAGAACCATTTGGCACAAGTCCAGTGTTATCAATGAGAGAGACTCTGCTAGACTCCTCTGTTCTGTTAGTTGTTTCCCGTCATGGATCACACTCTGTTGGTATTAACAGGCTGTTTATTATATGCGGTGTAATCCTACATTACATGTGTCTTCTCCACAACTGACCAACAAGTTTCAACAAAACTATAGTACACACATAAACATAGCGAGACCCCTAGCGGCCAAATCATCATATAACATATTGCTGCATCTTCTAGTAACGGCTTATCTCTAAAGAGAATAAAAGGAATAGCTGCAGTCCTGAAATTAAAAAAGTAGGATCCTTCTTTCCCATGATAACATTTATCATTGAAGAGTCTGGAGACCCCCAAGTACATTATAATTTCTACTGATCAAGCCAATATTTAGTTTATTTTAAAGGGCACCTGTCACCCCGTTTTTTCAGTATGAGATAAAAATACTGTTAAATAGAGCCTGAGCTGTGCATTACAACAGTGTATTTTGTGGACCCCGATTCCCCACCTATGCTGCCAAAATACGTTACCAAAGTAGCCGTTTTCGCCTGTCAATCAGGCTGGTCTAGTCAAAAGGGCGTGGTGTCTTCCCCCAGATCTTGCTTAGTTTTCCGTTGGTGGCGTAGTGGTTTGCGCATGCCCAAGGTTCCGAATCCACTGCACAGGGGAGTTAAAAGAGCGCGATGTGCACTATTTCATTGGTGATCGGTGGGGGCGGCCATCTTCCTTTGGCCGCGCGTAACGCAGAAGCGGCGCTCTGCTGGCCGCGGCTTCAGGAAAATGGCTGCGGGATGCCGCGCGTGCGCAGATGGAGATCGCGGTGGCCATTTTCCTGAAGCCGAGATGCGAACTCTGCTTCAGGAAAATGGCCGCCGCGATCTCCATCTGCGCACGCGCGGCATCCCGCGGCCATTTTCCTGAAGCCGCGGCCAGCAGAGCGCCGCTTCTGCGCACGCGCGGCCAAAGGAAGATGGCCGCCCCCACCGATCACCAATGAAATAGTGCACATCGCGCTCTTTTAACTCCCCTGTGCAGTGGATTCGGGACCTTGGGCATGCGCAAACCACTACGCCACCAACGGAAAACTAAGCAAGATATGGGGGAAGACACCACGCCCTTTTGACCAGACCAGCCTGATTGACAGGCGAAAACGGCTACTTTGGTAACGTATTTTGGCAGCATAGGTGGGGAATCGGGGTCCACAAAATACACTGTTGTAATGCACAGCTCAAGCCCTATTTAACAGTATTTTTATCTCATACTGAAAAAACGGGGTGACAGGTGCCCTTTAATCTAACTTGTATTTGGGACTTTTACCGCTTCGTAGCTATCTTCTTGTTCTCTGAATTGTTCTTTCCACCTCAGTCTTCAAACAATCTTTGAGGACCTCAATTCTGAGAGTCTCAGTATGACCTCCCATCTATCTTGCTTTGCTTTCTCTATGCCTGAAACCTCAGCCGCCTGTTTGTCAGTAACCACGACTACTCTGATCTGTAACTAAAACCAAGGGGGCTAAATTTGTCCAGGCCTAAATTTGGACGCGGGCTCCGCACCACTATATTGCACAGAAGTGTGGGCCCAAGTAGTATTCATACAGTCTGGGTTGTGTTAACAAGTAAAATAAATAATACAAATACAATATATAAATCCCAGTCCAGAGCCTCTCATCTAGCCAAATCAGTTCTCATGCTTCGCACTGACGAGGGCCAACAGCCCGAAACACCGTATCTGCGAATTGAGATACTGATTTGGCTTTTATCCTAAGTCATATTGCACGACTCGTTAAAGGGTTGATTGTGACTTGTAGGATCGCCACTTCCAACAGGTGGCGCTATAGAGTTAAGTCCTCTTTATCTGAGAAGAGGCAATTTGCATATTTAATTTCCCAGAGGAGCATTGCACGGCGAATAAGCCTCCTTACCTTGACAAGCCAGCTGGTATGTCACTCTCCATAAGGAGAAACGTTACCCCTTAGACCCCAGTCCAGAGCCTCTCACCTAGCCAAATCAGTTCTCATGCTTCGCACTGATGAGGGCCAACAGCCCGAAACACTGTGTCTGCGAATTGAGATACTGATTTGGCTTTTATCCTAAGTCATTATTGCATGACTCGTTAAAGGGTTGATTGTGCCTTGTAGGATCGCTACTTCCAATAGGTGGCGCTATAGAGTTAAGTCCTCTTTATCTGAGAAGAGGCAATTTGCATACAGAAAAATAGGCATTAAGATAATTTCTGCTACTATTACTAAACAAAGTCCACTATGCCAAGATCAATATAACAATAATACCACATACAAGAAACAAATAATGCCTCAACACCATGACCATATATTACTACCATACAGTGTGTGAATCCTTTCACTGAACAAAGCACAGTATACCTATAATACCACATACAAGAGACAAATACCATCACACCATAACCATATATTACCACTAAATAAAGATCAAATAATACCACTATAGTAATCATTAATAAAATATTACCAACACTAATATTACCCCCATACATTGATGGTATAGTTGAAGGTAATAGTATGTACAGTACAGGTAACTACAGATAGAAGTAATGTCCTACTAAGTAGCACTCGTATTAATATTGCCCTCCTATGTGGCCCTCATGCAGTAATATTGCCTCCCTATGTTGCCCACATGTAGTAATAATGTTCACCCATGTGGTTCCTGTCTAGAAGTAATGTCCCTGATAGGCAGCTGCGATCTGCCCCCAGTGTTCCTCACACTGCTATTTAAAGAGCAACCAAATCTCCTTGGCACTTTGGCATCATGCCCCTATCCCCGCGTACGTTTGTGATGCCAACATACTCTTCTGCTTTTGACCACTGATAGACCTACAGTAAGTACAGGGCAGGTAGCCAGTGGCTCTTTTCTTCACAATAGTTTTGAACTGAAGGTGCATCCAAGGTCCTCAGCAGAAAGAGATGTTGATGTTCAACTAGCAGGAAAAGTTTACAAAATCATTATTGAAGCCTTTAGACTCCACCAATCTATAGACATGCAGATTGTGTTCAAATTGAAGTAATTCAAGACCATTCTTATCCTCTACTCCCCACCCAGGAGCTGTCAACCGACAAAGATCATTCCAAAAGCAAGGCTCATGGTAATCACATAGAACAGAGGGTGACCTGCAAGCAACTAAAAGCCTCTCTACATTAGTTAATGTTCAAGAGTGCCCTGGCAAGACTGCAAGTAGAAAGTCACTGCTCTTCAAAAAGAGTAGACAAAAAAAGGAAAGACACTGCATAAATGTGTGCACACCTATATATCAAATAAATCACAACTTTATTATGAAGCAGAAGACATACAAATGGTAAAAATATTTAAAAACATCCCAAAAGGATCACACAAAAAACACACCATTCTACTGAATATATAACAAGTAAACCATACCATAGTAAGGTATCGGCAAAAGCCGGAAAGAGGTATCAAAATACTGGAATATGCAATACAAAGGGCAAAGGGACCAGGAACAATTGTAATAAAAAATAGTAGTATGGGCAGAACACCTGTAGAAAAACAGCAATATTAGTATACAGTACAGTTCTATAGTCCACTAATGTACACAAATACTATACAATATAAATATGAAAAAGATAATAACCACAATTTATAACAAAATATAATGAAATATACAAACATGTGAATAAACAAGTAATGAAATATGCATAAATACATGTGAGAAAATATACGCATATGTATATAAGGTCCATCCAACAAGAAATAGTGCATATATATATATATATTTACAGTCCAAAGTTCATCAGGAATAGTTTCAGCATATGGCCAGGCGTCATCAGCTGTGTTCCATATATAGAATCTTTGATGGAGAAACACACAGGTACCCAACAAAAATAAAAAGGGGGGTTCCAAAATACCCATTACAACAAGCCATAACCAATTATTCTTGGCAGAAAAGTTCTATCCTCAGAACTGAAGGGGTATCAGTACCAAAAAATATATATATATATTATAAATGTCAAAAGAAGAAGAACAACAATAAAATCCATCCAGGGAAAACTAGACTAGACTAGAAGTCACTTTTCACGACCCGTTGTGGGTCTAAATCGGGGTATTCGACTGAGAGGCTCCTTCCCTTGTGGAGACTGCACTTTCTGCCCTTATATGCCGCCTACGAGAGACCTCTTTCGTAATCCCTCAGACAATTCTGATCATAGACTTTGTCAATATATAAACTGTAAGACCAGTTTTGTTATTTATGCCATTATTTGCCCATGTCACAAGGTATACATTGGTCAGACGTCGCAGGAATTGAGAAAACGAGCTCAAAAACATCTTTCTACAATTCATTTAGCTCATGCTGACCTTATGAAGGGTAAGGTGTTAACCCCGATTGCAGCTCATTACCTTAGAGTACATGGAGGCAAATCTACTAACACGCAATTTTTTGGTCTACAGAGGATTCTGTCCAATGAGAGAGGTGGGAATCGGCAAAGATGGTTGCTGCAACATGAGGCTCGCTGGATTTTTCGCCTAAAGTCCATTTCGCCATTTGGTTTAAATGAAGAACTCCTCTATACTGGCTTTTTTGGGATAACTGGATTTGGTGGAACTATCACTCTGGCACTCGAAATGCAGCCTCTGCCTCCCTTCAAGACAGCGTCTAGTTTTCCCTGGATGGATTTTATTGTTGTTCTTCTTCTTTTGACATTTATAATATATATATATTTTTTGGTACTGATACCCCTTCAGTTCTGAGGATAGAACTTTTCTGCCAAGAATAATTGGTTATGGCTTGTTGTAATGGGTATTTTGGAACCCCCCTTTTTATTTTTGTTGGGTACCTGTGTGTTTCTCCATCAAAGATTCTATATATGGAACACAGCTGATGACGCCTGGCCATATGCTGAAACTATTCCTGATGAACTTTGGACTGTAAATATATATATATATATGCACTATTTCTTGTTGGATGGACCTTATATACATATGCGTATATTTTCTCACATGTATTTATGCATATTTCATTACTTGTTTATTCACATGTTTGTATATTTCATTATATTTTGTTATAAATTGTGGTTATTATCTTTTTCATATTTATATTGTATAGTATTTGTGTACATTAGTGGACTATAGAACTGTACTGTATACTAATATTGCTGTTTTTCTACAGGTGTTCTGCCCGTACTACTATTTTTTATTACAATTGTTCCTGGTCCCTTTGCCCTTTGTATTGCATATTCCAGTATTTTGATACCTCTTTCCGGCTTTTGCCGATACCTTACATATACATTCTGTTCCTCTTCCTTTGTGCGGCCGCACAATATACTTTTTGTCTTTTTCATCTTGCGTTTGCGCAGTCACCTTCTCATTCAGGCATATTCGCTGGTTCCTCTGGTCCAGGCGGCTATGTTTTGTTCTATTCCACCGCCAGGTTACATCTGACCATGCGCATTGCATTTGGTCTCTATCTGGTTACTGCGCTTGCGCTCCTTTCTCCCTTCACTTCCGGTTATCCGCCTGGATCGCCACACACCGGTACTGTATTGGATCATCATTACCGCTATATTTAGCGGTTACGTTCATCAGGAGAGTCACTTTCCCTGACGAAGCCGCCCAGTGCGGCGATACGCGTGGGATTCTCCCACACCTTCTTCCTGACCGCCCACAGAGCCATCAGCATTGGGGTTTCTTTTCCATGGCAGCCGCCACACATGGTACCTTTTCGGCTCCTCCTTCGTTGTGAGCCGGTTGTGGTTCTTGTATTGTGTCTTTTGCTGTAAGATTTTTCAGCCACACCTGCTACATATCTGTCCTCACTATTGGGGTTGTTGTATACATTCACAGTGGCTTGCCTTCACATGCCCCGCTGCTGAAACAGCCTATGCACCTTCTGTTCCCCATTTGTTCTCCTAGTGACACGTGGTCCACTTTAGTCACAGGAGTCTATTCATACAGTGACCAGCTTATATCCTTTTTGGGGGGGCTCTTTGGCTTATGGTATGTTAAGCTCTTGGGGATGCCCATCGGCTTTTGATATCTGTGGTGCTATATTTATTCAAGTTACATATATGTAGCCTCTATATATTTATATTATGATATTTACATTTATTCAGGCTATGGTTTACTTGTTATATATTCAGTAGAATGGTGTGTTTTTTGTGTGATCCTTTTGGGATGTTTTTAAATATTTTTACCATTTGTATGTCTTCTGCTTCATAATAAAGTTGTGATTTATTTGATATATAGGTGTGCACACATTTATGCAGTGTCTTTCCTTTTTTTGTCTAGTATTGCTATTTCCATGCATTGTGTAGCACCCTAGTAGATATATCTATACAAATGTTGTGCTCCCGACTAGTGTGTTGAGCATTCCGATACCGCAAGTATCGGGTATCGGCCGATACTTGCGGTATCGGAATTCCGATACCGGTATTCCGATACTTGCCGCGTATCGGATACCGGAATCGGAAGTTCCAAGATTCAAAATGCAGAAATTCAGCCAATGAGAATGATTCCAAGTGTGGGCACATCCTGTTTAGCATGGAGGGCATGAAACTACTGGCAAGGCTGTGATTGGCTGCTGAAATGATGTCATGCTGCAGTTTAAAAGTCGCTGGCGCCATTTTGCGATCACTCTGCTGTGAATTCAGTTAGTGACAGGACGCTGTTTGCTGACTGAGGGACAGTTTAGAGATAGCGATTTGCTTCTTTGTGCTTTCCAAAGGCTAATTTAGCAACCGCTGTGTTCACCTACTATTCACCTTGCTTTTGCCTTGTAGCGCTGTTTTCACAGCGATCTGCAAGGTCTGTGTGTGTGTGTGTGTGTGAGTGCAGCCCACTCTGTAGTCTGAGTGCAGCCACATAGGCCATCCATAGCTGGTTGTATTCAGTTCAGGGAGGGTGGTTCATTGCCTCATACTGTTCTTTTTTTTTTCTTTTTTTTTTCAAGTAGTGTAGTCTGCTGCTAATTTATTCAAAAAAATCCTATTAGTGTCTTTCCACCCGTCTCCAGCTAATTTGTGGAAAAACACTACATAGGATAAAGTAGAGGAGGGTTTTTGGGCCTTGCAGCGCCGTTTACGTCTGTCTGCACGGTCTCCGTGTGACTGCAGCTCTATCTGTTGTCAGTTCAGCCCCAAAAAAATAAATAAATAATAAAGTTCACCAAACACACCAGTTACACCACTTTACATTTGTGTAGGCCACATTAGCTCATATTAAAGTCTAGTCCACACTTTAGAAAATTAGTGTTTCTTATACCTGTTAGGAGGAGTTGCTCAGGAATAAGCACACAAATCCGTTAGTACTTTTCTGCTTATCTTTATCAGTCAACCAAGATGAAGAAGGCAGTGAGTAAGGCACGTGGGCGTGGGCGCGGAGCAGGGAGGGGACGTGGGGATTCTGTGCCTGCTGCGGGCACCGGTGACTCATCAGCACCCACTTTCACCAGGCAACAGTCGTTCATGCGCAGCTTTGTGTCAGAGCGCCGTACACCGCTGCTGCGTCAAGAACAAATTGAAGCTGTTGTCGGATGGATGGCAGCTAATGCATCAACTTCCATTAGTGCCACATACTCTCAGACACAGAGCACTGGAGAGCAGCCATCTGTCTCTTCACCACCTGCCAAATTGCCCAGGCAGACAGAGAGCCCAGGACAGGAGCCGTCTCTACTTCTGTTCTCTGAATCTCTTGGCTTGGAAACAGGGGGCCAGCCAAGCAGCATTGGAGAAATGGAAGAAGAGGCAGGGTGCAGTGATGCCCAACAGCTTTTTCTGTCTTCCTCTGAAGAGGCGGGTGGGCCAGTGGCTCCGGTCACCACATCGCAGGCCGCATCAGCTGATGATGACACTCAGGTGCCACTTACTGGTGCGTGCTCTGCTGCTGAGACTACCCAGGAGGAGCAGTTGGGGGCAGAGGGTAGTGTAGATGATGAGGTCCTCGACCCATCTTGGCGTGAGGGACAGGAAGGTGGTGGGAGCAGCTCTGAGGAAGAGATTCCCCGTACGGCCCAAAGAGGGAGAGGGAGGGGGAAGACTGCGGATCCTGCAGCCTCCGCTTTGGCACCCGTTAGGAGCATGTCTCTTCCAAAAGCCAAAAAGGGCGCTCCCAAGACTTGCAGTGCCTGGTCCTTTTTTGACACAGTTGCAGATGACATTTGCTATGTCAGATGCAAGGTGTGTCATCAAAAAGTCAAAAGAGGGAAAAATGTCAGCAACCTTAATACCTCCAACATGTGGAAACATGTGCGCAACAGGCACCCGGCGGAGTTAGAAAAACACACTGAAGAGGTAGGCCAACCAACAGCGGCAGCTACCACCTCTTCAGCTCGTGTTGCCTCTTCCTCTAGCTCACACGCAGCTGGTTCGGCTTCCTCCCAGGATCGCCGTGGAAGAACCTCTGGCCCTGTTGTCCAGAGACCCGCTGTAATTCCACCCGCAGCACCACTTTCCCAGTCATCCACACACTCCCAGCCCAGTCTACAGCCATCGGTAGTACAGGCATGGGAGAAAAGGCGGCCTTTCTCGTCAAACCACCCACGAGCACAGGCTCTGACTGCAGGCATTGCCAAACTGCTGTCACTGGAAATGCTGTCATTCAGGCTGGTGGAGACTGACAGCTTCCGTGACTTGATGTCATTGGCAGTCCCACAGTACAATGTGCCCAGCCGCTTTTACTTCAGCAGGCAAGCCGTCCCTGCCCTGCACAAGCATGTGGAGGGACACATAAAACACGCGCTTCTGAACGCCGTCAGTAGCAAGGTCCACCTCACCACCGATGCGTGGACCAGTCAACATGGACAGGGGCGATACCTTTCCCTCACTGCCCATTGGGTTAATGTCGTTGAGCAGGGTACAGACCGTGCGAGTGGCGCAGGACGTGTCCTGCCCACTCCAAGGATTGCAGGAATCCATTCTGTACGCATTGACTCCTCCTCTTACACCAGTTCCTCAGAATCATCGCTGCAGGAGCCGTCACAGTCCACCTCCACATGGACCCGTGATGAACGTGTACCTGTTACGACCGACATGAGCACAGCCGTGGCCAAACGTCAACAGGCCGTGTTGAAATTAATTTTTTTGGGGAATCGTAGCCACACAGCGCAGGAGCTCTGGAATGCCATCAAGCAGGAGAGCGATGTGTGGTTTGTGCCAGCGAATCTCCAGCCAGGCATGGTAGTGTGTGATAATGGCCGAAATCTGGTGGCAGCTCTGGGCCTCGGCAACCTCACTCACATCCCATGTCTGGCACATGTGCTCAATTTGGTCGTGCAGAGCTTTTTGAGGGACTATCCGGATCTTGATGCACTGCTGCACAAGGTCCGCCTAGAGTGTGCTCACTTGCGGCGTTCCAGCACGGCAAAAGCGCGCATTGCGGCTCTGCAGCGCCGACACCGCCTGCCGGAACATCGCATCATATGTGACCTACCTACCAGGTGGAATTCCACGTTACATATGTTGGAGCGGTTGTGTGAGCAGCAGCAAGCTGTAATGGAGTACCAGCTGCTTCAGGCGCAAAAAAGTCGCAGTCAGCGCCGTACAGACTTCACAACCACAGAGTGGGCCACTATGAATGACGTCTGCCAGGTTTTGCGTCCCTTTGATTATTCCACGCGGATGGCGAGTGCAGATGATGCACTAGTCAGCATGACTGTCCCCCTTATCTGCCTGCTTGAAAAATCACTGCAAGTGCTAAGGGATGATGTTGTGGAAGAGGTGGAGGATGAGGATTCACCATTTCCATCATCTTCTGGACAGTCAGCGCCACGTGGTTCCTCACAAACGCGTAGGCAGGGGACAGTTTGTGAGGAGGATGAGGAGGAGTCAATGGAGGAGGAAGACGTCCGTCCAGAGGAGGGAGTTACCGAATTGTCCAGTACTCAGTGTGTACAGCGAGGGTGGGGTGATGACGAGCGGGCAGAGATCACGCCTCCAGCAGGGGACAGCGTTTCTTGGGCAGTTGGCAGTCTGCAGCACATGGTGGATTACATGCTGCAGTGCCTGAGAAACGACCGCCGCATCGCCCACATTCTCAACATGTCTGATTATTGGGTGTTCACCCTCCTCGATCCTCGCTACCGGGACAACGTAGAAAGCCTCATCACACCGTTGAACCGGGAGCGAAAAATGCGGGAGTACCAAGACACACTGGTCAATTCCATCATCTTCTCCATTCCAACTGAGAGAAGTTCTGCTAGTGCATTCCAAAGCAGCTTAGTGCGTCCAGGCAGTGGTGGAGGCTCTGCACAAAGAGGGAGCAGAAGCAGTGCCTCTGCCCAAGGCAAGACCAGTATGGCCCAACTGTGGCACAGTTTTCTGTGCCCCCCACAAAAGTCTACACCATCACAGACGGCTCCAGTCAGCAGGAGGCAACGGTTCCGTCAGATGGTGACAGACTACATGTCTTGCCCTCTTGCTGTACTCCCAGACGGCTCTTCCCCTTTCAAGTTTTGGGTCTCAAAGCTGGATACATGGCCAGAGCTAAGCCAGTATGCATTGGAGGTGCTGTCTTGCCCTGCGGCCAGTGTATTATCGGAACGTGTCTTTAGTGCTGCAGGTGGTGTACTAACTGACCGTCGCATGCGACTATCCTCCGATAACGTTGACCGGCTTACTTTCCTGAAAATGAACAAGGCCTGGATCTCGCAGGAATTTGCCACTCCTCCTCCTGATTAAATAATTAGGTCACTGTATACGTTATCCAGGTCTCCTGTTGTGTTCATCTTTCTACCACCTGAACTTAAATTCCTGGGCTCCAACACCGCCAGTTGAGGCTCAGAAGTGCCGTCTGCACAGTCAAAACATACGACCCAGTGTTATTGGGTTTCAGTAACGTCAGCTGATCCCCAGCTGTGTAGCCGGCAATGTGTCATGCGACCGCCACGCTGACACAACAACTGAAATGTAAGGGAATCTGTCCCCCCCCCCCAAGGCGTTTGTTACTGAAAGAGCCACCTTGTGCAGCAGTAATGCTGCACAAGGAAAAGGTAGCTATTTTTGTTTAGCACCTTGCACACGCAGAACTTAACACTTATAAAATGTGTCCACTGATACCGTAACACCGTCCCGGAGGTGGGACTTTCCTTCGTAATGTGACGCAGCACAGCCGTCATTCCTACCCCCCCGGCGCCGCGCACCCGCTCCTCAGCGTTGTTTGATTCCGTCCCGGAGCCTGCGCTGTTATGTTATCCCGTGGCCAGGCACACTTAGCGCTGCCCGTCTTCTGGCATCATTTGGTGTCAGGATGGCTGCGCCTGTGCGGCCGCGCTGGCAGAGAGCCCGCCTCGCAGTGTCTTCTGATTTAATCCCACTGGGGGCCTGGGATCCATGGACATGCGCAGTGCATATCTGAACCTCCACCTCTCACTCATCTCCCTATGGCTTCTTTAGACTGTTCGGTGTCAGCTGGTCCCTAATAGCATGCCACGGCCGTGACACCGCACAGTCTTAAGAAGCCGTAGGGAGGGGAGTGAGAGGCGAGGATATGCACTGCGCATGTCCATGGATCCCAGGCCCCCAGTGGGATTAAATCAGAAGACACTGCGAGGCGGGCTCTCGGCCAGCGCGGCCGCACAGGCGCAGCCATCCTGACACCAATTGATGCCAGAAGACGGGCAGTGCTAAGTGTGCCTGGCCACGGGATAACATAACAGCGCAGGCTCCGGGACGGAATCAAACAACGCTGAGGAGCCAGTGCGCGTCGCCGGGGGGGGTAAGAATGACGGCTGTGCTGCGCCACATTACGAAGGAAAGTCCCACCTCCAGGACGGTTTTACGGTTGCAGGGGACACATTTTATAAGTGTTTAGTTCTGTGTTTGCAAGGAGCATGATGAAAAGAGCCACCTTTTCCTTTTGCATCTTTTGTGCTGCACAAGCTGGCTCTTTCAGCTACAAACGCCTTGGGGGGGGGTTAAAGGTTCCCTTTCGACTTTCTCAGGCTTCGGCCTACATTGTGTTCCTCTGCTTTTCCACCTGTCCCTGGGCTCCAACACCGCCAGTTGCCGTCCAGAAGTGCTGTACGCACAGTCAACAGTCGCTCCTCTGTTATTGGGGTTCAGTAACGTCAGCTGTTCCCCTGCTGTGTGTGTGGCAATCCCTCCTACCTCCTCCAACCTCCTCCTCCTCCTCCACCTGTCCCTGGGCTCCAACACCGCCAGTTGCCGTCCAGAAGTGCTGTACGCACAGTCAACAGTCGCTCCTCTGTTATTGGGGTTCAGTAACGTCAGCTGTTCCCCTGCTGTGTGTGTGGCAATCCCTCCTACCTCCTCCAACCTCCTCCTCCTCCTCCACCTGTCCCTGGGCTCCAACACCGCCAGTTGCCGTCCAGAAGTGCTGTACGCACAGTCAACAGTCGCTCCTCTGTTATTGTGGTTCAGTAACGTCAGCTGTTCCCCTGCTGTGTGTGTGGCAATCCCTCCTACCTCCTCCAACCTCCTCCTCCTCCTCCACCTGTCCCTGGGCTCCAACACCGCCAGTTGCCGTCCAGAAGTGCTGTACGCACAGTCAACAGTCGCTCCTCTGTTATTGGGGTTCAGTAACGTCAGCTGTTCCCCTGCTGTGTGTGTGGCAATCCCTCCTACCTCCTCCAACCTCCTCCAACCTCCTCCTCCTCCACCTGTCCCTGGGCTCCAACACCGCCAGTTGCCATCCAGAAGTGCTGTACGCACAGTCAACAGTCCCTCCTCTGTTATTGGGGTTCAGTAACGTCAGCTGTTCCCCTGCTGTGTGTGTGGCAATCCCTCCTACCTCCTCCAACCTCCTCCTCCTCCTCCACCTGTCCCTGGGCTCCAACACCGCCAGTTGCCGTCCAGAAGTGCTGTACGCACAGTCAACAGTTGCTCCTCTGTTATTGGGGTTCAGTAACGTCAGCTGTTCCCCTGCTGTGTGTGTGGCAATCCCTCCTACCTCCTCCAACCTCCTCCAACCTCCTCCTCCTCCACCTGTCCCTGGGCTCCAACACCGCCAGTTGCCGTCCAGAAGTGCTGTACGCACAGTCAACAGTCGCTCCTCTGTTATTGGGGTTCAGTAACGTCAGCTGTTCCCCTGCTGTGTGTGTGGCAATCCCTCCTACCTCCTCCAACCTCCTCCTCCTCCTCCTCCACCTGTCCCTGGGCTCCAACACCGCCAGTTGCCGTCCAGAAGTGCTGTACGCACAGTCAACAGTTGCTCCTCTGTTATTGGGGTTCAGTAACGTCAGCTGTTCCCCTGCTGTGTGTGTGGCAATCCCTCCTACCTCCTCCAACCTCCTCCAACCTCCTCCTCCTCCACCTGTCCCTGGGCTCCAA
The DNA here is from genome assembly GCF_051348905.1 of Ranitomeya variabilis. Lineage (NCBI taxonomy): Eukaryota > Metazoa > Chordata > Amphibia > Anura > Dendrobatidae > Ranitomeya > Ranitomeya variabilis. Next base: position 817,129,164 of record NC_135232.1, on the reverse strand, counting down.
CACCGCCAGTCGCCGTCCAGAAGTGCTGTACGCACAGTCAACAGTCGCTCCTCTGTTATTGGGGTTCAGTAACGTCAGCTGTTCCCCTGCTGTGTGTGTGGCAATCCCTCCTACCTCCTCCAACCTCCTCCTCCTCCTCCACCTGTCCGTGGGCTCCAACACCGCCAGTTGCCGTCCAGAAGTGCTGTACGCACAGTCAACAGTCGCTCCTCTGTTATTGGGGTTCAGTAACGTCAGCTGTTCCCCTGCTGTGTGTGTGGCAATCCCTCCTACCTCCTCCAACCTCCTCCAACCTCCTCCTCCTCCACCTGTCCCTGGGCTCCAACACCGCCAGTTGCCGTCCAGAAGTGCTGTACGCACAGTCAACAGTCGCTCCTCTGTTATTGGGGTTCAGTAACGTCAGCTGTTCCCCTGCTGTGTGTGTGGCAATCCCTCCTACCTCCTCCAACCTCCTCCTCCTCCTCCACCTGTCCCTGGGCTCCAACACCGCCAGTTGCCGTCCAGAAGTGCTGTACGCACAGTCAACAGTCGCTCCTCTGTTATTGGGGTTCAGTAACGTCAGCTGTTCCCCTGCTGTGTGTGTGGCAATCCCTCCTACCTCCTCCAACCTCCTCCTCCTCCTCCACCTGTCCCTGGGCTCCAACACCGCCAGTTGCCGTCCAGAAGTGCTGTACGCACAGTCAACAGTCGCTCCTCTGTTATTGGGGTTCAGTAACGTCAGCTGTTCCCCTGCTGTGTGTGTGGCAATCCCTCCTACCTCCTCCAACCTCCTCCAACCTCCTCCTCCTCCACCTGTCCCTGGGCTCCAACACCGCCAGTTGCCGTCCAGAAGTGCTGTACGCACAGTCAACAGTCCCTCCTCTGTTATTGGGGTTCAGTAACGTCAGCTGTTCCCCTGCTGTGTGTGTGGCAATCCCTCCTACCTCCTCCAACCTCCTGCTCCTCCTCCACCTGTCCCTGGGCTCCAACACCGCCAGTTGCCGTCCAGAAGTGCTGTACGCACAGTCAACAGTCGCTCCTCTGTTATTGGGGTTCAGTAACGTCAGCTGTTCCCCTGCTGTGTGTGTGGCAATCCCTCCTACCTCCTCCAACCTCCTCCAACCTCCTCCTCCTCCACCTGTCCCTGGGCTCCAACACCGCCAGTTGCCGTCCAGAAGTGCTGTACGCACAGTCAACAGTCGCTCCTCTGTTATTGGGGTTCAGTAACGTCAGCTGTTCCCCTGCTGTGTGTGTGGCAATCCCTCCTACCTCCTCCAACCTCCTCCTCCTCCTCCACCTGTCCCTGGGCTCCAACACCGCCAGTTGCCGTCCAGAAGTGCTGTACGCACAGTCAACAGTCGCTCCTCTGTTATTGGGGTTCAGTAACGTCAGCTGTTCCCCTGCTGTGTGTGTGGCAATCCCTCCTACCTCCTCCAACCTCCTCCAACCTCCTCCTCCTCCACCTGTCCCTGGGCTCCAACACCGCCAGTTGCCGTCCAGAAGTGCTGTACGCACAGTCAACAGTCCCTCCTCTGTTATTGGGGTTCAGTAACGTCAGCTGTTCCCCTGCTGTGTGTGTGGCAATCCCTCCTACCTCCTCCAACCTCCTCCAACCTCCTCCTCCTCCACCTGTCCCTGGGCTCCAACACCGCCAGTTGCCGTCCAGAAGTGCTGTACGCACAGAGCCAAACACCTCGCAAATGTGTTAGTGGGGTTCAGCACCGCCAGCTGTTCCCCTGCTGTGTATACGGCAACGTGTACTGCGACCGCCACGCAGGCACAACAAGTTAAATTTAAGGGAACCTGTCCCCCCCCCCCCAGGCGTTTGTTACTGAAGGAGCCACCTTGTGCAGCAGTAATGATGCAAAGGGAAAAAGTGCCTCTTTTCGTGGTGCTCCTTGCAGATGCTGAACCTAACACTTATGAAATGTGTCCCCTCACAGCGTTCAACCGTCCGGTAGGTGGAACTTTCCTTTGTCATGTGACGCAGCACAGCCGTCATTTTTACCCCCTTGGCGCCGTGCGCCGCCTCCTCAGCGTTGTTTGAATCTGTCCCGGAGCCTGCGCTGTTAGGTTACCCCTTGGCCATGCACACATTTCGCGCTGCCCGTCTTCTGACATCATTTGCTGTCAGGCTGGCTGCGCCTGTGTGGGTGCGCTGTCCGAGATTCAGCCTCGCAGTGTCGTGTAATGTAATCCCACCGCGGGCCTGGGATCCGTGGCCATGCGCAGTGCATATCCTCGCCTCTCACTCCCCTCCCTACGGCTTCTAAAGACTGTTCGGTGTCAGCTGATCCCTAATAGCATGCCACGGCCGTGACACCGCACAGTCTGAAGAAGCCGTAGGGAGGGGAGTGAGAGGTGAGGATATGCACTGCGCATGGCCACGGATCCCAGGCCCGCGGTGGGATTACATTACACGACACTGCGAGGCTGAATCTCGGACAGCGCACCCACACAGGCGCAGCCAGCCTGACAGCAAATGTCAGAAGACGGGCAGCGCGAAATGTGTGCATGGCCAAGGGGTAACCTAACAGCGCAGGCTCCGGGACAGATTCAAACAACGCTGAGGAGGCGGCGCACGGCGCCAAGGGGGTAAAAATGACGGCTGTGCTGCGTCACATGACAAAGGAAAGTTCCACCTACCGGACGGTTGAACGCTGTGAGGGGACACATTTCATAAGTGTTAGGTTCAGCAACTGCAAGGACCATAATTAAAAGAGCTAAGTTTACCTTTTCCAGCATTAGTGGTGTACACGATGGCTCTTCCAGCTACAAACGCCTGGGGGGGGGGGTTAAAGGTTTCCTTTCAACTTGCTCCAGTGCAGGCTTCGGCCTACACTCCGCTCCCCCTGCTCCTCCTGCTGACCCTGGGCTCTAACACCGCCAGTTGGGGCCCAGATGTGCTAGCTGCACAGAGAAAAACACCAGCCAATGTGTCAGTGGGGTTCAGCACCGCCAGCTGTTCCCCTGCTGTGCAGCCGGCAACGTGTCCTGCAACTTCCACGCAGGCACAACAGACCCAAAAGCTGCCGCCAGTGCAGGCTTCGGCCTACACTCTGCTCCATCTCCTCCTCCTGCTGACCCCGGGCTCCAACACCGCCAGTTGGGGCCCGGTACTGCTAGCTGCACAGAGAAAAACACCAGCCAATGTGTCAGTGGGGTTCAGCACCGCCAGCTGTTCCCCTGCTGTGCAGCCGGCATCGTGTCCTGCAAAAGCCACGCAGACACAAGAACTGAAATTGAAGGGAACCTGTCCCCCCTCCCCCAGGCGTTTGTACGTTTTAAAGGCCACCTTGTACAGCGGTAATGCTGCATGTGTGCAAGGTGGCTCATAAACGTATTCTCCTCGCACATGTGGAACTGAAAACACGTCTAAAATGTGTCCTCTGTGTGACCATTTAACCGTCCCGGTGGTGTGACTTTCCTTTGTAATGACACGCTGCAACCCCCTTGGTAGCGCTGCCCGTCTTCTGGCATCATTGTTTGGCTGCCTGCGCCTCTGCGGCCGCCCTGACCCACACAACGCCCCTTGTTGTCTTATTTATTGGGACTGCGAGGGTGTGATTGACGGGCATGATCAGTGCATCAGTTCGCCTGTCCCTCATCTCCTTCCGCCTTCTGCGGACTGTGCGGCTTCATGGCCGTGGCATGCGATAAGGGATCAGATGACGCCGCACAGTCTGAAGCGGGTGTAAGGACCCGAGTGTGAGAGGCGAACATATGTGCTGCGCCAGGCCCTGAATCCCAGCCCCGCAGTGTTTTAACAATGTTAAGACACTGCGGGGCTGGGATTCATGGTCATCGCGAACCGCACCGGCCGACATTAAATGATGCCAGAACATGGGCAGCGCTAACAGCGCTAGGCCAGGGGATCACACGACAGCGCAGACTCCTGTACAGCAAATAACAACGCTCAGGAGGCTGCACCCAGCACCAAGGTGGGATTCTTGACATCTGTGCTGCGTCTCATTACAAAGGGAACTCGCGCCTCCAACACAGTTTGACTGTTTAAAGGGCTAAATGTTATACGTGTTTCATTCAGCGTGTGCAAGGAGCGAAATTAAAAGAGCAACCTTTGACTTGTGCCGCACTACTGCTGCATAAGCTGTGGCTCTTCTACTTTGTAACCCCTGAGGGGGGGTTAAAGGTTACCTTTGAAATTGGTTCAATTAGGCTTCGGCCTACACTCTGCTCCCCCTGCAGAGCCCTGGGCTCCAACACCGCCAGTTGGGGCCCGGTACTGCTAGCTGCACAGAGAAAAACACCAGCCAATGTGTCAGTGGGGTTCAGCACCGCCAGCTGTTCCCCTGCTGTGCAGCCGGCAACGTGTCCTGCAACTGCCAAGCAGGCACAACAGACCCAAAAGCTGCCGCCAGTGCAGGCTTCGGCCTACACTCTGCTCCATCTCCTCCTCCTGCTGACCCCGGGCTCCAACACCGCCAGTTGGGGCCCGGTACTGCTAGCTGCACAGAGAAAAACACCAGCCAATGTGTCAGTGGGGTTCAGCACCGCCAGCTGTTCCCCTGCTGTGCAGCCGGCATCGTGTCCTGCAAAAGCCACGCAGACACTTGCTCTTGTACCTTCTGCTCCTCATCCTGGTTCCAGTACCGTCAGCTGGTTCCGGGCAGAGCCTTTGGCTTAGGTGCCTCCCTCTGGGTATCCGAGTTCCACCAACGTCAGGTGGTCCTTGGTAGTGCTTTCAGGCACGGGTACCTCCTGCTTAGTAACCGGGTTCCAGTAACGTCAGCTGGTCCTCGGTAGTTCCATTGGCTCTTGGACCTTCGGCTACCCATCCGGGTTCCAGCACCATCAGCTGGTTCTCGGCAGTGTCTTTTGCTCTTGTACCTTCTGCTCCCCATCCTGGTTCCAGTACCGTCAGCTGGTTCCGGGCAGAGCCTTTGGCTTAGGTGCCTCCCTCTGGGTATCCGAGTTCCACCAACGTCAGGTGGTCCTTGGTAGTGCTTTCAGGCACGGGTACCTCCTGCTTAGTAACCGGGTTCCAGTAACGTCAGCTGGTCCTCGGTAGTTCCATTGGCTCTTGGACCTTCGGGTAGCCATCCGAGTTCCAGTTCCATCAGCTGGTTCTCGGCATTTTCTCAGCCTTCTTGTACCTTCTGCTACATTTCCAAGTTCAAGAGACTAAACACGATGACCCGGAAGACCACCCCTAAGATGACGACGACACCAGAGACGACAACCACCGTGATGACGACGACCCTGGAGACGATGACCCCGAAGACCACCCCGATGACGACGACCCCGGAGACGACGACCCTGAAGACTACCCCGATGACGACAACCCCGGAGACGACGACCCTGGAGACGACGACGACCTGGAAGACCGAGAAGCAGAAGAACAAGAGGCTGCAGAACAAAGAGCAGAAGAACATTAAGCATAACACTAAATATCAGAGCAAAAAATATTATCTAAATTATAAGCAGAAGAAGACTAAGCAGTGTATGGGGGTGAGTCCGTTCCTCCTCGTGGTGCCCCTGGATAAAGCCTGATGCTGCAGGCCAAACTGAACGCGGATAAATGTAACTCTTTTGTGACAGGCAGAACGGAAGGTGTAATCTTCAAACTTTTATAGATAACAACTACGGGAATGCCTGTCACAAATAAGAATATGATGAAGAAGTAGAATATGATGAAGATAATAGTAAAATAAAAAGAATATGAACAATGTAACCAAAAAAATAATAGGTAGAAGATGAAGAAGAAGATGAATAAGGTGAAGAAGTTGATGTCAAAGAAGCTGATGATGAGGATAATGAAGAAGAAAGTGTGGGAGAAGTAAAAAAGAAGGTGAAGGGCGTGGAAGTAGTGAAACATCAATATCTGACAAAATAAAAAAAAAAATTAACATAGTCAAAATCTTTCTACCGCCGAACGTCATAAAAAAAACCCAAAATCCTGCTATTCTATTACATTGGGCTAAACCTCTGTGCCTTTAATGTCTCCGCCACGTCCCCCAATACATCCTACATTATTCTTAGTTGTTTTCCTTCATGTAGAATTAACCTACAAGTTTATAAAGGGTTTATTTTAATTCCGATATTTTCGTCCCATTGACTTGCATTGGGATCGGGTATCGGTATCGGATTGGATCCGATATTTTGACGGTATCGGCCGATACTTTCCGATACCGATACTTTCCGATATCGGAAAGTATCGCTCAACACTACTCCCGACGTATCTTTTTATATTGCTCTTCAAAAAGAACACGTTGCCCACCTGCTGTTTGATAAAGATCATCTGGACAAAACAAAAGGCTGTTGGAACCTTGTTTTGTGGAAGGATTTGTTTTAAATGATAAGCTATATGAACAGAGAAAGAGAAACAGTGCACTACAACATGACAAATATCATACCATCTATGAAATACGGTGCTGTTAGTATCATGGTTTGGACCTATCTTGCCGCATCTAAGCAACAACAGCTTGCTATCAGTAATGGAACAATTCATTCAGAATTTTCTTAGAAAAATTCTAAAGTAATATGGCAGGACATTTGTCCATGAGCTGAATCTCAAGAGAATGTGGGCAATGCAGCAAGACAACAACCCAAAGCACACAGGTTGTTCTACAAAAGAATAGTTAACAGAATAAACTTAAAAGTCCTGACCTTAAACTAAGGCATTCGGTCCTCCATGTGACGTGTAGTTCTGTCTGCTTTTTTCTCGGACAGAACATTGACATTGACCCATAGAGTTTCTTTGATCCATGCACACTTTAGTTTTGAAAGTGGGTCTGTGTCTTCGATCCCGTAGACTCAGAACAAGTCCTATTTTCATTTGTTTTGCGGATCTGACTCTGCCATTAGAGACCATGGGGATCCGTGGTGAAACTAGTAATATGCACTCTGTACTTAAGAGTTACAGCCTAGTTTCATCAGTTAATAGTCAATGGTAAAAAAAGATCAGTCTACCTGCTTTAGTGAAAAAAGGGATGAATAAAAAACTGATGCAACGAGGATATAACTACGAAGCGGCTAAGATGCAACTAGAATGATACCTAAAAAAAAAATCAATCTATTTCTTTCGGATGGTAATACTCATATGAATGTGTGAATCTAGCCATGTAGAAATGTTGGTGAGAAACCGGAAGTGAGCAGTTCATAGAAGACAAGCCACTAATGTTACAAGGATGAAGCTGTTTTATATGGAGGAATGGGCTAAAATTCCTCCTAGCCAATGTGCCGGAGTCAAGTCAACAATTACTGGAAATGTTTAGATGCCATTGCTACTGCACTAAATGAAGGCAAAGGATAACATACTCACAGACAAGTGATATTGGATCATTTTCCTCAATAACAAAGTCGAACATTTTTGACTTATTTGTTTACTTTTGTTTTCTTTATCTACTTTAGGATTTGTGGGAAAATCTGATGCAGTTTTTGGTCAAATATAATAAAAATATGGACAATTCTGAAGGTATCATAAACTTTCAAGCAGCAGTGTACCATTTGAGCACACCACAGACATCATTTAATTATATTGTGACACATACCAGGCCCGTTTCCTTACATTTTTGTCTAGCCACCTGACGACTTTTTACTTAGATTTTTGACTGAAAATGTTTTTTTTTCTGATATACTTTTATAAATACAGAGCTGCTTCATTTGAGTTATGAAGGCTCAGTGAAACCTAGTACATAACTGGCGGCTGTAAAAAAGGAGTTCATGGTAATCATCCATCAGAGAGTTCATTTATAATAATAATAATACATTTTATTTCTATAGCGGCAACATATTCCGCAGCACTTGCAATTTTAGAGGGGACTTGTACATACTGTACAATGGACATTGCAGCATAATAATAAGCACATAGATCAAAAAAGATTCCAAGAGGAGTGAGAGCCCTGCTCGCAAGCTAATAATCTATGAGGAAAAAGGGGAGACACGAGAGGTGGATGGTAACAATTGCTTTCGTTGTTCGGACCAGCCATAGTGTAACAATCGGGTGTTCATGTAAAGCTGCATGAACCGGTTATCAGCCTAAGTATGTAGCAGTACAGACATAGAGTGCTATTAACTGTATAAAGTGTATGAGAACATGATGCAAGGAACCTGGTTATGGTAAAATTTTTGAATGGGCAACACTGGGACAGTGAGGTTAATGCATTGAGATGGTATGGCATTGTAACAGGATGTTTTCAGTGAAGAGACGCAGAAAAACCTTATCTCACTGTTTTTCTCAGGTGGACCAAAGGATCAGGCCTGACAAACTCCAACATGCCCAATACTTTTTTTCCAACTTCTGATAAGAAGGTAGAGGTGTCATGCTACCACACACATTAGATCATTTTCCTCCCCAAATGAAGGCGTCAGCTGATCTTCAGCTAAAGTGTATGGGAACTTTGTTGTAAGAACAAATTTTTGAAAATTTATTGTGTTTACTTACGTTTGCATCGTCTAATGCAATTATATATCCGAAACCGGTGTCAGAAATATGCGCATCCTGAAAAAAGTTCAAATACTTTAACACCTTCTATCAGTTTTAAACATCTATCCTTAGCAGTTTTGCTATATGACATAGTTGACTTACTGGAACAACCATATAAGACAAAAGCGCAGACTGGTTTGTAAAATAAATGGATAGCACAATTACTTTTGTGTTCTATATAAATAGTAGGCTCATAGAAAAGTGTAGAGCAAAGACACAAAGGTCAGAATTTATCTGCAGCTTTGCCTGCACAGTATTTATCTTTCCTGCTAATTTATGATGAGAAGATAATACTTGACAGTTTGATATACTAGCTTCTCGAAATAACCCACAATATTTCCCTCCGGAGGATTTTATCAGCTTGATAGATATAGGCCATATAGGTTCCCAGCTGCCCTTCCTTGCTGTCTTTTTGTTCCAGCTGCTTAACTATTATCACTGTATAAGAAATCCTATATCTCCCGAAGTACTATCATATCATCTTTGGGATATACTACCTACCCAAATACAATATATAATTATACATACCCTAGTCTTAAAACAACTGTACAGTATTGTGCTCAAAAGTCAGATGTAAGTCAATACTTTTAGTTGATGCTTACCCGCTATTTATTTTCTTCACTTCTTGCTTTTAGCTGTATTCCATCATGCAGAGCTGTGATCTGTGACTACAGCTTATCTACATTGCCTGCCGGTAGCCCGGGGTGGTCTGAGACACGCCTCGTCTCTTGTGATTTGACTCTGCAGTACTGTCTTCTCAGATAGGTGATGGAAAGGTGAGAAGAACCATGCTATACCAGATGCACAGCTAGTAGAAGACCTACATGACAAAACATCTCTCTTTCTTATGTGCTTGCTCCATAATAAAGCAGTAACTGATTGTATTGGAAATGACTTGGACTTTGATGCTTTTTTTAAATTATGCAAGTTAAACCCGACATATATTTGTGCATTTCTTTTCATACACATATATGGTTCCCTAAGGAAAGATTGAGATTTTTGATCTGTAATGAGATATACACTATAATTTCATTTGCGCAAGCAAGAAAATACTTCATATAAGATAATGTCACTCTTCCACATGACTTGGGTTCAAATCCAGACTTTGTCAAAGTCAAATCAAAACTTTAATTGCATCTTAGCTAAGGGATATAGATTAGTTCTTGGTTCCGCGTTTTGCACTTGTCCTGATCCTTAGTCCTGCAACTCTAGAGCTACAACTTTTTTTTTATACATGACTGGACAAGAATAGTATTACATACAGTGGCATGTAAAAGTTTGGGCACCCCTGGTCAAAATTACTGTTGTGAAGAGTTAGGCAAGTTGAATATGAAATTATCTCTAAAAGGTCTAAAGTTAAAGATGACACATTTCCTTTGTATTTTAGGCAACAACATTTTTTTTTAAAATTGCAAAAAGGAAAATTAACCCTACATGATTAGTACATAGTAGCAGCCCCTTTTGAAAATATTACAGCTTGTAAATGCTTTTTGTAACCAGACAAGAGTCTCTCATTCATTTTTCCTTGGAAAATTCTTCCAGTTCTGTGAGATAACTGGGTCGTCTGGCATGCGCTGCTATTTTGAGGACTAGCCATAGATTTTCAATGATATAGTTATTAAAACACAGTATACCCACACTAATCCACAGAATTTGTATATATTAATCTGAAAATATTTAAAAGTAAACCAAATATACCCGTGGTTAGAATATGCTGTGAAATAACACCAGTGAAACCACTGTAGTACAAAGACGAATACCAAACCACCTTGGATAGGAGATCACCAGAAAGAACCAATGAATACGGGAGTAATAAAAAATAAGCCTTTATTTATAAGATTGGCAACAAATACATACAATAAAAACATATATTTTGTCTAAAATACAAAAAAAAAGGGGGGTATATATACCCTATAAGCGAGTTCAGGGAGAAAAAATACTCAATAAAATAGTCCCCAGTATGCTATATCATTTTGTGCTGTGCATATCATAGGATGCAGAGGTACCAATAAAAAGAGATAATAATGTCCAAAAAGAACATAATTTAAAATGTAAGCTGAATAATGTGCAAAAAATGGAAAAATTTTTTTTATAACATTGTGCAAAATAGTGCAAAAGTGCAAACAAAGTGCATAATAGCCAAGAAAGAATTCAAAATTCAATAGAACAAAGTGCCCACAAGTGTATGCCTATATCCAGGCCAAATAATAGGTGACCAATTGCTCATGTAAGATAGCACAGCAGTGTAGACAGCTAAAAAATATATATTAGGTAAATACCTGGGGGAGATCAACCTGAACCTGCGTGCGCCCGACGCGCGTTTCGAATATTTCTTCGTCAGGTGACGAAGAAATATTCGAAACGCGCGTCGGGCGCACGCAGGTTCAGGTTGATCTCCCCCAGGTATTTACCTAATATATATTTTTTAGCTGTCTACACTGCTGTGCTATCTTACATGAGCAATTGGTCACCTATTATTTGGCCTGGATATAGGCATACACTTGTGGGCACTTTGTTCTATTGAATTTTGAATTCTTTCTTGGCTATTATGCACTTTGTTTGCACTTTTGCACTATTTTGCACAATGTTATAAAAAATTTTTTTCCATTTTTTGCACATTATTCAGCTTACATTTTAAATTATGTTCTTTTTGGACATTATTATCTCTTTTTATTGGTACCTCTGCATCCTATGATATGCACAGCACAAAATGATATAGCATACTGGGGACTATTTTATTGAGTATTTTTTCTCCCTGAACTCGCTTATAGGGTATATATACCCCCCTTTTTTTTGTATTTTAGACAAAATATATGTTTTTATTGTATGTATTTGTTGCCAATCTTATAAATAAAGGCTTATTTTTTATTACTCCCGTATTCATTGGTTCTTTCTGGTGATCTCCTATCCAAGGTGGTTTGGTATAGATTTTCAATGATGTTCAGATCAGGGGACTGTGAGGGCCATTGTAAAACCTTCAGCTTGCGCCTTTTGAGGTAATCTAGTGTGGATTTTGATGTGCATTTATGATCATTATCCATGTGTAGAAGCTTTCCTCATTTAAACTTCAGCTTCTTTAAAGATGGTGCTATGTATGCATCAAGAATTTGTTGAAATTTCATTAAATTCATTCATCCCTCTACCCGTGAAATGTTCCCCTTACCATTGGGTGAAACACAACCCCAAAGCATGATTGCTCCACTGCCATGCTTAATGGTTGGCGAGATGTTCTTTCCATGAAATTCTATGCTCTTTATTCTCACTTTGATCAATGTGGCCACATAGTTCTATTTAGACTAATCTGTCCATGGGACTTGTTTCTATAATGCATAAGGCTTGTTTAAATGTTATTTTCCATACTTCAGATGCTGAATTTTATGGAGAGGATGCAGGAAAGGTTTTCTTCTGATGACTCTTCCATGAAAGCCATTTGTGCAGGTGTCTCTGAACAGCAAAGAAAAGGGTAGAAAAAAAACAGACAGTTTATTAAACCTATAAAACATGATTTATTTGAACAAATAAAATAACAAAAAATGTAGCAAATTCAGAGGCTGCTGAGCACAATGCAGGGACTCACACAGATATAAACAGCGGTAACACATACATATTAATACAGAAAAAGAGGTATAGTCCTAATATTCCTAAGTGTCATGGGATAGACTTTCCCCTAATGAACAGGATGGGCAAACAAATGATAGCACCATTACATGCACAGACCACCGGTAACTGCGACGTCTGTTGAGTGTTGAGAATTCTGCTTTTGGGCTCCCTCCGGTGGTTGTAGGTGGTAATGCAGTTGTCCCTGAGTGGCAGTCCTGGTCAGCTGTATCTGCTGATTGCAGTTCTGACTGGGATATTTAGGCATGCAGGATTCATTAGTCCTTGCCAGTTGTCCATGGTTGTTGGGAGGTTTTGGTCCTGGTTTGTTCCTTCTGCCTTCTGCCAAATCAGCAAAGATAAGTGTCTGGTTTTGTTTCTGTGGCACACATGCTGTGTGCTTAATAATTCTGTGCTATTCAGTGTTTTTTGTCCAGCTTAGATTGTGGCAGTATTCTTTCAGTCTTGTTGGATTCTCTGGAGTGGCAGATATACATTCCATGTCTTTAGTTAGATTGTGGAACTTTTTGTATTATCTGCTGTGGATATTTTTGGAAGGGTTTTAATACTGACCGCTTAGTATTCTGTCCTATCTTTCCCTATTTAGCTAGAGTGGCCTCTTTTGCTGAATCCTGTTTTCTGCCTGCGTGTGTCTTTCCTCTCCTACTCACAGTCAATATTCGTGGGGGGCTGCCTATCCTTTGGGGTTCTGCTCTGAGGCAAGGTAGTATTCCTATTTCCATCTATAGGGGTATTTAGTCCTCTGGCTGTGTCAAGGTGTCTAGGGTTTGTTAGGCACACCCCACGGCTACTTCTAGTTGCGGTGTTTGTTCAGGTTTTGCGGTCAGTACAGTTTCCACCTACTCCAGAGAAAGTTCATGCAGCTCCAAAGTCACCGGATCATAACAATACAACTGGCCCACTATGAGTTAAATGCATCTCAGAAGAAGGGAAGAAAGGTGTTGAGTCATTTTTTTTCTGCAGTTTGCATTGCCTTTTCTTCCCTCTTTTTCTCTGGGTGGCTAAGGAGTCTTGTGTTAGCATGGATGTTCAGGAATTAGCTTCTCGTGTAGACCAGCTTGCTGCTAGGGTACAGGGAATTTCTGATTATATTGTTCAGACTCCTGTTTTAGAGCCGAAGATTCCTACTCCTGATTTGTTTTTTGGTGACAGGTCCAAATTTTTGAGTTTTAAAAACAACTGTAAACTGTTTTTTGCTTTGAGACCTCGATCCTCTGGGGATTCTATTCAGCAGGTTAAAATCGTCATTTCCCTGCTGCGTGGTGAGCCACAGGATTGGGCATTTTCCCTGGAATCTGGGAATCCGGCTTTGCTTAATGTAGATTCCTTTTTTCAGGCTTTAGGACTATTATATGATGAACCTAATTCTGTGTATCAAGCGGAAAAGACCTTGTTGGCCCTATCTCAGGGTCAAGAGGCGGCAGAATTGTATTGTCAGAAATTTAGAAAATGGTCTGTGTTGACTAAATGGAATGATGATGCTTTGGCTGCAATTTTCAGAAAGGGTCTTTCTGAATCCATTAAAGATGTTATAGTGGGATTTCCCACGCCCATCGGTCTGAGTGATTCTATGTCTTTGGCCATTCAGATTGATCGGCGCTTGCGGGCGCGCAGAACTGTGCGCGCTGTGGCGTTGTCCTCAGAGCAGAGTCCTGACCCAATGCAGTGTGATAGGATTCTGTCTAGGACAGAACGACAAGGACTCAGACGTTAGAATAGGTTGTGTTATTATTGTGGCGACGCTTCTCATGTCATTTTAGTCTGCCCTAAACGGACAAAGAGGATCGCTAGTTCATTTACCATCAGTACTGTACAACCTAAATTTCTGTTATCGGTGTCCCTGATCTGCTCATTGTCATCATTTTCTGTCTTGGCGTTTGTGGATTCAGGCGCCGCTTTGAACTTAATGGACCTTGAGTTTGCCAGGCGTTGTGGTTTCCCCTTGCAGCCCTTGCAGAACCTTATTCCCTTAAGGGGCATTGATGCTACACCTTTGGCTAAAAATAAGCCCCAGTTTTGGACACAGGTGACCATGCGCATGGCGCCAGCCCATCAGGAAGATTGTCGATTTCTAGTATTGCATAATTTACATGATGCTATCGTGTTGGGTTTTCCGTGGTTGCAGGTACATAATCCTGTGTTGGATTGGAAGTCTATGTCTGTGACTAGTTGGGGTTGTCAGGGGGTCCATAATGATGTTCCTTTAATGTCCATCTCCTCTTCTTCCTCTTCCGAAATTCCAGAGTTTTTGTCTGATTTTTAGGATGTATTCGATGAGCCCAAGTCCAGTTCTCTTCCACCACACAGGGACTGTGATTGTGCTATTGATTTGATTCCAGGCTGTAAGTTTCCTAAGGGCCGACTCTTCAACCTGTCTGTGCCGGAACATACCGCTATGCGGAGTTATGTTAAGGAGTCTTTGGAGAAAGGGCATATTCGGCCATCTTCTTCACCGATGGGAGCAGGATTTTTTTTTGTTGCTAAGAAGGATGGCTCCTTGAGACCCTGTATTGATTATCGCCTCTTGAATAAGATCACGGTCAAGTTTCAATACCCTTTACCTTTGCTTTCCGATTTGTTTGCTAGGATTAAGGGGGCTAGTTGGTTTACGAAGATTGACCTTCGGGGGGCATATAATCTTGTTCGTATTAAGCAGGGTGATGAATGGAAAACTGCGTTCAATACGCCCGAAGGCCATTTTGAATACCTTGTGATGCCGTTCGGGCTTACTAATGCTCCATCTGTTTTTCTATCTTTCATGCATGATATCTTCCGGACTTATATTGATAAATTCTTGATTGTATATTTGGACGATATTTTGATTTTTTCTGATGATTGGGAGTCCCATGTGGAACAGGTCAGGATGGTATTTCAGATCCTTCGTGACAATGCTTTGTTTGTGAAGGGGTCTAAGTGTCTCTTTGGGGTGCAGAAGGTTTCTTTTTTGGGTTTTATTTTTTCTCCTTCATCTATTGAGATGGATCCGGTTAAGGTTCAGGCCATTCATGATTGGATTCAACCCACATCCGTAAAGAGCCTTCAGAAATTTTTGGGTTTTGCTAATTTTTATCGCTGTTTCATTGCTAACTTTTCCAGCGTGGTTAAACCCTTGACCGATTTGACGAAAAAAGGCGCTGATGTGGCGAATTGGTCCTCTGCGGCTGTTTCTGCCTTTCAGGAGCTTAAACGTCGATTTACTTCTGCTCCGGTGTTGCGCCAACCGGATGTTTCCCTTCCGTTTCAGGTTGAGATTGACGCTTCTGAGATTGGCGCAGGGGCCGTTTTGTCCCAGAGGGATCATGTTGGTTCCTTGACGAAACCGTGTGCATTCTTTTCCCGTAAATATTCGCCTGCTGAACGCAATTATGATGTCGACAATCGGGAGTTGTTGGCTATGAAGTGGGCATTTGAGGAGTGGCGACATTGGCTTGAGGGAGCTAAGCACCGTATTGTGGTCTTGACCGATCATAAGAATTTGATTTACCTCAAGTCTGCCAAGCGGCTGAATCCTAGACAGGCTCGATGGTCCTTGTTTTTTTCCCGTTTTGATTTTGTGGTCTCGTATCTTCCGGGTTCCAAGAATATTAAGGCTGATGCCCTTTCTAGGAGTTTTTTGCCTGATTCTCCTGAGGTCCTTGAACCGGTCGGCATTCTGAAAGAAGGGGTGGTTCTTTCTGCTATTTCCCCTGATTTACGACGGGTTCTTCAGGAATTTCAGGCTGACAGACCTGATCGTTGTCCAGTGGGGAAACTGTTTGTTCCTGACAGATGGACTAGTAGAGTGATTTCTGAGGTTCACTGTTCTGTGTTGGCTGGTCATCCTGATATTTTTGGTACCAGAGACTTGGTTGGTAGGTCCTTTTGGTGGCCTTCTTTATCACGTGATGTGCGTTCTTTTGTGCAGTCCTGTGGGACTTGTGTGTGGGCCAAGCCTTGTTGTTCCCGTGCTAGTGGGTTGCTTTTGCCATTGCCGGTCCCTGAGAGGCCCTGGACGCATATTTCTATGGATTTTATTTCTGATCTTCCGGTTTCCCAGAGGATGTCGGTTATCTGGGTTGTTTGTGACCGGTTTTCTAAGATGGTTCATTTGGTGCCTTTGCCTAAATTGCCTTCCTCTTCAGATTTAGTTTCGTTGTTTTTTCAGCATGTGGTTCGTTTGCATGGTATTCCGGAGAATATTGTGTCTGACAGAGGTTCCCAGTTTATTTCTAGGCTTTGGCGGGCCTTTTGTGCTAGGCTGGGCATTGATTTATCTTTTTCCTCTGCATTTCATCCTCAGACAAATGGCCAAACCGAGCGAACTAATCAGACCTTGGAGACTTCTTTGAGATGCTTTGTGTCTGCTGATCAGGATGATTGGGTGGCCTTTTTGCCATTGGCCGAGTTTGCCCTTAATAATCGGGCTAGTACGGCTACTTTGGTTTCGCCTTTTTTTTGTAATTTTGGTTTTCATCCTCGTTTTTCTTCTGGGCAGGTTGAGCCTTCTGACTGTCCTGGTGTGGATTTGGTGGTTGACAGGTTGCAGCAGATTTGGGCTCATGTGGTGGACAATTTGGTGTTGTCTCAGGAGGAGGCTCAACGTTTTGCTAACCGTCATCGGTGTGTTGGTTCCCGGCTTCAGGTTGGGGATCTGGTCTGGTTGTCTTCCCGTCATGTTCCTATGAAGGTTTCTTCTCCTAAGTTTAAGCCTCGGTTTATTGGTCCTTATAGGATTTCTGGGAATATTAATCCGGTGTCTTTTCGATTGGCGCTTCCGGCCTCTTTTGCTATCCATAATGTCTTCCATGGATCTTTATTGCGGAAATATGTGGTACCCGTTGTTCCCTCTGTTGATCCTCCGGCCCCTGTGTTGGTTGATGGGGAGTTGGAGTATGTGGTTGAGAAGATTTTGGATTCTCGTTTTTCGAGGCGGAGGCTTCAGTATCTTGTCAAATGGAAGGGTTATGGCCAGGAGGATAATTCTTGGGTTTTTGCCTCTGATGTCCATGCTGCTGATTTGGTTTATGCTTTTCATCTGGCTCGTCCTGATCGGCCTTGGGGCTCTGGTGAGGGTTCGGTGAACCCTCCTCAAGGGGGGGGTACTGTTGTGAATTCTGCTTTTGGGCTCCCTCCGGTGGTTGTAGGTGGTAATGCAGTTGTCCCTGAGTGGCAGTCCTGGTCAGGTGTATCTGCTGATTGCAGTTCTGACTGGGATATTTAGGCGTGCAGGATTCATTAGTCCTTGCCAGTTGTCCATGGTTGTTGGGAGGTTTCGGTCCTGGTTTGTTCCTTCTGCCTTCTGCCAAATCAGCAAAGATAAGTGTCTGGTTTTTTTTCTGTGGCACACATGCTGTGTGCTTAATAATTCTGTGCTATTCAGTGTTTTTTGTCCTGCTTAGATTGTGTCAGTATTCTTTCAGTCTTGTTGGATTCTCTGGAGTGGCAGATATACATTCCATGTCTTTAGTTAGATTGTGGAACTTTTTGTATTATCTGCTGTGGATATTTTTGGAAGGGTTTTAATACTGACCGCTTAGTATTCTGTCCTATCTTTCCCTATATAGCTAGAGTGGCCTCTTTTGCTGAATCCTGTTTTCTGCCTGCGTGTGTCTTTCCTCTCCTACTCACAGTCAATATTCGTGGGGGGCTGCCTATCCTTTGGGGTTCTGCTCTGAGGCAAGGTAGTATTCCTATTTCCATCTATAGGGGTATTTAGTCCTCCGGCTGTGTCGAGGTGTCTAGGGTTTGTTAGGCACACCCCACGGCTACTTCTAGTTGCGGTGTTAGTTCAGGTTTTGCGGTCAGTACAGTTTCCACCTACTCCAGAGAAAGTTCATGCGGCTCCAAAGTCACCGGATCATAACAGACGTCCCCGCCGACCCAATGCACATTTCGTTTTTTCCTCTTCAGGAAAGAACGCTTTTCTATCTTCTTATAGCATTCTCTGCTTTGTGAGCCTCCACCATTTTTATTTTCAGAGTGCCAGGCTGCTGCTTAGAAGAACCCATGGCTGCCATTTTTGGCACAAGGTTAGAGGAGGTTGGGTTTTCATAAAGCTTTGAAATTTGCATCACCTGGCCTATTCCAATGATGATATTGAACAAGCTATAACCCTAGCAGGTTAATTAAGCTCTGTAACCTTGGTCAAAGTTATCTGAGCACACAAATCTCCAAGGTTGTCAAAACTTTTGCATCTGCCCATTTTGTTTTTTGTAATTTTTAAAATGTAAAAAATTGCAATATATCTTTTTTGCCTAAAATGCTAAGGAAATGTGTCATCTTTAACTTTAGGCATTTTAAAGGACATTTCACTTTCAACTTGCTTAACTTTTCACAATAATGGTAATTTTGACCAACGGTTCCCAACTTTTACATGCCACAGTAGAAAAGGAAGAATTCATGGTTCCCTTCAGTAATGGGAAATTTTCCTGTGCCTAGGACAGCAGAGCATTGTCACACTATCAACTACCACCACCATGCTTGATTGTATGTATTGTGCTTACTATGTAATCTTGTAGTACATTAACTATGAATAAAATTCAAGATGGATGCAGTTCTTTTAATGTTCATTAAAGGGTTGTCCATTTTTGGGAACATGTTTTTTTTCTTAAATGCATGTAATTGGGGCTAAAGAACTGAAAATCTGTCAGTCAGCCCGCCATGATGGACTGACATTGAGTGTGTAACTCTTTTGTCGGTCTTTTTCCTGAGCTCCTTTCAACTAATGTTCAAGAAGACACCACATCAAAGTTGAATGTGCAGGGAAACGAAGAGCCTGTAAAAGTAAAATGGTGCAAAGTTTTAAAAGAAACCCAATTGCAAAAAATTAATTTCATCCCCAAATACATGCATTTAAGAAAAATAACAATAGTAACATTAGTCCCCAAAGGTGGACAGCCCCTTCAATAATAATTTACGACTTCCTTGCTGCACTTATGGAGTGGATTTGTCTGTACTATTTTGTGTCACCCCTGTTTATTTAGAGATAATGACTCTCTATAACGTTTGCCATAATTGGAATTGTTTAAGTATTTTGTATATAAAAATCTATCTCTGTTCCAAAGAAATTTTGCAAAGGGTAGTGGCCCTGTGTTAAAATTTCTAAAGAAGACTGAAATAGTCAATTATACAAATTGTTTAGTTGCTGCTAAAATGGTGCAACTAGTAATCAAAAACATTTTTTATAGTGGATGAAATGGCTATTGTATGCCCATACAAATTAGGTATATGTCGGCTAAATGTGTTGCAGCCAACTTCATGCACCAATACACATGCACAATCAGCATGTTTCAGTGCACACATTTCTCAACAGTGCACACCTTGCATGTCACCATATTTAGCCCGTACCTATAGCTCTAGTGTCTAGGATCATGGCTTAGCTGGCCGTAGCTGACAGCTGATTAAAAAATGTGGGCTCAGTGCCGGAGCCCACATAAAAGAGGGGTAGAAGACCTTGGACGTATCTAAACATCCAAGGTCATAAAGGGTTTAAAGAAAAATTCTTGGCAAAATTTGTATTCCATAATCCTGCTGCGCAAATGCTCTGGTCCATTTGATTTTCTGGTGCTCTACGTTGGGCTTTAGAAGTAGCCCGGCATTCATAGCATATTTTGGTCTACTCAATAAATCTACCAGTGGTTTAATAATTATTTCAAAATTATAAAATCCCCATACATGATCAACTGGGAATCTACTCTGAATCGTTCTGTAGCTCTAGATGATTGGGAACTGGCCATGTCCTTGACTTATTCTGCCACCATGTCCATGGCTCTTCATGAGTCTTATTTTAAACTTATCTCTAGGTGGTATTATTCACCGTCTCGCTTAGCATTTATTAATCCTTCCAATTGCCCTCTCTGCTGGAGGGATTGTGGACATTATGGTAGCCTTTCCCATTTGTTTTGGTTTTGTCCACATATTAGACCTTTTTGTGATGAAATCTCTTCTCTTATTTCTATTATATTAAAACGTTCGGATTTTTCTCTGTCTCCTCAGTTGGCCCTGCTTTCGTTGAATACAGATCAATTGACTCCACCTTTTAGGAAACTTGTTATACATCTGCTTTTAGTTTCTAAGAATGCTATTGCTTTTTTTGGAAATCTTCTAAAATACCCTGTACACAAGAAATTATTGGCAAACTGGCTTTGCATAAATCCTATGAACAAAAATTCGCGTTACTGAATGGCTGCTTTCCTTCCTTTTTGAAAAAATGGTCTCGCTGACTGGAAATATTTCCATAAGAATTTACTGTATTTATTGTTTGGTTATTTTATTTTATTCTATTTTTACTTTTATGCTTCATGATTCATGAATGTTTCATGCCATTGCATTTATGTTAACCTTGCTCTCTCTATGTCTTGTTTTGGTTGAAAATGTTAATAAAATTGTTTGGAAAAACAAGTAGCCCGGCGTGATTCACGTGTTGTATATACAAGGCCCAGGTATATAAAGGCTCCTTAGACACACACCTGTGTCTTGGTATTGCTCTAAGACTTGCAGTAACTCTATTAGTTTGCAGTGCACAGATCCAGTCCACATTCATCAGGATGTCCACTGGCTGTCTGTGGTCCCTGTCCATTAGTTACGTGTCTGTGGTTTACAGTAACCTTGATTCTGTCAGTGGAGGACCTCACATATTTGTCTACGGTTTAAAGGAACCTTGCTACCTGACAGTAGAGGACTTCACCGTCTTGTTGACGGTTTCCAGTATCGCTACCCAATTGCCTATGATTTCCAGTATCATCCTGCCTGTGGCTGTGTTAGACTTTGTCACTCCTAAGGCTTGTCTTCTACTTGTCTCTGGTATTCTAGGACCTTCTGTATGTGTCCGCCTGCAATTTTCAGGACGTTTTCCTGGTTGTATTTGGCTTCCACAATATTAGACTTTCCTGTCACTCAGGATTTTTTTCTGCCACCTGTCTGCATCTCCATGACTCTTCATATCTGTCCGAGGTCCTAATTAACCATGCTACCTTTCTGAGGTCTTCAGTAATCCTGCTGCCTGTCCAAGGTCTTCAGTAAGGCTGGAGTCACACTAGCAAGTAATACGGACGAGTGGTATGCGAGAAGAAATCGCATAGCACTTGGACTGCTGTTAATCTATGGGGCAGCTCCCATTACCGTTATTTTTCTCGGCCGTATTATACATGTGAGTGAAATCGCAGCATGCTGTGATTTGCTGCGTATATCGACCGAGACTCGCCAATGCAAGTCAATGGATGCGAGAAAAAAATTGCACTACACTCGCACCATGCGAGTGCTGTCTGATTTTTACGCACCGGTGTCCTTTGAAAAGCCGGCAATTCATGTGCGGTGTACAGTAAAATCACACTGACAGGTTAGAATAGAAATGATAAAATAGAAATATACACATAGAATACATATATACAGTATATAAGTATTTATAAGGCAAGAAATCCCACATATTCAACCTGACAGGGCACACCTGTGAAGTGAAAACCATTCCCGGTGACTACCTCTTGAAGCTCATCAAGAGAATGCCAAGGGTGTGCAAAGCCGTCATCAAAGCAAAAGGTGGCTACTTTGAAGAACCTAGAATATAAGACATATTTTCAGTTGTTTCACACTTTTTGTTAAGTAATAATATAATTCCACATGTGTTAATTCATAGCTTTGATGCCTTCAGTGTGAATTTACAATTTTCATAGTCATGAAAATACAGAAAAATCTTTAAATGAGAAGGTGTGTCCAAACGTTTGGTCTGTACTGTGTATATATATATATATATATATATATATATATATATATATGTGCAGCGCCCCAGAGTCCTGGTCGTTGCAGTACTGATGCTCCGCCGCTAAGGGGAGTGATGGTACGTCTGATGGCACTTAAGGAGTTCACCTGACCAGGTATCACAGACACCAATACACTTCACAGTCTGGCCTCCAGGGGGAGCAAAGGGCACTATGTATTAGGCCACTCCTCACAATTTGGTAAAACTGGGGGTTGGATAGAAAGTTAGACAGAAGCTGACTGGGTTGGAACCAGGCAACATCCTGTGGCAGAGGGTGTTGCAGGGGAAGATTCAGGGTGGTCCCTGTCAGGGGTGGGATCCTGACAGAGGCCTAGCGAACAAGACAGAACGTTAAGGAACCGCGCCTGCACTACATCACGGCGGTATCTCAAGAAAGGACAAGAAGCGAGATTTATTGTGAAGAGTGAGAAACGAGATCATAGCAAAAAGGAGATAACACCAGTAGGAGTCGTGCCGTAAGATCGAGGCAACATCCTACTGAGGCGCGTAGCCGGTGGCCGGAACGTAGAGGAAGTATTGGGCTCCAAGCATTACTTCAAACCAACGGCAGGACAGTTAATTATAGGTTGGCTGTCTCACCTAAATCACCTAAGCAGACATAGGGGGCAACTGTGGGAGAGGGGCATCACTAGGGTCCCAGAAGAACTCCAGGCCTACCCGTCATACGGGTGCGTCCTAGCCATATCATCTGGGGGACGGAGAAGAACATCAGAACAGACATAAGTTGTGGGAAAGAACATCAGAAACAGACACAACAGTTGTGAGGACTATCCCGTGGTGCTCAGCAGGGAAGTACTACAACACACAGGCGCTAGAAGGTAGGCACAGATTTCCACCTGCAAAGGGAACTCTGGAGGTGCCATTGGACCGGCCGGTCTCAGCCAGCCCTGTTAACCGTACTCTGGATTGAGGATCTTGAAGCCTTCAGTAAAGAGGTAAAGAGACTGCAACCCTGTGTCCTCGTTATTCACCGCGACCTGCACCACGCACCACCACCTACACCTTTCATTGGACGCCCCTTAGCAGGGTCACGGACCGGGTCTAGCCACCGTGACAACCCCAGAACTGAGACAGAGAGGCCCGGTACCGAGTACCCCGTGGCCCTGCGTCTGGGGGCGCTCCATATATATACACACATGTCAGTAACACACAGACACACACACCCGTATTGATATTGCTCAGAAAGATAGAAGAAAAGCCAGTAATTCATCTGCCAGCGTCTGTAAAATCACTGCAGAAGCTGACAGGATAGAAGAGATGGATTACATACAGTAAATACATATAGAATAGGTAGATATATAGATGTCAGTGACAAATACAATTAGTACAGTGTGTGTGCAAATTACTGGACATGTATTTAATTAATAAAAGATAATTTTTTGGAAGAAAATGGCGTGGGCTCCCACGCAATTTTCAAAACAAGCAGAGGGAAAGTCAGCGACTGGGGGCAGATGTTTATAGTCTATGTTTATAGTAATACCCATGGAGCTTCCCAGGCTATTATCAGCTCACAGCTGTATACTTTGCCTTTACTGGCTATTAAAATGGGGGACCCCCCAAAAAATGACATGGGGTGCCCCCATAATTAATAATCAGCAAAGGCTATGCAGACAGCTGTGGGCTGATATTAAAAGTCTAGGAAGGGACCATGCATATTGGACCCCCCTGGCTAAAAACATCAGCACTCAGCCGGCCCAGAAAAGGCACATCTGTAAGAAGCGCCAATTCTGGCACTTAGCCTCACTGTTACCACTTGCCCTGTAGTGGTGGCAAGTGGGGTTATAGTTTGGGAGTTAATGTCACCTTTGTATTGTAAGGTGACTTCAAGCCAGGCTTAGTAGTGGAGAGGTGTCAATAAGACACCTATCCATTACTAATCCTATAGTTGTTACAGGATAAATGAAGACACAGCCAGAATATAGTATCTTAATGAAATAAAACACTACACAGTTTCCCATCTTTATTATACAGCTAATCCATGTGACGGCCTCGATCTCCTATAATAAAAATAAAATAAAAAAACAACAATATACCCATACCTGTCCGTCGCTGTGTCCCACGCAGTAATCCATGTCTGGTGGATATACAGTTTACAACCAGGACAGTGCTAAGATGTGACCTCCCTGGCTGTAAACCACTGGTGAATAAATGAGAGGCTGCCGGCACAGCATCAGTGACTAGCGGTGCCGTCACTGATGCTGCGCACCCTCACAGCCTGACCTGCGCTGAACTCTGGAGCGTGGGAAAATGAACTGGCATCTATTCTATGTGTATATATCTATTCTATCTTTTCTATTATAACCTATTGTATTCTATACTGTACGTGGCAGATCACTTGCTGGCTTTTAATCTATCTTTTATATACAGTATATATATATATATATATATATATATATGTTTTGAAGAATTTTTCGATTTAAAACGATGTGTCAATGACAGAGGACTGCTGTATGTAAAAGCTCATGTTAAAATCGCATCGCATACAGATTGCATACGGATGTCATTTGGATACTAGATGTGAGGAAATCGCATCGTCGCATTGCAAATGGATTACACACGGATCACCATAAGGAGTACACTGGTGCGATTCTAAGCCATCAAAATCAGACCGATTTTTTTATACATTGAGTTTGACTCCAGCCTAACCTTGCTATCTGCCTCGAGGTCTTCAGTAACTCTATCTGCCAGAGATGTTCATTAACTCTGCTATCTGTCTTTGGTTTCCAGGTCTTTATTAAATTTTAAGTTTGTATTCTATGTGTTCCACGTACTCCCTCTGGTTGCTGCACTGACACCCATGTCCCATGTGCCCTGCCCATCTGTACCGTACTTTGCGATGGCACAGCGCACTCCTGGTCCAAGCTCACTGCATCTGAGATTGCCCTTCGCCATTTCACCTGGTTCTGAGGGCATCTGCACAGGCTATAAGCTGCCACATACTGCAGCTACCTGCGTCCTCGTCCTGTCACAGTTTCTGTCTTTAGTCGCCTTGTTTGCTGCTGTACTGGCCTACTGCTGATCAGGCCCGATTCTGTGGATGGCTTGGCTTCTCCCTTAGTGAATGTTGCGTGGTCACTGCTATCTTCCTGGGTACTTAAGCCCATGTGGACTGTGTGGGCACCCTGGCTTCTGACTCAAATGAGGAAGTGCTCCCTCTCTTAGCTGCAGCTGACCTCTCCTACATTAACTAGTTCCTAACTATGTGTAACTCCTATCTAGTAATATGTACACTATTTTAAGGTACACCATCTAGTGGGCAAACTTTAGTACTACACTTTCCCTATTTAACAGGTACACAAAATAGGAAATATATACATTTAGCAGATTGAAAGGCATAACATATACAAGAAAGACAATATATAAACATATGTACATAGCAGCATATAGGGACTAACAGCAATTACTATACATCAAGAATGTGCCTGCTATGTGGAGTGGGCGTGGCTCGATACATACACACACTCAAATTTATATATTAGATTATATTAAAGAAGACCTGTAATTGAGTCAAAAGTCAACACATTTCTTCCTTTCCCCTGCT
The DNA here is from genome assembly GCF_051348905.1 of Ranitomeya variabilis. Classification (NCBI taxonomy): domain Eukaryota; kingdom Metazoa; phylum Chordata; class Amphibia; order Anura; family Dendrobatidae; genus Ranitomeya; species Ranitomeya variabilis. Next base: position 817,103,826 of record NC_135232.1, on the reverse strand, counting down.
ACATTCCTTATTTTATTTTTTGTTTTGCTTTTTAAATCCCATACACCTTCCCAGACATATGGGCTTTTATAATAATAATAATTATTATTTATATAGCGCCAACATATTCCGCAGCACTTAAAAGTTTAACAGTTTCAAACACAACAGTCATAAGTAACAACGTTAACAACACAATAATTAATGCAAAATAAGAGGACCCAGCTCGTAAGAACTTACAATCTACAATGAGGTGGGGAGATACAAAGTACAGGTGTGTATTTACAATGATGTATTTACAATGATGGTCCAGCCATCTTCAGGGAGTGGGGGGTAGATGGAGATAGCGAATGGGCTACACACACAAACATAAAATGACTTTGATTAGTTAACGTGGTAGGCCTCTCTGAACAAATGTGTTTTGAGCGAGTGCCTAAAACTATGCAAATTGTGGATGGTCCTAATATCTTGGGGTAGAGCATTCCAGAGGATTGGCGCAGCACGGGAGAAGTCTTGGAGTCGGGAGTGGGAGGTACGGATTAGTGCAGAGGTTAGTCCAAAGTCATTTGCAGAGCGCAGCGGTCGGTTAGGCCGATAGACCGAAATGAGGGAGGAGATGTATGGGGTTGCCGCACAGTGGAGAGCTTTGTGGGTGAGAACAAGTACTTTGAATTGTATCCTGTAATGAATGGGCAGCCAGTGTAACGACTGGCGAAGAGCGCACGCGTCCGAGTAACGATTAGCTAGATGGACAACCCTGGCTGCTGCATTAAGGATAGACTGGAGAGTGGAAAGTCGAGTAAGGGGGAGGCCAATTAATAGAGCATTGCAGTAGTCCAGGCGGGAGTGGATCAAGGTGACAGTGAGGGTTTTTCGTTGTTTCCATAGTGAGAAAAGGGCGGATTGTAGAGATGTTCTTTAGGTGTAAGTGGCACGAGCGGGCAAGAGATTGTATCTGGGAGGTGAAGTAGAGATCGGAGTCAAACATAACACCCAGACAGCGCGCCTGTTGCCGGGGTGTTATCATGGTGACACCCACGGAGAGGGAAATGTCAGATTTAGAGAGGTTAGTAGATGGCGGGAGCAGAAGAAGTTCAGTTTTGGAGAGGTTGAGTTTCAGATAGAGAGCGGACATGATGTTGGAGACTGCAGACAGACAGTCAGTGGCGTTCTGTAGTACAGCGGGGGTAAGGTCAGGGGATGATGTGTATAGTGATGTATATAGTACCCCCAACCTACTGTCTCCTTCCCCATAATCCTGCAGAATGTAAGCCCGCAAGGGCAGGGTCCTCGCCCCTCTGTATCAGTCTGTCATTGTTAGTTTGTTTACTGTAAGTGATATCTGTAACTTGTATGTAACCCCTTCTCATGTACAGCACCATGGAATCAATGGTGCTATATAAATAAATAATAATAATAATAATATAGTTGTGTGTCATCAGCATAAAAATGGTACTGAAAGTCAAATCTGCTGATGGTCTGTCCAATTGGGGCTTTGTAGAGGGAGAAGAGAAGGGGGCCAAGGACTGAGCCCTGAGGTACCCTGTTGTGAATTTGCTTTTTGCTCCCTCTAGTGGTTACTAGTTTTTTGACTCTGGTTTTTCTGTCATTCCTTTTATCCGCACCTGGGTCGTTAGTTAGGGGTGTTGCTATATAAGCTCCCTGGACCTTCAGTTCAATGCCTGGCAACGTAGTTATCAGAGCTAGTCTGCTGTGCTCTTGTCTACTGATCCTGGTTCCAGTTATATCAGCTAAGTCTGCCTTTTGCTTTTTGCTATTTGTTTTGGTTTTGTATTTTTGTCCAGCTTGTTCCAAATCTATATCCTGACCTTTGCTGGAAGCTCTAGGGGGCTGGTGTTCTCCCCCCGGACCGTTAGACGGTTCGGGGGTTCTTGAATTTCCAGTGTGGATTTTGATAGGGTTTTTGTTGACCATATAAGTTACCTTTCTTTATTCTGCTATCAGTAAGCGGGCCTCTCTGTGCTAAACCTGGTTCATTTCTGTGTTTGTCATTTCCTCTTACCTCACCGTCATTATTTGTGGGGGGCTTCTATCCAGCTTTGGGGTCCCCTTCTCTGGAGGCAAGAAAGGTCTTTGTTTTCCTCTACTAGGGGTAGCTAGATTCTCCGGCTGGCGCGTGTCATCTAGAATCAACGTAGGAATGATCCCCGGCTACTTCTAGTGTTGGCGTTAGGAGTAGATATATGGTCAACCCAGTTACCACTGCCCTATGAGCTGGATTTTTGTATTCTGCAGACTTCCACGTTCCTCTGAGACCCTCGCCATTGGGGTCATAACAGTTTGCCAGGCCAGTATTAAATGTTTAATGCATTGCAGAAGAGGGATTATAAGAAAGAAGATTCTGAGTTTTTTTTTTTCTCCTTCCCCTTTACCTCAGAGTGGCTATGCTTGCTGCAGACATGAATGTCCAGACCTTGATTACAAGTGTGGACCAGCTGGCTACTCGTGTGCAGGGCATACAAGACTATGTTATCAGAAATCCTAGGTCAGAACCTAAAATACCGATTCCTGAACTGTTTTCCGGAGACAGGTTTAAGTTTAGGAATTTCGTGAATAATTGTAAATTGTTTTTGTCCCTGAGACCCTGTTCATCAGGAGATTCTGCTCAGCAAGTAAAAATTGTTATTTCGTTCTTACGGGGCGACCCTCAGGATTGGGCTTTTTCGCTGGCGCCAGGAGATCCGGCATTGGCTGATCTTGATGCGTTTTTTCTGGCGCTCGGTTTACTTTATGAGGAACCCAATCTTGAGATTCAGGCAGAAAAGGCCTTGCTGTCTATGTCTCAGGGGCAGGACGAGGCTGAAGTGTATTGCCAAAAATTTCGGAAATGGTCCGTGCTGACACATTGGAACGAGTGTGCACTGGCCGCTAATTTTAGAAATGGCCTTTCTGAAGCCATTAAGAATGTTATGGTGGGTTTTCCCATTCCCACAGGTCTGAATGATACTATGGCACTGGCTATTCAAATTGACCGGCGGTTGCGGGAGCGAAAAACCGCAAATTCCCTCATGGTGTTGTCTGAACAGACACCTGATTTAATGCAATGTGATAGAATCCTGACTAGAAATGAGCGGAAAATTCATAGACGCCGGAATGGCTTGTGCTACTACTGTGGTGATTCTACACATGTTATCTCAGCATGCTCTAAACGTATAGCTAAGGTTGTTAGTCCTGTCACCGTTGGTAATTTGCAACCTAAATTTATTCTGTCTGTAACTTTGATTTGCTCACTGTCATCTTATCCTGTCATGGCGTTTGTAGATTCAGGTGCTGCCCTGAGTCTCATGGATCTCTCATTTGCTAAGCGCTGTGGATTTACTCTTGAACCATTAGAAAATCCTATTCCTCTTAGGGGTATTGATGCTACACCATTGGCAGCAAATAAACCGCAGTATTGGACTCAGGTTACCATGTGCATGACTCCTGAACACCGCGAGGTGATACGTTTCCTGGTTTTACATAAAATGCATGATTTGGTCGTTTTAGGGCTGCCATGGTTACAGACCCATAATCCAGTCCTGGACTGGAAGGCTATGTCAGTCTCAAGTTGGGGCTGTCGTGGTATTCATGAGGATTCCCTGCCTGTGTCTATTGCTTCTTCTACGCCTTCGGAAGTTCCGGAGTATTTGTCTGATTATCAGGATGTCTTCAGTGAGTCTGAGTCCAGTGCACTGCCTCCTCATAGGGACTGTGACTGTGCTATAGATTTGATCCCAGGCAGTAAATTTCCTAAGGGAAGACTGTTTAATCTGTCGGTACCTGAACATACCGCTATGCGTTCATATATCAAGGAGTCTCTGGAAAAAGGACATATTCGTCCGTCTTCTTCCCCTCTTGGTGCGGGATTCTTTTTTGTGGCAAAAAAGGACGGATCTTTGAGACCTTGTATTGATTATCGGCTTTTAAATAAGATCACTGTCAAATTTCAGTATCCTTTACCGCTGTTGTCTGACTTGTTTGCCCGGATTAAGGGTGCCAAGTGGTTCACCAAGATAGACCTTCGTGGTGCGTACAACCTTGTGCGCATTAAGCAAGGTGATGAATGGAAAACCGCATTCAATACGCCCGAAGGTCATTTTGAGTACTTGGTGATGCCTTTTGGGCTCTCCAATGCGCCTTCAGTTTTTCAGTCCTTTATGCATGACATTTTCCGGAAGTATCTGGATAAATTTTTGATTGTTTATCTGGATGATATTTTGGTTTTTTCTGATAATTGGGATTCGCATGTGGAGCAGGTCAGGTTGGTCTTTAAAATTTTGCGTGAAAATTCTTTGTTTGTCAAGGGCTCAAAGTGTCTCTTTGGTGTACAGAAGGTTCCCTTTTTGGGGTTCATTTTTTCCCCTTCTGCTGTGGAGATGGACCCAGTCAAGGTCCGAGCTATTCTTGATTGGACTCAGCCCTCGTCAGTTAAGAGTCTTCAGAAGTTCTTGGGCTTCGCTAACTTCTACCGTAGTTTTATCGCTAATTTTTCTAGCATTGTGAAACCTTTGACGGATATGACCAAGAAGGGCTCCGATGTAGCTAACTGGGCTCCTGCTGCCGTGGAGGCTTTCCAGGAGTTGAAACGCCGGTTTACTTCGGCGCCTGTTTTGTGCCAGCCTGACGTCTCACTTCCCTTTCAGGTTGAGGTGGATGCTTCGGAGATTGGGGCAGGGGCCGTTTTGTCGCAGAGAGGCCCTGGTTGCTCTGTTATGAAGCCTTGTGCCTTTTTCTCTAGGAAATTTTCGCCTGCTGAGCGAAATTATGATGTGGGCAATCGGGAGTTGTTGGCCATGAAATGGGCATTTGAGGAGTGGCGTCATTGGCTCGAGGGTGCTAAGCATCGTGTGGTGGTCGTGGTGAGGGTTCGGTGACCCCTCACTAAGGGGGGGGTACTGTTGTGAATTTGCTTTTTGCTCCCTCTAGTGGTTACTAGTTTTTTGACTCTGGTTTTTCTGTCATTCCTTTTATCCGCACCTGGGTCGTTAGTTAGGGGTGTTGCTATATAAGCTCCCTGGACCTTCAGTTCAATGCCTGGCAACGTAGTTATCAGAGCTAGTCTGCTGTGCTCTTGTCTACTGATCCTGGTTCCAGTTATATCAGCTAAGTCTGCCTTTTGCTTTTTGCTATTTGTTTTGGTTTTGTATTTTTGTCCAGCTTGTTCCAAATCTATATCCTGACCTTTGCTGGAAGCTCTAGGGGGCTGGTGTTCTCCCCCCGGACCGTTAGACGGTTCGGGGGTTCTTGAATTTCCAGTGTGGATTTTGATAGGGTTTTTGTTGACCATATAAGTTACCTTTCTTTATTCTGCTATCAGTAAGCGGGCCTCTCTGTGCTAAACCTGGTTCATTTCTGTGTTTGTCATTTCCTCTTACCTCACCGTCATTATTTGTGGGGGGCTTCTATCCAGCTTTGGGGTCCCCTTCTCTGGAGGCAAGAAAGGTCTTTGTTTTCCTCTACTAGGGGTAGCTAGATTCTCCGGCTGGCGCGTGTCATCTAGAATCAACGTAGGAATGATCCCCGGCTACTTCTAGTGTTGGCGTTAGGAGTAGATATATGGTCAACCCAGTTACCACTGCCCTATGAGCTGGATTTTTGTATTCTGCAGACTTCCACGTTCCTCTGAGACCCTCGCCATTGGGGTCATAACAGTACCCCAACAGTGAGAGGAAGAGGAGATGAAGTGGAGCCAGAGAACAGAACACTGAAGGAGCCTTCAGAAAGATAGGAGGAGAACCAGGAGAGAGCAGTGTCCTTAATGCCTAGTGACTGGAGCCTAGAGAGTAGGAGGGTGGTCAACAGTGTCGAAAGCTGCAGAGAGGTCGAGAAGAATGAGCAGAGTGGTCACCGTTACATTTTGCTGTCAGAAGGTCATTGGTCACCTTGATGAGTGCAGTTTCTGTCGAATGTAGGGGTGGAAACCAGACTGTGAAGGGTCTAGGAGGGAGTGAGTGGAGAGGTAACGGGTAAGGTGGGAGTAGACCATGCGCTCAAAGAGTTTAGAGATGAAGGGGAGATTGGAGACCGGTCTGTAGTTATTTGTGCAGGATGGGTCGAGGGTGGGTTTCCTTAGTAATGGAGTAATGATCGAGTGTTTGAAGGAGGAGGGGAAAATGCCAGAGGAGAGGGAGAGATTATAGATTGTAGTTAGGTGAGTTGTGACGACTGGAGAGAGAGACTGGAGGAGGTGTGAAGGAATGAGGTCGGTGGTGCATGTAGTCGGACGAGAAGAAGAGAGAAGCTTGGAGACTTCTTCTGTGATGGGATCGGATGTGGAGAGTGAGCCAAGGGAGATGCAGGGACGGATAGGAGTCACTGCACTTGGTGTCTTGGAGCGGATTTCCTGACGGATATTATCTATTTTCTCTATAAAGTGGGAGGCTAGGTCATCAGCACACATGTCTGTGATAGGGTCTTGTGCTTTTGGCCTGAGGAGGGAGTGAAAGGTGTCAAAAAGTTTCTTGGGGTTGTTGGATAGTGAGGAGATCAGAGTGGTGAAGTAGGTCTGTTTGGCAAGGTGAAGACAGAGTTATAGATCCTTAACATAAATTTGAAGTGTATAAAGTCTTCTGGTGTGCGTATTTTCCTCCATAAGCGTTCAGCACACCTAGAGCATCGCTGGAGAAATCGGGTTTGCGATGTGAGCCAGGGCTGTTTCACTCTGCGTTTGGAGGTTCTGAGGGTGAGGGGAGCTACTTGGTCAAGGGTGCTTCTAAGAGTGTCATTGAAATGATGTACAGCCAGATTAGGACAAGAAAAAGAAGAGATTTGGGACAATGATGAGTGTAGGGAGTCTAATAGTGCGTGAGGATTAATGGCATGTAGATTTATGAATGTGTGGTAGGTAGGAGAGTGCTGGGGTGGGCAAGGAATTGTGAGTGTGAAGGATAGAATGTTGTGGTCAGAGAGGGGAAGCGGTGAGTTATCTAGGCAGGAGATTGAACAGAGCAGGACAAAGACCAGTTCCAGGGTGTTACTGTCTTTGTGTGTTTCAGAGGCTGAGAGCTGTGAGAGGCCTAGAGAAGTGGTTAATGATAGGAGCTGGGATGCAGATGTGGAAGTGGGGCTGTTAATGGGGATGTTGAAGTCTCCCAGGATAAGGGTTGGTAGTTCTGAGGACATGAAGTGTGGCAGCCAGGCAGAGAAATGGTCCAGGAAGTGGGTGGGTGAGCTTGGGGGCTGGTATATGACCGCTACTCTGAGGGAGAGGGGACGATAGAGCCTGATGGTGTGGACCTCAAAAGAAGGGAATGAGAGTGATGGAGCTGGAGGGATAACCTGGGAGGAGTATGCCTACTCCACCACCATGTCTGTTTGTGGGTCTCGGGGAATGTGAGAATTGAAGCCACCATGGGAAATGGCAGCAGTGCAGACAGTGTCAGAATCCTGAATCCAGGTTTCCGTGAGGGCCAACAGATTAAGAGAGTTTTTTAGAAACTAATTGTGTAGGAAAGGCAGCTTGTTACATATAGACCGTGGATTCCAAAGGGCACAATTAAAAGAAGGAGATGAAGGAGTGCAATTAATATTAGTAAGATTATTAAGGTTTCGATGTGAGGTAGAGTAGGGGTTGAGGTTGGTGGATGGTGGACCAGGGTTGGGGGAGATGTCCCCTGAAATCAGTAGGAGTAGGAAGATAACAAGCAAGTAATTTTTGGAATTGTATGAAGTTTTTTTGTGCAGTGTGTTTGGGCAAGATGGGCTGAGGTTTTCAGGAAGGTGAGAAGTGCATGGGAGCTGTACATGGGAGAGGGAAGTATAGAGGGGCTGATGTATATGATTTGTGATGGAGGGGGGATTGGGCGGAGAATATGGACTGCAAGGGAACATAGGAAGATAGGAATAAAGCACATGGATAAAAGGGAGAGCAGAGTGCGGGTTACCTGACTCCTGCCCTGACTAACTGCCATGGAATAGCTGCTGTATCACGACGCTTAGCTTCGTGACGTTTTGCTTCTGGGATGCTTGCGTGTACCCCCACATGCGTGCACCCCTAAGGATGTTTCTAAATTTATAGTCCAGACTGCTGGGTCAGAAGAGATGGATTGTGGGAACTGGTTGGGGATAATTTGGCAGCTGGGGCCAGCACACCAGGTTTTTTTTTTTTAGATGATCAAAGACATTCAGCCTGGTAACATCTATTTTAACACCTTCCACCATATAAGATCTACACTGATCCCAGTCATGGATATGCAACAGTGAGTATTAAGTACAATGCACCAAATTAATTATACCAATGAAGTAGCAGGCACCTTCTATATGTTTCTAGATGGTAAAGCGGCAGATGACAGACAGCAGACAGCAAGCAGAGGTGGGAAGTTGTACCATTAGAGTCTATTGCAGCAGGAGATCAGACAGCAAGCAGAGGTGGGAAGTTGTACTATTAGAGTCTATTGCAGCAGGAGATCAGACAGCAAGCAGAGGTGGGAAGTTGTACCATTAGAGTTAAGGTATTTACCAAAAGGGATGTTAGTCAAACGATTCTCTGTCGATATGTTTTTAAGCTGCTCTATATTATAACCATTTGAGAAATAACCCCCTTGGTAAATATTATAAAAAAGATCACAAAATAAAAGGTATATATATATATATATATATATATATATATATATATATATATATATATATATATATATGTATATATATATATATATATATATATATATATATATATATATATATATATATATATATATATATATGGATTTAAAGCAAACAAACGATTACTCGGGAAAGCAGTGGGAATAAAATAGGAGCGAAAGCTGAACATTTGACCCGGTGAAAGATGGTTTATAGAACCCTTTCCCAATTCTCAAGAACCACCTTAAAACTGGTACAAGGTATTAGCCATCCATTATTGTAACCAGAAAGGTGTGGTATTAGTATGCCATGTGCTGATTTATGTTTTATATTGATGTATGAGCTGCACATACTGCACTGAGCAATTCTTTCTTAATAAAAATCAGTTTTATTTCGGCACTATTGTATAGTAGTGCTTGAAGAAGGTTTTCTTGGAATAATAAAATGGCTACAAAAGAATTATCTGTATCTGACAAAATGAAACTTGAACTGGAAGAAATCTTCCTTGATAAAAGGGATAGTCTGAAAATACTTAGATTTTTTTCATTTTTAATCACCTGTGTAGATTCACATGTACCGGTAGTTCTACAATTGCTTAACTAAATTATTTATTCTGAGCCTAAAGGGAATCCATCCCCAAAAAACGAATTAGCTGACTGTGTAGACTATGAGAATACAAGAAATTCTATACATTTATTAAATACTAGATGGTGGCCCGATTCTAATGCATCGGGTATTCTAGAATATGTATGTATGTATATAGCAGCCACATAGTATATAGCACAGGCCATGTAGTATATAGGAGTACTATGTGGCCTGTGGTATATACCATGTGGCTGTTATACATTACACCGGGTATATATTATATACACACTATGTATACATATATACACCCCTCCCCTAAACAGTACAGATAATGGCCGGTATACACCACCTCCCCCCTGCAGTGTCCGCACATTATTTACACCGCCGTGCACAAGCTGCGCCATCTCTCCATGTAATCTCACCCACACATAGGCCCACCTCCCGGGCCTCCTCTGCCAGAAAATGGCGCCGGTTCGGGGCTGCTCTCCAGGCCCCCGGTATTTCTCTTCGTACTCGGTACCTACTAAGTGTCTGGTGCACATGTAAGCAGCACGGGAGCTCCTCGGTGAGGAGAAGCCGTCATCCTCACTCCGACGGTGCGCCACCGGTGGCCGCTTTCCAACCCGTCCGACAGGGCCTGCCAAGGAGATCCGGAACCACGAAAGTTGCGCAGCGTTGCTGGCCGGATACATAGCTGCAAACGTAAGTGCTCTATTCACGACGATGATCAGCGCAAATGGCATAGCTACGACGGCTACGTGATGGATCAAAGGACTGGGCCGTCGCTGATTGGTCATGGCTGATTTGCGGCGACCAATCAGCGACTTGGATTCCATGACAGACAGAGGCCGTGACCAATGAATATCCGGGACAGACAGACGGAAGTACCCCTTAGACAATTATATAGTAGAAAAGCGCTCCTGTATTTAAATACACTCTTAAAGTGATATAAAAATGAGACTGGAAGTGCTCTGGGAAGGACATAGCACTTCCACTGCATTAGCTCCCAGCTCCATTCTCGGCCTAAAACTGCACATGGCTAGGTAATTGACAGTTAGTTAGTATTGATGCAACAGGTCAATCCCCATGAACTTTAAACATTTTTCCACATTACAACCACAAACTTAAATGTTTTTTTAATCTGTATTTTATGTAATATACCAATAAGAAGCAACAATTATTTGTTAAGTATAAAGGAAATTATACATTTTTTTTAATTATTTTAAAAATATGAAAATAAAGTAAAATATGAAAATTATACACCTCAACATTGAAATTGCAACATCAAGAAGGAAAACTTGTGGAATTATGGAAATCACAGAACTAATAGACATGTAGATGAAATGCAAATACAGTAAAAAAGGAAACAACATTTTCAAAACATCTCGATTTATTCAGTGTTGAGTATAAGCTCCACACACAGAAATACACGCACTTACACGCCTTGGCATGCTATAAGTAAGGTTTCTAATGGTTGTTTGAGGAATGCTCTGCCACACTGCCTGCACTTGGGAAAGTAAATCATCAGAAGCCTCTGCTGGCAGCTCCCTTTACAATTGTGCATGTGTTAGCAGCGAAGAAGTAGTAGGATTCCTCCAACCAACACCCAATGTGCATTTCAGAAATGCTTTGTCAGTGGCATTACTTGTTCTTTATGGGATTTACTTTTCAGGGAATTATTTGTTGGCACTCCAATCTTGAAGAACTTATGAACCATTGACACTTGATGCTGTACTTTTTCAATGGCCACATGATATGTTCTTAAGCATACATATTCTCATACATATTGAGTGATTGATGTCAATTTATTATTTGCTGACTTACCCTTCAACTTATTTTTATGTCTGTCTTATTGGCTACATACATTTTTTTAGTTATATTCAATAAAAACTTATTTTAACTTTTTTTTATAATCATTTCCATCCCTGAACATTTTTTGGTTCTTGATTTCTCACCCAATCTGAGAGCTGTAGAGGTAGAAAACGTGATTTCAGCTATGTGTCTGTAGTTTTGTATCAGAGGATTATCGCTAGAGAACTAGTAAACCTGCTGCCATGTACTCCTAATCTTCACCACTGATAGGCAACTTTCTATTTATGTGCAGAGCACACAGAAAGCTGCAAATCAGGGTTGGGAGCTCAACAGTCAGAGAGCTGGAAGATTTGCAGCAGATAAAACTGTGACTTTATCAAAACTGCAGCAAGCAGCCGAATAAGTGACATATCACTGTAATAAGGGTCTCTATCCCTACACCATACTGCTTTCAGAAGTTATAGAAAAAACTTGATGACAGATTCCATTTTTAGCAGACAATATAGTTTAGAATAGATGCTTTCGAAGTTAGGCCAATGACTATTCCTCTAAAGCTGCATAAACATTTGTATTTGTCAGAAAGTCTATATATTTTACATGTAGGATTAGCTGCAATTTTTGTTGCATTACTGTTGCAAAAAGGAATGAATTATGTGAAAAGATCTGACATATTTGAATATCCACAACACATGTTGAGTTTGAGGGGCACTTCAATCCTTTATTGGATGCCCCCTGACTGGCGTGACCGGTTTAGAAGGGGTTAAAGCTTGAGTCCCAATATTCCCTGCTTTTCCTTATCTCCTCCCTTCCTGTTTGTCATGATCGCAACCCCCCCTTTTTCCTCCTACCTTTGTGCCCCCTTATAAATGATGTCCCAGCCTATTCCTGCCTCTCTCCTCACAGCGGTGGGCCCCGGAGGCTGCGTTGTAGCACCCTCCCTCCCTTACCTCTTATTTGTTCACTGTGTTTTGATTTATTTGTGGTTATTGGTATTTAAGTCACAGCGGCGGTCAATTTGTTATACCATAAGAGTTTTGTATGTACGAAGTCAGACTTGTGCTGGGAGTCCGGCTAGGCATATCAATTTGTACCTGTCCAGCTGGCCAATTGTGCCTTACCGGTTGTTTGATACTTATGTGCTGTGCACGCCCCTTTCGCTGTGACCGACCTTCATCCATTAAAAGAAAAAAAGTGTTTGGCTTGAATATGTGTCTTGTCTTTTATTACATGGCACACTTCAGGTAAAAATATGGTTTTGTGGGTCTCACCAGTCATGTGTGAGAAAAATCTGCAACGTGTAGTTGAGATTGAAGGGGTAAGGTTTCTCCTTGTGGAGAGTGACATACCAGCTCTGGCTTGTCACTCTCCACAAGGAGAAACGTTGCCCCTTAGACCCCAGTCCAGAGCCTCTCACCTAGCCAAATCAGTTCTCATGCTTCGCACTGACGAGGGCCAACAGCCCGAAACACCGTGTCTGCGAATTGAGATACTGATTGGGCTTTTATCCTAAGTCATATTGCACGACTCGTTAAAGGGTTGATTGTGACTTGTAGGATCGCTACTTCCAACAGGTGGCGCTATAGAGTTCAAGTCCTCTTTTTCTCTGAAAAGGCAATTTCCACGCTAGTTGAGATTGGTTAGTTTTCATTTGCTTTGCTGCTACTATTTCATGCTGCAGATTTATTCCTGGAAAATCTGCTCATAAAATAGTGCAAATGTGCAGTCACCCTAAAAGTTCATATAAATACATTATATACACTTATCCAAGAGTGAATGGGTTTTATTGGCGAGAAGTAAGGGCGCTAGACTTTTCTTCTCCGTGGCCTTCGCTCCTCAGACCTATGCAAACCTGAACAGTACATTCAATACAGATTTTTTGGCTAGATTTGTGGGCAGATAAGTGAATTAAATTTGAACAAATACTATAAATCAGTTCTTTCTGGCGATCGTTCACGGATTTGTAGCTGATTTTCCAACTCAATTGAATTTATTTATTTTTAAGTTTCTGTTGAATCACCCTGCAAAATCAATGCCTGGTTTTCATTAGTTGATATTAAGTAAATTTTAATTGAAAGTTACTTTTATCATCTTCAAGTTTATTTCAGTAAGCATTTTGGAGTTTTCTTACTTTAACTTAAGGGTACCAACTAGATAAAAGCGAATGTTTTGAAATTTGAATTTGTTATGTCATTATATTGTCCCCAAAACTTTGATTCATAGTGAATAAATTCATGCAAATTTAATACTGGAAAACTTGTAATTGCTCATAAAATACACATGGGGGAGAGGAGAAACAGCCTTGCTGACCATAAGAACTTACACCTTACAGGTGAGAAATAGAGGACCCCACTGACAATAAGTGCTTATACTCTGCAGAAGAGAGAAAGGACCCAGCTGATGATAAGAGCTTACACTCTACAGGAGAGAGTTCCCTGCTGACCATAAGTGCTGACACTACAGGAGAGAGAGGATCCTGCTGACCATAAGAGCTTACACTCTAAAGGAGAGAGAGGACCCTGCTGACCATAGGAGCTTACACTCTACAGGAGAGAGAGGACCCTGCTGACCATAGGAGCTTACACTCTAAAGGAGAGAGAGGACCCTGCTGACCATAGGAGCTTACACTCTACAGGAGAGAGAAGACCCTGCTGACCATAGGAGCTTACACTCTAAAGGAGAGAGAGGACCCTGCTGACCATAGGAGCTTACACTCTACAGGAGAGAGAGGACCCTGCTGACCATAGGAGCTTACACTCTAAAGGAGAGAGAGGACCCTGCTGACCATAGGAGCTTACACTCTACAGGAGAGAGAGGACCCTGCTGACCATAGGAGCTTACACTCTACAGGAGAGAGAGGACCCTGCTGACCATAAGAGCTTACACTCTACAGGAGAGAGAGGACCCTGCTGACCATAAGAGCTTACACTCTAAAGGAGAGAGAGGACCCTGCTGACCATAGGAGCTTACACTCTAAAGGAGAGAGAGGATCCTGCTGACCATAGGAGCTTACACTCTACAGGAGAGAGAGGATCCTGCTGACCATAAGAGCTTACACTCTACAGGAGAGAGAGGACCCTGCTGACCATAAGAGCTTACACTCTACAGGAGAGAGAGGACCCTGCTGACCATAAGAGCTTACACTCTACAGGAGAGAGAAGAACCTGCTGACCATAAGAGCTTACACTCTATATGAGAGAGAGAGAGGACCCTGCTGACCATAAGAACTTACACTCTACAGGAGAGAGAGGACCCTGCTGACCATAGGAGCTTACACTCTACAGGAGAGAGAGGATCCTGCTGACCATAAGAGCTTACACTCTACAGGAGAGAGAAGACCCTGCTGACCATAAGAGCTTTACACTCTATATGAGAGAGAGAGAGGACCCTGCTGACCATAAGAACTTATACTTTACAGGAGAGAGAGGACCCTGCTGACCATAAGAGCTTACACTCTACAGGAGAGAGAGGACCCTGCTGACCATAAGAGCTTACACTCTACAGGAGAGAGAGGATCCTGCTGACCATAAGAGCTTACACTCTACAGGAGAGAGAAGACCCTGCTGACCATAGGAGCTTACACTCTACAGGAGAGGATCCTGCTGACCATAAGAACTTACACTCTACAGGAGAGAGAGGACCCTGCTGACCATAGGAGCTTACACTCTACAGGAGAGAGAGGACCCTGCTGACCATAAGAACTTACACTCTACAGGAGAGAGAGGACCCTGCTGACCATAAGAGCTTACACTTTACAGGAGAGAGGGCACCATTGACTATAAGAGCTTACAATCTACAGGCGATAGAGAAAGGACCCCGTTGACCATAAAAGCTTATGCCTAAAGCCCCCGTCACACTAAGCGAGGTCGCTAGCGAGATCGCTGCTGAGTCACAAGTTTTGTGACGCAGCAGTGACCTCAGTAGCGATCTCGCTATGTTTGACACGTAGCAGCGACCAGGCCCCTGCTGTGAGATCGCTGGTCGTGTCGGAATGGCCTGGACCTTTTTTTGATCGTTGAGGTCCCGCTGGGTAGCACACAACGCTGTGTTTGACACCTTACCAACGACCTCGTTGACTACAACGTCACACAGGATGTCCCTCATCGAGGTCTGAATTGTCATAATAGCTGCCATGTGACAGAGTCACAACGACCAACGACATTGTTCTACAGGTCGCTACAGGTCGCCGCATCACTGCTGCGTCGTTGGGAAGATCTCACCAGCGACCACATAGCGACGCAGCAACGATCCCTGACAGGTCGTATCGTTGTCGGGATCGCTTTAGCGTCGCTAAGTGTGACGGGGCCTTTAGAGGCAAGAAAGGGAGTAACCCATTGAGCATAGGAGCTTACACACTACAGGAGAGAGTGGACCCTGCTGACCATAAGAACTTACAATTTACAGGCAAGAGAGGAAAAATCCTTTTGACCATTTTACAAGCGAGACTGAGGACCCTACTTTCCAATAACCAGCGTGTACCTTATCCTCCATTCTGTTGGTGTACTGTGCAGAATGCCCTCATTTCATCCATACTTAAGTGTTAAATTAATTACATTAATCATTATTATTCAGTATTTATTCTTAAATTGTTTACTACTATCACCCCTTTAAGCTGATTTTGGATGAAATTTGGGCAGTTCTGTGTTATAAATTTTGATTCTAGCATGCTGCTATATAATATATGATTACCTTCAAGTCAAATGTATGTTACCTCCCATCTCCAGCACCTTTTTCCTGTTGAGAGTTCTATCTGTCATTATGTTTACATTTTTTTATGAATATATCATTAAATATTTAAAAAAAAATGTATTAGTCGTATTTCACATCTATAGGTTTCTTTGTCCGAATGGTCACACAACAATCTTGAATGTATTGTGTATGCTAGTTTTCTATACATAACTGAGAATGCAGAGATTGCTGTCAAACACTAAATAGGACCACCTACTGGACTCATGTGCATACAAACTGCAGGGATTTCAATGAATGAAATATAAGTTATACTGAATCTTTTCCACCAAATGTATACGTCATTCTGCTCATTGTCTCCATCTCTATACTGTGCTGCCCACAGACCAGACTGCATGTACAACATGACAGGTTCCCCTTAGCAGCAGGGAAGGTGCTGAATCTAAAGCAGGTGTCATCTGTGTTATCCACAAACTACGTGCTCTCATCACAATCCCACCAATTAAATCCTATTGCCCCTTTCCTCATAGGTTATGTTCACATAATGCTTTGCATTTCGTCATTTGCTGCAATTTTCAAAACTTTCACCCTGATTTTTTGAAAATGAAAGGTATACATAGTACATGAAGATAACCAAATATATACAGTTGAAACTAGACGTTTACATCTATATATAAGAGGCATCGTGATCACTCGCTAACCCCGCCCCCTGCACAGTAGCTCCGCCCCCCACCCCATTACCACACACAATCCCGCCCCCACCACATTACCACACACAATCCACACCACATCAACACACACAATCCCGCCCCCCACAAATCTCGCCCCCCCACCACATCACCACACATAATCCCGCCCCTTCAACACATCACCACATATAATCCCGCCCCTAACACATCACTACACAATCCCGCCTCCCCAACACATCACCACACATAATCCCACCCCCACACCCCATTACCACACATAATCCCACCCAACTACCACATCACCACACATAATCCCGCCACCCCATCACATTACTACACATAATCCCGCCCCCACCACATTACCACATTACCACACATCCCGCCCCCCCACCACATCACCACACACAATCCCGCCCCCCACCACATCACCACACGAAATCCCACCACCCACATTACCACACATAATCCCGCCCCCCCACCACATTACCACACATAATCCCGCCCCCCCACCACATTACCACACATAATCCCACCCCCCACCACATTACCACACATAATCTCGCCCCCCCACACATTACCACACATAATCCCGCCCCCACCACATTACCACACATAATCCCGCCCCCCACCACATTACCACACATAATCCCGCCCCCCCACCACTTCACCACACGTAATCCTGCCACATTACCACACATAATCCGTCCCCCCCACCACATTACCACACATAATCCCGCCCCCCCACCCCATCACCACACATAATCCCACCCCCACCACATCACCACACATAATCCGGCCCCCCACCACATTACCACACATAATCCCGCCCCCCACCCCATTTCCACACATAGTCCCGCCCCCACCCCATTTCTACACATAATCCCGCCCCCACCCCATTTCCACACATAATCCCGCCCCCCACCACATTACTACACATAATCCCGCCCCCCACCACATTACCACACATAATCCTGCCCCCCACATTACCACACATAATCCCGCCCCCTACCACATTACCACACATAATCCTGCCCCCACCACATTACCACACATAATCCTGCCCCCACCACATTACCACACATAATCCCACCCCCCAACCACATTACCACACATAATCCCGCCCCCCCCACATTACCACACATAACCCCGCCCCCACCACATTGTCATACATAATCCCACCCCCACCACATTACCACACATAATCCCGCCCTCCCACCACATTACCACACATAATCCCGCCCCCATCACATCACCACACATAATCCAGCCACCCCACCACATCACCACACATAATCCCGCCCCCCACTCCATCACCACACATAATCCCGCCCCCCACTGCATTACTACAGATAATCCCACCCCCCACCGCATTACCACACATAATCCCGCCCCCCACCACATTACCACAGATAATCCCGTCCCCCACCACATTACCACACATAATCCCACCCCCAACCACATTACCACACATAATCCCGCCCCCCACATTACCACACATAACCCCGCCCCCACCACATTGTCATACATAATCCCACCCCCCACCACATTACCACAGATAATCCCGCCCCCCCACCACATTACCACACATAATCCCGCCCCCCATCACAGCACCACACATAATCCAGCCACCCTACCACATCACCACACATAATCCCGCCCCCCACCCCATCACCACACATAATCCCGCCCCCCACCCCATCACCACACATAATCCCGCCCCCACCACATTACCACACATAATCCCACCCCCCATCACATTACCACACATAATCCCGCCCCCACCACATTACTACACATAATACCGCCCCCCCACCCCATCACTACACATAGTCCCGCCCCCCACCCCATTTCCACACATAATCCCGCCCCCAACACATCACCACACTATTGTTATTAACTTCATTTTAAGTTAATTTACCACCTGCATGAGCGCTATTGAATGTTGTCATTATTTACTTTAGTTTAATCACCAGCAGCGTTAATTAGATAGCAATGAGCGTGCCGAGCGTTAGCTGGCTGGAAACATCTAGTACACTATATAAACAGACACATATATATGTTTTTCTCAATATCTGACATGAAATCAGAATAAATCTTTCCCACTTTAGGTCAATTAGGATTATCATAATTATTAACCCCTTTCTGACATCTGACGTACTATCCCGTCGAGGTGGGGTGGGCCCGTATGACCGCCGACGGGATAGTACGTCATCACCGATCAGCGGCGCTCACGGGGGGAGCGCGGCCGATCGCGGCCGGGTGTCAGCTGCATATCGCAGCTGACATCCGGCACTATGTGCCAGGAGCGGTCACGGACCGCCCCCGGCACATTAACCCCCGGCACACCGCGATCAAACATGATCGCAGTGTACCGGCGGTATAGGGAAGCATCGCGCAGGGAGGGGGCTCCCTGCGGGCTTCCCTGAGACCCCCGGAGCAACGCGATGTGATCGCGTTGCTCTGAGGGTCTCCTACCTCCCTCCTCGCCGCAGGTCCCGGATCCAAGATGGCCGCGGCATCCGGGTCCTGCAGGGAGGGAGGTGGCTTACCGAGTGTCTGCTCAGGGCAGACGCTTGGTAAGCCTGCAGCCCTGCACAGCAGATCGTCGATCTGGCAGAGTGCTGTGCACACTGCCAGATCAATGATCTGTGATGTCCCCCCCTGGGACAAAGTAAAAAAGTAAAAAAAAAATTTTTCCACATGTGTAAAAAAAAAAAAAAAAAAATTCCTAAATAAATAATAATAAAAAAATATATATTATTCCCATAAATACATTTCTTTATCTAAATAAAAAAAACAAAACAATAAAAGTACACATATTTAGTATCGCCGCGTCCGTAACGACCCAACCTATAAAACTGCCCCACTAGTTAACCCCTTCAGTAAACACCGTAAGAAAAAAAAAAAAAAAACGAGGCAAAAAACAACGCTTTATTACCATACCGCCGAACAAAAAGTGGAATAACACACGATCAAAAAGACTGATATAAATATCCATGGTACCGCTGAAAACGTCATCTTGTCCCGCAAAAAACAAGCCACCATACAGCATCATCAGCAAAAAAATAAAAAAGTTATAGTCCTGAGAATAAAGCGATACCAAAATAATTATTTTTTCTATATTTTAGTTTTTATCGTATAAAAGCGCCAAAACATAAAAAAATGATATAAATGAGATATCGCTGTAATCGTACTGACCCGACGAATAAAACTGCTTCATCAATTTTACCAAACGCGGAACGGTATAAACGCCTCTCCCAAAAGAAATTCATGAATAGCAGGTTTTTGGTCATTCTGCCTCACAAAAATCGGAATAAAAAGCGATCAAAAATGGTCACGTGTCCGAAAATGTTACCAATAAAAACGTCAACTCGTCCCGCAAAAAACAAGACCTCACATGACTCTGTGGAGCAAAATGTGGAAAAATTATAGGTCTCAAAATGTGGAGACGCAAAAACTTTTTTGCTATAAAAAGCGTCGCTGGTTTCACACTTGCGTTTTTGTCTGCAGCGTTTTTTGCACAAAAAAACGCATGCGTTTTGTCCCTATATTTAACATTGAAAACGCATGCATTTTTTTTTGTACGCGTTTGGTCGCGTTTTCAAACGCATGCGGTTTTTTTCTGCATGCGTTCATTTTCAGAAATACAACCTGCAGTATTTTCTTGCGTTTTTAAGCACATGCGTTTGTTTGCGTTAAAAACGCATGCATTTTTATCGAAAAAAAACAGAAAACACACTGAAAAGCCACCCACCACCATCAAGGTGATAAAGGGATCCAAACCCTAACTCTACCCCTAACCTCACCCCTAACCGTTTAATTAATATTTTCTGACAGTCATAGTGCCACGTATTTCAGTGCCACGTATTTCAGTGCCACGTATTTCAGTGCCACGTATTTCAGTGCCACGTATTTCAGTGCCACGTATCACGTATTTCAGTGCCACGTGTTTCAGTGCCACATATTTCAGTGCCACGTATCACGTATTTCAGTGCCACATATTTTAGTACCACGTATTTCAGTGCCACGTATTTAAGTGCCACGTATTTCAGTGCCACGTATTTCAGTGCCACGTATTTCAGTGCCACGTATTTCAGTGCCACGTATTTCAGTGCCACGTATCACATATTTCAGTGCCACGTATTTCAGTGCCACGTATTTCAGTGCCACGTATTTCAGTGCCACGTATCACATATTTCAGTGCCACGTATTTCAGTGCCACGTATTTCAGTGCCACGTATTTCAGTGCCACGTATTTCAGTGCCACGTATTTCAGTGCCACGTATCACGTATTTCAGTGCCACGTGTTTCAGTGCCACGTATTTAAGTGCCACGTATCACGTATTTCAGTGCCACGTATTTCAGTGCCACGTATTTCAGTGCCACGTATCACATATTTCAGTGCCACGTGTTTCAGTGCCACGTATTTCAGTGCCACGTATTTCAGTGCCACGTATTTCAGTGCCACGTATCACATATTTCAGTGCCACGTATTTCAGTGCCACGTATTTCAGTGCCACGTATTTCAGTGCCACGTATCACATATTTCAGTGCCACGTATTTCAGTGCCACGTATTTCAGTGCCACGTATTTCAGTGCCACGTATTTCAGTGCCACGTATTTCAGTGCCACGTATCACGTATTTCAGTGCCACGTGTTTCAGTGCCACGTATTTAAGTGCCACGTATCACGTATTTCAGTGCCACGTATTTCAGTGCCACGTATTTCAGTGCCACGTATCACATATTTCAGTGCCACGTGTTTCAGTGCCACGTATTTAAGTGCCACGTATCACGTATTTCAGTGCCACGTATTTCAGTGCCACGTATTTCAGTGCCACGTATTTCAGTGCCACATATTTCAGTCACGTTTAGGGTTAGGGTTAGGGGTAGGGTTAGGGTTAGGGCTAGGGTTGGAGGTAAAGTTAGGGTTAGGGTTTGGATTACATTTACGTTTGGATTAGGGTTGGGATTAGAATTATGGGTGTGTCAGGGCTAGGGGTGTGGTTAGGGTTACCGTTGGGATTAGGGTTAGGGGTGTGTTTGGGTTAGGGTTTCAGGTAGAATTGGGGAGTTTCCACTGTCCAGGCACATCAGGGGCTCTCCAAGCGCGACATGGCGTCCAATCTCAATTCCAGCCAATTCTGCGTTGAAAAAGTAAAACAGTGCTCCTTCCCTTCCGAGCTCTCCCGTGCGCCCAAAAAGGGGTTTACCCCAACATATGTATTATCAGCGTACTCGGGACAAATTGAACAACAACTTCTGGGGTCCAAGTTCTCTTGTTATCCTTAGGAAAATAAAAATTTGGGGGGCTAAAAATCATTTTTGTGGGAAAAAAAAAGATGTTTTATTTTCACGGCTCTGCATTATAAACTGTAGTGAAACACTTGGGGGTTCAAAGTTCTCACAACACATCTAGATAAGTTCCTTGGGAGGTCTAGTTTCCAATATGGGGTCACTTGTGGGGGGTTTGTACTGTTTGGGTACATCAGGGGCTCTGCAAATGCAACGTGACGGCTGCTGACCAATCCATTTAAGTCTGCATTCCAAATGGCGCTCCTTCCCTTCCGAGCTCTGTCATGCACCCAAACAGTGGTTCCCCCCCACATATGGGGTATCAGCGTACTCAGGACAAATTGGACAACAACTTTTGGGGTCTAATTTATCCTGTTACCCTTGTGAAAATACAAAACTGGGGGCTAAAAAATCATTTTTGTGAAAAAAAAAAGAATTTTTATTTTCACGGCTTTGCGCTATAAACTTTAGTGAAACACTTGGGGGTTCAAAGTTCTCAAAACACATCTAGATAAGTTCCTTGGGAGGTCTAGTTTCCAATATGGGGTCACTTGTGGGGGGTTTGTACTGTTTGGGTACATCAGGGGCTCTGCAAATGCAACGTGACGGCTGCTGACCAATCCATTTAAGTCTGCATTCCAAATGGCGCTCCTTCCCTTCCGAGCTCTGTCATGCGCCCAAACAGTGGTTCCCCCCCACATATGGGGTATCAGCGTACTCAGGACAAATTGGAAAACAAATTTTGGGGTCCAATTTATTCTGTTACCCTTGTAAAAATACAAAGCTGGGTGCTAAAAAATCATTTTTGAGAAAAAAAATAAAAATTATTTTCACGGCTCTGCGTTATAATCTGTAGTGAAACACTTGGGGGTTCAAAGCTCTCAAAACACATCTAGATAAGATCCTTAGGGGGTCTACTTTCCAAAATGGTGTCACTTGTAGGGAGTTTCAATGTTTAGGCACATCAGGGGCTCTCCAAACGCAACATGGCGTCCCATCTCAATTCCAGTCAATTTTGCATTGAAAAGTCAAATGGCGCTCCTTCCCTTCCAAGCTCTGCCATGCGCCCAAACAATGGTTTACACCCACATATGGGGTATCAGCGTACTCAGGACAAATTGGCCAACATTTTTTGGGGTCCAATTTCTTCTCTTACCCTTGGGAAAATAAAAAATTGGGGGCAAAAAGATCATTTTTGTGAAAAAATATGATTTTTTATTTTTACGGCTCTGCATTATAAACTTCTGTGAAGCACTTGGTGGGTCAAAGTGCTCACCACACATCTAGATAAGTTCCTTAGGGGGTCTACTTTCCAAAATGGTGTCACTTGTAGGGAGTTTCAATGTTTAGGCACATCAGGGGCTCTCCAAACGCAACATGGCGTCCCATCTCAATTCCAGTCAATTTTGCATTGAAAAGTCAAATGGCGCTCCTTCCCTTCCAAGCTCTGCCATGCGCCCAAACAATGGTTTACACCCACATATGGGGTATCATCGTACTCAGGACAAATTGGCCAACATTTTTTGGGGTCCAATTTCTTCTCTTACCCTTGGGAAAATAAAAAATTGGGGGCGAAAAGATCATTTTTGTGAAAAAATATGATTTTTTATTTTTACGGCTCTGCATTATAAACTTCTGTGAAGCACTTGGTGGGTCAAAGTGCTCACCACACATCTAGATAAGTTCCTTAGGGGGTCTACTTTCCAAAATGGTGTCACTTGTAGGGAGTTTCAATGTTTAGGCACATCAGGGGCTCTCCAAACGCAACATGGCGTCCCATCTCAATTCCAGTCAATTTTGCATTGAAAAGTCAAATGGCGCTCCTTCCCTTCCAAGCTCTGCCATGCGCCCAAACAATGGTTTACACCCACATATGGGGTATCATCGTACTCAGGACAAATTGCACAACATTTTTTGGGGTCCAATTTCTTCTCTTACCCTTGGGAAAATAAAAAATTGGGGGCGAAAAGATCATTTTTGTGAAAAAATATGATTTTTTATTTTTACGGCTCTGCATTATAAACTTCTGTGAAGCACTTGGTGGGTCAAAGTGCTCACCACACATCAAGATAAGTTCCTTAGGGGGTCTACTTTCCAAAATGGTGTCACTTGTAGGGGGTTTCAGTGTTTAGGCACATCAGGGGCTCTCCAAACGCAACATGGCGTCCCATCTCAATTCCAGTCAATTTTGCATTGAAAAGTCAAATGGCGCTCCTTCCCTTCCAAGCTCTGCCATGCGCCCAAACAATGGTTTACACCCACATATGGGGTATCATCGTACTCAGGACAAATTGCACAACATTTTTTGGGGTCCAATTTCTTCTCTTACCCTTGGGAAAATAAAAAATTGGGGGCAAAAAGATCATTTTTGTGAAAAAATATGATTTTTTATTTTTACGGCTCTGCATTATAAACTTCTGTGAAGCACTTGGTGGGTCAAAGTGCTCACCACACATCAAGATAAGTTCCTTAGGGGGTCTACTTTCCAAAATGGTGTCACTTGTAGGGGGTTTCAGTGTTTAGGCACATCAGGGGCTCTCCAAACGCAACATGGCGTCCCATCTCAATTCCAGTCAATTTTGCATTGAAAAGTCAAATGGCGCTCCTTTCCTTCCGAGCTCTGCCATACGCCCAAACAGTGGTTTACCCCCACATATGGGGTATCAGCGTACTCAGGACAAATTGTACAACAACTGTGGGGGTCCAATTTCTCCTGTTACCCTTGGTAAAATAAAACAAATTGGAGCTGAAATAAATTTTGTGTGAAAAAAAGTTAAATGTTCATTTTTATTTAAACATTCCAAAAATTCCTGTGAAACACCTGAAGGGTTAATAAACTTCTTGAATGTGGTTTTGAGCACCTTGAGGGGTGCAGTTTTTAGAATGGTGTCACACTTGAGTATTTTCTATCATATAGACCCCTCAAAATGACTTCAAATGAGATGTGGTCCCTAAAAAAAAATGGTGTTGTAAAAATGAGAAATTGCTGGTCAACTTTTAACCCTTATAACTCCGTCACAAAAAAAAAATTTGGTTCCAAAATTGTACTGATGTAAAGTAGACATGTGGGAAATGTTACTTATTAAGTATTTTGCGTGACATATGTCTGTGATTTAAGGGCATAAAAATTCAAAGTTGGAAAATTGCAAAATTTTCAAAATTTTCGCCAAATTTCCATTTTTTTCACAAATAAACGCAAGTTATATCGAATAAATTTTACCACTAACATGAAGTACAATATGTCACGAGAAAACATTGTCAGAATCGCCAAGATCCGTCAAAGCGTTCCAGAGTTATAGCCTCATAAAGGGACAGTGGTCAGAATTGTAAAAATTGGCCCGGTCATTAACGTGCAAACCACCCTTGGGGGTGAAGGGGTTAATATTTCCCAAATGCCAGAATAATGAAAAAGAGAGAATGCTTTAAGGCATTTTTATTAATTACTGCAAAGTCAAAAGTTTACATACACTAAGATTACTATGCCTTTAAACATGGACTGTCCATATGATGATGTCATGTGTTTGGAAGATTCTGTTTTTTGGCAACATCTGAGTTAATTAGAGACCCATCTGCAGATGTATTTTAATGCACACCTGAAGCACACTGCTTCTTTGTGTAGCATCATGGGAAAGTCTGAAGAAATCAGACAAGATATCAGGAAGAAAATTGTGGACTTACACAAGTCTGGCTCACCCTTGGGTACAATTTCAAGATACCTGAAGTTACCTCGTTCTTCTCTACAAACAATTATGTGTAAGTACAAACAAGATGGGAATGTCCAGCTATCATACCGCTCAGGAAGGAGATGGGTTCTGTGTCCCAGAGATGAATGTGCTTTGGTCCGACATGTGCCTATCAACCCAAGGACAAAAGCAAAAGACCTCGTGAAGATGATGGCGGAAGCTGGTAAAATTGAGTCAATATCCACAGTGAAACGAGTGCTGTATCAACATGCGCTGAAAGGCAACTCTGCCAGGAAGAAACCATTTCTTCAAATGAAACATAAAAAAGCCAGATTAATATTTGCAAATGCACACATGAACAAAGACCTTAGTTTTTGGAGACATGTCCTGTGGTCTGCTGAAACTAAAATTGAACTATTTGTGCATAATGACAATCGTTACCTTTGGAGAAAAAAGCGATAAGCTTGGAAGCCTAAGAACACCATCCCAACTGTGAAACCCCAGGTGGCAGCTTCATGTTGTGGGGTTGTTTTGCTGCAAGATGGACTGGTACACTTCACAAAATAGATGGTATCATGAGAAAGAAGTGTCATGGAGTTACCGCGACAGAGCAGTGCCAGAAGACCGCAGCGTCTGATGGCTCCTGCTTCGCCACTGAGAAGAAGCACTTCTCGGATGTATTAAATGTGTTTGATTTCTTTCAGCAGGAAAGTGGTTAATCGGCCATGTGGAAATCCCTGCATTCAGCTGTGCTTGGTTAACCACCTTCTGGCCAGGTCCTTGTCTGAGTTAGCACTTGCTACATAGATCTTGAGAGGGAGAAGCTGGTGTTTGGAGAGCTGGAGGAGTTTATTGTGTGACTGTTGTGCGACTGTTGCTTGGTTTGTATGCTTGGAAATCCTTATCTGCCTTATTTTCTTCACCCATCCTTCACATCCTGGTGAATACCTCTGTTATTTGTGAGAGTATAACTTGTGTGAGTGGAATTCCATTTACCCTTGTCTTTGTTCCCGTCTGTTGGGTTGGTGTACTGCCTTACATGGTAGCACCTCTCTACCCCGGGTGGGGGAGGGGGCCAGATGCAGTGCTGCAGCTAGGAGACAGGGCAAGTGCAGAGACCTGGCATCCTCGCCATCTGATGTATCCCGGGGAACAGGGTGAGCTGTGCCCTAGTGCTAGGGCCAGGAAAGGTGCCCCTGGTCCCAGTCTACTCGCCAGTCCTATTGTGACAAGAAGATTATGTGGCAATACTGAAGTGACATCTCAAGACATCAGCCAGGAAGTTAAAGCTTGGGTGGAAATGGGTCTTTCAAATGGACAATGACCCGAAGCCAAAATGGTAACAAAGTGGCATAAGGATAACAAAGTCAATGTTTTGGAGTGGCCATCACAAAGCCCTGATCTCAATCCTATTGAAAATTTATGGTCAAAGCTGAAAAGGCAGGTGCGAGCAAGGCGACCTACAAACCTGGATCAGTTACACCAGTTTTGTCAGGAGGAATGGACCCAAATTCCAACCAACTATTGTGAGAAACTTGTGGAAGGTTTGTTCTGAGAAAAACATACATATGTGTCTTTTTATATAGTGTATGTAACCTTCTGGTTTTAATTGTATATCATTGTAATTTTACTTTCACAGCTGGACTGCTGTATTCCTTGGATGTGATCCACCTTCCAATAACAGTGTTCAGTGCTTTCCTCCAACTGAAAATTGTGGTAAAAATGCAAAATCACACAACGATTGCATGTTGTGAACCTACCCTAGGTGGAACAGGGATGAACAGCAGGGTTGTGTCTTACACTACAATGTGGTAGTGCTGCAGAGTGCTAGGAATGACAACAGAAGAGAAGAATTTTGTCACGTAACAGTGTGAGTATGACAATCGCATGTAAGTGAAGCAGCCATATAATAACTGCTAGATCCTGCAAGCAGAGCTGAATCCTGACAGTGAGTATATTTCAGGCTGTTAGGATTTGCTACAGGGCTTCATTTTATAATTAAAGGGTGTGTCCAGGTTTGAGATGAAAGTCTTCAGTCACTATAGGTGGCTGCAGGCTTCTGAATTCTCACAGTGCATGCACTGCACACTTGGAGGATTCTCCCTTGCACAAGTATGTGATTTGTATACTTCTGGCCACATTCTGACTAGATGTGTCTGGCCTCGTTCAATTCATTTTCACTGAGTGCGGCCACGCATGTCTAGTCAGCACGTGATCACATATATGCAAATCACCGGCACTAGAGAATCCTGACAGCGTGAAGTGAGCCCTGTAAAAATTCAGAATTCTGCAGTCACATAGAATGACTACAGACTCATCACAAACTTGGACAATCCCTTTAATATTCCTAACAAATAAAAATATGAGAATTAGACAGTATCATAAAAAATCATTTACAACCAGGTACCTGATAGATGACGGAGTCTGGAGTCGTTCTCTTTCTTTTCTTCTTCTTGTCCAAACTCCATAAGTTTTCTGATCCACAGCTGTCTTTGCAGACTTCCATCTTCTCCGGTCTTCTGTAGCAACACCCTTATAGATAGCAGTGCCATTATAATGCTCCTGAATAAAAATATCTGCCCTGTGCTAAGCCCCTGAATAAATAATTGCCCCTCACTACATTCCCTGTGCAAATTATGACCCCCACACTATCCCTCTTATGGTACATGCTCTACACACTGCCCCTCCTTTCCATACTGGGCCCATCTCTTCACACTGTTCTCTAACACTGAGTCTCCCTAAGTCTCTAAACTGTGCCCCCTCATCACACTCCCCCCTTCTTGGTATACTGTCACCTCCTGGCTGTGTCCTTACACTGTTCCCCCATGCTACACCCCCCAAACTACTCAGTCAGTTCTGTGCCCCCATACTGTCTACTTGCACTATTCCCCTCCATAGTCTCCTCACACGTTCCTTCCTCCCTCCTCATACATTTACCATCTCACTTTCCATACTGCCTTCACACACATCCCTCCGACTCCCAATACTGTGTCCGCACACATCCCATCACCCTCTCTCACCATACACTGCCCTCATACATTTTCCCCTCGCTCCTCATACTGTCTGCACCCATCCCCCGTACATGTCCCTGTCTCCTCATATTGTGTCTTCAAATTTCTCCTGCTCCCCATATTGTGTCTGCACCTGTCCCTTCCTTGCCCCCCAATCTTGTCCTCAAATCATCCACAGTTACACAAAATCTCACCCAGTCCCATTACACTAAATACCCCCATCACAGTAGATCTCCTTCAGCCCTGTTACAATAAATCTCCCCTACACAGTAAATTCTCCACACACAGTAAATATCCCCCTACACACACACACACACACACACACACACACACACACACACACACACACACACACACACACACACACACACACACACACACAGTAAATACGCCCTCACACACAGTAAATACCCCCCAAACAGTAAATAACCCCCTCACACAGCAAATACCCCCCACACAGTAACTACCCCCACACAGTAAATATCCTCCCACAGTAAATACAACCACAAACACACAGTAAATGCACCCCCCATAAACACCATGCACACCCAGTAAATACCACAGACATGCACTAAATATCCCCACACACTAAATACACACACACAGTAAATGCACCCCCCCCTAGTAAACAGCACCCACATCCAGTAAATATCCCCTCTGCACAGTAAATACACCCCCAGGAATGAAATGCCCCTCCAAGCAGTAAATACACCTCGCTATATCTTCAGTGTCTTCAGCTCCAATGTTGAGACTTACCACCAGTGTGCGCTTCTGCAGTGCCGGTGAGAGAAATCAGCAGCATGATCACACATGACCTGATCACGCTGCTGGCATCACTCTGACCCAGTAGTCAGAGATTCAGTTGTACTCACGCCTGTAAGATGTGAGTAGAATTGATCTCTGAGAGCCAGCACGCTGCAACTTCTCTGTGCCAGCTGTCAGCTGTACAGCTGGTTCAGAGAACTGCCGACTTCCAGTCCAGGGGGCTGCAGAATGCGGACCGGTGCATTAGGCAGCCCGTGACCCACCCCCAGCCGACTGCGCCCAGGTTACATGCCCCAGCTGCCCCCCCTAGATACGCCTATGCAGAGGTGTATCTAGCCTTTCCTGCACCCGGGGCAAAGGATCAGTTTGGCGCGCCCCCCCAACCTCCCCCATTTGAACCTTAACTCTGTTGAAACTGTATGACCAAGCCAAGGTACATTCCTGAATCCCCATTATGTTAAAATAGATACCAATAAAAGTAAAATTAATTGAGACAGCGGTAGGTTGTGTTTTTGAATATTCATATTGAATCAGGAGCCCCATATAATCCTGCAGAAACGTTGATTATGGCCCCATAAGATGCTCCATAAATATATTTGCGCCATATAATGCTGCACAAACGTTGATTATGCCCCATAAGATGCTCCATAAATATGTTTGCCCCATATAGTGCTGCAGAAATGGTGATTATGCCCCATAAGATGCTCCATAAATATATTTGCCCCATATAGTGCTGCAAAAATGTTGATTATGCCCCATAAGATGCTCCATAGATATATTTGCCCCATATAGTGCTGCAGAAACGTTGATTATGCCCCATAAGATGCTCCATATATATGTTTGCCCCAAATAGTGATGCAGAAACGGTGATTATGCCCCATAAGATGCTCCATAAATATGTTTGCGCCATATAGTGCTGCAGAAATGTTGATTATGCCCCATAAGATGCTCCATACAGACACTTGCCCCATTTGCTGTTGCTGTGATAAAAAAATCACATACTCACCTTTCCGTCGCTCAGGCCCCCGGCTCTGTCAATATTCACCCGCTCCTCATTCCAGCCACTGCTCCATCTTCAGCATCAGCACTGACGCTCAGGCAGAGGGCGCGCACTAACCACGTCACCGCGCCCTCTGACCTCAGTGTCACTGCTGAAGACCGAGCGACGCCGGAACGAGGAGCAGGTGAATATTGTGCAGCGCAGCGCTCCCCTCCCCATACTCACCTGACCCTGGCGCTGTGCAGTCCCTGCTTCCCCGGGGTGGCGCTGCAGCTTCTCCCTGTACTGAGCGGTCAACGTTAACGCTCATTACAGTAATGAATATGCGGCTCCACCCCTATGGGAGGTGGAGCCGCATATTCATTACTGTAATGAGCGGTACCATGTGACCGCTCAGAACAGGAAGAAGCTGGGGCGCCGGGGAACCGGAGACCTGCAGGGACCGCGCTGCCAGGAGTAGGTGAGTATCTCAGTGTGGGGGCGGCAGAATGCCGCCGACGAGGAGCTTCCTTGGACCGCCGCATCACCAGGCGGCCCGCTGGCGCCCCCCTGTCGGCTGCGCCCGGGGCACATGCCCCTGCTGCCCCCCTGGATACGCCACTGCGCCTATGAATGTGCCCCTTCTATGTACTGTGTACAGGAACATACTGTGGTCTGATCATATCACAGCTCCTGGCCAGGGGAGATCATTGATTTTTTCTGGGAGGTAAAACATGTTTTAAGCAGGCAGCAAAATATTTTACGTCACAAAAAGAATCAGCTGTGATCCCCTGCTGTAATATCTGTATACTCTTTTGCTTCCTCCCCTGCCCAGGAGATGTGGTACGATCAGACCATGTTCCTGTATGGTCAGACACGGCCATTACACGGCACCCAGCAGGGGCACATTTATAAGATTATCTCAGCACAGGAACATTTTTTTAACCACATCCAACTGTGTAAGTTATTTTTATTTCAAGAGCTATTGATTAAAATAAACTTTTATCATAGGACAACCCTTTAAAAAATGTTAAAGTTGTTGTAGTTGTATGTTCCATGCTTTAAACAAAACAGGTTACTAAAGTTCACAAGATTTCTTGCATGCACAGTGAAGATATGCAGAAATATATCTTTATTAATCATAGTGTAGTTGTTATTATTCGTGGACTAATGTACATTGGGATTCGCCTCTTCATGCAGTGACTTGGCCAGACATAAAGCCGTGTAATAAGCTCCACAAGGCTGCGGCACAAGTCACAAGATCTGCTGCCAAAGTCACAAATCCCTGTAGCCAAAGAGTTTGAGGCAGTGTTTCTTCTGGGTGCCGCAGTGTTGTCCCTCTCTCTACCCCCTCGGCAGGGCCCTTCTCTTTTTTACTATGGTAATAGTGACATTCAGCTGGAAAGGCTAGGAGCAGACATCAAAAGCCTAGACAGTGCTGGTGATTTCTCCTTTCATGTCCCTGTGTGTCTATCCAAGAGCCTGACAATGCTGGACCAGAGACATTCCTTGGAGATGCACCCTCACATCATCACCAGCCAAGGCTGGATGGAAGATTTGGAAATGTGGAAACCCAAATGCTAAAAAAAACATTTTCCTGGATAACTCTCTGGATATTAAGCCTTTTATTAGAATTGTACTGCAATATCTGCTGGTCAGATACACTGATTGTATATGGCAAAGTTTTTTGCAGAGCTTCTGGGCTGCACATTGAGAGACAAGGGTGGGTCTCCTACATTTGAGGTGAGTCCCCAAGGAGCTGAGGGTGCTGCTAAGTGCTCACCATGTGTCCACTGTGAGGCATAGTGGGTGGGATGCTGCATTGCTGGACCTCTCACCTTGCATGTTGTCTGGGGATGCTGCAGACAACTTTCAATTCATTGAAGATGCAGACACCAAGGTGTTTTAGGGCAGCAGCCATGCCGGAATGTGTCACGTTATAGGATTTGGAAATGCCTGCTATTTGTATTCCTACACATGCTATATAGTGCAGTGGTGCTGACAAGCTTCACAAACATGTGTAGGACACTGCAGAGGATAACAACAGGGGAGACCTTTGTGAATTATCTGCCTGTTATTATTTTTCAATTAAGGATCTACAGTAACGTCTTTTCCTCTGGCTGTAAATTTGACGTTGTGCCCATTTTTCTGTTTTGTTTATACCACCCAAATTCTATAAAAAAAAAAAGCACATTAAGTGAATCATGTCAGCTGGTGAAAGCGGTTGTGTTGCAGTATATTATTTCAGCATTGTGCACATGGCTGATAATATGATGGGCGTTATGTTTTCAGCAGTCAGACTTTCTTGGATTTAAAGTGACAGCTTGTTTTTTTTTAAAATGTGCAGTTATATATACAGTTTATGACCTAGCTGGATTTTTTTGCGTTAAGTTGATTCTTTGTCATAAATGTAGCTAAACATTGTAAAAAAATATAATGGTCACTTTAGCTTGTATTTTAGTCACTAATAGACATTGGTAATGTTAGTGGCTATATTTTGAACAAGAAAAAAAATATAATAGCGATCTTAGTCCCCCCATGTCATTATAACTATAGCAATGTCTATTTATTTAGAAAAAAATACACAAATTTCTGTGCCTATATAATTCAGTACTGAAATAGAATTATGCAACTCCCGTATAATACTGCTATACATTCACCATGTAAAAATGCAATACCATACCCAAAGGTCATATCACCGCTGTGCGCCGCTATAAGCATTATATAATTTTGCACAGTATTAAAAAAATGCAGCCATACCGAGCAGAATTAAAAGTTCTATACAATGCTAGGACCATCAAGGCATCTATGAAGGAATGGGTACACAATGTGTTTTTCCGGGAACCCACCTGAAAAAGCGTTAAAATTAATGCAGCCATATCATGCACAATTAAAAGTTCTATACACTGCTCATAGGACGATCAAGGCATCTATAAAGGAATATGTACACAACGTCGTTTTTAGCTTGTAACCCACATGAAAAAGCATTAAAATTAATGCAGCCATATCATGCACAATTAAAAGTTCTATACACTGCTCGCAGGACTATCAAGGCTTCTATAAAGGAATATGTACACAACGTCTTTTTTAGCTTGTAAGCCACATGAAAAAGCGTTAAAAATAAAGAACATATATACAGTAATGTCAAAATGACTTGCTGTGCGTGTGTTCTAGGACTTTTTAAACATTTTTTTTTAACTGCTTTAGGCTTTGAAAGCAGTGATTCAGCTAAAAGAACTGACCGGTTAATTCTTTATGCGGCTTTCGCTTGGAAGTCACCACTATGTTATATGTTAAATTAAAGCAAATGAAAATCTGTCTCCAAAAACTTTTAAACAAGAAACTTCAGGAAAATCAGTTTTCCTTTCTGCTTTAAAAACAATGCTGGTATACCGGAATGTGAAAGATACTGTGTGCACATACTCTTATAAAAAAAACAAGTATAGCAGTGCCAGCCAGTTTTCCTCTACACTGCCAATATCCAGTTTTCCCCTTTATTAGTACCACCCAGGGTTCCAAGTACAATGTTCCCTTCTCTTTACTACTCATGCTGGTCTCCTCTGTCAATCTAAGCAAAAAGTTAAAAGGTAGTGATGTATGGCAGACAACGTGCCAACCTCTATCATTTAATATTAGTGCTGAAAATAATGCAGTGTGATTGGCAGAAGTGGTCATTGACTTATTACTGCTGTTGACTGCTCTGTCCCCCTGGTTAAACCCCCCAGGAAGAAGCGGAACGCGAAACGCGCGTCGGGGACCCACGCTGCTAAACTAGGTCGTATACCCCTTTATCCTTATGTTTATTTAGATTGATCTCCTTTTGTCCATTTTTGGTTGCTGCTAATACTGCCATACTATATATACATGCTCCAACTTACTGAGTGTATGTAGTCTTCATCTATGCCCGCTACATTGGGATTATATTAATTTTTGTATAGATTGATCTGTGTCTGCTGTACTTAAAATCATACTGAGGTATATTTTGCCCTAATTATCATATATGACTCATGACAGATCGTTTATTAGCACTAAGCACTTTATTATGTGGTATTAGTTTATTAGCAATTATTTTTATATATATTATTGGCGTCATTTATAACGTTTCTCATGGTCTCCTTAATAACATGTAGGCTTGGATAAGCCACTTTGAATAGAAGCAATTTTGGGGAAACATAAATACAACAGCCCTTAGTATATATGAGATATATGTGATGTTTAGCCAAGTGGGCGCTAACTAACGGGGATATTTAGGATACATCAGGGGTGCATTACCCAGCTGGGCAGCTATATTGGGCACTAGTATCTTCATTTTTTAACTTTTGTACTTGTATTAAAATTGTTTAATAATAAAGTGTTTAAATTTTAGATTGGCGTTTGCTTCCATTTTTCTCAGATTGGTTTATATATTGCTGTGGGAAGTGCCACTATTTAAAGGGAACCTATCACCCCGTTTTTTAAAGATTAGTTAAAAATAGTGTGAAATAGGGGCAGAGCTGGGCTTTACATTAGTGTCTTTTTGTTGCCTTTATTCCCCCGTTAGGCTGCCGAAATACCTTTGTGAAGTGTCCGTTTTGTCCTGTCACTCAAGTTGGTCAGGTCGGATGGGCGTGGTTAAATAGCGGTTCCTCCCCCCAGCTTCTCGGCGTGTCTTTCGTAAACGCGATCTGTGAATGGCACAGATCGCGCTTTTTCTTAGCAGTTGCGCAGTGAATTTGCCTCCGGCGCCTGCGCATTATGTTTTGCCCAACTGTGGGCATAGCATAATTTACATCACTGCGCATGCGCGGGTCGTAACTTTAGCCTTGGTGCCCCGGAAGTGATCATATGGGCATAGTGTTTATCTGGATGCCGGTAAATTTTTCCCAGCCCGAACTGCGAGCGTAAGTTTGGTGCCAAAATCGCTCGCCTGCCTATCGTTCTATCTATCGTTCTTTCTATCAAACTATCTATCGTTCAATCTATCTATCGATCTTTCTATCTATCGTTCTTTCTATCTATTCTCTATCTATCTATTATCTATCTATCGTTCTTTCTATCAATTATCTATCTTATCTATTATCTATCGTTCTTTTTATGTATCTATCTATTATCTATTTTCCTATATATCCTTCTTTCTATCTATCTATCTATTATCTATCTTTCTTTCTCTCTATCTATTATCTATATATCGTTCTTTCTATCTATCTATTGATCTTTCTATCTATTATATGTCGTTCTTTCTATCTATCTATTATATAACTATCGTTCTTTATATCTATCTATCTATTGATCTTTCAATCTATTTATTTTCTATCTATCGTTCTTTTTATCTATCTATTATCTATCTATCTATTGTTCTTTCTATCTATAGATATTTCTATCTATCGTTCTTTCTATCTATCTATATATCGATCGATCTTTCTATCTATTACCTATCTGTTGTTACTTCTATCTTTCTATCTATCGATCATCTATCTATCTATCTATCTATCTATCTATCTATCGTTTTTTCTATCTATTATCTATCGTTATTTCTATATATCTATAATCTATGTATCTATCGTTCTGTCTATCTATCTATCTATCTATCTATCTATCTATTGTTATTTCTATCTATCGTTCTTTCTATCTATTAGCTATCATTCTTTCCATCTACCTATCTATTAGCTATTGTTCTTTCTATCTATCGATCGATTGATCTTTCTATCTATCTATCGATCTTTCTATCTATATATTATCTATCGTTCTTTCTCTCTATCTATCTATTTATTATCTATCTATCGTTCTTTCTATCTATCTATTTATAGATCTTTCTATCTATCTATTATCTATCGTTATTTTTATCTATATATTATCTTTCTTTCCTTCTTTCTATCTTTCTATCTATTACACAGGTCAACAAAAAATTTTTTTTTTTCTGGTGTCCAAAATATTTTAATGAATTTAGGGTATTTTTGGGGTGCTGATTCTGAATATGTCATCAGTTTTGCCAGATTGGCTCAAGTTTTTGAGATTTTTGGTATCTTATTTATAGCACTTGTTGGTAAATGCGACGCATCATCTCGTTAATTTCTTTGGATTAGTACTTGAACTGAGCAGTTCTCAATATAGTTGTGTGTTAATTAGTGTTCTAAAAGTTTGTTCATAGCTTGATTTTTGCACTAACTTTATGTTGTTGTCTGTTTTCCAGTGAAAAGCATGAACTCATCAAGAAGAAGTTGTCTTAACGATCCAGACTCATCCTGTTACATTTGTGGTGAATACACACTGCCAAAACATAGAAGAAACATAACAGACTTCGTAAAAAAAGTGTATTTTGCCTATTTTGGGGTTATGCTTGGGGACCAAGACAAGTTTTGGGCACCACACATAGTGTGCAAAGCATGTATCGAATTATTACGAAAATGGAGCAAAGGACAAAGAAAAAGCTTCAAATTTGGTGTTCCAATGGTGTGGAGAGAGCCAAAAAATCATCATGATGACTGTTATTTCTGTGCAGTGCAAGTGCAAGGATTCAATAAGCATAAGAAACGAAAATGGGAGTAACATGGAATCTGCAAGAAGGCCTGTCCCTCATTGTGAAGATGTGCCTGTACCTGTGTTTACCATAAATAACAGTCATCATGATGATTTTTTGGCTCTCTCCACACCATTGGAACACCAAATTTGAAGCTTTTTCTTTGTCCTTTGCTCCATTTTCGTAATAATTCGATACATGCTTTGCACACTATGTGTGGTGCCCAAAACTTGTCTTGGTCCCCAAGCATAACCCCAAAATAGGCAAAATACACTTTTTTTACGAAGTCTGTTGTGTTTCTTCTATGTTTTGGCAGTGTGTATTCACCACAAATGTAACAGAATGAGTCTGGATCATTAAGACAACTTCTTCTTGATGAGTTCATGCTTTTCACTGGAAAACAGACAACAACATAAAGTTAGTGCAAAAATCAAGCTATGAACAAACTTTTAGAACACTAATTAACACAAAACTATATTGAGAACTGCTCAGTTCAAGTACTAATCCAAAGAAATTAATGAGATGATGCGTCGCATTTACCAACAAGTGCTATAAATAAGATACCAAAAATCTCAAAAACTTGAGCCAATCTGGCAAAACTGATGACATATTCAGAATCAGCACCCCAAAAATACCCTAAATTCGATGAAATATCTTTGGCACCAAAAATGCTTTTGACCAGTGTTATCTATCTATCTATCTATCTATCTATCTATCTATCTATCTATCTATCTATCATTATTTCAATCTATCGATCTATCTATCTATTGTTATTTCTATCTATCTATTATTTATCTATCTATTACCTATCTATTTATTAGCTATCTATCGATCTTTCTATCTATTATCTATTGTGTTATCTATCTATTTTTTATCTATCGTTCCTTCTATCTATCTATCTATCTATCTATCTATCTCTATCTATTATCTATCTATCGTTCTTTATATCTATTATCTATCTATCATTCTTTTTATCTATCTATCGTTCTTTCTATCTATATATCAATCATCTATCTATCTATCGTTATTTCTATCTATGGTTCTATCTATCTATTTATCTATCTATCTATTATCTATCTATCTATCGTTAGTTATATCTATCTATATTTACCTTTCTATCTATTATCTATTTTTCTATCGTTCTATCTATCTATCTTTCTGTCTATTATCTATTTATCTATTGATCTTTCTATCTATTATCTATTGATCGTTCTATCTATCTCTTATCTATCTATCGTTCTTTCTATCTATATACAGGTCCTTCTCAAAAAATTAGCATATAGTGTTAAATTTCATTATTTACCATAATGTAATGATTACAATTAAACTTTCATATACTATAGATTCATTATCCACCAACTGAAATTTGTCAGGTCTTTTATTGTTTTAATACTGATGATTTTGGCATACAACTCCTGATAACCCAAAAAACCTGTCTCAATAAATTAGCATATCAAGAAAAGGTTCTCTAAACAACCTATTACCCTAATCTTCTGAATCAACTAATTAACTCTAAACACATGCAAAAGATACCTGAGGCTTTTAAAAACTCCCTGCCTGGTTCATTACTCAAAACCCCCATCATGGGTAAGACTAGCGACCTGACAGATGTCAAGAAGGCCTTCATTGACACCCTCAAGCAAGAGGGTAAGACCCAGAAAGAAATTTCTCAACAAATAGGCTGTTCCCAGAGTGCTGTATCAAGGCACCTCAATGGTAAGTCTGTTGGAAGGCAAAAATGTGGCAGAAAACGCTGTAC
Organism: Ranitomeya variabilis; assembly: GCF_051348905.1. Taxonomy (NCBI): domain Eukaryota; kingdom Metazoa; phylum Chordata; class Amphibia; order Anura; family Dendrobatidae; genus Ranitomeya; species Ranitomeya variabilis. The sequence goes on along the minus strand of NC_135232.1, from coordinate 817,065,514 downwards.
AACGAGAAGAGGTGACCGGACCCTGAGGAGGATTGTGGAGAAGGACCGATTCCAGACCTTGGGGAACCTGAGGAAGCAGTGGACTGAGTCTGGTGTGGAAGGAAATGGGCTACAGGTGCCGCATTCCCCAGGTAAAGCCACTTTTGAACCATAAACAGCAGCAGAAGCGCCTGACCTGGGCTACAGAGAAGCAGCACTGGACTGTTGCTAAGTGGTCCCAAGTACTTTTTTCTGATGAAAGCAAATTTTGCATGTCATTCGGAAATCAAGGTGCCAGAGTCTGGAGGAAGACTGGGGAGAAGGAAATGCCAAAATGCCTGAAGTCCAGTGTCAAGTACCCACAGTCAGTGATGGTGTGGGGTGCCATGTCAGCTGCTGGTGTTGGTCCACTGTGTTTCATCAAGGGCAGGGTCAATGCAGCTAGCTATCAGGAGATTTTGGAGCACTTCATGCTTCCATCGGCTGAAATGCTTTATGGAGATGAAGATTTCATTTTTCAGCACGACCTGGCACCTGCTCACAGTGCCAAAACCACTGGTAAATGGTTTACTGACCATGGTATTACTGTGCTCAATTGGCCTGCCAACTCTCCTGACCTGAACCCCATAGAGAATCTGTGGGATATTGTGAAGAGAAAGTTGAGAGACGCAAGACCCAACACTCTGGATGAGCTTAAGGCCGCTATTGAAGCATCCTGGGCCTCCATAACATCTCAGCAGTGTCACAGGCTGATTGCCTCCATGCCACGCCGCATTGAAGCAGTCATTTCTGCCAAAGGATTCCCGACCAAGTATTGAGTGCATAACTGAACATTATTATTTGATGGTTTTTTTGTTTGTTATTAAAAAACACTTTTATTTGATTGGACGGGTGAAATTTGCTATTTTATTGAGACAGGTTTTTTGGGTTATCAGGAGTTGTATGCCAAAATCATCAGTATTAAAACAATAAAAGACCTGACAAATTTCAGTTGGTGGATAATAAATCTATAATATATGAAAGTTTAATTGTAATCACTACATTATGGTAAATAATGAAATTTAACACTATATGCTAATTTTTTGAGAAGGACCTGTATCTATCTATTATCTATATATCTATCTATTGATCTTTCTATCTATCTATTATCTATCTATCGTTCTATTTATCTATCTATATATCTATCTACTATCTATCAATATATAGATAAAAAGAACTATGATAGATAGATAATAGATAGATATATAGATAGATTCATAGAACGATAGATAGATAATATATAGATAAAAAGAACTATAGATAATCTATCGTTCTGTCTATCTATCTATCTATCTATCTATCTATCTATCTATCTATCTATCTCTTTTCAGCTACCTATCCCATTCTATCGAACCCTTCTAACTTTCTTATTCCTTCTTTCTATCTATTTATCTAACTCATCTATCTAAGAGCAGATTACATACAACATACAACCGGCATCATAAACACTGTGACATACACCCAGCGATATACAACTTGTAACCTATCACATTTGACATGCAACATACGACTTTGAACATACTATGTGCGACATGCAACGTGCGACGACAACATGCGACATACGATAACATGCGACACACAACATGCGACATGCAAGATGCGACTACATGCGAAATGCTGCAACATGCGAGTACATGCGACTACATGCGTATTGCAACAACATGCGACTACATGTCGCATGTAACTACATGCGGCAACATGCAAGTACATGCAACAACATGCGACTACATGTCACATGCGGCAACATGCATTGACATGCAACAACATGCGACATGCAACAACATGCAGGTACATGCGACATGCAACATGAGAATACATGTGACATGCAACAACATGCGGAAACATGCAACGTGCCCCTACATGCAATCACATGCTCCATGCAACAACATGTGACCACATGAGACTACATGTGAAAATCTACATGCGAATAAATGAGACATACGACAGCATGCGACGTGCAAATACATCACACTAACTACATGCGACATGCAACCACATGCTACATGCTAAACCATCCGTCAGCATGCAAAATTCATAACCATGCGCCATGCGATAGCATGCTCGTTGCGACATGCGGCGACATGCAGCATGTAACATACACCATACACAACATACATACAATACATACATACAGACATACAGTACATACAACATAGATTACATACTCACCATCACTTGTCACTGTGATCCCCGAAGCCAGTGTCATCTATAAAAAAAATTAAAATAAAAAAATTAAAAATCCCTGTCCGCAGAAATCCTATGTAAACGAGTGTCCCATGACGATCTCCCGTGGAGAGCAGGAACATCTGCAGATGTGACTGCTCGCCAGGGGCTCCAGGAACACAATGAAGGTAGGCAAGTATCCTTCCACATTGTGTTACTCACAATGTATTCCTCCAACACTGTGACAAAATAGTCCCTGGCTTCACTTCTGCCAATGCTGTTCAGGCAGCTTTGCTACAAATTGAGACTAGGAAAAATGGTTGACCTCTTCAGTGATGCACTGCAGGAGACATTATCTCCTGTCATTGTGTCACTGAGGGTCCTATAGATCAGAGACATCACCCGATGTCACTGTGCTATAGGGCAGATCCTCGAGGGACACGCGTCACTTGTTGGACTACGGCGAACACAGGTAGTTTAAGGTTTGTTATTTTATTTTTTTTTAACAGGTCCAGAACTATGGTAAGTATGGTCAAATGAAGAATATTAAAACCTTTTTTTTGTAAAAATGTGTGTGTGTGTTATTAATCCATTACTATCATTGGATTACTAACGGATAGGTGTCTTATTGACGCCTCTCCGTTAGTAATCCGGCTTAATGTCACCTTACAATAGCAAGGTGACATTAACCCCTTATTACCCCATATCCCACCGCTACACGGGAGTGGGAAGAGAGGGGCTAAGTGCCGAAATTGGCGCATCTGACAGATGTGCCATTTCTGGGGCGGCTGCGTACTGGTTTGCGTTTGTAGCCGGGGGGGGCCAATATCCATGGACCCTCTCTAGGCTATGAATATCAGCCCACAGCTGTCTGCGTAGCCTTTCCTGGCGCTAAAAATAGGGTGACCCCCCAAAAAAAATTGACGTGGGGTCCCCCTATATTTTATATCTTCCCACTCCCGTGTAGCGGTGGGATATGGGGTAATAAGGGGTTAATGTCACCTTGCTATTGTAAGGTGACATTAAGCCGGATTACTAACGGAGAGGCGTCAATAAGACACCTATCCGTTAGTAATCCAATGATAGTAATGGATTAATAACACACACACACATTTTTACAAAAAAAAGGTTTTAATAGTCTTCATTTGACCATACTTACCATAGTTCTGGACCTGTTAAAAAAAAATAAAATAACAAACCTTAAACTACCTGTGTTCGCCGTAGTCCAACAAGTGACGCGTGTCCCTCGAGGATCTGCCCTATAGCACAGTGACATCGGGTGATGTCTCTGATCTATAGGACCCTCAGTGACACAATGACAGGAGATAATGTCTCCTGCAGTGCATCACTGAAGAGGTCAACCATTTTTCCTAGTCTCAATTTGTAGCAAAGCTGCCTGAACAGCATTGGCAGAAGTGAGGCCAGGGACTATTTTGTCACAGTGTTGGAGGAATACATTGTGAGTAACACAATGTGGAAGGATACTTTCCTACTTTCATTGTGTTCCTGGAGCCCCTGGCGAGCAGTCACATCTGCAGATGTTCCTGCTCTCCACGGGAGATCGTCGTGGGACACTCGTTTACATAGGATTTCTGCGGACAGGGATTTTTAATTTTTTTATTTTAATTTTTTTTATAGATGACACTGGCTTCGGGGATCACAGTGACAAGTGATGGTGAGTATGTAATCTATGTTGTATGTACTGTATGTCTGTATGTATGTATTGTATGTATGTTGTGTATGGTGTATGTTACATGCTGCATGTCGCCGCATGTCGCAACGAGCATGCTATCGCATGGCGCATGGTTATGAATTTTGCATGCTGACGGATGGTTTAGCATGTAGCATGTGGTTGCATGTCGCATGTAGTTAGTGTGATGTATTTGCACGTCGCATGCTGTCGTATGTCTCATTTATTCGCATGTAGATTTTCACATGTAGTCTCATGTGGTCACATGTTGTTGCATGGAGCATGTGATTGCATGTAGGGGCACGTTGCATGTTTCCGCATGTTGTTGCATGTCACATGTATTCTCATGTTGCATGTCGCATGTACCTGCATGTTGTTGCATGTCGCATGTTGTTGCATGTCATTGCATGTTGCCACATGTAGTTGCATGCGACATGTAGTCGCATGTTGTTGCAATACGCATGTAGTCGCATGTACTCGCATGTTGCAGCATTTCGCATGTAGTCGGATCTTGCATATCGCATGTTGTGTCATGTGACATGTAGTCGCATGTTGTTGTATGTTGCATGTTGTTGCATGCCGCATGTGGTCGCATGTAGTGACATGTTGCTTGATGCATGTTGTTGCATGTAGTCACATGTTGCCGCATGTTGCATGTCGCATGTTGTTGAATGTTGACGCATATGATATGTAGTTTCATGTTGTTGCATGTCGCATGTACTTGTACGTTGCCACATGTTGTTGCATGTGACATGTAGTCGCATGTTGTGTGTCGCATGTTATCGTATGTCGCATGTTGTCGTCGCATGTTGCATGTCGCACATAGTATATTCAAAGTCGTATGTTGCATGTCAAATGTGATAGGTTACAAGTTGTATATCGCTGGGTGTATGTCACAGTGTTTATGTTGCCGGTTGTATGTAATCTGCTCTTAGATAGATGAGTTAGATAAATAGATAGAAAGAAGGAATAAGAAAGTTAGAAGGGTTCAATAGAATGGGATAGGTAGCTGAAAAGAGATAGATAGATAGATAGATAGATAGATAGATAGATAGACAGAACGATAGATAGATAATATATAGATAAAAAGAACTATAGATAGATAGATAATAGATAGATATATAGATAGATTCATAGAACGATAGATAGATAATAGATAGAAAGATCAATAGATAGATATATAGTTAATAGATAGATATATAGATAGAAAGAACGATAGATAGATAAGAGATAGATAGAACGATAGATAGATAATAGATAGAAAGATCAATAGATAGATAGATAATAGACAGAAAGATAGATAGATAGAACGATATAAAAATAGATAATAGATAGAAAGGTCAATATAGATAGATATAACTAACGATAGATAGATAGATAGATAGATAGATAGATAGATAGATAGATAATAGATAGATAGATAGATAGATAGAACCATAGATAGAAATAACGATAGATAGATGATTGATATATAGATAGAAAGAACGATAGATAGATGATTGATAGATAGATAGATAAAAATAACGATAGATAGATAATAGATATAAAGAACGATAGATAGATAATAGATAGAGATAGATAGATAGATAGAAAGAACGATAGATAAAAAATAGATAGATAACACAATAGATAATAGATAGAAAGATCGATAGATAGTTAGAAAGAACGATAGATAGCTAATAAATAGATAGGTAATAGATAGATAAATAATAGATAGATAGAAATAACGATAGATAGATAGAAAGAACAATAGATAGAAAGATCGATAGATAGAAATAATGATAGATAGATAGATGATAGATAGATAATAGATAGAAAGATAGAAAGAAGGAAAGAAAGATAATATATAGATAAAAATAACAATAGATAATAGATAGATAGAAAGATCTATAAATAGATAGAAAGAACGATAGATAGATAATAAATAGATAGATAGAGAGAAAGAACGATAGATAATATATAGATAGAAAGATCGATAGATAGATAGAAAGATCGATCGATCGATCAATACATAGAAAGAACAATAGCTAATAGATAGGTAGATGGAAAGAACGATAGCTAATAGATAGAAAGAATGATAGATAGAAATAACAATAGATAGATAGATAGACAGAACGATAGATACATAGATTATAGATATATAGAAATAACGATAGATAATAGATAGATAGATAATAGATAGATAAAAAGAACGATAGATAGAAAATAGATAGATAGAAAGATCAATAGATAGATAGATATAAAGAACGATAGTTATATAATAGATAGATAGAAAGAACGACAGATAATAGAAAGATCAATAGATAGATAGAAAGAACGATATATAGATAATAGAGAGAAAGAAATATAGATAATAGATAGATAGAAAGGATATATAGAAAAATAGATAATAGATAGATACATAAAAAGAACGATAGATAATAGATAAGATAGATAATTTATAGAAAGAACGATAGATAGATAATAGATAAGATAGAGAATAGATAGAAAGAACGATAGATAGAAAGATCGATAGATAGATTGAACGATAGATAGTTTGATAGAAAGAACGATAGATAGAACGATAGGCAGGCGAGCGATTTTGGCACCAAACTTACGCTCGCAGTTCGGGCTGAGAAAAATTTACCGGCATCCAGATAAACACTATGCCCATATGATCACTTCCGGGGCACCAAGGCTAAAGTTACGACCCGCGCATGCGCAGTGATGTAAATTATGCTATGCCCACAGTTGGGCAAAGCATAATACGCAGGCGCCAAATTAGAAGTAACTACGCAGGCGCTAAACACAACGCCAACGGCGGTACTAAACTTAGCAGAGAAACGCAAGAGGTGGGGGAGGAACCGCTATTTAACCACGCCCATCCGACCTGACCAACTTGAGTGACAGGACAAAACGGACACTTCACAAAGGTATTTCGGCAGCCTAACGGGGGAATAAAGGCAACAAAAAGGCACTAATGTAAAGCCCAGCTCTGCCCCTATTTCACACTATTTTTAACTAATCTTTAAAAAACGGGGTGATAGGTTCCCTTTAAGCCTTTTTTTTTAGTATAGGTGAACTGTTGGTGGTATGTTGGCTCATTCCTCCATGCAGATCTCCTCTGGAGTAGTGATGTTTTGGGCCTGTCGCTGGGCAACACGGATGTTCATCTCCCTCCAAAGGTTTTCTATAAGGTAGAGATTTAGAGACTGGCTAGACCAATCCAGGACCTTCATATGCTTCTTACAAAGCCACTTCTTCATTGCCCTGGCGTTGTGCTTGGGATCATTATCATGCTGAAAGACCCATCCACGTTTCATCATCAATGCCCTTGCTGATGAAAGGAGGTTTACACTCAAAGTCTCACAATACGTGGCCCCATTCATTCTTTCATGTACACGGATCAGTCGTCCTGGTCCCTTTGAAGAAAAAAGGCCTCAAAGCATGATGTTGCCACCCCAATGCTTCACAGTAGGTATGGTGTTCTTTGGATGCAACTCAGCATTCTGTCTACTCCAAACACTATGAGTTTTGTTTCTACCAAACAGTTCTACTTTGGTTTCATCAGACCGTATGACATTTTCCCAATGCTCCTCTGGATAATCCAAATGCTCTCTAGAGAACTTCAGATGGGCCCAGACATGTACTGGCTTAAGAAGGGGTCTTGTATAACTTCCATTTTATTATTATTGCTCCCACAGTTGATTTCATCACGCCAAGCTGCTTGCCTATTGCAGATTCAGTCTTCCCAGCTTGGTGCAGGGCTGCAATTTTGCTTCTGGTGTCCTTCAACAGCTCTTTGGTCTTCACCATAGTGGAGTTTGGAGTGTGACTGTTTGAGGTTGTGGACAGGAGTCTTTTATACTGATAACAAGTTCAAAGGTACCATTACTACAGGTAATGAGTGGAGGACAGAGTAGCCTCTTAAAGAAGAAGGCCAAATGCTTATTTTCCACCATAATTTGCAAAATAAATCTTGCCAAATCAGACAAGGTGATTTTCTGGATTTGTTTTCTCATTTTGACTCTCATAGTTGTGGTCTACCTATGCTGTCAACTCCAAGCCTCTCTCATCTTTTTAAGTGGGAGAACTTGCCCAATTTGTGGTTGACTAAATACTTGTTTCCCCATCATCATCCATTGTCTTCCACCCTTTTCTCCAGCCCCTTACCACTTGAAGCACCAAAAATGATTTAGTCTCTTCTCTAAGGCCTCTGACCTTAAAACCAAAAGATAGGCCCGCAAAAAACATTCACCTTTGCCACAGACCAACCCGGCTCCTATCAATGGCTCACCAGCAACAATAGTCTACTCTCGTCCTCCATTTCGTCCTCTAACGATGCCCTCCAAACTTCCCACCTGCTCCACGCCTGACCATACTGGTCCCATGACCTATTCAGCAGTGACCTAGAAAACATCCCTTATGGACCACAGGTCAGGTTCCACAATTCCGCTGGACATTCCAGGCCCAATGAATCCACTCAAGGTGCCAACTCCCGAAGCCGATCCCACTGTAAATGAGAAAGAGCATCAGCAATGGGATTAAACACAACCAACCTAACCTCAGACACAATCCATAAATAAAATTTTAAGCCCCCCCAAAAACAAGTGTTGCAATTAGTGATGAGCGAGTATGCTCTTTACTTGACTTTCTCCGAGCATGCTTGGGTTGTCAATGAGTTTTTCGGCGTGCTTGGAGATTTAGTTTGTGTCAACGTAGCTCCATGATTTGCGGCTTCTGAACAGCTTGAATACATGTGGGGATTGCATAACAAACAGGCACTCTGCCGTTGTACTCTTCTAGAAAGAGCGCCAACACCTTCAAGTCTTCCCGCAATTCTTTTTTTAGTCTTATAAAATGTACAGGGGATTTCACCCCTACTATCGCCAAAGATAACCACCGACAAAAAGCATGCCCCATCGGCATGATCCTGCAAGAAAAATTCAGCTAGCCTAACAAAGATTGTAGATCACGTAACGTTACTTTTCGTGAACTCCCCACTCTTCTAATCTCCTTCCACAAAGCAATTATCTTGTCCTCAAGTAATCTACACTCCATCGCCATATCGATCTCTATTCCCTTAAAACTCAATGAAGTTGCGGCCCCACTATCTTCTCATCCGCCAATGGAACCCCAAATCTGTTTGGCACACTCTCCATTGTATGCAATAATATCAAACAATCAGAGGCCTAAGCCAAACCGATAAAGGAATTGTCTAGGTAATGAATACAAGAATTCAAACCCGACACATCAACTCATTCCAAAAAAGTACTAAACTTTTCTAAATAAGCGTACAAAAGCAAACAACCTATGGGAAGACAGCGATCAACAAAAATCCTCCTTCCCAAAAACAGTCCATCAAATGCATGCTATCAGGATGCACCGCACCCAATCCATAGCCGCATCGAACAACGTGTTCAACACTGAGCACCATTGAGGATCGATCCTGTCATTCATCGACTATACTTTAGGAAAAGATAAATGATGAATAAGCCTGAATTTATTGGGCTCTTTCTTCAGATACACTCCAAGTGGTGATACCCTCAAATTACCGAGGGGAGCCACTGCAAACGGGCCCGCCATCCCACTCAAAGCAACTTCTTTCTGTAACTTATCAGAAACCACCTCCGGAAACTGCAACACTGACTTTAAATTTTTCTTGGATAACCGAACTTCCTGTTCAACAAACAAGATTTTATAACCATCCCTAAAACAATCTCTTAACAATACCGCCACTGCTGCATTAGGATACCTATTTAGCTGTCCCTCCATCATGTCCAGCTGAATCGGCGTCTCCTCTTTTTTAAATGGTATCGCCCCTTTCTGTCTGCCCCCTTTGAAACATTTTGCTGCTCCGTGTGTGCCCCAACATACTGAACACTCATGTTTAAAATTACACTTGCTCCCAAATTTGCACTTCCCCTCATTAAATGAAAAACACAGTCCGCTCTGCATTGCCACCAAGTATCCTGACTGTCCCCCTTGAAAATGCTTACTACTTTGACCCACCCTAGACGGAACCATCACCCTCATCCACAAAGCTATATCCTTATGATCCCACCGAATACTAGGCCGAACAGCCTTCCTTTGATGGAACTGCTCATCGTATGTTAACCAGCCCTGACCGCCGTATACCCAATAAGCCTCGCCTATCGCGTCCATATAGCAAAAAAAAGGCCTTTTCCCCAATCACACTAGCCAAAATGGTGAACGCATGCAACCAACTGGAGAAAGTTCTAGATATTAGACAATAACTCCTTTTTTCTTCATTCTCTCTCCTAGAATCCTCTCTCCTTACCCTATCTAGGGTATCATAACCACCAAAAATTCTCAGTGAGCCCCCAGACCCCAAGACCGCCCTAGAATTCCCTAACTGCATGGCTGACGATGACACCCCTCCTTGTAGCCCCCCCAGACCCCTATAACATAGCTAAATCTCTGAGGCTATGTAAGATTAACCCCATACCCCCGCTAACTCCCCCGGAAAATGCATCCTGACTATTAAGCTCAGGGTAAGCTAAGCAAGAGTTGAAAGGAAAGAAATGATCACTCTCACCTAGCTGCCTGGGTGCTGTGAACCCAGCAGCTGAAGATTCGGAATCCTGTTGAAGCTGTCCTGGTCCTATCCTGAGCCGATCCGCTGTCGATTCCGCAGCTCCTGTGTATCCCTGTCCCACAGGGCCCCAGCTCCCCTCAGAAGCTGTGCAAAACTCCTGTGCAAGGACCCTCAGGGCTACTGTTGCGCTGGGTATGGGGTTAGCATCCTGCTACCTATAAGGAGATGTGTTCTGTGATATGACCCCTAAACTGCTGACCGAGGCAGCTGACTTCTGCCCACATCCTCCTGGTGGTACGTGCACTGCCCCCTCACCTGGGCCTGAGCTGCGCTGCCCAACATTATCCTGCGCTGCTTCCGGCAACACGCTGCTGACAGGGCTGGCCGGCTGCCGCCAGCAATGCTCCCATTGCTGAAGGGCCACCAGGTAAGGCCCCTGCCTCCTTGAATCCCGGGATCTCCTCCGCTGAGCAGTCCCTACTGCAGTGCAGGTGCCCGCCGCTCCTGATCCCGGCATCCCCTGTCATGCTTTCTCAGATGAGAGGGAGGCCGACTCCTCACCCTGTTGTAGGCCCTGCCATCGAGTCGGATTCCTCCCAGCTCTGTAACACAATGCCTCCAGCCTGTGGCCTGCATCACTCACTGGAGGGTCCCCGGAGGGGCTCCTGTTTCTGCGCTGGACGCAGGGAGTGAACTAGGGACTTAAGCACGCCGGAGGCCTCGACCTCCGTGGCCTGCGTCCAACTGGGAGAGCCTGGGGAGCTCCGGTCACCATCCCCTGCAGCAGGTCGCTGATCGATACCTGCAGCCATTCCGTGCCCTGGGTGCCCGCTGCGTCCCTCAGCCTTTGCAGCAAGGTCTCCACATCCATCACTAACAGGTACCTTACAGCTTCTTGTTCTAATACGTGGGTGCCTAAAATTGTTGCCCTACTAAGATGGCTGACCTTTTCATACTGGCCCCTTAACCCCACCACTAACCCTTCTTTCCCCATGACCTAATCTACACACCTCCCATCACGTGTTATTAACCCCTTAATCTATCCTATTGCTCTGCCAGCTCACTACATTTCCACGTCACCCAGTCATGTTGGCCTCCCCAAAGGCCGGGGCCCAGTACGGCCTCTCTTGACAACTAAACATGGCAGTGGGGTGCGCAAAGTGAAGCAACACAGCTCTCAGTTGTGTGTACAAGCTGTCTTGTGAAATACTTGTGGGATAAAAGGCATATATTTTCCATCAAGCAAAGGGATGACTATTGGAAAGTCATGCTTTTAGACCCTCACTAAAAAAGCAGGATAAGCTGTGTTCCCTTGCAAAGCTTTCACAGAGAGGATGTCTGCCAACCCCACAGCTGAACAGGAGACCCCTCTTGACTTTTTGCAGAACCAATACTCTCACACCTATACTAGTTATGACAAATAGCCTAGGCAGCAGCAACAACTATAGTATATTTTACAATACATGGTGGACCTGATGTTTTGTCTGCCGTTGCACCAACCTGACACACTTCAGCAAATAAAAATGAACCAGCTGAACAGCCAGGTCCAGTCTAAAGGCCCCGTCTCACATAGCGATTTACCAACGATCACGACCAGCGATACGACCTGGCCGTGATCGTTGGTAAGTCATTGTGTGGTCGCTGGGGAGCTGTCACACAGACAGCTCTCTCCAGCGACCAACGATCAGGGGAACGACTTCGGCATCGTTGAAACTGTCTTCAACGATGCCGAAGTCCCCCTGCAGCACCCGGGTAACCAGGGTAAACATCGGGTTACGCTTAGTAACCCGATGTTTACCCTGGTTACCAAAAAAAACAAACAGTACATACTCACCATCTGATGTCCGTCAGGTCCCTTGCCGTCTGCTTCCTGCTCTGACTGAGCCGCCGTACAGTGAGAGCAGAGTGCAGCGGTGACGTCACTGCTGTGCTGCGCTCTCACTGTACGGCGGCACTCAGAGCAGGAAGCGGACGGCAAGGGACCTGACGGACATCAGATGGTGAGTATGTAGTGTTTGTTTTTTTTTACATTTACGCTGGTAACTAGGGTGTAAACATTGGGTTACTAAGCGCGGCCCTGCGCTTAGTAACCAGATGTTTACCCTGGTTACCAGTGAAGACATCGCTGGATCGGTGTCACACACACCGATTCAGCGATGTCAGTGGGACCTCAACGACCAAAAAAAGGTCCAGGCCATTCCAACACGACCAGCGATCTCGCAGCAGGGGCCTGGTCGCTGGTACGTGTCACACATAGCGAGATCGCTACTGAGGTCGCTGTTGCGTCACAAAACTAGTGACTCAGCAGCGATCTCGCTAGCGATCTCGCTATGTGAGACAGGGCCTTTACCTAGATTGTGTCCTTTTTCCAGCAGATACCCGAATTCAGCAGATTGACCCAGTGGTAAGAACTTACCCAGTAGGCTATGAAAGTGTACTCTCTAAGAAAATATTCTACACTGCTGGTGGCTTTGTCATACCCAAGTGGACCAGTGTATCCTGCTGTGAAAAACCTTACATTTATCAAAATGAATCAAGTAAGGATCAGTGCTAACTTTCATTAACCTACAGGTGATGCCAATGATTAGATCAGCTACACCATTTTTCTTAGTGCCAATCCATTGTCTTCTACACTGCTCTGCTGCCCCAAGTACAGATGACCCATGTCCAACCAGACATCTACTCCCTGTTCAACATACCATCTATACTTTACTGCTGCTGCTTAGGGCTGCCATTTTGGAGTTGCCCTATTTTGCCAGACGTCTCCTTGCCTGCCGCATCATATTTTTTATACTGTGCAACCTCTGCTACTGCCATTGCACAGTCATGCCAATCACGCATCTCCTGGCTGCCCAACATGTTCTAATACAGTTATACTGTACTTCTGCTGCCAGATTTTCCAGAGCCAGACATCTCTCTGACTTTCCTGTCATATTTTTATAGCGTGCATGTTATGCCGCTGCCATTGCCACAGCACAACCATACAAGCCACACACATCTCTTGGCTGCCCATAGTGTTTTGTTGTGCTGTACTGCTGCTTCCATGGCTCCTGTTGCTGGCACATCTTGCCTGTCCTGAACTATACTGTGTGGTTGTTGCCATTTGAGAAGCCATTGTTTCTTCACCTTCAAAACAGCATACTTGTTTCTGCTCCTTAAATAAAGTGATAATTTGTGGATGACTTATTGAAAAACTACCAGTTTATCAAAGAATAAATCTCTTTATACTCCTCAAACACAGATAATTTTTCCATCACGTCTTTTGAAAATGCCACTTCTTCTTTCTTTGTACCAACAGTGTTTAAAAAACAGCAAAGCAGGCATTTGTCATCCAAAAGAAATAATTTTTGAACAATGCACTAGAGGTGTGTTCCGTCAGCTTGTCTTCTGGGAGAACAAATGGATGAGGTGTTTGGAATCAAGGTGCCCAATCCTTATCTCCTAAACATCTAAACATTTTCTTTAGGGAAGAGTCAGAAGGTCCTCATTCACATCAGATGGTTGACAATCTCAAGTGAAATCTACACTGTCAGCAGAATTTAATCTGATGTGTATGTGGGAACTATAACTCCAATTACACTTCAGATATCTGCCAACCGCATGATGGTTATGATGGTTTGGATGATCATTCAGCCAGCAGCTATCTCTCCCCATACACAGGAGTGCTTGCTCTGCCAAGAGCTTCAATGTTCTTTATGAGAGAGCCACTGCCAGACATCTCTAGAGGCAGGTTACTTTTTAGAGATCAAAAGGATCGGCTGTCCAAATTCGGACACGCCATATCATTATCTCCCTTGATGTTTGATCATCTATTACAAATATTTTATCATACAACAGTATAATAGTCAAAAATGTAACTTTAAATGGCAGATTGGTCAGCAAGGTTGTGAAAGCAACTATACAATGATGGAAACTGTGCTGTTGAAGGAGTTGTGTCATCTTATTAAATTGGTAAGATTGCAAAGTAATTGTAAAATTAAACCACTTTGCAATTTACTTATTAAAAATCCTCAATGTTCTTAAGAGTGGAAGGGTTTATAACTCTGTAGTGGACAAATTGCCAAGGCTTCTTCTAGGCAAAGAACAAGTATTTGCATGCTGTTTGCCATATACTGTAGCTTGATCGCTGCATCCGACCAGCCTCAGTGCCACTGCGCTTCTCTCGTTTTACAGAGGCAAAGTGTTCCTTTGTTTGCAGCATGAGAAAGTGCACATTTCGGGCACATTTTGAATCAGCGGTTCTCCTGAAGAAAGTAGCGTGATATCATACCTTTAAGATAATATACACACTTTTGGATGCTCAATGAAGAGTAAATACTTGAAAGCATAAAATTATGGATAATATTATAATGTTTGGTGTTATCTGCAGGCTGATATGTTAATATATTAATATATGGCCTTGTGAGAAGAAATATCTCAGTGGAACAGTTTCACTTTAGAAAGAAACAAAAGAGGCCATCATAGTCATTAACCTCTTATCTTATAGTTAATTCTTGTGTGGTTGAAAAGTTAAGTGCCAATTGCTTCGAGCATTTACCATTTATTTTCCTGTCTATTCTGCTGTGCATTTTGTCAGTTTTGATGAACAAGAATTTTTCACCTTCATGCTAAAGAATAAAAAATGGAAATGTGCACAACAGGACTAAGGAAATACACCGTACGCCAGGGAGTTCGTATTATTAACATAAAAGGTGGTAATCATCTCTACAGTAATATTTAGAAATGTTTGCAATATTTATTTACAATGCTTTCTGGCATAACATGGGATATAGGACCTCATCTCTCCTCAATTAGAAGTCACTAGAATTGTAAATGGCTCATGGAATTTGATGGTCCTTTTTCAGATTGTTGCATTAGAGATGGAGAACAAGAGCTTCAATTTTTTGTCTACCTACACATTTCATACTTTTCTGCAAAAATGTGTTATTTTTGCTGAACTGTTCAAAATATGTGTAAACAGCATAATTCTGAAAAATTGCAGTGAATGTGTGACTGGAGTCTAATAAATCAATCACACCATTTTTGACAGTTTTATATTACAATACAAATGTCTGGAATAATCACTGCACCGAATGGCCTGCATTCTGTTTCTGTGCCTTATGACATTCGGTACAGGGCTCCGATTCTCATGTCCAAAACCTCTGCAAAGGCATAGGGAGATGTGTGGAAAATTTGAGCTATGCCTCCTATGGTGTGAGATCGACCTGAATTGATGATGACGATGCTGTGTTGATTCCATAGCAAAAAAAAGGCAGGTGTTGGATGGTCTCTTTAAATCATTTTTTTTTAAATTTCTAAGTTTACAACCAAATTAATCTACACTCACCGGCCACTTTATTAGGTACACCATGCTAGTAACGGGTTGGACCCCCTTTTGCCTTCAGAACTGCCTCAATTCTTCGTGGCATAGATTCAACAAGGTGCTGGAAGCATTCCTCAGAGATTTTGGTCCATATTGACATGATGGCATCACACAGTTGCCGCAGATTTGTCGGCTGCACATCCCAAAGATGCTCCATACAAGGCAGGATGGATCCATGCTTTCATGTTGTTTACGCCAAATTCTGACCCTACCATCCGAATGTCGCAGCAGAAATCGAGACTCATCAGACCAAGCAACGTTTTTCCAATCTTCTACTGTCCAATTTCGATGAGCTTGTATAAATTGTAGCCTCAGTTTCCTGTTCTTAGCTGAAAGGAGTGGTACCCGGTGTGGTCTTCTGCTGCTGTAGCCCATCTGCCTCAAAGTTCGACGCACTGTGCGTTCAGAGATGCTCAGGCCTACCTTGGTTGTAACGGGTGGCGATTTGAGTCACTGTTGCCTTTCTATCAGCTCGAACCAGTCTGCCCATTCTCCTCTGACCTCTGGCATCAACAAGGCATTTCCGCCCACAGAACTGCCGCTCACTGGATTTTTTTTCTTTTTCGGACCATTCTCTGTAAACCCTAGAGATGGTTGTGCGTGAAAATCCCAGTAGATCAGCAGTTTCTGAAATACTCAGACCAGCCCTTCTGGCACCAACAACCATGCCACGTTCAAAGGCACTCAAATCACCTTTCTTCCCCATACTGATGCTCGGTTTGAACTGCAGGAGATTGTCTTGACCATGTCTACATGCCTAAATGCACTGAGTTGCCGCCATGTGATTGGCTAATTAGAAATTAAGTGTTAACAAGAAGTTGGACAGGTGTACCTAATAAAGTGGCCAGTGAGTGTATATAGACGCAAAAATCCTAACCTCACAAGGGAACAATGGGGAACAGATCTAAAAACTAGTACAAGGACTAACATTAGTGTTTCCCAAGGAGGGTTAGATCTGTTTCATTAATCTCCTAGTGACCAAGCCAATTTTGACCTTAATGACCAGGCCAAATTTTACAATTCTGACTAGTGTCACTTTATGGGGTAATAACTCTAGAATGCTTCATCAGATCCCACCGATTCTGAGAATGTTTTTTCATGACATATTGTACTTCATGGTAGTGGTAATATTTCTTTGATATGACTTGCGTTATTTATCAAAAAAATAGAAATTTGGCAAAAAGTTTGAAAATTTAGCAATTTTCAAATATTTTCTTTTTGTGCCCTTAAATCAGAGTTATATCACACATAATAGTTAATAAATAATATTTCCCACATGTCTAATTTACATTAGCGCAAGTTGACCAGTGATTTCTCATTTTTCCAACAAAATTTACAAAACCATTTTTTAGGAACCACATCACATTTGAATTAACTGTTGGGACCTATATGACAGCAAATACCCAAAAGTGACACCATTCTAAAAACTGCAGCCCTCAAAGTACTCAAAACCACATTCAAGAAGTTTATTAACCATTGGGGTGCTTGACATGAACTAAAGCAATGTGGAAGGTAAAAATGAACATTTAACTTTTTTCACAACAATTTTACTTTAGCTCTAAATTTGTTATTTTCACAAGGGTAACAGGAGAAAATAGACCCTAAAATTTGTTGTGCAATTTCTCCTGATTATGCCGACAGCCCATATGTGGGGTTAAACCACTGTTTGGGCTTATGGCATTTCTCAGAAGGGAAATGTGAGGCTAGTCACTTCTCATGGCCAAGTCATGAGTCAGCATTGTCAAGGAATCCAAGGTCAGAATCCAGGAGGGTACGTCATAAACATAAGGAAGAGGCAAAAGCATAGTTAGGTAACGTTCCGAGGTCAGAATACAAGGAGGATAATGGATCAGAGTAGAAGAGGTTAAACAGACGATCAGAATGAGGTCCAAGTCCAGGCAACAAAAGATCAAGCATACAGAACTCAAGGCACAGAGCGAACAAACCTCACTTAGCTGAATGTACGTCTGGCAGAGGTCTGCGAGAAGCAGCTCAGTTAAGTAGCATGGAAATCACTTGGGATAATGAACACTTGGAGACAGCCAGCACCCCCCAGTCTTGGACTGGATGGTCAAGCTGTCAATGTACACACTGACAGTTCAGCATATCCTTGTACCAGACTGGATGACTGAGCTGTCAATCATAGCACAGACAGCTTCAGCACACCCCTGTACCAGATTGGATGGCTGAGCTGTCAAAAACTGCATCCCACACACACCGAGGGGTGGAACCATGACAGGAAGTAGCACAGTTTTTGAACACAAAAATGTCTGGAATCGAGAGCGGATGCTATGTCACACTTGGAAAGTCCCTGATGTGCCTAAACAGTGGAAACCCCCACAACTGACCCCATTTTGGAAACTAGACCCTGTAAGGAATGTATCTAGGTGTGGTGAGCACCTTTAACCCCCAGGAGCTTCACAGAAGTTTATAAGGTAGAGCTGTGAAAATAAAAAAAAACACATTTTACCCACAAAAAGGACATTTTTGCCCCAATTTTTCTATTTTCACAAGGGTAACAGGAGAAAATTGACTCCAAAATTTGTTGTGCAATTTCTCCTGAGTACGCTGATACCCCACATGTGGGTGAATACTACTATTTGGGCGTCCGTCAGGTCTCGTAAGGAAAGAAGCACTGTTTGATTATTTGAATGCAAAAATGACTGGAATAGAGGGCAGACATCATGTCACGTTTGGAAAGCCTCTGATGAGCATAAACAGTAGAAACAACTCACACATGACCACATTTTGGAAACCAGACCCCTTAAGGAATGTATCTAGATGTGTGGTGAGCCCCTTATCCTCCAGATGCTTCACAGAAGTTTATAACTTACAGGTGTGAAAATTAAAAATCACACTTTAACTGCAAAAATGTACTTTTAACCTCAATTGTTTTAATTTCACAAGGGAAACCGGACAAAATGGACCTCACAATTTGTTTTGCACTTTCTCCTGAGTATGTGGATACCACATATGTGGGGAAATGCTATTATCTGGGTGCAAGGTAGGGCTCGGAAAGGAAGGAGTAGCATTTTAGAGCACAGACTTTGAAGGAATGGTCTGCGGGCGTCATGTCGCGTTTGATGAGCTCCTGAGGTGCCTAAAGAGTGAAAACCCCCACAAGTTACCCCATTTTGGAAACTACACTCTTCAAGGACTTTATCCAAGGGTGTAATCAGCATTTTGAACCCACAGGTACTACACAGATTTTGATAACATTAGGTCATCGTATTGAAATATTTTATTTTTTCATGAAAATGTTGTTTTCGCCCCAAATTTGTAATTTTCTATATGAATAATAGGAGAAAACGGACCCCATAATTTGATGTTCAACTTGTCTGGAATGTGACTATACCCAATATGTGGTCAAAAACTTCTTCTTGGGCACATGGCAGGGCTAGGAAAAGAAAAAGCGCTATTTGCCTGGGATAGATTGTGAATGCCATGTAGCATTTGAGAAGCCCCTGATATGTGAAAACAGCAGAAACCTCCACAAGTGACCCCATTTTGGAAACTAGACCCCTCAAGGAATTCATCTAGCGGTGTAGTGAGTATTTTGAACCCATAAGTGCCTCATAGAATATTATAATATTGAGATATGGAAATATGACATTTTAGTAGTAAAAATGTAATTTTTGCATTTGTAGCAATTTTATCAGGGTGAATAGGTGAAACAAGACCCCACAATTTATTGCACAATTTTTCCCGAATGTGGTGCTGCCCCTTATGTTGTCAGAAATTACTGTTAGGCCACATGTCAGGACTGAGAAGGAAGGATCGCTATTTGGCTTTTGGAGTCCAAGTTTTGCTAGGATAGTTTGTAGGTGACATTTGCAAAGCCAATAAAGTGCCAGAAGAGCAGAAAAACCCCAAAAGTGACCCTGTTTTTGAAACTGCGCCTCTCATTGAATTCATCTATGGCTGCAGTGACTATTTTGTAACATCCATGCCTGGCTTTTTTTTCTGGAGAATTGCAAATCTGCCAGTCTAGTGCCCATACTTTGTGTCCCAATTGTGTCTAGTGCCCATACAGTGTAGAGCCCCCATATGTTGTAGTGCCCCAATACATTGTGCCCAGCTTGTGCTTTTGGCGATATGCAAGTGTAAATTAAGTGCTTTCTGTCCATTACAATACTGGCAAACATGTGGCCGCTTACTGTAATTTGTATCAAAAAGCTTGGCACTCAATAATGCTTGTAGAAAATAAAGTCATTTATTTTACATCTGGACAAACAGATCAGCGGTAGCTCGTTTCTTGCTAAACGTTTTCGGTCCTTTGTGGACCTTCCTCAGAGCAAGTTTATCTGGAGCGTAGGATCTGGACTTGTAATCAGATGTATGAGTATATTTGCAATATATGTGGAGGCTAATTTCAGAGGCAGTAATGGAGACCGTGACTGTGAGCAGAATAAGCTGCTTGGGATGCGATGTGCCCACACTGTATGCGTTCTGTTGCCTGGAGCGCTGGTGGCATGCTGAGACGCTGAGGGAGACACGCTGCTTACTGTAGTTTGGTCACAGTGGGGCTCAGGAGGGGGTATTTGGATTTGGGAGGGCATAATTCACTAGATTTTATTTATTGGGTTGGGAGCCATGTCGCTTTCCAGAGTTTTTGTTCTACCAGTAATGTGGGAACCACCTATAGTTCAGTTCCAGTGACAGACGATGGACCTGAGTGGGGGCTGGTTTTGTGCGGGAAAAATTAGGGTTGTTATTGGTAACATTTTGAGCCATCCATCCTTTTAGGTGTGTGCAGATCTGTGGTCGCCCACACTTGTGAGGTAAAAAGACTCCTAAAATGATGGGATACTGCCAGAAAACATACCAGTTCAAAGTGACTCCATCTGCCTTATAAGTGAGATGTTCCGCTGCACAGGGGGAATCTCGAACCATGTCCAGTGTGGTCTCCCATTCTCCTCCAGCCACAGTGGAACCTACTCAGCATAGACGTCGATTCCAGTGTCTGGCTCAAGCTGATAGAGTGTGGTTGGGTACTGCTGTCTTTCCAGGCTCTGCCTTTTTAGTCAGCACTGATCAGCAGTGAGCAGGCATTTCAGGGACTAAGTCCTGCTTTTCCCTCACTGAGCATGCCCACAGGATGACCTCCCATTGGAAGTCGGGGATCACATGCTCAGGTCCTGTTGCGGCTCCTATTGGACCACCAGGCACGTCCCTGAGCATTACAACTATAGCCATGCACTAGTGTAAACTTGTGTGTGTGGATGAATGCCTGTCAATGGATGAAAGCTCCGAATCATTCCCATCCCTAGTGTTGTTGCCTGCTCGCGAATGGTAGTGCTACCTAGTGCCCGACAGTGCTATCCTGCACATTAGCACAAGATACAGAATCTAATTAGCAGCGACCGCCAGAGAGGCGCCATGCACAGATAGTGCGCTTTCCTAGCCCTAGTTAGGGTGGTTAGTGGCGTCCACCAGAGCGGCGCTGCATGCACTCTGGTGCAGTAAATGTTTTGTTTAGTTAATTCCCTGGCACTACAGTAAAGGTGTCGAGTGCAAAGGATCTAGAGAGACTCTTACCTTGAGTCTTGGGGTGGAGTTCTGTGTCGCCTTGCTTGCGCTCTCTGTGCGGTATCGTGGACCTGTGATGCAACAGGGTTTGCTTCCTTCATACCGGGTGAAGCTAACCCATGTGTTTACTCACATTATACCGCCATATAGTCCGTCATTACCAAGCAGCAGGTGTCTCAGCTGCACGGTGGACCCTGGACTGCGAAAGCACCTTATATCTTCTCTAATTAAAATTTGGTGCGTTCCGCCAGTCCTAACATGCAGTTTTGGGGAATTTACACGGAAACCACGATGTAAGTGCTCAGCAGAGAGCGCAGGATAAATGTGAGCTGAGCCTTATTCCGATTTTTGGGAGGTAGAATGAACAAATAGACATCAATACAAGAATAGTTTTTATTTTTATTTTTGAGTGGTTCACCGTGCAGTAAAAGTGATAAGGCGGATTTATTCTTCGGGTTGGTGCAATTACAGCGACACTGGATTTATATATTTTTTTTTAGGTTTTGCTGCTATCACACAGTAAAAATGCTTTTTAAAAACAAGTAGTTTTTCTTTCTCGCCATTTTCTGAGAGCTATAACTTTTATACTTTTTGACGAGCAGAGCTGTATGAGAACTTATTTTTTGAGAAGCGAGATGCAGATTTTTTGGGTACCATTTTGGGGTACACAATATTTTTTGATTGCTTTTGATTCAGATTTTTCAGACACAGAATTAACAAAACCCAGCAATTCAGTTATTGCTTTTATTTAAATTTTTTGCGCTGTTCACCTTGCGGTAAAAGTGATAAGTCCAATTTGTTTGTCGGGTTGGTATGATTACAGCGATACCAGATTTATATTTTTTGGGGGGGAATTGTTCTTTCTACAGACTAAAAACAGTATTTTACAAAAATGAATTTGTTTTTGCATAGTCATATTCTGAGTACTGTAACGTTTTAATTTTTTTGCCAAATGAGCCATATTAGGGCTCTTTTTTTGCAGGATGGTTTGATGTTTTCATTTATACCATTTTTTTTTTAAATATGACTTTTTGATCACTTTTTGGAAGTCAGTACAATAAAAATGGGACATTTTTGATGTGTTTTTATTGCAGAGTTCGCCAAATTAAATAAATAACGTGCCAGTTTTATAGAGTGTGTCGTTATGGATGTAGCGATACCAATTATGTGTACTTTTTTTGTTTATTTTAGTTTTATCACAAACCCTGCGTTTTGACTGGTGAAACCGTTTTTCGTGATTTGTGTGAGCTTTTTGTGTTTTTTTTACTTTTTTCCATATTTTATTTTACTTTTTTTTCACTTTTTTTACTTAGTCGCACTTTGGGACAGGGACGTATATAATTTTCATTTTGACATTTTGTCTCATACACTGCTGTACTCATGTACAGCAATGTATGAGACTGTCAGTGACTCACTGACACAGCTTGTGAGAGCGAGCTTATTGCTGAATCTCACATGCCCCCGTATACCATGGTAACCATCGGTACCCGAGATTATCTTTGCTGGGGTCCGATGGTTACTAAGTGGGTCTTGTGACCCCCTTGAAATAACTTAAATATTGCTGTCACAGTTGACAGCGATATTTAATGGGTTAATCGGCCCCAATCAGTTGCAAAACTGGGCTGGGACCGATACACAGGGTGTCAGCTGTTATGTATAGCGGCAACCACTGGAATTGTTGTCACTTGGCGTTGCTATTCCATTATACCCGATCGCCATTTTAAAATGGAAATGAGGGGATAAGTACCCTTAATGACCTCTGTTTTAATGGGTATCGGCGGTTGTTAAGGGGTTAAAGGGAATCTGTCAATAAGATCAACACTCCAGAATGGCATTTACGGACATGCAGGCCTTTGAAATTGTAAATCCATCGACAGCTATATATCTTCTATCTGTGGCTACATTTCTGAGAAATCAATGTTTATATATATGTGAGGCATTACGTTTTCTGGGTGTGACAGAGCACTTAAGGAACTTCTGCCTCCTGAAGTTGTTTCTCCACCTAGCAGCAGCCTCTTTAGTTTGATTGATAGCTCACTCACTGTCTGATTTGGGTTTCTTGGCCATGGAGTGAATTACTTGTTTGATGGACTACTTGCTAGAGATGGGATGCATCTTACTAAAATAGGAAAACACATACTTGATAGAAACCTTACTACAGTCATCAGGAGAGATTTAAACTAGACAAATATGGGATGGGAAATATATAGGAAAAAATATGCAGCTAATTAATTGTTTTGAGAGCTCTACTATTAGAAGTGGAAGTAAAATACAAAAACATCAAGCGCTGAATGAAAATAGAGGAGTATGTCGAAAAGCCGAACTTTTAAATTCCTATTTTGCATCCATGTTTTCTAAGTAAGCAGTTCTAATCAACTGATCTTCACGGTGCCATCAAAAGTATAAAATAATCCACATTATCTATAAACAGATAGATGGTGAGGGAACACTTAGCTTATCTAAATGAATTTAAATCTCCTGGTCCATATGAATTACATCCTAGGGTACTGAAATACTTAGGAAATTGAAGAACCACTAGCCAGAATCTTTGAAAAATCCTGCAGAACAAGAGAAGTCCCAGAAGAATGCAGAAGGGCAAATGTTGTCCCTATCTTTAAAAAGGAAAATAAGACGGAGTCAGGAAATTACAGGCCAGTGAGCCTTACCTCTATACCAGGAAAGATCTTTGAACAAATTATTAAACAGCATGTATGTAAGTACTTGGATAAGAATACAGCAGTTAACCAGTATGGGTTTGTAGCAAACAAGTCATGCCAGACTAATCTAATTTCCTTCTATGATGTAATCACTGACTGGATGGATCAGGGAAACATGGTAGATATAGTATATCTTGACTTCAGCAAAGCATTTGATAAAGTACCTCATACTATACTTATTAAAACAATGACCAAGTATGGGATTGACAAGGCTATGGTTAGATTGATTCAGAACTGGCTCAGTGATCATACTCAAATAGTTGCAATAAATGGTTGCATATCAAATTGGAAGAGTATTCAGAACTGGCTCAGTGATCATACTCAAACTAAAGGTAAACTAATCAAATTTTCAGACGATGCGAAGCTAGGAGGGATAGCTAACACTAGAGAAGAGAAAAAAGGGTTTCAGAAGGATCTAGATAAGCTTGAACAATGGACAGCAACTAATAGAATGGTATTTAACAGGGAGAAATACAAGATTCTACATCTGGGCAAGAAAAATTACATCTACAGAATTGGTTGAGTAAAACTAAGCAGCAGCAAGTGTGGAAAACACTTGGGCATACTAATAGATCACCGACTGCACATAAGTCAACAGTGTGATGCAGCAGTTATATTATGTATTAAGAAAAGCATAGAGTCTAGATAACGTGAAGTAATTATTCCCCTCTACTTATCCTTGGTCAGGCATCATCTAGAATACTGTGTCCAGTTCTGGGCACCAGAGATAAAAAGACATTGAAAAAGTGGAGCCAGTTCAGAGAAAAGCTGCCAGGATGGTGGGCAGACTTCAAAGTATGTCCCACAAGGACCGGTTAAAGGGTCTGGGAATGTTTTGCTTGCAAAAAAGAAGGCTAAGAAGAGACTTAATAGCTGTCTGCAAATATTGGAAGGGATGTCACAGTGTAGAGGGATCATCCTTATTCTCATTTGCACAAGGAAACACAAGAAGTAAAGGAAAGACACTGGAAGGGAGGAGATACAGATTAAATATTAGAAAAAACTTTTTAACAGGGAGGATAATCAATGAGTAGAACAGGCTGCCATGAGAGGTGGTGAGTTCTCTTTCAATCAAAGTCTTCAAGCAGAGGCTTGACCAACATCTGTCTCAGATGGTTTAGTGAATCCTGCATTGAGCAAGGGGTTGGACACAATCACCCTTGAGGTCCCTTCCAACTCTAACATTCGATGATTCTATGATTTCCGTGCTTGGTGCCAGAAGTCATATAGACAGTGAGCTAACAATCAAGCTAAAGAGGCTGGTGGTAGGAAAGGAAACACCTCAGGAGGCAGAGGCTTGTTAAGTGCTATGTCACACCCAGAATATCTAAGACCTCATTTGCATATGCATGAAAAGGCTAATTACTCAGAAATCTAGCAACAGACAGAAGATATGACAGTGTTGATGGATTTATGTTTCAAAGACCTGCATGCTTATACTTGTGGTTAGGAGGAGTGGATCTTACTGTCAGATTTCCTTCAACACTGGCTGATCTGAATTTACTAACGAGCTAAGAGTGCCAGTAATATGAATTCTACTAAAGTGCATGTTTTTTACCACATCTAAAAAGCACCCATGTGGTATTCCATTGTTTACCAAGTATTAGAGACAGCTCCTTATAACCTTTCTGACACTACACACTTCCGGGAGTATTTTTCCTGTCTGAACGCTCCAAGCTATGATTGGACTGCTACCTTACATGCCATGAAAAGACTGACTGTATATCATTCTAAAGATTTCACTACTAATACAGTATATATTCTCTCTTCCCCTCCCACTTCTTTAAAGATATTTTTGCCACATAACCTGATAGCATCATAATGTAGAGCCATACAGTATCTTCGGAAAGTATTCACCCCCTTGGATTTTTACCAATTTTGTTACATTACAACCTGTGTTTAAATATTTTTGTAATCCGATTTGTGTCTGAGAAATCAGTACTAAATAGTATAAGTCGTTGAAGTGAAGTGAGAAAAATATAGGCATAATCTACATTTATGGGATCAAATTACTAAAAATTGGCATGTGCATATACTATTCACCCCTTTTGTTATAATGTCCCTTAAAATGTCTGGTGCAAACAATTACCTTCATAAGTCAAATACCTAGTGAAAGGAAGCTCACATGTGTGCAATCTAAAAGTCACATGGTCTGTCAGTATATACACTTTACCTTTTCTGAAAAGCCACAGGTTGCAACACCACTAAGCAAGAAGCACCACTAACTAAACACCACCATGAAGACCAAGGATACTTCCAAACAAATCAGGGACAAAGTTGTTGAGAAGTACAAGTCAGGGTTGGGTTATAAAAAAACCCTCAGTCTCTGATAATCCCCCGAAGCACCATCAAATCGATTATCATCAAATGGAAAGAACATGGTACCACAACAAATCTGCCAAGAGAGGGCCATTCACCAAAACTCTCAGCCCGGGCAATAGGGCATTAAACAGAGAAGCAGCACAGATGCTGAAGGTAACCCTGAAAGAGCTGCAGAGTTCCCAAGCAGAGAATGGAGTATCTGCTCATGCGACCACAATAAACCAGACACTCTATGTAAGTGGGCTTTGTGAAAGGGTGGGCAGAAAAAAGCCTTTACTTACACGCAAAAATTGTAGGACTCATTTTGAGTTTGCCATAAGACATGTGGGAGACTCCCCAAATGTATGGTGATGTGGTCAGATGAGACCAAAATTAAACTTTTTGGCCACCAAAGTAAACACTATTTCAGTCGCCAAACTAACACAGCTCATTACCCTAAGAACACCATCCTCACAGTGAACATGCTGGTGGCAGCATCGTGCTGTGGAGATGTTATTTGGCAGCAGGGACAGGGAAAATTGTCTGAGTCGAGTGGAAGATGGATGGTGCGAAATCCATGAATATTCTTGAGCAAAACTTGTGATAGTCTATCACTGATTTGAGATTGGGACAGAGGTTCACCTTCTAAAAGCATACTGCTAAATATTAGCCATGTCATGGAGGATTCACCCCCTGTCCCAATTAGTGTTGTGCATCTATGCAGCTAAAAGCAACACTCGAGTGGTTTACGGGGAAATGTGTAAATGTTTTGGAGTGGCCTAGTCTAGGCCAAGACCTTCACCCAATTGAGAATCTGTGGTCAGACATGAAGATTCCTGTTCACCAGAGGAAACCATCTAACTTGAAGGAGCTGGAGATGTTTTGCCTTTAGGAATGGGAAAAAAATCCCAGGGGTAAGATGTGGAAAGTTCATAGAGACTTATTAACCCCAACTTGCATTTCATGTCAGACGCTGTTCATACCAGGGCGTTCGACAGACAGCGGTAATTCCGCTTTTGTCCACTATGTGCTCAGTGGCGTCGGCTAGATTTTATCTGGTCCGGGGTTAATTTAGCTGGTGCTCGGATTGGAAGCTGGGCCACACCCACTGCCTTTAAATTGTTCTTCTGAACATTGGGCGTCGCCGATTATAGCTTCTGTCTTGTGCTTGGTTATCTCGGTCTGGAGTGGTGAGCTAGGAGTTGGAGTATCGTTGCTGGTGGTGTATTTCCCTTTGTCTTATTTTCTCCTTTCTATATTTGTATTTATTTTGCCCTGTGCACTTATAGTGTATTCCTGAGTGACTGCGGCGTGTTGCATATTTTTCCGTTATCCTTGTCTGTGCTAACTGTGGGTATTGGTGTGTGGTCTCTTCACTGGGTGGTGGGTGGAGGTTTCAGCCTAGGGTTGAAACAGGAGACAGGGTGAGGGTGGAGGCCCAAACATGCACACCATCAGTGTAAACTCTGGGAGAGGGTCAGTCAGGGTTTCCCTACTCTGAGGGAAATCGCAGGGGCCCGGGTCATTAGCTCTTGCATACCAAGGTCTCCAGTGACATTATAATCGGCCAACATTATTTGAATTCCAAGGATCCCATGAATTCCATAACCCGCCAGTTGGAGGCGCTGTCCCTACAGGTCACTGAGTTGAGGGGGGCAGTGCAGCAACGGGGACTAGCAGTATCTAATGTGCAAGCCGGAGTGACAGGTAGAGTTGCTGAGCCTAAGTTTCCTTTGCCTGAAAAGTTTACTGGGGAACGCAGTAAATTTGTTACTTTTTGTGAAGCTTGCAAACTGTATTTTCAGATGCGTCCGATCTCCTCAGGTAATGAGGCTCAGCGTGTGGGCCTGGTGTTGTCATTATTAAACGGGGACCCCCAAGCATGGGCGTTTTCTTTGCCATCTGATTCTGCTGCATTTAACTCTGTGGAGAGTTTTCTTCTGTTCTTGGACACATTTATGATGATCCTGACAGAATGGCTCTAGCAGAATCTAAGATACGCACTATTCGCCAGGGGGAGCGTGTTGCAGAGGATTACTGTTCTGAATTTCGCCGCTGGGCGGTCGATACTCAGTGGAATGATCCCGTGCTGTGGTGTCAGTTTATTCATGGGGTTTCTGGAAGGTTTAAAAAAGCCCTACTGATGTACGAGACTCCTTCTTCACTAGATTCCGCTATGAGTCTTGTTGTCCGCATTGATTGCCGTTTGCGTCAGGGGCAGCATGAGACGCCGCCTGTGGGAGAAGGTTTAGGTTCACGTGAGGTTGCTGCAGGTGAGCCCACGGAACCTATGCAAATCGCAGGGGTGTTAAACATCGAGCCCCTGTGCTCAGGAAGCAGGGAGCCTGTTTTTACTGCGGTAAAACTGGACATTTTGTTAATATTTGTCCTCTGCTGTCAAAGAAAAACGCAACGGCGGAAAACTTCTAAGCTCAGAGGGTGTGGAGGAGTCCAATCTGAGCTTATGTATATCCTCCATGGTGGTTTCTCAATGCATGCTCCCTGCCAAGGTTATTGTCGCTGGCAGAGAGCTGCCAATCACGGTTTTTGTGGATAGTGGTTCTGCCACAAATCTCATTGATGAGGAGTTTGCGCGCACAGCCGGTTTTAGGGTCGAAAAACTGCCTCATCCTATCCGCGTGGTCACCATCAATGCAGCTCCTCTCTCACAGGGGGAGATTACTGAGTTTGTGGCTGAGGTGAAACTCCACATTGGGGTTCTTCATTTCGAGCAGGTTACATGTAAGGTGCTCAAGAGTCTTCCAGCACAATTTGTTCTGGGTTTTCCATGGTTGTCTATGCACAACCCGGTTATTGACTGGAAAACTCAGGACATAATTCAGTGGAGCGAATTCTGCCAGGAGAATTGCTTGGCCACATGTGTTTCTGCTGTGACTTCAAGCATTCCTGAGTCACTTCTGGATTTTGTGGATGTGTTCTCTGAGAAGGGTTGTTCAGAGTTGCCACCACACCGCCCCTATGACTGTACTATCAGGTTTAAACCAGGGGCCAAATTGCCTAAAGCAAGGATGTTTAACATCTCCGGTCCGGAGAGACAAGCGCTAAAGGATTACATTGCTGAAAGTTTGAGCAAAGGGCGCATCAGTCCTTCATCCTCGCCAGTGGAAGCAGGGTTCTTCTTCGTTAAGAAGAAAGATGGCGGACTACGCCCGTGTCTGGATTTCAGGGAGTTAAACCAGATTACGGTTCGTGATCCATACCCTATGCCATTGATACCGGATTTGTTCAGCCAGGTGGCAGGTGCTAAGTGGTTTACCATGCTTGACCTCAGGGGGGCGTACAACCTCATAAGAGTCCGTCAAGGTGATGAGTGGAAGACGGCTTTTAATACCCCTGAGGGTCATTTTGAAAATTTGGTGATGCCATTTGGGTTGACAAACGCAAATGCAGTGTTTCAACAATTCATAAATGATGTGTTCTCGCATGTTTTGGGGAAATTCGTTATTGTGTACCTAGATGACATTCTCATATATTCTTGCGACCGTGATACTCATTTAGATCATGTCAGGCAGGTGTTACAGCTTCTCAGAGAGAATAAGCTATATGCAAAACTTGAGAAATGTGTTTTTTTCGGTTCAGGAGTTACCTTTCTTGGGTTATATTGTGTCTGCTTCTGGTTTCAAAATGGACGCCGCTAAGGTACAGGCGGTGTTGCATTGGGAACGGCTTGATAACCTAAAAGCTCTTCAGCTGTTCCTTGGGTTTTCTAACTACTATAGGAAGTTTATCAAAGATTTTTCTATCATTGCTAAACCGCTAACTGACATGACTAAAAAGGGTACCAATTTCTCTGTTTGGCCTGAGGCTGCTGTGCGCGCATTTGAATTTCTTAAAAACAGTTTTGTTTCGGCCCCCATTCTTGTGCAGCCAGACGTATCGAAACCTTTTGTTGTGGAAGTCGATGCGTCGGAGGTTGGTGTGGGGGCGGTGCTGTTACAAGGCTCATCCTTGAGCGGTTTGCGACCATGCGCATATTTTTCCAAGAAACTGTCGCCCGCCGAACGTAACTACGATATCGGCAACAGGGAGTTGTTGGCAATCAAATTGGCCTTTGAGGAATGGCGACACTTCTTGGAGGGGTCGGTTCATCAGGTTACTGTTATTACCGACCATAAGAATTAGCTTTATTTGGAGTCTGCCAAGCGTCTGTCTCCCAGGCAGGCTCGCTGGGCATTGTTTTTCACGCGGTTCAACTTTGTTGTCACTTACAGACCTGGGTCTAAAAACACTAAGGCGGATGCTCTGTCCAGGTGTTTTCCGGGGGGAGAACCCCGGGAGGATCCAGTACCCATCCTCCAAAAGGGTGTTGTGGTTTCGGCTCTCACTACCGAGGTTGAGGCTGAGATTGCCGAGGCCCAGAAGGAGGTACCATCTGAGCTTCCCATCAACAAAACGTTTGTACTGCTTCATCTCCGCTTAAAGGTTTTGGCGGAGCATCATGATGCTGTCCTGGCTGGCCACCCAGGGGTTAGGGGTACCTTGGAGTTGGTGTCACGTCGGTTTTGGTGGCCCAAGATCCGACAGGACGTGGTCTCATACATGTCAGCTTGCACCACGTGCGCTAGGGCTAAGACGCCCCGGTCCCGTCCTGTTGGCACACTACTTCCTCTCGAGGTACCTAGTAAGCCATGGACGGAAATCTCCATGGATTTTATCACTGACTTGCCCTCCTCAGCTGGGAACACGGTCATCTTGGTGATTGTTGATCGGTTCTCAAAAATGTCACACTTTGTGTCTTTGCCTTCGTTGCCTAACGCTAAGACTCTGGCTCAGGTATTTGTGCAGGAGGTGGTCAGACTTCATGGGGTTCCGTCTGACATCGTTTCTGATAGGGGGTCTCAGTTTGTGGCAAAATTTTGGAAAGCATTTTGCTCACGGCTGGGGATCAAGTTGTCTCATTCTTCGGCGTTTCATCCTCAGTCAAATGGTCAGACCGAGCGTATGAACCAAAATTTGGAACAGTACTTACGCTGCTTTGTTTCTGATAACCAGGAGGAGTGGTCGACGTTCCTTCCTTTGGCTGAGTTTGCCATCAATAATCACCGCCAGGAGTCGTCTGGGGAGTCTCCGTTTTTTTGTGTTTATGGGCTACATCCTCAATTTTGTACTTTGAGTCAGGGGGGCTCATCCGGCGTCCCGGAGGAAGACCAGTTAGGAGCACAATTATCATCAGTCTGGAGGAGAGTTAAACAGCGCCTGTTGAGTGTGGGTGCTAGGTACAAACGTGTGGCTGACAGTAGGCGTGTGCCAGGTCCGGACCTGAGTGTGGATGACTGGGTGTGGTTATCCACAAAAAACATAAGACTCAAAATACCATCCCTTAAATTGGGTCCAAGTTTTATTGGTCCATTTAGGGTCGCCGCCGTCATTAACCCAGTAGCGTACCAGTTGGAGCTTCCTACGGTGTATAAGATACACAACGTGTTCCACAGATCGTTGCTAAAAAAGGTGGTGGGTCTAGTGGACGCGACACCAATGCCTTCTCCAGTCTTGGTGGATGGTAATTTGGAATTCGAAGTCTCCAACGTGGATGACTCTGGTGTAGTGTGCCGCACTTTACAGTACTTGGTACACTGGCATGGTTATGGGCCTGAGGAAAGGTCCTGGGTACCAGCCTCGGACGTTCATGCGGATCGGCTGGTCAGTATGTTTCACCGCCGTCATCCAGACAAGCCGGGTCCTATAAGCCGTGAGGGCCCTGGGGTCCCTCGTAGAAGGCAGGGTACTGTCATGTCGGACGCTGTTCATACCAGGGCATTCGACAGACAGCGGTAATTCCGCTTTTGTCCACTATGTGCTCAGTGGCGTCGGCTAGATTTTATCTAGCTGGTCCGGGGTTAATTTAGCTGGTGCTCGGATTGGAAGCTGGGCGACGCCCACTGCCTTTAAATTGTTCTTCTGAACATTGGGCGTCGCCGATTATAGCTTCTGTCTTGTGCTTGGTTATCTCGGTCTGGAGTGGTGAGCTAGGAGTTGGAGTATCGTTGCTGGTGGTGTATTTCCCTTTGTCTTATTTTCTCCTTCCTATATTTGTATTTATTTTGCCCTGTGCACTTATAGTGTATTCCTGAGTGACTGCGGCATGTTACATATTTTTCCGTTATCCTTGTCTGTGCTAACTGTGGGTATTGGTGTGTGGTCTCTTCACTGGGTGGTGGGTGGAGGTTTCAGCCTAGGGTTGAAACAGGAGACAGGGTGAAGGTGGAGGCCCAGACATGCACACCATCAGTGTAAGCTCTGGGAGAGAGTCAGTCAGGGTTTCCCTAGTCTGAGGGAAATCGCAGGGGCCCGGGTCATTAGCTCTTGCATACCTAGGTCTCCCGTGACATTGCATCTGTAATGGCAGCAAAAGGAGCCTCTACAAAGTTACTGTAGCGTAGATGATCAGCACAGCCCAAGGTGGAGGTGCATGAAACTAGGTGCCCAGACCTTAAGACGTAATATAGAAATATATTCAGCAAACTCCGAAAGATGTCTGATGCAAAAGAGGGTGTTTTAATACATACAGTATTCACAGTTACAAACGTTTCGGTCAACAAAAGACCTTCATCAGTGTGCTCTAAAGAAAAAATAATAAAATACAGTGCATAGACAATAAAATACAGTGCATAGAAACATAATAAACAAAGTATATACAAGTAGAAAAATTCTGGTCGTACGAGAACAGCATTCTATTGGGATTACTCCTCTGGCATATTATCATGCTGTTCGTACCACCAGAATTTTTCTACTTGTATATACTTTGTTTATTATGTTTCTGTATTTTATTGTTTATGCACTGTATTTTATTATTTTTTCTTTAGAGCACACTGATGAAGGTCTTTTGTTGACCGAAACGTTTGTAACTGTGAATACTGTATGTATTAAAACACCCTCTTTTGCATCAGACATCTTTCGGAGTGTGCTGAATATATTTCTATTCTACAAAGTTACTGACTTTAGGGGATTAATAATTATGCACACTGAAGTATTAAGTTATTTTGTCGTATTTGTTGTTTGCTTCACAATAAAAAGAAAACCAAATGTTCACTGCTGTAGGCATGTTCTGTACATGAACTGACACAAACCCTCCAAAAAAAAAGATGGAAGCTCAAGGTTGTAAGGTAGCAAAACACAAAAAATGCTAATCTGGTGTATACTTTCACAAGCCACTGTAAACCCTTATTCCAGTTATGTGTCACTTACTGGGCTGTTTTATAAAATTCAATTTTTATCACCAGGAGAAGACTAATAAACTTGATGCACAGTGTACATAGAAAGCTGCCAATAAGTGGTGTGGGTGGGGTTATGCAAAACGTAGATTACAGAGAATTAGTCGACCTAGAGCAGATAAAAAAGTGATTTTTATCAAAACTACAGTGAGCCTTCCAGTGAGTGATACATCACCAAAATCAGGGACGCTGTTCCTACAGTATGCTCTTCTCAGATGGGGTAGCAAAAACCTGGTAAAAGAGTCATTATTAGGGTTGAGCGACTTTTACTTTTTTAAGATTGAGTCGGGTTTTGCGAAACCCGACTTTGTCAAAAGTCGGGTCGAGTGAAATCGGCCGATTATCGCGAAAAGTCGGGGATCGACCGAAACCCAATGTAAGTCAATGGGGAATCAAAGTCGGCAGTGAGTGGAGGACAGGAAAACACCAACAGTGCCCATTTTAATGTCAAAAACATCAATTCTTGTCACTGAAGCTTGTGAATCTTAATTTACCTTTTAATAATAGTTAGGCATTGAAAATTGGGGGTCATTTGGCTAAAGTTGTGGGGAGGGGGGTAGGGCTGGCTCAAGTTTTTTGTGGGCCCAGGAAACGCGGACTACGTCACGGCGGTGGAGCCGGGAGAGGTAAGTATTAAAACTTTGCAAGTGCTGTGATCCCGAGCAAGCAGGGGGGGCCCACTTGTTCGCATTGGCACTGGCACAGGGCCCCTCAAAGTACAGCGGTGTGTTTGACGGCGGGGGCGCTTCCCACCAGCAGAGACACTTTTGTGTATTATGAGGGGCCCTGTGCCAGTGACGTCGCCAACGAGTATGCTCCCCCACCTGATGAAGGAACCTGCACTTTCATCTGCACCTTCCTCTTTGTCCCCATGTAAGGTGGTATAGTATGCGGGAAGGGGAACCTGACTTTCAGCAGGGTCAGATTCTGGCTGTGTAGAATGCAAGGGGAATGTAGTGGTCTGGGTCAATGTACCAGCAGGCTCATCTAGCAGTGGCTGGGCAATGGGCAGGATGAGGAGGAAACACAGATATAGTCCCAAAGAATAAAGTAGGCTAAATGCAGTTCAAAATTGGTAACAGGAGTAAACAGGCGGCACTGCTTTGTTCATTGGAGGAGAACACCAAGCAGCAGCAGACACCGTTAGTAGGCCTAACCAAACAAGTAGGCCAAATGCAGGTTAATATCTGATATAGGCCAAAAGCCTGAAAATTGAAGCTCATCTATATTCAGTGGAGGAGACAAGCAAGGAGCGGCAGACACCGTTACTAGGGCCCAACCAAACAAGTAGGCCAAATGCAGTTTAAAATTTCCTATAGGCCGAAAGCCTGAAGATTGAAGCTCAGCTTTGTTCAGTGGAGGAGACAAGCAATGAGCGGCAGACACCGTTAGTAGGGCCCAACCAAACTAGTAGGCCAAATGCCGTTTAATATCTGATATAGGCCAAAAGCCTGAAGATTGAAGCTCAGCTTTGTTCAGTGGAGGAGAACACCAAGCAGCGGCAGACACCGTTAGTAGGGCCCAACCAAACTAGTAGGCCAAATGCAGTTTAAAATTTCCTATAGGCCGAAAGCCTGAAGACTGAAGCTCAGCTTTGTTCAGTGGAGGAGACAAGCAAGGAGCGGCAGACACCGTTAGTAGGGCACAACCAAACTAGTAGGCCAAATGCCGTTTAATATCTGATATAGGCTGAAAGCCTGAAGATTGAAGCTCAGCTTTGTTCAGTGGAGGAGACAAGCAAGGAGCGGCAGACACCGTTACTAGGGCCCAACCAAACTAGTAGGCCAAATGCAGTTTAAAATTTCCTATAGGCCGAAAGCCTGAAGATTAAAGCTCAGCTTTGTTCAGTAGAGGAGACAAGAAGGAGCGGCAGACACAGTTAGTAGGCCCAACCAAACCAGTAGGCCAAATGCAGTTTAAAATTTCCTATAGGCCGAAAGCCTGAAGATTGAAGCTCAGCTTTGTTCAGCGGAGGAGACAAGGAAGGAGCGGCAGACACCGTTAGTAGGGCCCAACCAAACTAGTAGGCCAAATGCAGTTTAAAATTTCCTATAGGCCGAAAGCCTGAAGATTGAAGCTCAGCTTTGTTCAGTGGAGGAGACAAGCAAGGAGTGGCAGACACCGTTACTAGGGCCCAACCAAACTAGTAGGCCAAATGCAGTTTAAAATTTCCTATAGGCCGAAAGCCTGAAGACTGAAGCTCAGCTTTGTTCAGTGGAGACAAGCAAGGAGCGGCAGACACCGTTACTAGGGCCCAACCAAACAAGTAGGCCAAATGCAGTTTAAAATTTCCTATAGGCCGAAAGCCTGAAGATTGAAGCTCAGCTTTGTTCAGTGGAGGAGACAAGCAAGGAGCGGCAAACACCGTTAGTAGGCCCAATCAAACAAGTAGGCCAAATGCTGTTTAAAATTTCCTATAGGCCGAAAGCCTGAAGATTGAAGCTCAGCTTTGTTCAGTGGAGGAGACAAGCAAGGAGCGGCAGACACCGTTAGTAGGGCCCAACCAAACTAGTAGGCCAAATGCCGTTTAATATCTGATATAGGCCAAAAGCCTGAAGATTGAAGCTCAGCTTTGTTCAGTGGAGGAGAAAACCAAGCAGCGGCAGACACCGTTAGTAGGGCCCAACCAAACTAGTAGGCCAAATGCAGTTTAAAATTTCCTATAGGCCGAAAGCCTGAAGACTGAAGCTCAGCTTTGTTCAGTGGAGGAGACAAGCAAGGAGCGGCAGACACCGTTAGTAGGGCACAACCAAACTAGTAGGCCAAATGCCGTTTAATATCTGATATAGGCTGAAAGCCTGAAGATTGAAGCTCAGCTTTGTTCAGTGGAGGAGACAAGCAAGGAGCGGCAGACACCGTTACTAGGGCCCAACCAAACTAGTAGGCCAAATGCAGTTTAAAATTTCCTATAGGCCGAAAGCCTGAAGATTAAAGCTCAGCTTTGTTCAGTGGAGGAGACATTCAAGGAGCGGCAGACACCGTTAGTAGGCCCAACCAAACAAGTAGGCCAAATGCAGTTTAAAATTTCCTATAGGCCAAAAGCCTGACGATTGAAGCTCAGCTTTGTTCAGTGAAGGAGACAAGAAAGGAGCAGCAGACACTGTTACTAGGGTCCAACCAAACTAGTAGGCCAAATGCAGTTTAATATCTGATATAGGCCGAAAGCCTGAAGAT
This sequence comes from Ranitomeya variabilis, assembly GCF_051348905.1. Lineage (NCBI taxonomy): Eukaryota > Metazoa > Chordata > Amphibia > Anura > Dendrobatidae > Ranitomeya > Ranitomeya variabilis. Next base: position 817,028,790 of record NC_135232.1, on the reverse strand, counting down.
TGAAGCTCAGCTTTGTTCAGTGGAGGAGACAAGCAAGGAGCGGCAGACACCGTTACTAGGGCCCAACCAAACTAGTAGGCCAAATGCAGTGTAAAATTTCCCATAGGCCGAAAGCCTAAAGATTGAAGCTCAGCTTTGTTCAGTGGAGGAGACAAGCAAGGAGCGGCAAACACCGTTACTAGGGCCCAACCAAACTAGTAGGCCAAATGCAGTTTAATATACGATATAGGCCAAAAGCCTGAAGATTGAAGCTCAGCTTTGTTCAGTGGAGGAGACAAGCAAGGAGCGGCAGACACCGTTACTAGGGCCCAACCAAACTAGTAGGCCAAATGCAGTTTTATATCTGATATAGGCCGAAAGCCTGAATATTGAAGCTCAGTTTTGTTCAGTGGAGGAGACAATCAAGGAGCGGCAGACACCGTTACTAGGGCCCAACCAAACAAGTAGGCCAAATGCAGTTTAAAATTTCCTATAGGCTGAAAGCCTGAAGATTGAAGCTCAGCTTTGTTCAGTGGAGGAGACAAGCAAGGAGCGGCAGACACCGTTACTAGGGCCCAACCAAACTAGTAGGCCAAATGCAGTTTAAAATTTCCTATAGGCCAAAAGCCTGACGATTGAAGCTCAGCTTTGTTCAGTGGAGGAGACAAGAAAGGAGCAGCAGACACTGTTACTAGGGCCCAACCAAACTAGTAGGCCAAATGCAGTTTAAAATTTCCTATATGCCAAAAGCCTGACGATTGAAGCTCAGCTTTGTTCAGTGGAGGAGACAAGAAAGGAGCAGCAGACACTGTTACTAGGGCCCAACCAAACTAGTAGGCCAAATGCAGTTTAATATCTGATATAGGCCGAAAGCCTGAAGATTGAAGCTCAGCTTTGTTCAGTGGAGGAGACAAGCAAGGAGCGGCAGACACCGTTACTAGGGCCCAACCAATCTAGTAGGCCAAATGCAGTTTAAAATTTCCCATAGGCCGAAAGCCTAAAGATTGAAGTTCAGCTTTGTTCAGTGGAGGAGACAAGCAAGGAGCGGCAGACACCGTTACTAGGGCCCAACCAAACTAGTAGGCCAAATGCAGTTTAAAATTTCCTATAGGCCGAAAGCCTGAAGATTAAAGCTCAGCTTTGTTCAGTGGAGGAGACATTCAAGGAGCGGCAGACACCGTTAGTAGGCCCAACCAAACAAGTAGGCCAAATGCAGTTTAAAATTTCCTATAGGCCAAAAGCCTGACGATTGAAGCTCAGCTTTGTTCAGTGAAGGAGACAAGAAAGGAGCAGCAGACACTGTTACTAGGGTCTAACCAAACTAGTAGGCCAAATGCAGTTTAATATCTGATATAGGCCGAAAGCCTGAAGATTGAAGCTCAGCTTTGTTCAGTGGAGGAGACAAGCAAGGAGCGGCAGACACCGTTACTAGGGCCCAACCAAACTAGTAGGCCAAATGCAGTTTAAAATTTCCCATAGGCCGAAAGCCTAAAGATTGAAGCTCAGCTTTGTTCAGTGGAGGAGACAAGCAAGGAGCGGCAAACACCGTTACTAGGGCCCAACCAATCTAGTAGGCCAAATGCAGTTTAATATACGATATAGGCCAAAAGCCTGAAGATTGAAGCTCAGCTTTGTTCAGTGGAGGAGACAAGCAAGGAGCGGCAGACACCGTTACTAGGGCCCAACCAAACTAGTAGGCCAAATGCAGTTTTATATCTGATATAGGCCGAAAGCCTGAAGATTGAAGCTCAGTTTTGTTCAGTGGAGGAGACAAGCAAGGAGCGGCAGACACCGTTACTAGGGCCCAACCAAACTAGTAGGCCAAATGCAGTTTAAAATTTCCCATAGGCTAAAAGCCTAAAGATTGAAGCTCAGCTTTGTTTCAGTGGAGGAGACAAGCAAGGAGCGGCAGACACCGTTACTAGGGCCCAACCAAACTAGTAGGCCAAATGCAGTTTAATATCTGATATAGGCCGAAAGCCTGAAGATTGAAGCTCAGCTTTGTTCAGTGGAGGAGACAAGCAAGGAGCGGCAGACACCGTTACTAGGGCCCAACCAAACTAGTAGGCCAAATGCAGTTTTATATCTGATATAGGCCGAAAGCCTGAAGATTGAAGCTCAGTTTTGTTCAGTGGAGGAGACAATCAAGGAGCGGCAGACACTGTTACTAGGGCCCAACCAAACAAGTAGGCCAAATGCAGTTTAAAATTTCCTATAGGCTGAAAGCCTGAAGATTGAAGCTCAGCTTTGCTCAGTGGTGGAGACAAGCAAGGAGCGGCAGACACCGTTACTAGGGCCCAACCAAACTAGTAGGCCAAATGCAGTTTAAAATTTCCTATAGGCCAAAAGCCTGACGATTGAAGCTCAGCTTTGTTCAGTGGAGGAGACAAGAAAGGAGCAGCAGACACTGTTACTAGGGCCCAACCAAACTAGTAGGCCAAATGCAGTTTAAAATTTCCTATAGGCCAAAAGCCTGACGATTGAAGCTCAGCTTTGTTCAGTGGAGGAGACAAGAAAGGAGCAGCAGACACTGTTACTAGGGCCCAACCAAACTAGTAGGCCAAATGCAGTTTAATATCTGATATAGGCCGAAAGCCTGAAGATTGAAGCTCAGCTTTGTTCAGTGGAGGAGACAAGCAAGGAGCGGCAGACACCGTTACTAGGGCCCAACCAATCTAGTAGGCCAAATGCAGTTTAAAATTTCCCATAGGCCGAAAGCCTAAAGATTGAAGCTCAGCTTTGTTCAGTGGAGGAGACAAGCAAGGAGCGGCAGACACCGTTACTAGGGCCCAACCAAACTAGTAGGCCAAATGCAGTTTAATATCTGATATAGGCCGAAAGCCTGAAGATTGAAGCTCAGTTTTGTTCAGTGGAGGAGACAAGCAAGGAGCGGCAGACACCGTTACTAGGGCCCAACCAAACTAGTAGGCCAAATGCAGTTTAAAATTTCCTATAGGCCGAAAGCCTAAAGACTGAAGCTCAGCTTTGTTCAGTGGAGGAGACAAGCAAGGAGCGGCAGACACCATTAGTAGGGCCCAACCAAACTAGTAGGCCAAATGGAGTTTAAAATTTCATATAGGCCGAAAGCCTGAAGACTGAAGCTCAGCTATGTTCAGTGGAGGAGACAAGCAAGGAGCGGCAGACACTGTTACTAGGGCCCAACCAAACAAGTAGGCCAAATGCAGTTTAAAATTTCCTATAGGCCGAAATCCTGACGATTGAAGCTCAGCTTTGTTCAGTGGAGGAGACAAGAAAGGAGCAGCAGACACTGTTACTAGGGCCCAACCAAACTAGTAGGCCAAATGCAGTTTAATATCTGATATAGGCCGAAAGCCTGAAGCTTGAAGCTCAGCTTTGTTCAGTGGAGGAGACAAGCAAGGAGCGGCAGACACCGTTACTAAGGCCCAACCAAACTAGTAGGCCAAATGCAGTTTAAAATTTCCCATAGGCCGAAAGCCTGAAGATTGAAGCTCAGCTTTGGTCAGTGGAGGAGACAAGCAAGGAGCGGCAGACACCGTTATTAGGGCCCAACCAAACTAGTAGGCCAAATGCAGTTTAATATCTGATATAGGCCGAAAGCCTGAAGATTGAAGCTCAGCTTTGTTCAGTGGAGGAGACAAGCAAGGAGCGGCAGACACCGTTACTAGGGCCCAACCAAACTAGTAGGCCAAATGCAGTTTAAAATTTCCCATAGGCCGAAAGCCTGAAGATTGAAGCTCAGCTTTGGTCAGTGGAGGAGACAAGCAAGGAGCGGCAGACACCGTTATTAGGGCCCAACCAAACTAGTAGGCCAAATGCAGTTTAATATCTGATATAGGCCGAAAGCCTGAAGATTGAAGCTCAGCTTTGTTCAGTGGAGGAGACAAGCAAGGAGCGGCAGACACCGTTACTAGGGCCCAACCAAACAAGTAGGCCAAATGCAGTTTAAAATTTCCTATAGGCCGAAAGCCTCAAGACTGAAGCTCAGCTTTGTTCAGTGGAGGAGACAAGCAAGGAGCGGCAGACACCGTTAGTAGGGCCCAACCAAACTAGTAGGCCAAATGCAGTTTAAAATTTCCTTTAGGCCGAAAGCCTGAAGACTGAAGCTCAGCTTTGTTCAGTGGAGGAGACAAGCAAGGAGCGGCAGACACCGTTAGTAGGGCCCAACCAAACTAGTAGGCCAAATGCAGTGTAATATCTAACATCGGATAAAAACTGAGGCTCAGCTTTGTTGAGTGGAGGACAGCTGTAATGGGAGGCAGACACAGTTAGTAGGCATAAATAAGAAAGTAGGCAAAATGCAGTTCAGAATTGGTTAGTGGAGTATACAGGCGGCATAGCTTTGTTCAGCGGAGGACAACTGTAATAAGTGGCTCAGACAGACAGAATAGGCCTACAATTAAAAAAGGTGGCTAATTGCAGTTCAAAATTTGTAATAGGAGTACACAGTCGGCATAGCATGGTTCAGCGGAGGAGGACAAGTGTAATTAGTGGCTCTGACACACTGAGTAGGCGTAAAATAAAAAAGAACGATATATGCAGGTCACAATTGGTAAGAGGAGTACACAGGCGGCCTTGCTGGGTTCAGCGGTGGAGGACAACTGTTGTGAGAGTCTGACACAGTTACTAGGACAAAATAAATAAGTAGGCTAAATGCTGTTCTACATTGGTAAGAGGAGTACACAGGCGGCCTAGCTTGTTTCAGGGGGGGCAGTTGTAATGTGTGGCGCCGACAGACAGACAGACAGAGGCCTAACTTAAAAAAAGGTGTCTAAATGCAGTTCAAAACTGCTAGCAGGACTAACCAGGTGGCCTAGCTTGTTTCAGGGGGGGACAGTTGTAATGTGTGGGGCCGACAGACAGACAGAGAGACAGACAGAGGCCTAAAATAAAAAACGGTGGCTTCATGCAGTTCTAAACTGCTAGCAGGACTAACCAAGCGGCCTAGCTTGTTTCGGGGGGGGGGGGACAGTTGTAATGTGTGGCGCCGACAGACAGACAGACAGACGCCTAACCTAAAAAAAGGTGTCTAAATGCAGTTCAAAACTGCTAGCAGGACTAAGCAGGCGGCCTAGCTTGTTTCAGCGTGGGAGGACAACTGTTATGAGAGGCTGACACAGTTACTAGGCACAAATAAGTAAGTAGGCTACATGCAGTTCACAATTGGTAACAGGAGTACAGAGGTGGCATAGCTTTGTTCAGCGGAGGTCAACTGTTAGAAGTGGCTGACACAGTTAGTAGGCCAAAATACTAAAGTGGGCTAAATGTCAGCCAAGGAATTGGTCATAAATAAACTGGTGGCATAGCGAGGTACAGGGGTGGGCTCCTCTGCAGAGTTGCAGACAGTGGTAGTTGGCGCAAAGTATTAAGGGGTCTAAATGGAGGCCAGGGCCCCTGTATATTTTTACTGTCATCGATCATTGCAACAAATTTGTTATTGCAGTGCCATTTAATGATTTAACAGCACAGACTACACAGTGGTGGGGTAGGGAGAGGTAAGTTTTGCAAGTGGTAGAGCACAGTTCGAGCTGGGGGGAACACTCTCTCGTGGGCGGCGGTACTGGCCCAGGGCCCCTCATATTACGACGGTGTGTGTGACGTTGGTTGTGCACCACCACCGTCAGAGACACTTCATTGTACTATAAGGGACCCTGTGCCAGTGCCGTGGCCCAAGAGTGGGCACACCCACCTGTCCAGGCAAACGGCACTCGCACGGGTGCTTGCGCCACGTTGTGACCACGGCCCTGTGGAGGGAGTCAGCCCATTTAGGGAGGTATACAAATGGCCTATGGTGGACATTCGGCACCTGCAAATGGCGGAATTGGAGCAGTCAGTAAGAGGAGGCCAAAAACAAGAAATTTTTCTGGCAAGCTACGTGTCAGCAGGGGAAGGCGGGGCAAAATAATTCGAAATTCATGATTGGTTCATTTTAATGAAGGTTAGATCTTCAACATTTCGGGGAGCGAGACGTGTCCTTTTTTCGGTCAGTATTGAACCTGCAGCACTGAAGACTCTTTCTGAGAGCACATTAGCAGCTGGGCAAGCGAGCTCCTGTAATGCATATTCTGCCAATTCGGGCCAGGTGTCTAGTTTAGATGCCCAGTAATCAAAGGGGAATGACCTGTGAGGGAGAACATCGATAATGGCGGAAAAATAGTTGGTAACCATACTGGACAAATGCTGTCTCCTGTCACTTGGAATCGATGCAGCAGTACCTGCCGTGTCTGCGGTCATTGCGAAATCACTCCACAACCTGGTGAAAAATCCCCTCTGTCCAATGCCACTTCGGCTTTGTGCACCTCTAGCACCTCTGCCATGTTGTCCCCTACAGCTCATGTGAGAACCATCAGCGCCGCTGTGTGCTGGGAATGCCTGAACCAAACAGTATACAAGAGTTGCTTGTTTGGTAGCCAATATTTGCTCAAGGTTCTCATGTGGCATGATATTTTATAATTTTCCTTTATATCATGGATCCAGGAGGCAGGCCAACCAGTAATCGTCATCGGTCATCATTTTGATAATGCGGGGGTCCCGTTTTAGGATACGCAAGGCATACTCTGCCATGTGGGCCAAAGTTCCAGGTGTCAATTCACTGCTTGTGCTGGGTTGAGGAGCACTTTCTTGAAAATCTACCTCACTTGTGGCCCGCAAAAACCCTGTACCTGACCTTGCAATGCCACCAGTTTCTATTGCCCCCTGAGAAGCATCCTCCTCCCATAAATATTCAGCCCCATCCTCCTCCTCCTCTTCATCCGCCTCCTCATCCAGGAGACTTCCCTGACCAGACAATGGCTGACTGTCATCAAGGCTTCCCTCCTCCTCAGTCGCAGACGCCTGCTCCTTGATGTGCGTCAAACTTTGCATCAGCAGACGCATTAGTGGGATGCTCATGCTTATGATGGCATCGTCCGCACTGACCAGCCGTGTGCATTCCTCAAAACACTGAAGGACTTGACAGAGGTCTTGGAGCTTCAACCACTGCACACCAGACAACTCCATGTCTGCCATCCAACTGCCTGCCCATGTATGTGTATGTGTATCCTCCCACAAATACATGACAGCACGCCTCTGCTCGCACAGCCTCTGAAGCATGTGCAGTGTAGAGTTCCACCTTGTTGCAACATCTATTATTAGGCGGTGCTGGGGAAGATTCAGCAGTCGCTGATGGTTAAGCATACGGCTGGAGTGGACAGGCGACCAGCGGATGTGCGAGCAAAGTCTGCGCACCTTCAGGAGCAGGGCTGGTAAATCAGGGTAAATCTTGAGGAAGCACTGCACCACAAGGTTCAAGGTGTGAGCCAGGCAAGGTATGTGTTTCATTTCGGAAAGGGCTATGGCAGCCATAAAATTCCTTCAGTTATCACTGACTACCTTGCCTCAAGATATACACTGCTCAGCCATGACTGAGTTTCTTGCTGCAAGTACTCGGCCAGTACTTCCGCGGTGTGTCTGTTGTCGCCCAAACACTTCATTTGCAGCACAGCCTGCTGATGCTTACCCCTAGCTGTTCCATAATGGGATACCACGGGTGCAACACTGGCAGCTGCGGATGGAGTGTTCGTGCGACAGCCAACTGTTTCCTAGTCCGTGGGCTAGGCAGAACTGTGCCACTATGGCTGTCCCCTGTGGACCCTGCATCCACCACATTAACCCAGTGCGCCGTGATGGTAACGTCCCTGGCCATGCCTACTGGTCCATGCATCAGTTGTGAGGTGCGCCTTTCTACTGACCAATTGCCTCAGTGCATGGACAATGCGTTCTTTGATATGTTGGTGGAGTGCTGGGATGGCTTTTCTTGCAAAGAAGTGTCGACTGGGTAGGTCATAGCGTGGTACTGCGTAGGCCATCAAGGCTTTGAAAGCTTCGCTTTCAACCAACCGGTATGGCATCATCTCTAACGAGATTAGTCGAGCAATATAGCCGTTCAAACCCTGTGTACGCGGATGAGAGGAAGAGTACTTTCTTTTCCTATCGAGAGTCTCTTGTAGGCTGAGCTGGACTGGAGAGCTGCATATGGTGGAACTAGCGGGGGTGGTGGTGGACATGGCAGATTGAGAGAGGCTTGGTGATGGTATTCTTGATGTGGGCCTACCTGCAGTGTTTCCAACCAAGAACCTTGTGATTCCCTGACTGCTTTGGCCTTGCGACAATACCTCCACATTTGTTACTGGTGGTGTCATAACCGGTGGGCTTCCACTGAGGGAAGCAATGTTGCGTTGCTGACTAACTTCAATTTGAGGAGGTGCATCAATGGTATGGGAAGTTTGGTAGTTAGTCCATGCTTCCAAGTGCCTGCTGGTTAGATGTCTACGCATGCACGTTGTATTTAAACTTTGTAGATTCTTCCCTCTGCTAAAGGTCTTGGAGCATTTCTTACATATAACTTTGGACTGATCATTCGGATCTTGGTTAAAAAATTGCCACACTACACACTGTGCTACTGTCACTGGATTGCAATGCTGTCCTACACCTGTTGTGGTTTTTGACACACGTTTTGGGCCTGATGTGGGCCTGCCAGATGAAAGCTGTTGCTATGTTGATGCCTGCTGCGGCTCATCCTCCTCCACTTCAGAGCTACTGCCAGCGGCACCCTGTTCCTCCAATGGCTGCCAATCGGGGTCAACAACTGGGTCATCTATCACCTCCTCTTCAATGTCCTGTGCACCTTCCTCTGTGTCACCGTGTAAGGTGCTATAGCGTTCAGGATGGGGCACCATAGTCTCATCAGGGTCAGATTCTGGCTGAGTACACTGCGAGGGCAATGTTGTGATCTGAGTCAATGGAACAGCATAATAATCTAGCTGTGGCTGTGCGTCTGTGCACTCCATGTCCGATTCATTTTGTAGTGGGCTGTGAACTATTTCCCTTTCTAACCCAGGCACAGTATGTGTAAAGAGCTCCATGGAGTAAACTGTAGTGTCGCCTGCCGCATCCTTCACTTTTGCTTTGGGTGAAGGACACAAGGAAGCGACTTGTTCCTGACCGTGAGCATCCACTGACGACTCGCTGCTTTTAAATTTGGAATATTCGGAAGAGGAGGCGAAAGAGCTAGAGGCTGAGTCAGCAAGGAAAGCCAAAACTTTTTCCTGCGGCTCCGGCTTTCAAAGCGGTTTTCCTACTCCGAGAAAAGGGAGCCTTCGAGGCCTTGTGTAGCCAGACGATGACGCTGGCTCAACAACTCAAGCCTTAGGTGCTATTTTGCTTTTCCCACTACCACCAGATGCTCCACCACCACCACCATCGTTACCAGCTGGCAATGACCGCCCACGGCCATGACCTCTTCCACCAGACTTCCTCATTCTTAGGAAAATGTAACCAAACTAACAACCGTTATATGGTACTGTAAAACAAGGTAGAAGGTGTATGTAAACTTGTTGTGAATTTAAATCTCCCTTTCTATATGTGTGGGGGACTGCTGCAAAATTCAGGCCCACTGTATTACACTACACAGTATAAGTGGCAGAAAGTGACTGGCAGATATACGCCAAACAGGACTGATGCAGATGCACTTAGTGGCAATATAAATCTCCCTTTTTATGTGTGGGAGACAGCAGAAAAATCAGGCCCACTGTATTACACTACACAGTTTGAGTGGCAGAAAGTGGCTGGCAGATATGCCACAAACAGGACTGACGCAGATGCACTCAGTGGCAATATAAATCTCCCATTTTTATGTGTGGGAGAATGCAGGAAAAAATCAGGCCCACTGTATTACACTACACAGTTTCAGTGTCAGAAAGTGGCTGGCAGATATGCCACAAACAGGACTGATGCAGATGCACTCAGTGGCAATATAAATCTCCCTTTTTATGTGTGGGAGACAGCAGAAAAATTAGGCCCACTGTATTACACTACACAGTTTGAGTGGCAGAAAGTGGCTGGCAGATATGCCACAAACAGGACTGACACAGATGCACTCAGTGGCAATATAAATCTCCCTTTTTATGTGTGGGAGAATGCAGAAAAAAATCAGGCCCACTGTATTACACTACACAGTTTGAGTGGCAGAAAGTGGCTGGCAGATATATCAAAAAATACAAGGGTTGTAGTAGAATTTCAATCTCCCTACAATGATCAAAGGACAAGTATGGCAGCAATAAAAAGGACTGCTGCACACAAGAGTGTGGACAAAGAAACAAGAGAACTGTGCAGAAAGAAGCAACAGGATTTTTGCTTTGAAAAAAGCAGTTGGTTTGCACAGCGGTGTACAAACAGCAATGCAGCTATCAGGGAGCCTTATAAGCTACAGAGCGGATGCACAGAAATCTAGCCTCCATTGTCCCTGCAAAGAAAAGGTGGTGTTGGACAGTGGAAATCGCTACAGCACAAGCGGTTTGGGGGTTAATATTTCCTCCCTAACAATATCCCTGCTTCTGATGAAGCTGCAGCAACCTCTCCCTATGCTGAGATCGGCAGAAGTAAGATGGCGGTCGGCGTGCAAGCCCCTTTATAGCCCCTGTGATGCCGCAGAAAGCAAGCCAATCACTATCATGCCCTTCTCTAAGATGGTGGGGACCGAGACCTATGTCATCACGCTGCCCACACTCTGCGTCCACCTTCATTGGCTGAGAAATGGCGCTTAAAGCGTCATACAAAACGCGACTTTGGCACGAAGATCGCCGATCGCATGGCCGATCCCACACTGGGATCGGGTCGGGTTTCACGAAACCCGACTTTGCCGAACGTCGGCAATTTTTGAAAATGTCCGATCCGTTTCGCTCAACCCTAGTCATTATCAAAGGTCTTTATTAAAGCAAGCTTTGCAAGATTGTTGATGAACTTCAGGCTGATGTGTTGATGTTTCCTTTGTAGACCTCAAGAAAACACTGTTTCAATACTAAATCTAAACTGCATATATGCTCTATATAGTTTTATCCAAATATAAATCAGTTCTTTAGAACTACAAGTGATGTACTCACAGGTTCATGGCAACATTAAATGCCAGTGGCACTGCGTTTATCCGCAACATCAGCACTTAAGCCCTTTACTTACCTTTGAACAGGAATCAATAGAAATACCTACAGCACTTCAGGGGTCAATGGATTGTGCCATTAATCTAAAAATGCTCCATCAGTAGAAATGTCAGGCAACAAACTGAATTACAGGTTAAGTAAGACTAGGCTGCTGATTCCATTTGTAACAGTATTATCACTTATTCTTCCAATTCGTTTACAACGGTTGTTGTATAATTCAGCTGTAAGTCATGATACCGTGACTAAGCAAGAGTTCAATGTATTCTTGATTAAGTCAAGAAATCTGTTTATTTACTATGAGCAGAAGGCACATAACTCTCCAGCATTTAAGCTTAACTAGCCAAGTAAGCAAGTGCCTGGGAACATATGTTTGAAGGTTAACTAGATCAATAATGCCATATTCCCCCTTATATTAATGTCAGCAACAGTACAATGCAGAGCAAAAGTGTCAGAAACAAACACAGCTTGTGCTTAGTCAGAAAAACATAAGTATTGATCGTGCATTCATTAGTGTTATTGTACGACAGACCCGGCGTGTATGGCTCCTCACTCCTTTGTGTCTCGTGCCTTTCTCCTTCTGTTTGTCTATGTGCCTTAGGATTCATACTAATATTAGTGCATGAACGTTTTTGTATTTTGATATTGCAGCGCCCCAGAGTCCTGGTCGTTGCAGTACTGATGCTCCGCCGCTAAGGGGGGCTATGGGACGTCTGATGGCACTGAAGGAGTTCACCTGACCAGGTATCACAGACACCAATACACTTCACAGTCTGGCCTCCAGGGGGAGCTAAGGGTGCTATGTATTAGGCCACTCCTCACAATCTGGTAAAACTGGGGGTTAGAGAGGAAGTTAGTGAGAAGCTGACTGGGTTGGAACCAGGCAACATCCTGTGGCAGAGGGTGTTGCAGGGGAAGATTCAGGGGGGTCCCTGTCAGGGGTGGGATCCTGACAGAGGCCTAGCGAACAGAGAGAACGTTACGGGACCGCGCCTGCACTTCATCGCGGCGGTACCCCAAGAAAAGACAAGAAGCGAGGTTTATTGTGCTGAGTGAGAAACGAGATCGATGCAACAAGGAGAAACACCAGTAGGAGTCGTGCTGTAAGACGAGGCAACATCCTACTGAGGCGCGTAGCTGGTGGCCGGAACGCCGAGGAAGTATTGAGCTCCAGGCCTTACTTCAAACCTACGGCAGGACAGTCAGTTATAGGCGGGCTGTTTCACTCAAATCACCTAAGAAGACATAGGGGGCAACAACTGGAGAGGGGCGACACTAGGGTCCCGGAAGAGCTCCGAGCCTACCCGTCATACGGGTGCGTCCTAGCCATATTATCTGGGGGACGAAGCAGAACATCATAATCGAGTTGTGAGAGAACTTCAGAAACAGACACAACAGTTGTGGGGACTATCCCGTAAGCACAGCAGGGGAGGACCACAACACACAAGCGCTAGAAGGTAGGCACAGATTTCCACCTGCAAAGGGAACTCTGGAGGTGCCATCGGACCGGCCGGACTCCCACAGCCCGGTTAACCGTATTCCGGACTGAGGATCCTGAAGCCTTCAGAAAAGAGGTAAAGAGACTTCAACCTGGTGTCCTCGTTATTTACTGCGACCTGCACCGCACCACCACATCATCACCACCCACACCTTTCATTGGGCGCCCCTCAGCAGGGTCACGGACCAGGTCTAGCCACCGTGACAACCCCAGGACCGAGACTCAGAGGCCCGGTACCGGGTACCCCTCGACCCTGCGGCCGTGGGGGCGCTACAATATTATGCTATCTTATAAAATGGAATATCTTACAATCATTGATGAAAAAAATGTCACATACTAGTTCCTCTTCCATGCATAAGCTGGGCACCTACAGTGAGGCAGCCACCGTTGGCTGAAACCACACCGCTCAGTGGTAGGCAATGGCAGCACAATTTTTAAGGTAGTCGCTCTGTTTTTTCCACAAAATATTATGTGGCTTTAACAGTGTGAAACCCAGCCTTCGTGTCTTCCAATGTTTTAACTAAACTAAAATGCATTGAATGAACACTGTTTAGCCCAATTCTGTGCACAGCATGAACTTGGTTCTTCTGTTTGCATTACCTGCATTACCTGCAATAACCCATATCAGAATATGTCATAAAAGTAAGCTTGTCTGTTTTGTGCCTGAATATTGAACCCAACATGGTTAGAGAGAGTTAACCCTGTCATACACATGAGATGACCTTTGATGAGCAATGCTTTGGTGGATCTTTTGACTGACAGCCATCTCGGCCAGCTCTCCAATACACAAAAATGCTAGATTGGCAAAGCATGGTTATGTTCTCTAAGAAAGGGTCATGTCTGGTGGCAGCTTATGTCCAGGAGAACAAATGAATCAGCAGTCCGAAATCAGACATGCAGATCAATATATGCAGGAATACATGCACTCACACACTTTGGCATGTATATATTCCTACATACATACGCTATGTACACTCAGTTACAGGGACACCTACACAACTACAGGAGCTTTCATGATATTCCATTCTAATTATTCCATAGACATTAATATGGCGTTGTTCCCTTTTGCAGCTAAAACAACTTTTTTTGCTTCTAGGAAGACTTTCTGAAAGATTTTGGAGTGTGTTAGTGGGACTTTTTTCTCATTCATTGAGAAGAACATTTGTGAGGTCAGACACTGGTGTTTGACAAGAGGGCTTGGCTCAAAATATCTGTGTGGGTCAGTCCAGTTCTTCCACACCAAGCTCACAAACTATGCCTGTATGGCTCATGATTTGTGCACTGGGACACTGACATGTGGGAACAGAAGCCAGTGAACCTAATCTGTTCCCACAAAACTGTAAGGATACCATTAACTAAAATGTCTTGGTATGCTGAAGCAATAGGATATCCTAGAAGTAATGCGCCTAAGCCCACCTCTGAAAAACCACCAACTAGCATTATCTCTCCTCAACCAAACTTTACAGTTTGCATAATTTAGTCAGGCAAGTAAAGTTCTCCTGGCACTCACCATACCCATTCTCATCTATCATACACATACATAGAGAAGTGCCTCAGAACACGTTTCCATCACTTCAGTTAGACATTTACCATTGTACTTAGGGATGTAAGGCTTACATGTATCGGCATAGTCATGGAAATCCAATCCATAAAGCTCAAGTCACTCAGCTTTTTGCGCTGATTTTAAGAACTGAGATGGTTTGGGACTTTTGTTGGAGTGTTGGTGACTTTTTTTGCATTATATGCTTCAGTACTTCACTACTGACTGAGTAATCCCACTTTGCGTCTCACTTATTACAACAGTGGCAATCTTTTACAGTGCCATACATGAATTTGGTGGGTTCATTCAGTGTGTTGGCATCTTTTTATTGTACCATACTTGAATTTGGTGGGTTCCTTTAGTGATCAATTTTTTTTAACAAATGTTAGTGAAGGCAGGCTATGTATCTAGGTGCAGGATTTTATATGCCTGTGATAATGGAACTGAATGGAAAACCTGAACTGAATGATTAAGAGGTGTATCCCAATATTTTTTTTTAGCAACATTAATAAAATACAAAAGGCTATATGAAGAGTATTGGCTCAGCAGGTGTGTATATAACTCACACCATTGTCCCTATGGTTCTGTCACTCCATGTAAGTAGATCTCATGACGTTCCAAAGTTACAACAGTAGATCTCCAAGTCGCAAAGGTTTTCTACCACTGTCCTGGACAAACTTCAACAACAGCTATAAGGTATTTTAGTCTACGACCCCATATAACAGCGGCTACAGTATATGACCTATATAGATGGACCTGATTCAGACCGTGTATTCTGGACCACCTATATAACAGAAGGTTGGCTCTGAAGTCTGAATAGCCTTCTAAGGCATAGTCTAGAGATACAACATCCCCTATAACAACAGTAAGACTGTCATCTTGGTGAGGTCTCAGATTCCTGGTCAGTGGGGTCAGTGGCCAACTGATCTGAAGAAGTAAAGACAACACTATTGCAGACAAAGTTTAAAAACAGAAAATACATACTTATTTTTAACTAGCAATTCATTAAAGTCGGTTTTCAAAGTGACCTCATATTTTATGTTTCATTTCCTCATGGGAACTGTCTGCTTATATTTTGCCGTAGCTTCTAACTTGGAAACTTATGAATTTTAATGAGCACTTGTGCAGTAATCTAGAGCAAACAAGTTAAGGTCTGTCTTTATTATAGACATCATAAGTCTTATTTTATTTTAACTGACAGGCTGGAATTAAATGTAATCCTATGGAATTAGATGTGAAAATGCTAAATCATTTGAGTGAAGCATCTCCATTAGTCATTTCACAGAAAACACGATAAAAGATCTCAGTGTAGAATTAAGTTTTTTAAAACCTAGTCTTCAAAATGCACTCAGAAAATATAGAAACTAGAACTTATTTGAGTAGCACCTTGGTGGAAATGAACATCTTGCCAATATTCATGATAAATGTCATTCATATAAATATGGCTCATTTACATTTACAATTCTTTAATACATTTAGGCCACATGTCTTGTTATTTTTGTGATTTGTCTATCCAATTTTCTGACTCATAATTCTTTTAAAGAGAAAATGAAACAGTCAAATCACAGACATACAGTGGATTATTACCTATTTTGTTACATTTAGTAATGGGCGAGCTCTGGATGTTCGGATTCAGTCGAACAGCTAAAGTTCAGTTCGGGTACCGTAAAGTACCTGAACCTGATCCCCAACCCCATTCACAGGAAAGGGGGGGTCGAACATCTATTGTTTGCCATGCTGTCATCTGCATGACAGCATGGCAAAAACTGCCTCTGATCGGTGGTAAAATCATTACCACTGGTCAGAAAGCTGCAACTCCCATGCTGTGGGGATGTTTTTTGGCAGCAGGGATGGGAAAATGGTCCGAGTCAGGGGGAAGATGTATGGTGCAAAATACAGGGATATTCTTAAGCAAAACCTGTTTCAGTCTGTCAGTGATTTGATCCTGGGACGGAGGTTCACCTTCGAACAAGACAATGACTCAAAGCATATTGCTAAAGCAGTTGTAGGCATGTTCTTTACATTAACTTGATGCAAACCCTCAAAAAACAGTTACCGTAAATTCCAGGTTGTGAGGTAGCAAAACATGAAAAATGGCAAGTGGTGTGAATACTTTCACAAGTCACTGTCTCACATGGGAGTCCACAGTCCCATACGAGTTCCAAAATAGAGTCCATCACATGATAAGAGCAAAATTATGCAGCCCAAAGTCTACCAGATGTTGCCTGTTGTGTCCTAGTCATAAGATTGCAACGCAACCCCTCTAACAATGACTGAATCTTCATGTCATGCGACAAAATATGTTTTATAGATCTAGAAAAAGTTTAGAGTGGGAAGGAATTTTTTTTTGCACTGGACATAATATTGCTATTGTTTTCCACTGGTCAGGATAGGAGTTAATTGGGGTGTTTCTAAATCTCAATCAATTAAAATCAGAGAATGTTGAAATTGGATGTTTTGGTAGTTGTGAAGAGGGAGACAAGATATTTTCATACCAGAAATAAGATTGATAAAGCAGTGAAGCTCTTCGGCTCCCAGTCTGGCCTGGAAATTCATTGGGAGAAGTTTCTGTTACTTCCACTTGACAAAGGCGTTAATCACTTAGTGGGAAAATTCAGATATTTGAGATTTTTCATCACTGAACATCAGAAAACTGGTCCTAAAGATAAGAGACAAGGATAATACTGGTTTTATTAAAATGGTAATTTTGTCACAAGTTTTATATCTTTTATGTGTCATAGGGTATGAACAAAGCTGAAATATTTCATGAAAACAAAGAAGTAGGGTATGAAACTTCCATTTTTTCCAGGGGATATTCTATTGCTGCACAGTTGAATTAATTGGCGAAAATTGAAGAATCTTGTTTTAAGGTGGAACTAGTGAAAAGGGAAGCAGGGAAGTTGAGCTCCGTTTTTTGAGCCAAGGAGTATTCATTTAGTGCCATAGTTGCTCTGCATTATTGTTGGGTTTTATGAAGAAGGATTTTAGACATTGATAGGGGAATTGAAGTGCGCATCAATATTGGGTAATATTTATTTAACAGAATTTTGCTTTATACCAGTCTTTATATCAGTCTTACTCGAAAAGGAAAGGTGTCAAATAGGTTACTTAGATATTTAAGGAGGGCACATTATGCTCTTGGAACACAAATGAGTTTTTAAATATTATCAATTGTATCATACTATGCCTCAATAATTGCCAATCACAAAGTGTACAGTTTAATATACAGTAGTTCACTGAGTGCACTACTGTACATGCCATATAGGCCCTAATAAGAACAAAGATTAGTGAAGAGGGCAAATGTCCACTTTGCCCACTACCTGGTGCAAATGTTGTCTATATAATTTGAGAATGTGAATGTCTCAGGTAATATTTTGATGGAATTTCTCAAACTATTCAGCTGAGAACAGGTGTTAAAGGGAACCTGTCATCAGGTTTTTATGCCACAATCTAATGCCATCTTCTTCATCAAGACCTCACTGTGTATGCATGACCTGGGGGATGAGGCCACTTGCGCTAGATCTTGGGTGGCAGAGGCAGGTCACACTCAATCACTGACAGGAGACAGGCAGCAGTTGGGGAATAGGAAAGACGGACAATGAAGCTGTAAGTACAGTGCCTGCCTATTTTACCAGTGGTTAATTTGCTAACAATTCAACGATACATTTCTATAAAATGTAAACAAGGATTTCTAAAATAAAGGTATGGATATAAACAGCATTACAATGATTTTACCTGATGACATGTCCCTTTATAGGTAATCAGTTTCTATCAATGGACTTGTATACACAGTAGTGATTAAGCACCAATCTAGTATCCAAATTGACAATATAGTTGTAGAGGGATACTAATTATTAAAAATGAATCTTTGTTATATATTACATTAAAAAGAATAATACAAAAATAAATGTGACCTAGTGCATGTCTATTGCATCATGGCATAGAGCACACTACAGTTACAGTTGTGCTCAAAAGTTTACATACTCAGGCAGAATTTTTTGTTTCTTGGCCTTTTTTCAGAGAATATGAAAACTTTTTCTTCACTCATGGTTAGTGGTTGGGTGAAGCCATTTATTGTCAAACTCCTGTGTTTTCTCTTTTTAAATCATAATCACAATCCAAAACATCCAAATGACCCTGATCAAATGTGTACAAATGTCTCCTGATGCCAAATGGTGGAAGAAAAAAAAAAGGTCAGGCATGTTAGATTTTAACATGCTTGATCCTTTTTCCTTGTTGGAGATAAGTTGCTGCCTGAATATCTGTAAATTTACCTTAATAAATATTTCACTGACTGCAATTTAATCAGCATGAGACTCATTTAGAAATAAGACTTTTTATGGCCTAACACTTTCATATCAGAATCAAATATTTGATACGGCAAACTCATTTAATGTATTGTAAATGTAAATATTAGATAAGCTATTTCTTACAAGCTTTTCTCTAGCATGAAATTTTAATTACATTTTATATGAATATGTTTGCCATTTTAAATTAACTGATCAAAATGAAATAAGTAAAATGCCAAAGACACTAATTTGATCCTAACTGGCAATGGCACAAAAAACTATTTGTGAATAAGAGCCCATAATAATTAAGATTTGTGTGACAGGCAGATAATTGCAGATAAATGCACAGAAAATGGATGAAATCCAGGGCACCTTAGGAAAGCAACACCTAAACTAGTCAGGATAATCACAATAAGCCAGGGGTGCACAACATTTTTTGGACCAATGGCCACCTTATAACACTGGACTAATGGCTGTAAAAAATGTAATAAAACGGGTACTGACATGAATACAACACCAGAACTACAATCAGTGTATAAATACATCACCAGAATCAAGTTTTGAAAAGTTTTGCATTTTAGAGGATAATTTGGAGAGTTTCTGCTCAGTTGCTGCTCCAAAAACTCAGTTTAAACAAACCGTCACTTAAAACATGAATCCAATACCCGAGTCACTTAAGTACATGAATCCAGCACCAAAACCGCAGTCAGCACATAAATCCATCACCAAAAGCAATGTCAGTACATGAATGCAGCAACAGAACTATTGTCAGTACATGAATGTAGTACCATAATCATAGTCAGTACATAAATACATCACCAGAGCCACTGTCAGTATATGGATACAGCACGAGAACCATCATCAATACATGAACGTACACCAAGCTTCGAGCAGTGCTCAATTGCTAGGTCAGGTCAGTCCCTACCATATACATTGTACTGCATGCACGTGTAACTCCCGGTATGTCATTAACATTGGTAAGAAGGTAGTTGCAACCAGAAATAATCAGACTGTGAGCCTTATGGAAACTGCTACTTTGTCCTTCCTTACTAACTATGGCCTCCACATTGTTCTCCTCATGTCGACCCCATACTCCTCTATCACTGTCCTGGAACTCATGTGTACAAATGTTTTTATGACTGAAAAATGCAAATGCAATTGAGTACAAACAGAAGGGTACCAGTTTTCCACATGATGTGCAGGTCTGCAAAAGGTCAACATGCGCAAGAGCAAACATCTAGAGAATGACAATTTCTTTGTAAACTTTGTAAGCTACATGTCAATATTATAATGCCAGGAGTGCAATGCAACAGGACAACGGCTAAAAAGATTTCTGTTTTTTTGGGGATGAGACAAACAAAAACAACAATTTTGGCATTGTTCTTTTATTTATTTATGCATTTAGTTTTACAATGTTCACTGTGCAGGTTAAAAAATATGTACAGTATTTTCATAATTTGGGTTATTACTAGAGATGAGTGAGCACTACAATGCTCTAGTGCTCATTGCTCGAACCAATCAATTCCTAATAATTGAATGCTCATTTCGAGTAACGTGAATAATGGGAGTCAATGGGAAATCTAAGCTTTTTCCAGCAGACCCTACAGAGAGGTCTGAGGGACAGTGAGTATGTTGAAATGGATATTAAAAGTGGTGAATGGAAGTAGAACAGCATGGGGAGACCTCTGTAAGAATCTCTGACTCCCAGATCCCTGCGGAGAACAATGGAGTCACAATTTTACTCCACTTTAAGGAGTGCCAATAAAACTTTGCAAACTGACTAGAAATTGCACTTTACAGGAAAAAAATTTTAAGAAACACGTTTTCCTGTATACTAACTTGTATGTAAGGCAAAATTTAAAAAGTATTTAAAAATATATAATTTAAGTAAATCAAAATAGTTTTTTGAGGAAGCAAGAACTGCAAAAAATGAGGGACTCATATACACCCTTTATTAGACATAAAGAAGGGCCTCATACACATTCTGTTCTGATTGTCATTAATGATTGGTAAACCTCTGGATCTTTGGTTCCGGCGGTTTCAGCCAAGCAGTTAAAAAAAGTTCAGTTTAAGTACCAGAACAGTACCCATGAATGGTTCACATGAATGGGGGACCTGAACATCCAGTGTTTGCATGTGCATGACAGTGCAGCAACACTACCTCTAATTGACGGTAAGATTATTACCACTGTCAGAAAGCCACGGCTCCCATGCTGTCATATGACAACGTGAGCCCGTAGCTGTGACCAGAGAAAAAAGCTTACTTCCGGTTACAGGCATCGGTTAATGTGACTTCTATTCCCATCAGCCAGCGCTATAAATAAATAGTTTAAAAAAATGTCATGGGTTGCCCTGTATTTTTGATAACCAGCCAGGCAAAACTTACAGCTGTTGTGCTCCAACACTCAGCTGTTTGCTTTAGCAAGGCTAGTTATCAAGAATATAGAGATTACCATGCCATTTTTAAATTATTTAATAGATAATTAAAAAAGGCATAGGGACCCCTCCATTTTTGACAACCAGCCAAGCTAAAGCAGAGAGCTGGGGGCTGGTATTCTCAGGCTGATAAAGGGCTATCGAAATTGCCCTCCAGGCTAAAAATAGCAGCCTACAGTCACCCCAGAAAATGTGCTTTGCCCGGCTCTTTCTACTTGCCTTGTGGCAGTGGCAAGTGGAGTTCATGTTTGTGAGGTTGAAGTCACCTATGTATTGTCCAGTGACATTAAGCCCATCGCTTAGTAACTGAGAGGCGTCTATAAGACGGTGCAGTGCCGAGCTCAGTGAATTTCTTGTGGTGAACTGTGTTGAACTCACTGATATCAGCACTGCACTGTGAGACTTTTTCTCACTGTGGTAGTGGTGATCTCACTGAGGTCACTGCAGTTCTTTGGCTCAGCTAGGAACACAGCCTCACTGTTCTGTGGTACACTCCATGATGTCACTGGTAGTCACTGAGCATGCACTGGCAGCAGCTCATTCTCCAGTGGTTTTCAGCCTGGCTGGTTGCATCTTGACATCGTCTAGGTTGAAAACTATTTATCGCAGACATGGATTATGATGTGGGACAGAATGTAGGACTGGTGGGAGATATGATTGTTTTTTTATTTTGTTTTTTTCACAGAAGACTATGGTTTCAATGGAATGGGTGTTAGCTGAGTATTTTTGTTGTTTTCAGTTTTTTTAACAAATCAGACAAAAGCATATAGATAAAGCGCATAAAAGATTCACTTTTAGTTTTACCTTTGGTCCCATGGATTCAGTAATAAGAGCTGCAGTCAGGAAAAGCTGGCATATACTAGAAAAAGATCCTGACTTATCACAACCGGCCAGTAGGGGTCCCCTTTTTGCATGCCACCGAGGGAGAAACCTGAAAGATGTGTTGGTTCATAACCACACTAGCACTTAGGCTACTTTCATACCGACGCATACTGTGCAAAAAAAATACAACGGGGGCAGCGGATGCAGTTTTACAACGCATCCGCTGCCCCATTGTGATGTCCGGGGAGGCGGGGGCGGAGTTCCGGCCGCGCATGCGCGGTCGGAAATGGCAGACACGACGCACAAAAAAAGTTACATGTAACTTTTTTTGTGCCGACGGTCCACCACAACACGACGCATCCATCGCATGACGGATGCAACGTGTGGCAATCCGTCGCAATGCGTCGCTAATGCAAGTCTATGGAGAAAAAACGCATCCTGCAAGCAATTTTGCAGGATGCGTTTTTTCTCCAAAACGATGCATTGCGACGTGCGTCGTACGACGCTAGTGTGAAAGCAGCCTTAAAGGACTCATTGGCTACAAGCAGGGACACCACAAGGCAACTTTAAGTGTGGCCACTGCAATTACTGTAAGTACCATATGATCAACAAAGTAATAAAGATAGGCCCTATTGTTCACAGAATACAAGATTTCATATCATGTAGAACTACTCATACAGTTTATGCATTATTTTGCCCTTGTGGTTTTTATTACATCGGGAAAACTATTAGGCCCCTTTTCGTGAGATTTAGGGAACATTTTAAATCAATCAGTACCGGGAAAGGTGTTCCACGATTAATTACACACATGCGTGCACAACATGAGGGTGATGCGTCTGTGCTGCGGTTTGTTGGTTTGGAAAGGGTTCCTTTACCCGAACAGGGAGGGGACCATAATAGGATTGTTTTCTTTTGAGAAAGGAAGGTACTTGGATTATGCGGGTTAATGCCACGGGTCCCTTAGGGTTAAATGAGAGACTTGATATGTCGGTATTTTTGTGATGTAGTTTTTGTACTTATTTATGTAACTTATATTTCTGTTTATACATACGTTGTCTCTTTCAAGTATTTTTTAATTTTATGTTTTACCATGATGTTTTAATTGGAAAGTAGGATTTGGTGATGACGCTGTTGGAGGGGTGGTAACCTAAAGGCGGATATCGCTAAAAGGACTCCTCCCTCCCACAGTGTGCATCAAGACCCGTGGAAGCGCAGCAGCGCGAAACGGCCGTCGTCTTGTGGAATCACCTTTCTACCTGACTATTCCTGCTTCAGACAATATGTCACAATAAAGACTGGATTTTAAGCGGATGGTGAGTGCTCGCTTTTTCTAAGATTGATAGACCACATATTACCACCACAAATTGACCAATTACTACAATTCTGATCATAAATAAAAAAAACACAATACTAATATTACCTAATAATTAAAGTGCCGTTATACATAGGAGTGCTGTACATAGCATACAGTGAACAGTGTACAGGTAATACAGTTATCACCAGTGACATTATACACAGGAGCTCTGTACACAGTATATAGTGTATATTGTCAGTGTACAGGTAACACACTGACTCACTGGTGACATCACTCTCTAGCTGAAGTGCTTCATATTCACTTTTCTTTTTCATCCAGGTTTACCGACATTACTTCTTCCAGCTAGGACTCATCTCTACATAAAATAACACACAATTAACTAGAACACTGCTTCCAGTGCTCATTCCCCAACTTCTACACTTCGCAGCTGACTACAGATGTGCACCCACCATTAATATATATTTACGGTAGTTATTATTAGTGATGGGCAAGCACTAAACTGCTCGGGTGCTCGTTGCTCGGGTCGAGCAATTTGGAATGCTCAGGTGCTCAACCTGAGCAACGAGCACAATGTAAGTCTATGGGAAACTTGAGCATTTTTATCGCGGCCCCCCCGGCGGTCTTTAAAAGGACTTGAAATTGTGGAAATTGATGAGAACAGTACTCAAATGACATGGAAACAGCCTGGGGAAGAACCCTGGAAGCATTTATGACTCCCAGATTACTGCTGTGAACAATGTTGTCAGAGTCTTACGCCACTTTTACAGTCTCACAATAAAACATGCAAAAACAAAACCAAAATTGATTTTCCTGGGAAATGTGTTAAGGAACATCCTTTCAAGGGTAATGACTTGCGTTGAGCGAAACGGATCGGTCATTTTCATAAATCGCCGACTTTTAGGCAAAGTCGGGTTTTATGAAACCCGAACCGATCCTAGTGTGGGATCGGCCACGCGGTCGGCGATCAGAGCGCCAAAGTTGCGTTTCGTATGATGCTGTTACCGCCGTTTTTCATCCAATGAAGGAGGACGCAGAGTGTGGGCAGCATGATGACATAGGTCTCGGTCCCCACCATCTTAGAGAAGGGCATGACAGTGATTGGCTTGCTTTCTGCGGCGTCACAGGGGCTATAAAGGGGCGTGCACGCCGACCACCATCTTACTTCTGCCGATCTGAGCGTAGGGAGAGGATGCTGCAGCTTCATCAGAAGAAGGGATATAGTTAGGGAGGGAAGATTAACCCCCAAACCGCTTGTGCTGTAGCGATTTCCACTGTCCAATACCACCTTTTTGTCCAGGGACAGTGGAGGTCGTATTTTAGTGCATCAGCTGCATAGCTGTGTGCACGGTGCTGTGCAAACCAACTGCTTTTTTGAAAGCAAAAATCCTGTTGCTCCTTTCTGCACAGTTACCTGTCTTGTTTATTTGTCCACACTTTTTTGTTCTGAAGTCCTTTTTATTGCTGCCATACTTGTCCTGAGATCATTGTAGGGACTAGGGAGCGTGTTATTGCAGTTCCTTTTTTTTTTCTTTATAATAATTCCAGCCACTTTCTGCCACGTTCATAGTGTTGTGTTATACCACAGGGCCAGAGATAGGGTTCAGTGTCTCCCCCCAAAAAATGGAGATTCAAATTCTCACACAGTGTATATTCAGCTGTACTGCTAGTGCGTCGTATATCAGGCAGCCACTTTCTGCCACGTTCATAGTGTTGTATTATACCACAGGGCCAGAGTTAGGGTTCAGTGTCTCCCCCCTAAAAATGGAGATTCAAATTCTCACACAGTGTATATTCAGCTGTACTGCTAGTGCGTCGTATATCAGGCAGCCACTTTCTGCCACGTTCATAGTGTTGTGTTATACCACAGGGCCAGAGTTGGGGTTCTGTGTCTCCCCCCAAAAGCAAGTCATCTTTCAGGCAAGCTATGTGTCAGCAGGGGAAGGTGGGGCAAAAGAATGTGAAATCCATGATTAGTTAATTTAAATGAAGGTTAGCTAATCAACATTTTGGGTAGCCAGACGTGTCCTTTTTTTGGTCAGCAGCACTGAACACTCTTTCTGAAAGCACACTGACAGCAGAGCAATCGAGGTCCTGTAATCCATATTCTGGCAATTCAGGCCAGGTGTCTAGTTTAGATGCCCAGTAATCAAAGGGGAATGACCTGTGAGGGAGAACATCGATAAGGGCGGAAAAGTAGTTTGTAACCATACTGGACAAATGCTGTCTCCTGTCACTTTGAATCGATGCAGCTGTCCCTGTCGTGTCAGCGGTCATTGCGAAATCATTCCACAACCTTGTCATAAAACCCCTCTGTCCAACGCCACTTCGGATTTCTGCACCGCTAGCACCTCTGCCATGTTGCCCCCTGCAGCTCGTGTGAGAACCATCACCGCCGCTGTGTGCTGGGAATGCCTGAACCAAACGGTCTACAAGAGTTGCTTGTTTGGTAGCCAATATTTGACCTAGGTTCTCATGTGGCATGATATTTTGCAGTTTTCCTTTATATCTTGTATCCAGGAGGCAGGCCAACCAGTTGTCGTCATCGGTCATCATTTTAACAATGCGGGGGTCCCTTTTTAGGATACGCAAGGCATACTCAGCCATGTGGGCCAATGTTCCAGGTGTCAATTAACTGTTTCTGCTGGGTTGAGGACCACTTTCTTGCAAATCAACATCACAAGTGTCCCGCAATAAACCTGTACCAGACCTTGCAATGCCACCAGTTTCTATTGCCACCTAAGAATCATCCTCCTCCCATACATATTCATCCCCATCATCCTCCTCCTCATCCTCTTCGTCCGCCAATTCGTCCTGGATAGTTCCCTGAGCAGACAATGGCTGACTGTCATCGAGGCTTTCCTCCTCCTCGGCTGCAGACGCCTGCTCCTTAATGTGCGTCAAACTTTGCATCAGCAGACGCATAAGTGGGATGTTAATGCTTATGATGGCGTCAACCACTGCACACCAGACAACTCCATGTCTGCCATCCAAGTGCCTGCCCGTGTATCCTCCCACAAATTAATTACAGCACGCCTCTGTTCGCACAGCCTTTGAATCATGTGCAGTGTGGAGTTCCACCTTGTTGCAACGTTGATTATTAGGCGGTGCTGGGGAAGATTCAGCGATCGCTGATGGTTCAGCATTTGGCTGGAGTGTATGGGCATCCGGCGGATGTGCGAGCAAAGTCTTCGCACCTTCAGGAGCAGGGCTGGTAACTTTGGATAATTTTTGAGGAAGCCCTGCACCACCAGGTTAAAGGTGTGAGCCAGGCAAGGTATGTGTTTCAGTTCTGAAAGGGCTATGGCAGCCATAAAATTCCTTCCGTTATCACTGAATACCTTGCCTGCCTCAAGATGTACACTGCCCAGCCATGACTGAGTTTGTTGCTGCAAGTACTCCACCAGACTTCCTCATTTTTTGGGGGAGACACTGAACCACAACTCATATTACACCGTCGTAATATGAGGGGCCCTGTACCAGTACCGCCGCCCACGAGAGAGTGTCCCCCCCCAGCTTGAACAGTGCTCTACCACTTGCAATACTACCTCTCCCAGCTCCACCACTGTGTAGTCTGTGCGGTTAAAACCTTAAATGGCACTGCCAATACGAATTATTTGAAATGATAGATGATAGTTAAAATATACAGGGGCCCTGGCCTCCATTTAATACTTTGCGCCTACTACCACTGTCTTTATTATTTTGGCGTAATAACGGTGTCTGCCGCTGCTTCTTTTTTTTCCTTCACTGAACAAAGCTGACCTTCAACTGTTGTCCCGTTTCAAATATTAAACTGCATTTGGCCTACTTGTTGGGTTGGGGCCTACTAACGGTGTCTGCCGCTCCTTGGTGTTCTCCTGGTTTATTTTTCTTGCGCTTCAATCTTCAGGCTTTCGTTTAAATATTTTTTATATTAAACTGCATTTGGCCTACTTGTTGGGTTGGGCCTAGTAACATTGTCTGCTGCCGCCTCTAGTTTTCCTCTACTAAACAAAGCTGAGCTTGAAGCTTCAGGCTTTCGGCCTGTAACAACAATATGAAACTACATTTGGCCTAGTTCTTGGTTTGGGCCTAGTAACGTTGTCTGCTGCTGCCTCTTGTTTTCCTCTACTACACAAAGCTGAGCTTCAATCTTCAGGCTTTCGGCCTATATTTAGAATATGAAACTGCATTTGGCCTACTTGTTTGGTTGGGCCTACTAACGGTGTCTGCCGCTGATTGTTGTTCTCCTCCACTGAACAAACCAATGCCGCCTGTTTACTCCTGTTACTGTTGTGAATTTGGATTCTGGGCTCCCCCGGTGGCCGCTTGTGGAATTGGACTTGTCATCCTCTTTCCTGTTTCACCTGTTTCCATCAGTAGTGGGTGTCGCTATTTAAGCTCATTTCTCTGGTGGTTTCTTGCCGGTCAACAATGTTATCTGATGCCTCTCAGTGCTTGTTCCTGCTTCTGACAACTACTAGATAAGTTGGACTTTTGTCCATGTTTCGTTTTGCCTATTTGTTCCAGTTCACAGCTGAAGTTTTGTTACTGTGTCTGGAAAGCTCTCGTTGATCAGGGATTGCTACTCTGGTGTTATGAGTTAATGCCAGAGTTTAAGGTAATCTCTGGATGGTGTTTTGTTAGTGTTTTTCTGCTGACCATGAAAGTATACTATCTGTCTTCTGCTATCTAGTAAGCGGACCTCAAATTTGCTAAGACTATTTTCCTGCTGCGTTTGTTGTTTCATCTGAACTCACCGTCATTATATGTGGGGGGCTACTGTCTTCTTTGGAATATTTCTCTAGAGGTGAGCCAGGTCTTATATTTCCCTCTGCTAGCTATTTAGGTCTTAGGCCAGAGCTGGGCATCTAGCAATAAATAGGAAATGCTACCTGGCTATTTCTATTTGCGCGGCAGTCTTAGTTCATGGTCAGTATAGTTCCATCTTCCGAGAGCTTGTCCCTCTATAGGCTTGCTATGATCTCTGCCTGCAGAGATCATGACAGTTTGACCGGCCTATAAAGTGTTAAAGACCCAGGTTGAGAAAGGAGAGTTATAAGAAGTCTGCTGGAATTTTTTTTTTTTTTTTTTTTCCTCCAGTTTGCCTTGCTGCAGTCTTTTTTCTCTCTCTCCTCCTAATCTCTGTATGGCTCTGTGTGCACCTGACAATAATGGATCTTCAGAGTGTAACTGCGGGTTTGAATAATCTCATCACGAAAGTACAAAATTTACAAGATTTTGTGGTACATGCTCCAGTATCTGAGCCGAGAATTCCTTTGCCGGAGTTCTTCACAGGGAATAGAGCTAGCTTCCAGAATTTCCGAAATAATTGTAAGCTTTATTTGTCCCTGAAGTCTCGTTCAGCTGGAGACCCTGCTCAGCAGGTTAGGATTGTGATTTCCTTGCTCAGGGGTGACCCTCAAGATTGGGCCTTCTCATTGCCAGCAGGGGATCCTGCGTTGCGCGATGTGGATGCGTTTTTTCTGGCCTTGGGCTTGCTTTATGAGGAACCTCATTTGGAACTTCAGGCAGAAAAAACTTTGATGGCACTATCTCAGGGGCAAGACGAAGCTGAGGTTTACTGCCAAAAATTCCGTAAATGGTCTGTGCTTACTCAGTGGAATGATTGCGCCTTGGCGGCAACTTTCAGAGAAGGTCTCTCTGATGCCGTTAAGGATGTTATGGTGGGGTTCCCTGTGCCTGCAGGTCTGAATGAGTCCATGACAATGGCTATTCAGATTGATAGGCGTCTGCGGGAGCGCAAACCGGTGCACCATCTGGCGGTGTCTATGGAAAAGACGCCAGAAAGTATGCAGTGTGATAGAATTCTGTCCAGGAGCGAGCGACAGAATTTTAGACGGAAGAATGGATTGTGCTTCTATTGTGGGGATTCTACTCATGTTATATCAGCATGCTCTAGGCGTACAAAGAAGCTTGATAAGTCTGTTTCCATTGGCACCATTCAGTCTAAGTTTATTTTGTCTGTAACCCTGATTTGCTCTTTGTCATCCATTGCCACGGACGCCTATGTTGACTCTGGCGCCGCTCTGAGTCTTATGGATTGGTCCTTTGCCAATCGTTGTGGTTTTGATTTAGAGCCTTTGGAGACTCTTATTCCTCTGAAGGGGATTGACTCCACCCCATTGGCTAATAATAAACCACAATACTGGACACAAGTAACCATGCGTATCAATCCGGATCACCAGGAGATTATTCGTTTCCTGGTGCTGTATAATTTACATGACGATTTGGTACTGGGATTGCCATGGTTGCAGTCTCACAATCCAGTCTTGGACTGGAGAGCAATGTCTGTGTTGAGCTGGGGATGTAAGGGTATTCATGGGGACTTACCTTTGGTTTCTATTTCGTCGTCCATTCCCTCTGAAGTCCCTGAGTTCCTCTCTGATTATCAAGACGTCTTTGACGAACCCAAGCTTGGGTCGTTACCTCCGCACCGTGAGTGCGATTGTGCCATAGATTTGATACCGGGTTGCAAATATCCAAAGGGTCGTTTGTTTAATCTGTCTGTGCCGGAACATGCTGCTATGCGGGAATATATAAAGGAGTCTTTGGAAAAGGGACATATTCGTCCATCTTCTTCTCCCTTGGGAGCTGGGTTTTTCTTTGTCTCAAAGAAGGACGGCTCTTTGAGACCATGTATTGATTATCGGCTTCTGAATAAGATCACTGTTAAGTACCAATACCCATTGCCATTGCTTACTGATTTGTTTGCTCGTATAGAGGGTGCTAAGTGGTTCTCTAAAATTGATCTTCGTGGGGCGTATAATTTGGTGCGGATCAGGCAGGGGGACGAGTGGAAGACCGCATTTAATACGCCCGAGGGCCACTTTGAGTATTTGGTCATGCCTTTTGGTCTTTCTAATGCCCCTTCAGTTTTCCAGTCTTTTATGCATGATATTTTCCGCGATTTTCTGGATAAATTTATGATAATATATCTGGATGATATTCTGATTTTTTCTGATGACTGGGACTCTCATGTCCAGCAGGTCAGGAGAGTTTTTCAGGTTCTGCGGTCTAATTCTTTATGTGTGAAGGGGTCTAAGTGCGTTTTTGGGGTCCAGAAAATTTCCTTTTTGGGGTATATTTTTTCTCCCTCTTCCATTGAGATGGATCCCGTCAAGGTGCAAGCTATTTGTGACTGGACTCAGCCCTCCTCTCTTAAGGGTCTTCAGAGATTTTTGGGCTTTGCCAACTTTTACCGCCGATTTATTGCTGGTTTTTCGGATGTCGTTAAACCACTGACTGATTTGACCAGACATGGCGCTGATGTTGCTAATTGGTCCCCTCATGCTGTAGAGGCCTTTCAGGAGCTTAAGCACCGTTTTGCCTCTGCCCCTGTGTTACGTCAGCCTGATGTGAATCTGCCTTTTCAGGTTGAGGTTGACGCTTCGGAGATCGGAGCTGGGGCAGTGTTGTCGCAGAAAGGTTCCGACTGCTCCGTCATTAGGCCTTGTGCCTTCTTTTCTCGCAAATTTTCGCCCGCAGAGCGGAATTATGATGTTGGAAATAGGGAGCTTTTGGCCATGAAGTGGGCGTTTGAGGAGTGGCGCCATTGGCTAGAGGGGGCTAAGCATCAGGTGGTGGTATTGACTGACCACAAAAATTTGATTTATCTTGAGACTGCCAGGCGCCTGAATCCTAGACAGGCGCGCTGGTCTTTATTTTTTTCTCGCTTTAATTTTGTGGTGTCATACCTACCGGGTTCTAAGAATGTTAAGGCAGATGCCCTTTCTAGGAGTTTTGACCCGGACTCTCCTGGTAATGCTGAACCCACAGGTATCCTTAGGGAGGGAGTAATTTTGTCGGCCGTTTCTCCTGATCTGCGGCGGTCCTTGCAAGAGTTTCAGGCGGATAGACCGGATCGTTGTCCGCCTGATAGACTGTTTGTTCCGGATGATTGGACCAGTAGAGTCATCTCTGAGGTACATTCTTCTGCATTGGCAGGTCATCCCGGAATTTTTGGTACCAGGGATTTGGTGGCAAGATCCTTCTGGTGGCCTTCCCTGTCACGAGATGTGCGAGTCTTTGTGCAGTCATGTGACATTTGTGCTCGGGCCAAGTCTTGTAGTTCTCGGGCTAGCGGACTGCTGTTGCCCTTGCCTATTCCTAAGAGGCCTTGGACACACATCTCGATGGATTTTATTTCAGATCTGCCTGTTTCCCAGAAGATGTCTGTCATCTGGGTGGTCTGTGACCGTTTCTCTAAAATGGTCCATTTGGTTCCTCTGCCCAAGTTGCCTTCTTCTTCTGAGTTGGTTCCTCTGTTTTTTCAGAATGTTGTCCGATTGCACGGTATTCCTGAGAATATTGTTTCTGACAGAGGTACCCAATTTGTGTCTAGATTTTGGCGGGCATTCTGTGCTAGGATGGGCATAGATTTGTCTTTTTCATCTGCTTTTCACCCTCAGACTAATGGCCAGACCGAGCGGACTAATCAGACCCTGGAGACATATCTGAGGTGTTTTGTCTCTGCTGACCAGGATGATTGGGTTGCTTTTTTGCCATTGGCAGAGTTCGCCCTCAATAATCGGGCCAGCTCTTCCACCTTGGTGTCCCCGTTTTTCTGTAATTCGGGGTTTCACCCTCGATTTTCCTCCGGTCAGGTGGAATCCTCGGATTGTCCTGGAGTGGATGCGGTGGTGGAGAGATTGCATCACATCTGGGGGCAGGTTATGGACAATTTGAAGTTGTCCCAGGAGAAGACTCAGCGTTTTGCCAACCGTCATCGTCGTGTTGGTTCTCGGCTTTGTGTTGGAGATTTGGTGTGGTTGTCTTCTCGTTTTGTCCCTATGAGGGTCTCTTCTCCTAAGTTTAAACCTCGGTTCATCGGCCCTTATAGAATATTGGAGATTCTTAATCCTGTTTCTTTCCGTTTGGACCTCCCTGCGTCCTTTTCCATTCATAACGTTTTTCATCGGTCGTTATTGCGCAGGTATGAGGTACCTGTTGTACCTTCAGTTGAGCCTCCTGCTCCGGTGTTGGTTGAGGGTGAGTTGGAGTACGTTGTGGAGAAAATTTTGGACTCTCGTGTTTCCAGACGGAGACTCCAGTATCTGGTCAACTGGAAGGGTTACGGCCAGGAGGATAATTCTTGGGTCAATGCATCTGATGTTCATGCTTCTGATCTTGTTCGTGCCTTCCATAGGGCTCATCCTGGTCGCCCTGGTGGATCTGGTGAGGGTTCGGTGCCCCCTCCTTGAGGGGGGGGTACTGTTGTGAATTTGGATTCTGGGCTCCCCCGGTGGCCGCTTGTGGAATTGGACTTGTCATCCTCTTTCCTGTTTCACCTGTTTCCATCAGTAGTGGGTGTCGCTATTTAAGCTCATTTCTCTGGTGGTTTCTTGCCGGTCAACAATGTTATCTGATGCCTCTCAGTGCTTGTTCCTGCTTCTGACAACTACTAGATAAGTTGGACTTTTGTCCATGTTTCGTTTTGCCTATTTGTTCCAGTTCACAGCTGAAGTTTTGTTACTGTGTCTGGAAAGCTCTCGTTGATCAGGGATTGCTACTCTGGTGTTATGAGTTAATGCCAGAGTTTAAGGTAATCTCTGGATGGTGTTTTGTTAGTGTTTTTCTGCTGACCATGAAAGTATACTATCTGTCTTCTGCTATCTAGTAAGCGGACCTCAAATTTGCTAAGACTATTTTCCTGCTGCGTTTGTTGTTTCATCTGAACTCACCGTCATTATATGTGGGGGGCTACTGTCTTCTTTGGAATATTTCTCTAGAGGTGAGCCAGGTCTTATATTTCCCTCTGCTAGCTATTTAGGTCTTAGGCCAGAGCTGGGCATCTAGCAATAAATAGGAAATGCTACCTGGCTATTTCTATTTGCGCGGCAGTCTTAGTTCATGGTCAGTATAGTTCCATCTTCCGAGAGCTTGTCCCTCTATAGGCTTGCTATGATCTCTGCCTGCAGAGATCATGACATGTTACCAATTTTTAACAGCTTTTAGCCTACTTTTTTTTATTTTGGGCCTATATCTGTGTTTCCTCCTCATTCCTGCCCATTGCCCAGCCACTGCTAGATGAGTCTGCTGGTACATTCACACAGACCACTACATTCCCCTTGCACTCTACACAGCCTGAATCTGACCCTGCTGAAACTCAGGTTCCCCTTCCCGCATACTATACCACCTTACATGGGGACAAAGAGGAAGGTGCAGATGAAAGTGCAGGTTCCTTCAACAGGTGGGGGGGCATACTCATTGGCGACGTCACTGGCACAGGGCCCCTCATAGTACGCAAAAGTGTCTCTGCCGGTGGGAGGTGCCCCCGCCGTCAATCACAACGCCGTACTTTGAGGGGCCCTGTGCCAGTGGCAATGCGAACGAGTGTGCCCCCCCTGCTTGCTCAGGATCACAGCACTTGCAAAGTTGAAATACTTACCTCTCCCTGCTCCACCGCCGTGACGTAGTCCGCGTTTCCTGGGCCCACGAAAAACTTGAGCCAGCCCTACTCCCCCCACAACTGTTGCCAAATGACCCCCAAATTTTCAATGGCTAACTATTATTATAAGGTAAATTAAGATTGACAAGCTTAAGTAACAAGAATTGATGTTTTTGGCATTAAAATGGGCTCTGTTGGTGTTTTCCTGTCCTCCTGCAGCCTTCCGGGATCTTGCCAAATGACCAATCCGAGCTGCTTGAGGACCTGGGTATGTGACCTCCGATCACCAATGAGTGGTCGTCTCACAGGCATGCTCAGAAGGCAAAAAGCAGGACTTAGTCCCAGGAGTGTCTGCTCGCCGCTGACTAATGCTGGTTGCTATAGCTGGACCTGGGAAGGCAGCAGCAACCAAATGCACAGAATTAGCCTGAGCAAGACCCCAGAATAGTCTATGGGTAAGAAATGCAATCTAAGTAGTTTTTCAGTGCTTTTTTTGGAGTGCTAGATATCACAGAAATGTACCACAGACCACAGAATACTGTACGGATGAGAAATTTAAGTGTGCAAAAATTTGTAACTCTTTTTTTCGGTTTTATAGATCACAGAAATGTACCCCAGACCACGTAATAATGTATGGGTGGAAAATTTAACCCTGTCAAATTTTTAAATGCAGCTTTGAGTGTTATATACAGTACAGACCAAAAGTTTGGACACACGAGAATGCCAAAAGTGTGCAAAGCAGTCATCAAAGCAAAAGGTGGCTACTTTGAAGAACCTACAATAGACATATTTTCAGTTGTTTCACACTTTTTTGTTAAGTATATAATTCCACATGTGTTAATTCACAGTTTTGATGCCTTCAGTGTGAATGTACAATTTTCATAGTCATGAAAATACAGAAAAATCTTTAAATGAGAAGGTGTGTCCAAACTTTTGGTCTGTACTGTATGTATATAAAAAATTACCCTAGAACTCAGAATAGTGTATGGGTAAGAAATCTAACTCAGGAAATTTTTTTAATCAATTTTTAGAGTATTATATAACACACAAAATTAACACAAAACACGTAATGTTCGATGGATCAAAATGTATGAAATGATCTGTAATATAAAAGTAGAGAGATCCACAGTACCGTAACATCTGTGTGGTGCACACCTGATCGTTGTCAGCACAGCACCGACTTAGTCTGTCTCCAGGGTCTCTGGTGCCAAACCAAATATAGAGCAACAAAAATATTCAATGTCCATGAAACAGAAGAAATGAATGGTTGCACTCAATCTCCCATTTAAAGGAATTTCTTTATTCAAAACGCTTAAAACATCGGATGCAGGAGAGTCGCATGTGGAGCTTGCAGGACGAAGACCGTTTTGCTTATATAAAACAATGTAATCCTTCTATATTGCATTGAATTATGCCTGTCAGCATAGACCCAGTCTCTATAAGAAGCAAGATGAGCAGTATCCCTCTGTCTAACCATTTAGATGCTGCAGTTGCTATTTACTATGGCATATAAGAAGTTAGCCTGCCAAAATCATGGCTGCTAGTAATCTCTGCAGTTGAGGCTGGAGAACAGCTATGGTACTCCTTCTGACACTGATCTCATTTGTGTACAGTTAACACCCATAAGATAAGCCTGATAAAAATCTATAGTGTGACAGTGCGATTTCGAAGCTGATTGATATACATTTCCAGTGCTGGTCGGCAACTGGTTAAAGAAGTAGTAATTTAAAGTGACAGGATCATTGTAACAAAACATATTCCCTATATTCTCATTATTTAATATTATAGTAAGATGCAAAGCTTTGAAAAATCTTGGAATGGTTTGAACAATACATGCTCCAGTATAAACAGATTTTAATTGAATGTCTTTATTTTTAGTCTTATCAGTATGTTGTTCTTTGTATGGTTTACAACAGTTTACAGCATATACTTAAACTGTCCATAAGGATACTAAAATAGAATGCATGGCAAGCGATTTAGCCAATATGCTGCATCCTTGCTATTTAAGTTGTCTAACTGTTCACACTGTTTTGTGTAATAGATGCCTTCGCGAAGCAACATATGTTGATTTTATAATCCTCTGCGTTAAATAATGCCATCCAACCCCCTAGTTAAATTTGCTCTAGATGTTATTAAAAATGCAGCTGGCTTTGCAAATGTAAGGTTGAAAACACATGTTCGGTTTCTGATAGTTAATATTCTAAGATAGGTAATTTACATATTATTTTAGTTTCCAAACAACTATAGTTTCAAGGAGGAAAAAAGAACTCAAGTAAAGGTAACAATCAGGCCTTCGAGTCTAGCATTGCAAAACCTTACACTATAATGGGCATCTATTTGAGCCCTTGCTATCAATTCCCCTTTCTTCTACAGTATATATGCTGATGACCTTGATTAAAAATAGTAGGAACATTTTGACATGTTCTTTTTCATTTAAACTAATTACCCATCCTATAATTTTTTTCAGGATGTTGGCAAGTTTCATAGTGCAGAGAGATAAGCTGAAGCTAATTGAGAAAAGATGCAAAGAAAACAAAACAAAGCATATAAAAAAAACCCAAAACAGCTAACACTCTTCACATGATCAGGAGGGTTGTAGTGCTAGAAGCGATGAAACAATGATCACATTCCAGCAGAAAGAGAAATGTTCCTTCAGCTCACTACATCTGTGCAAAGCCACATTCCTCTCTCATTACTTATAGAATACTAGACTCCATCTGAGTGTCCGCCTCCAGTAGAAATATATGTCCGAAAATGATGCACGGCGGAGCGCACGTTCACTCTGTCAGCACCATATTAGTCTATGCCCTCATTGGTACATACGTCCAAATCCCGTTTTGCGGTGGTTCGGACATAAGCCCTGATGGGGCCACTGAACGGGTGCCCAAACTCAATGTGAAAACACCCTAACTTATCCAAATCCCAGCACAAGGTTCGGTGAAAATGAACTTGATCTTTATTTCCTCATATGCAGTGATTTAAAAAGATTACAAAAAAACACTTTTCAGTTGATTCTTTTGAGGCCTTGCTCTCTTTACTTATATCCCATGGCTATGAATCAGAAAAACTTCAGACCAAAAGCATATTTTTCTTTTCTTCATGCTGACTTTGTAATGTTTTCAATGCACTAGATATGAAGAAATAAAGATCAAGTAATGTTTTATGGAACATTGTGCTGACGTTTTGGATGAATTATAAATGGTCAATGTTTTGCAAGGACTATCAATTTTTACAATATTTTTAGAATGTAGAAACTTATGGGGGTCAGGCTTACTTCATGCTTCAGGCCAATGTGCAAGTCATAGTGGGTCCTCTTATGTGTAAGCCACTTAAAACAGTAAATAAGTGTGCCGTTTTCCTAGGGGTGCAACATTACGGCACACACATATACAGATGCATCTCACAAAATTAGAATATCATTAAAAAGTTAATTTATTTTAATTCTTCAATACAAAAAGTGAAAGTGATATATTATATAGAGTCTGTTTGTTGTTTATTCTTATATGATGTTAAAATATATGTTCGTACAATTAAATAAAAAAAATATATATATAGAGTCAGTAACAAACAGAGTGATCTATTTCAAGTGTTAATTTCTGTTAATGTTGATGATTATGGCTCATAGTTAATGAAAACCCAAAAGTCATTATCTCAGGAAATTAGAATACTTTATAACACCAGCTTGAAAAATTATTTTTAAATCCAAAATGTTGGCCTACTGAAATGTATGTTCAGTAAATGTACTCAATACTTGGTTGGTGATCCTTTTGCATTAATTGCTGCATCAATGTGACGTGGCATGGAGGCGATCAGCCTGTGGTACTGCTGAGGTGTTATGGAAGCCATGGTTGCTTTGATAGCAGCCTTCAGCTCATCTGCATTGTTGGGTCTGGTGTCTCTCAACTCCCTCTTCACAATACCTAATAGATTCTCTATGTGGTTAAGGTCAGGCAAGTTTGCTGGCCAGTCAAGTACAGTGTTGTTTTTAAACCAGGTATTGGTACTTTTGGCAGTGTGGACAGGTGCCAAGTCCTGCTGGAGAATAAAATTTCCTTCTCCAAAAAGCTTGTCGGCAGAGGGAAGCATGAAGTGATAAAAACACAGTTGACCTATACCAGCAGATGACATAACTTCCCAAACCATCACTGATTGTGGAAACTTCACACTAGACCTCAAGCAGCTTGGATTGTGGCCTCTCCACTCTTCTTCCAGACTCTGGGACCTTGATTTCCAAATGCAATTCAAAATTTACTTTCATCTGAAAACAACATCGTGGACCACTGAGCAACAGTCCAGTTCTTTTTCTCCTTTGCCCAGGTAAGACGCTTCTGGTGTTGTCTATTGGTCATCAGTGGCTTGACACAAGGAATGCGACACTTGAAGCACATGTCCTGGATACCACTGAGTGTGGTGCCTCTTG
Organism: Ranitomeya variabilis; assembly: GCF_051348905.1. NCBI lineage: Eukaryota > Metazoa > Chordata > Amphibia > Anura > Dendrobatidae > Ranitomeya > Ranitomeya variabilis. Next base: position 816,991,155 of record NC_135232.1, on the reverse strand, counting down.
AAGCAATGATTCCAGCAGCAGTCTGGAATCATTCACCTTGTGAATCTCCCCAAAATTTTTGAATGGCCTTTTCTTAACAATCCTTTCAAGTCTGCGGTTATCCCGGTTGCTTGTGCACCTTTTTCTACCACGCCTTTTCCTTCCACTCAACTTTCCTTTAATATTCTTGGATACAGCACTTTTTGAACAGCCAGCTTCTTTATCAATGACCTTTTGTGGCTTACCCTCCTTGTGGAGTGTGTCAATGACTGCCTTCTATATATAAAAGTCAGCAGTCTTCCCCATGATTGTGGAGCCTACTGAAACAGACTAAGGGACCTTTTTAAACGCTTAGGAAGCTTTTTGCAAGTGTTTTTTGTTAATAATTCTAATTTACTGAGATAATGACTTTTGGGTTTCAATTGGCTGTAAGCCATAATCATCAACATTAACAGAAATAAACACTTGAAATAGATCACTCTGTACACACTTAGCGCTTAGCTTTACATAGAGTTCTCAGCAGGAGCCAACTTGCCTAATGTGTTCAATCTTCGCAATAAAAGGCAAAATTAACAATGTTTAGTGCAAATTACGAATTGAGCAATATCATTGAAATATTTTTGCATTAAAATCCATGAAGGGGAATTTGGACAGTCCTAATACACTTTAGCTTATCAGTATATTCTGAAAAAAATTGCAAAATTGTTAACATCTTAAAACTTGGTAGGTTTGGAAATTGTTTACTCCAGCTGATCTATAGTAAAACAATTATGTTTCTGTTTCTTGAAAGTTTCCTCTTCATTTACAGTGAGATTTTTGTTTTGAGCATTAGATTTATGATTCTCCCTGTCAATTTCAACAATTCCAATTTGCCTGATCCTTTAAATAACTTTTTTTATTTTTACCAAATAGGTAAAGAGTCAGTCCCGTATTACCCTGAATCAGAGCACCAAAAGAAAGGTTTGTGAAATTTTACTGTCTGGTAACAAAAATGGATATATATTTATTGTTAGGCTAGATTCACACATCTACTTCAGTGCTACCATCCGAGAGAAATGGAATGATATTTTTCTCACATATCATCATAGTTGAATCCTAGTTGCTTCCTTTTTTTTTTACATCCGTTTTTTTTCACTAAAGCAGGTGGACTGTCTTGACTTCTAACTTTGGATCAGTTAAAAAGGATGAAACGCAGATGGAACTCTGAAGTGCAAAGTATGTCTTCAGTATGTCATCTGTTTTACACGGATACCCATAGACTTTATTTTCTGAGTCCATTAAACAGTTGAGAATAAGACATGCTCTGCGTCTCTTGGACTGGACACATGGATCCACTTTTAAAATGAATATATGTGTATAGATCAGGGAAACTCTGTGGTCCATTTTCTGTCTGGGAATAAAACAGGCAGCACATGTCACACAGATGTGTGAATGTAGCCTAATTTGCATGTCAAGTAGCAAATTCTCCTTTTGCTATTAAAGATGCTTGTGATGCCTAAAATGGTAGATTTTTTAATCTTAAAGAGGTTTCTTTGTTTGTACAAAAACAACCAATGAGCATGCATTGAGATGAACAATGTCTTCTTTGTACACGTGCTCTTTAATCCAGCGCCTGATCCAACTTCCTGTACTAGACACCATTGAGAACATCCTGCACAATCAGGTGGTAGGGGTGTGGATACCAAAAGAATAAACTTGTGATCAATCTATAAGAATAATATTAGGGAACGAAGAATAATACATTTGGGCCCCCTTGTTTGACATGTTAAAGACTTTTTGCTTCTTTGCTCCACCTCGTCCTTTCAAAGAAGAAAAGGAATTTTTTGTCTTTTGGATGGATCTAAATGAGACACCAAAGATCCAAAGGTTAGACTCAAATACTGACTCATTTGAGAGCTATATCTTATAAAAAGTTATCTGTGTGCCTTTCCATTTCTACCAGCGACATGACTTGGTTGGTATACTTTACATCTGCATTTGTGCCAAAATAGTGGTGGATGTCATTCATGAATTTGCCATATCTCTAGTCTTGACATCTTTTAGCCATGACACTTTCTGTAAACTAATCACAACCGTTGAGGTGGGTAAAAATGGTCTAAAACACCATACATTTTCTGTTCATCATGTATGTCTCCCATTTGTCACAATTGGTGGCAGAATTCTAGTACATTTTGCTTACTCAATCTTATGGAAGTTTTCTGTGATGCAATAAAAAATTAATTTACATTGATATTTGGTCATGGACTAATTGCTAATGTAGAATAGAATAAATATAGATTGAATGAATTTGGGACTATGCATGTTCTACAGGTTTCCAATATTACACTTTGTATTCATTTTGCAACTTGTGTAAGATAGCTCTTACTGCATGTGTTGGGGGACACTCGCTTAGCAATGGGATTCAGTCACATAGGCATGTTTTTCTCACATAAAAAGTCCATGTGGTTTCTTATGCAGTCATAAACCGGGGTATGCACAGTTCATTGTATACTTCATAGAACACAATAGGCACCAACAGATGACATTAAGTTGCAGTCTCTAGACATGCTGGACCTTACTCCGTCCAGTTACCATGGGTGACTGCAAAGTTCATTAACTGACCCCCTGTCAGTGCACACAGTTCCTCAATTCTGGGTTACCTTCCTGGAGCTCCTGCTCCACACACTGATTCCTTGTCAGTTCTTCTTCCCAGGGAAGCTGCCGAACTGGGTTCACCGTCCCGAACAATGCCTTGCTCACTAGGCCACCAGACAATCCAGATCCTCAGATGGGCTGTAGCTTCCCTACTGCAGTGCCATTACAGACTCTGCATACATTCGGCCTTTCCGTGCACTCTTCAGGATGTCCGTCCCCACCTGGGAACATCCAACACACAGGCCACTGCGTGTGCTGTTTAGGACGTCTGTCCCCACCTGGGACCGTCCAACACACCAGTCTCTCAGTATGCTATTCAGGGATCCGATCCTACTCCCAGGATCTCCCAACACACAAGTCTTCAGATCCACGGCCTCTCAGTGTGCTATTCAGGGATCCGGTCCACACACAGGACCTCCCAACACACAAGCCATCCAGGATCTACACACTCTCAATTACAGTGCCCATGTGACCACACCATGGTCACATTTTGTACCTGTAACCACACCCATAGGTGGGAGGTGTGTGTGGTTAGTTCGACCCGCTCAGCTCTCAATCTAACCCTGTAAGCCTCCCCTTACAATTATACAAACACTTGTTGGACTACAGGTCCCAGAACAACAACATTACTGGCTTACAGCGCAGACTGTTATGATCCTTAGTGGCTGAGGATCACCGAACTGACTAGCTAAGTTACTGAACATAGAACGAGCTCTAGGGAGGTGGAACTGGACTGACCGCAATTCTGATCCTAACCGAACACACTAAAGGTAGCCGGTGAACGTGCCTGAATTCCTAGACGTCTCGACGCAGCCTGAGAAACTAGCTACCCCTAAAGAGAAGAAAGTTAGACCTCACTTGCCTCAGAGAAATAACCCCAAAGATATAGAAAGCCCCCAACAAATAATAACGGTGAGGTAAGGGGAAAATACAAACGTAGAAATGAAACAGATTCAGCAAATGAGGCCCGCTAATACTAGATAGCAGAAGACAGATAGGAAACTGTGCGGTCAGTAGAAAACCCTATACAAAATATCCACGCTGAGAATTCAAGAACCCCCACATCAACTAACGGTGTGAGGGGAGAAACTCAGCCCCCTAGAGCTACCAGCAAGCGAGGAAATCACATATTAGCAAGCTGGACTAGGACTGATAATAAACCAGGAAACATATTGAACACTGATGATCAAAAAATGAACAAAAAGAAACGTAGCTTCTCTTGGAGAGACTGATAACGAAGGTAGTCAGGAGAGATCAAAATAGCACTGAATACATTGACAGCAGGCAACAACTGAAAGTCCAGGTGAGCTAAATAGGAAACCAACCAGCAGATAACGAGACAGCTGATCCCAGCCACAGACCTGCAGAATGACAAAAAGAGCCACCAGAGGGAGCCCAAAGATAGCACTCACACAGTACCATTAGTGACCACAAGAGGGAGCCCAAAAACAGAGTTCACAACAGTACCCCCCCCCCTTGAGGAGGGGTCACCGAACCCTCATCAAAACCCCCAGGGCGATCAGGATGAGCAACATGGAAGGCATGAACCAAATCGGCCGCATGAACATCAGAGGCGACAACCCAGGAATTATCCTCCTGACCATAGCCCTTCCACTTAACCGAATACTGAAGCCTCCGTCTAGAAATACGAGAATCCAAGATCTTCTCCACCACGTACTCCAATTCGCCCTCAACCAGCACCGGAGCAGGGGGCTCAACAGAAGGAAACACAGGCACCACATACCTCCGCAACAAAGACCTATGGAACACATTATGAATGGCAAACGACCCTGGGAGGTCCAAACGAAATGACACAGGGTTAAGGATTTCCAAAATCTTATAAGGACCGATGAAGCGAGGCTTGAACTTAGGAGAGGAGAACTTCATAGGAACATACCGAGAAGACAGCCATACCAAATCCCCAACATGAAGTCGGGGACCCACACCGCGACGGCGGTTGGCAAAGCGCTGAGCCTTCTCCTGTGACAACTTCAAATTGTCCACCACATGGTTCCAAATCTGCTGCAACCTATCCACCACAGAATCCACCCCAGGACAGTCAGAAGGCTCCACCTGACCCGAGGAAAAACGAGGATGAAAGCCAGAATTACAAAAAAAAGGCGAAACCAAAGTAGCAGAACTAGCCCGATTATTAAGGGCAAACTCGGCCAATGGTAAAAAAGTAACCCAATCATCCTGTTCAGCAGAAACAAAACATCTTAAATAAGTTTCCAAGGTCTGATTAGTTCGCTCGGTTTGGCCATTCGTCTGAGGATGGAAGGCAGATGAAAAAGACAAATCAATGCCCATCTTAGCACAAAAGATCCGCCAAAATCTGGACACAAACTGGGATCCTCTGTCAGACACAATATTTTCAGGGATGCCGTGCAAGCGAACCACATTCTGAAAAAATAGAGGAACCAAATCGGAGGAGGAAGGCAACTTAGGCAAGGGCACCAAATGGACCATTTTAGAAAAACGATCACACACCACCCAGATGACAGACATTCTCTGAGAGACTGGAAGATCCGAAATAAAATCCATGGAAATGTGCGTCCAAGGCCTCTTCGGGACAGGCAAAGGCAAAAGCAAACCGCTGGCACGAGAACAGCAAGGCTTAGCCCGAGCACAAATCCCACAGGACTGCACAAAGGAACGCACATCCCGCGACAAGGAAGGCCACCAGAAGGATCTAGCCACCAAATCTCTGGTACCAAAAATCCCAGGATGACCTGCCAACACCGAAGAATGAACCTCGGAAATAACTCTGCTGGTCCATCTATCTGGGACAAACAGTCTCTCTGGTGGGCAACGGTCAGGTCTATCCGCCTGAAATTCCTGCAGCACTCGTCGCAAATCTGGGGAAATGGCAGACAAAGTCACTCCCTCTCTAAGGATACCAGCCGGCTCTGAAACTCCCAGAGAGTCAGGCACAAAACTCCTAGAAAGAGCATCAGCCTTCACGTTCTTCGAACCAGGCAGGTACGAGACCACGAAATCGAAACGGGAGAAAAACAACGACCAACGAGCCTGTCTAGGATTCAGCCGCTTGGCAGACTCGAGATAAATCAGATTTTTGTGATCAGTCAAGACCACCACACGATGCTTAGCTCCCTCGAGCCAATGTCGCCACTCCTCAAATGCCCACTTCATAGCCAACAACTCCCGATTACCAACATCATAATTCCGCTCGGCAGGCGAAAACTTTCTTGAAAAGAAAGCACAAGGCTTCATCACAGAGCAATCAGAGCTTCTCTGCGACAAAACAGCCCCAGCTCCAATCGCAGAAGCATCAACCTCGACCTGAAAAGGAAGAGAGATATCAGGATGACATAAAACTGGAGCCGAAGAAAACCGGCGCTTCAGCTCCTGAAAGGCTTCCACGGCCGCAGGAGACCAATTAGTCACATCAGAACCCTTCTTGGTCAAATCCGTCAAGGGTTTAACCACGCCAGAAAAATTAGCAATGAAGCGACGGTAAAAATTAGCAAAACCCAAGAACTTCTGAAGACTCTTAACAGATGTAGGCTGTTATGACCCCAATGGCGAGGGTCTCAGAGGAACGTGGAAGTCTGCAGAATACAAAAATCCAGCTCATAGGGCAGTGGTAGCTGGGTTGACCATATATCTACTCCTAACGCCAACACTAGAAGTAGCCGGGGATCATTCCTACGTTGATTCTAGATGACACGCTCCAGCCGGAGAATCTAGCTACCCCTAGTAGAGGAAAACAAAAGACCTTTCTTGCCTCCAGAGAAGGGGACCCCAAAGCTGGATAGAAGCCCCCCACAAATAATAACGGTGAGGTAAGAGGAAATGACAAACACAGAAATGAACCAGGTTTAGCACAGAGAGGCCTGCTTACTGATAGCAGAATAAAGAAAGGTAACTTATATGGTCAACAAAAACCCTATCAAAATCCACACTGGAAATTCAAGAACCCCCGAACCGTCTAACGGTCCGGGGGGAGAACACCAGCCCCCTAGAGCTTCCAGCAAAGGTCAGGATATAGATTTGGAACAAGCTGGACAAAAATACAAAACCAAAACAAAATAGCAAAAAGCAAAAAGCGGACTTAGCTGATATAACTGGAACCAGGATCAGTAGACAAGAGCACAGCAGACTAGCTCTGATAACTACGTTGCCAGGCATTGAACTGAAGGTCCAGGGAGCTTAAATAGCAACACCCTTAACTAACGACCCAGGTGCGGATAAAAGGAATGACAGAAAAACCAGAGTCAAAAAACTAGTAACCACTAGAGGGAGCAAAAAGTAAATTCACAACAGTACCCCCCCCTTAGTGAGGGGTCACCGAACCCTCACCACGACCACCAGGGCGATCAGGATGAGCGGCATGAAAGGCACGAACTAAATCGGCCGCATGAACATCAGAGGCGACCACCCAGGAATTATCCTCCTGACCATAGCCCTTCCACTTGACCAGGTACTGAAGCCTCCGCCTGGAGAGGCGAGAATCCAAGATCTTCTCCACCACGTACTCCAACTCGCCCTCAACCAACACCGGAGCAGGAGGCTCAGCAGAAGGAACTATAGGCACAATGTACCGCCGCAACAAGGACCTATGAAATACATTGTGAATAGCAAACGACACAGGAAGATCCAGACGAAAAGATACAGGATTAAGGATTTCCAATATCTTGTAAGGCCCAATAAAACGAGGTTTAAATTTGGGAGAGGAGACCTTCATAGGAACAAAGCGGGAAGAAAGCCATACCAAATCCCCAACGCGTAGTCGGGGACCCACACCGCGGCGGCGGTTGGCAAAGCGCTGAGCCCTCTCCTGTGACAACTTCAAGTTGTCCACCACATGATTCCAGATCCGCTGCAACCTATCCACCACAGAATCCACCCCAGGACAGTCAGAAGGCTCCACATGACCCGAAGAAAAGCGAGGATGGAAACCAGAGTTGCAGAAAAAAGGCGAAACCAAGGTGGCGGAACTAGCCCGATTATTAAGGGCAAACTCAGCCAACGGCAAGAATGTCACCCAATCGTCCTGATCAGCAGAGACAAAACACCTCAAATAAGCCTCCAAAGTCTGATTGGTTCGCTCCGTCTGTCCATTAGTCTGAGGATGGAAAGCAGACGAAAACGACAAATCAATGCCCATCCTACTACAAAAGGATCGCCAGAATCTGGAAACGAACTGGGATCCTCTGTCTGACACAATATTCTCAGGGATGCCGTGCAAACGAACCACGTTCTGGAAAAACACAGGAACCAGATCGGAAGAGGAAGGCAGCTTAGGCAAAGGAACCAAATGGACCATCTTTGAGAAGCGATCACATATCACCCAGATAACGGACATGCCCTGGGATAGCGGAAGATCAGAAATGAAATCCATGGAGATATGTGTCCAAGGTCTCTTCGGGACAGGCAAGGGCAAGAGCAAACCGCTGGCACGAGAACAGCAAGGCTTAGCTCGAGCACAAGTCCCACAGGACTGCACAAATGACCGCACATCCCTTGACAAGGAAGGCCACCAAAAGGACCTGGCCACCAGATCTCTGGTGCCAAAAATTCCCGGGTGACCTGCCAACACCGAGGAATGAACCTCGGAAATGACTCTGCTGGTCCACTTATCCGGGACAAACAGTCTGTCAGGTGGACAAGACTCAGGCCTATCAGCCTGAAATCTCTGCAACACACGTCGCAGATCCGGAGAAATAGCTGACAAGATAACTCCATCTTTAAGAATACCAACAGGATCAGCGACTCCAGGAGCATCAGGCACAAAGCTCCTAGAAAGAGCATCGGCCTTCACATTCTTTGAACCTGGTAAATACGAGACAACAAAATCAAAGCGGGAGAAAAACAATGACCAGCGGGCCTGTCTCGGATTAAGGCGTTTAGCAGACTCGAGATACATCAGATTTTTGTGATCAGTCAAGACCACCACACGATGCTTAGCACCCTCGAGCCAATGACGCCACTCCTCAAATGCCCATTTCATGGCCAACAACTCCCGATTGCCCACATCATAATTTCGCTCGGCAGGCGAAAACTTCCTAGAGAAAAAGGCACAAGGTTTCATAACAGAGCAACCAGGGCCTCTCTGCGACAAAACGGCCCCTGCTCCAATCTCTGAAGCATCCACCTCAACCTGAAAGGGAAGTGAGACATCGGGCTGGCACAAAACAGGCGCCGAAGTAAACCGGCGTTTCAACTCCTGGAAAGCCTCCACGGCAGCAGGAGCCCAGTTAGCTACATCGGAGCCCTTCTTGGTCATATCCGTCAAAGGTTTCACAATGCTAGAAAAATTAGCGATAAAACGACGGTAGAAGTTAGCGAAACCCAAGAACTTCTGTAGACTCTTAACTGACGAGGGCTGAGTCCAATCAAGAATAGCTCGGACCTTGACTGGGTCCATCTCCACAGCAGAAGGGGAAAAAATGAACCCCAAAAAGGGAACCTTCTGTACACCAAAGAGACACTTTGAGCCCTTGACAAACAAAGAATTTTCACGCAAAATTTTAAAGACCAACCTGACCTGCTCCACATGCGAATCCCAATTATCAGAAAAAACCAAAATATCATCCAGATAAACAATCAAAAATTTATCCAGATACTTCCGGAAAATGTCATGCATAAAGGACTGAAAAACTGAAGGCGCATTGGAGAGCCCAAAAGGCATCACCAAGTACTCAAAATGACCTTCGGGCGTATTGAATGCGGTTTTCCATTCATCACCTTGCTTAATGCGCACAAGGTTGTACGCACCACGAAGATCTATCTTGGTGAACCACTTGGCACCTTTAATCCGGGCAAACAAGTCAGACAACAGCGGTAAAGGATACTGAAATTTGACAGTGATCTTATTTAAAAGCCGATAATCAATACAAGGTCTCAAAGATCCGTCCTTTTTTGCCACAAAAAAGAATCCCGCACCAAGAGGGGAAGAAGACGGACGAATATGTCCTTTCTCTAGAGACTCCTTGATATATGAACGCATAGCGGTATGTTCAGGTACCGACAGATTAAACAGTCTTCCCTTAGGAAATTTACTGCCTGGGATCAAATCTATAGCACAGTCACAGTCCCTATGAGGAGGCAGTGCACTGGACTCAGACTCACTGAAGACATCCTGATAATCAGACAAATACTCCGGAACTTCCGAAGGCGTAGAAGAAGCAATAGACACAGGCAGGGAATCCCCATGAATACCACGACAGCCCCAACTTGAGACTGACATAGCCTTCCAGTCCAGGACTGGATTATGGGTCTGTAACCATGGCAGCCCTAAAACAACCAAATCATGCATTTTATGTAAAACCAGGAAACGTATCACCTCGCGGTGTTCAGGAGTCATGCACATGGTAACCTGTGTCCAATACTGCGGTTTATTTGCTGCCAATGGCGTAGCATCAATACCCCTAAGAGGAATAGGATTTTCTAATGGTTCAAGAGTAAAACCACAGTGCTTAGCAAATGACAGATCCATAAGACTCAGGGCAGCACCTGAATCTACAAACGCCATGACAGGAAAAGACGACAGTGAGCAAATCAAAGTTACAGACAGAATAAATTTAGGTTGCAAATTACCAACGGTGACAGGACTAACAACCTTAGCTATACGTTTAGAGCATGCTGAGATAATATGTGTAGAATCACCACAGTAGTAGCACAAGCCATTCCGGCGTCTATGAATTTTCCGCTCATTTCTAGTCAGGATTCTATCACATTGCATTAAATCAGGTGTCTGTTCAGACAACACCATGAGGGAATTTGCGATTTTTCTATCACATTGCACCGAATTAGGTGTCTGTTCAGACAACACCATGAGGGTATTTGCGGTTTTGCGCTCCCGCAACCGCCGGTCAATTTGAATAGCCAGTGCCATAGTATCATTCAGACCTGTGGGAATGGGAAAACCCACCATAACATTCTTAATGGCTTCAGAAAGGCCATTTCTAAAATTAGCGGCCAGTGCACACTCGTTCCAATGTGTCAGCACGGACCATTTCCGAAATTTTTGGCAGTACACTTCAGCCTCGTCCTGCCCCTGAGACATAGCCAGCAAGGCCTTTTCTGCCTGAATCTCAAGATTGGGTTCCTCATAAAGTAAACCGAGCGCCAGAAAAAACGCATTAATATCAGCCAATGCCGGATCTCCTGGCGCCAGCGAAAAAGCCCAATCCTGAGGGTCGCCCCGTAAGAACGAAATAACAATTTTTACTTGCTGAGCAGAGTCTCCAGATGAACAGGGTCTCAGGGACAAAAACAATTTACAATTATTCACAAAATTCCTAAACTTAAACCTGTCTCCGGAAAACAGTTCAGGAATCGGTATTTTAGGTTCTGACCTAGGATTACTGATAACATAGTCTTGTATGCCCTGCACACGAGTAGCCAGCTGGTCCACACTTGTAATCAAGGTCTGGACATTCATGTCTGCAGCAAGCATAGCCACTCTGAGGTAAAGGGGAAGAAGAAAAAAAAAAAAAACTCAGAATCTTCTTTCTTATAATCCCTCTTCTGCAATGCATTAAACATTTAATACTGGCCTGGCAAACTGTTATGACCCCAATGGCGAGGGTCTCAGAGGAACGTGGAAGTCTGCAGAATACAAAAATCCAGCTCATAGGGCAGTGGTAGCTGGGTTGACCATATATCTACTCCTAACGCCAACACTAGAAGTAGCCGGGGATCATTCCTACGTTGATTCTAGATGACACGCTCCAGCCGGAGAATCTAGCTACCCCTAGTAGAGGAAAACAAAAGACCTTTCTTGCGTCCAGAGAAGGGGACCCCAAAGCTGGATAGAAGCCCCCCACAAATAATAACGGTGAGGTAAGAGGAAATGACAAACACAGAAATGAACCAGGTTTAGCACAGAGAGGCCCGCTTACTGATAGCAGAATAAAGAAAGGTAACTTATATGGTCAACAAAAACCCTATCAAAATCCACACTGGAAATTCAAGAACCCCCGAACCGTCTAACGGTCCGGGGGGAGAACACCAGCCCCCTAGAGCTTCCAGCAAAGGTCAGGATATATATTTGGAACAAGCTGGACAAAAATACAAAACCAAAACAAAATAGCAAAAAGCAAAAAGCGGACTTAGCTGATATAACTGGAACCAGGATCAGTAGACAAGAGCACAGCAGACTAGCTCTGATAACTACGTTGCCAGGCATTGAACTGAAGGTCCAGGGAGCTTAAATAGCAACACCCTTAACTAACGACCCAGGTGCGGATAAAAGGAATGACAGAAAAACCAGAGTCAAAAAACTAGTAACCACTAGAGGGAGCAAAAAGTAAATTCACAACAGTAGGCCGAGTCCAGTCATGAATAGCCTGGACCTTGACTGGGTCCATCTCAATAGTAGAAGGAGAAAAAATAAAACCCAAAAATGAAACCTTCTGTACTCCGAAGAGACATTTTGAGCCCTTCACAAATAAGGCATTAGCACGCAGGACCTGAAATACCATCCTGACCTGCTTCACATGGGACTCCCAATCCTCAGAAAAGACCAAAATGTCATCCAGATACACAATCATAAATTTATCCAGAAATTCTCGGAAGGTGTCATGCATGAAGGACTGAAACACAGAAGGAGCATTAGAGAGTCCAAAAGGCATCACCAAGTACTCAAAATGGCCTTCGGGCGTATTAAATGCTGTTTTCCATTCATCCCCCTGCTTAATACGCACAAGGTTATACGCACCACGAAGATCTATCTTGGTGAACCAACTGGACCCCTTAATCCGAGCAAACAGATCAGACAATAATGGCAAAGGATACTGAAATTTGACCGTGATTTTATTTAGAAGACGATAATCTATACAAGGTCTCAGAGAACCATCCTTCTTGGCCACAAAAAAGAATCCTGCACCAAGAGGGGATGAGGACGGCCGAATATGTCCCTTCTCCAAAGACTCCTTTATATAACTTCTCATAGCGGCATGTTCTGGTACAGACAAATTAAAAAGTCGTCCCTTAGGGAACTTACTACCAGGAATCAAATTTATAGCACAATCACAATCCCTATGAGGAGGTAGGGCACCGGATCTGGGCTCATCAAATACATCCTGGTAGTCTGACAAAAACTCAGGGACCTCAGAAGGAGTGGAAGAAGCAATTGACACCAAAGGAGCATCGCCATGAATCCCCTGGCAACCCCAACTTGACACAGACATAGCTTTCCAATCCAGAACTGGATTATGGGCCTGCAGCCATGGCAGACCCAAAACGACAACATCATGCAAATTATGCAGCACAAGAAAGCGAATCACCTCCTGATGTACAGGAGTCATGCACATGGTCACTTGAGTCCAATACTGAGGCTTATTCTCAGCCAATGGTGTAGCATCAATTCCCCTCAGTGGAATAGGGAATTTTAAAGGCTCCAGGACCAAACCACAGCGCCTGGCAAACGACAAATCCATCAGATTCAGGGCAGCACCTGAATCCACAAAAGCCATAACCGAGTAGGATGACAAAGAACAAATTAAAGTAACAGACAAAATGAATTTAGGCTGTATAGTACCAACGGTGACAGGTTTAGCGATTTTTTTTTTAAGCGCTTAGAGCATGCTGAGATAACATGAGAAGAATCACCACAGTAAAAGCACAACCCATTTTGACGTCTATGACTTTGCCGCTCAATTCTGGTCAGAATTCTGTCACATTGCATAGACTCAGGTCTCTGTTCAGAAAACACCGCCAGATGGTGCGCAGATTTGCGCTCCCTCAAACGCCGATCAATCTGAATGGCCAAAGCCATTGAGTCATTCAGACTAACAGGCGTGGGGAACCCCACCATAACATTCTTAATGGCTTCAGAAAGACCTTCTCTGAAATTTGCAGCCAGGGCACACTCATTCCATTGAGTAAGCACCGACCATTTCCTAAATTTTTGACAATACACCTCTGCTTCATCCTGTCCCTGACAGAGGGCCAGCAAAGCCTTTTCTTCCTGGTTCTCAAGATTAGGTTCCTCATAAAGCAGTCCAAGCGCCAGAAAAAACGCATCCACATTCAGCAATGCAGGATCTCCTGGCGCCAGGGAGAAAGCCCAATCCTGAGGGTCGCCACGTAACAAGGAGATAACAATTTTAACTTGCTGAGCGGAATCACCAGAGGAACGAGGTCTCAAGGAAAGAAATAATTTACAATTATTCTTAAAATTCAGAAACCTAGATCTATCTCCAGAAAACAACTCAGGAATAGGTATTTTTGGCTCTGACATAGGACTGTGAACAACAAAATCCTGAATTCTTTGCACCCTTGCAGCAAGATGATCCACACTAGAAGTCAGACTCTGAATATCCATGTCTGCAGCTGAACTCAAAGCCACCCAGAGATTAAGGGGATGAGAGAAGCTGGACAGACTGCAGCAAAGGGAGAAAAAAAAAAAAATTGCACTCAGGACTTCTCTTATCCCACTTCTGCGATGCATTAAACACTTTTCTGGCCTGCTGTACTGTTATGATCCTTAGTGGCTGAGGATCATCGAACTGACTAGCTAAGTTACTGAACATAGAACGAGCTCTAGGGAGGTGGAACTGGACTGACCGCAATTCTGATCCTAACCGAACACACTAAAGGTAGCCGGTGAACGTGCCTGAATTCCTAGACGTCTCGACGCAGCCTGAGAAACTAGCTACCCCTAGAGAGAAGAAAGTAAGACCTCACTTGCCTCAGAGAAATAACCCCAAAGATATAGAAAGCCCCCAACAAATAATAACGGTGAGGTAAGGGGAAAATACAAACGTAGAAATGAAACAGATTCAGCAAATGAGGCCCGCTAATACTAGATAGCAGAAGACAGATAGGAAACTGTGCGGTCAGTAGAAAACCCTATACAAAATATCCACGCTGAGAATTCAAGAACCCCCACACCAACTAACGGTGTGAGGGGAGAAACTCAGCCCCCTAGAGCTACCAGCAAGCGAGGAAATCACATATTAGCAAGCTGGACTAGGACTGATCATAAACCAGGAAACATATTGAACACTGATGATCAAAAAATGAACAAAAAGAAACTTAGCTTCTCTTGGAGAGACTGATAACGAAGGTAGTCAGGAGAGATCAAAATAGCACTGAATACATTGACAGCAGGCAACAACTGAAAGTCCAGGTGAGCTAAATAGGAAACCAACCAGCAGATAATGAGACAGCTGATCCCAGCCACAGACCTGCAGAATGACAAAAAGAGCCACCAGAGGGAGCCCAAAGATAGCACTCGCACAGTACCACTTGTGACCACAAGAGGGAGCCCAAAAACAGAGTTCACAACAGCAGACTCCCTCTGCGACACATACAATCCTGCCGCTCACTGTTTCACCATCATAATCACAGATACGCCTCCATGCGCATCCTGAGGAGCACCTACATCACCCCCTAGCTGTAACAGGGGTCACTGCATTACATACCCCCACTGTTCAAACTTGTGGGGCTGAATACCTGTCATACACCCGGGGTCTCGAGACAGGTCACACACGTTATCTTGCCCTACTAGACGAGAAAACCATCTTTGTCAGGTTTGAGCATCATACATCATCACACCCTTGTTAGGATTTCCCCGCCCCCAGCAGTCAACATGTAGGCCTTGAGCTTTGGCCCTTAAGTCACAGTCTGTCTGTGTCACCAGACCTTTAGTCACCACACTTTCCGAGTGCACCCCTTCACGTGACCCTTCATTCCATAACCGCCACCCATGGTTGTTGCAATCATGAGTCCACCGTCCAGTTGAACCTAGTGACTGATCTGAGTCTGACTCTTTGTTGCTATGTCCGCTACAGGGGCTACTGTCCATGTCCCTTAGCTTTGTACTGAGAGAACTGCCACTTTCAGATTCTCTGCATCCCAGGAGCCTTCTTGCTGAACGTCTTTGGCTGCCAGCCATTATATTATTCGGAGGGTCCCTTTTGTTTCCTTTTCCTTGGGTTGAAGGCGGCCACCACCTTATGTTCTGCTTCTGTTTATTAACCTGCAGTCGGTCCAGTCTTAGCTGCTCTATTTCTTTCAGGTGCGCCACGTGATACCCCTGGAGCATCCAGATATTCCCAAGACTCTCCATGGACCTGACAACAAGGAATGGAACCATCCCATCTTCACCCACAACCTGGGCCTCGTCATCAGCTGGAATCCTCAGTCTCTTGACACCGGATCTATTCATGATCTCCTGCATCACTTTACCAAATCTTGTGATGACTTTCCCCAGCAGATTTCTGGGTATTTGAATGATGTCCTCCACAAGAATGATGTCCTCCACAAAGCCCAGCAGACTTTGAGCGTTCCTGGCCTGCTCCAAAGGTCAACTGGCTTCCTTATTTCTCAACAGGATCATCTGTTTTGTGCAGAGGCACTGTAGGTGCATATCCTTTAGGATAGTCACCCGCATCACTGTGTCTTCTCTAGTCCACAGTATCACCAACGGTTTCGTCTCTG
This sequence comes from Ranitomeya variabilis, assembly GCF_051348905.1. NCBI lineage: Eukaryota > Metazoa > Chordata > Amphibia > Anura > Dendrobatidae > Ranitomeya > Ranitomeya variabilis. Next base: position 816,975,126 of record NC_135232.1, on the reverse strand, counting down.
GTGCCCAGTTCACACTATATGCCTCTACTGCCTTTTAAAAGGCCTCATGCACACCCTCATTGGTACATGCATTCTGCACATCCTCGGTTATCTCTATCACACACTTGAAGAGCGAGGTCTCACTTTCTTCATGGACAGATGGCTCCCGGTTAACCTCGGACACTCCCATCAAGCCATCTGCCACGACCGGGTGACTGTCTTGTTCAGCTCTTAGCTCAAAATCTTCCTGGGTTTTACATTCTTCAATTCTTGCCCTTGCCAAGATGGGCATTGGCAACTTCACTTTGTTACCACTCTGGCACCGCCGCTCTAAGTCTGCGACCACAAACTCTTCCTCTTATAGAGGACCTCTTACTGCTTCTCTGAGCACTTCCAAATCTTCTCTTAAGGCCTTATTCACACTTTGCCATGCTGACAGGTGACCTCTGAGCTCAGAGACTACCTTCTCCAGCTCATCCACCCTGTGCTCAGCTGCTTGTCTCAGGACCCTTTCTCGTTCTACATGATCTTTCACTGTCTCTTTAATTACCGTATTTTCCGGCGTACAAGACGACTTTTTAACCCCTGAAAATCTTCTTAAAAGTCGGGGGTCGTCTTGTACGCCGGGAATCGCCTTGTACGCCGGGTGTATATGGTGGGTGGGGAGGGGGAGTGATCCTGATGACGAGGGGGCGTCTCACAGGAAAGTGAGTAATCCCCATTACCTTATCCTAGCGGTGCAGCGTGGGGGTGTCAGTGCTGGGAGCGGCGGCGGCTGCTGTGTTCTGGTGCGGCGGCTCCTCTTCTGTGTGGGGCCTCTGTGCTGTGAGGTGGCGGCGGCAGCGGCGTATCTTTATCCAGTTGGGGCTCCTCCGGCATCTTAGCCCTGGAGGCCCCGCCGCAACTCCATCGGTGCGATGCGGTGGCCTCCGGGAAAATGGCCGCTGCTCAGATTCAGATCTCGTGTCCCGAGATTTCGGGACGAGATCTGAATCTGAGCAGCGGCCATTTTCCCGGAGGCCACCGCATCGCACCTATTGAGCTGCCTCCGGGAAAATGGCCGCTGCATTGCACCGATGGAGTTGCGGCGGGGCCTCCAGGGCTAAGGAGATGCCGGAGGAGCCCCAACTGGATAAAGATATGCCGCCGCCACCGCCACCTCACAGCACAGAGGCCCCACACAGAAGAGGAGCCGCCGCACCAGAGCACAGCAGCCGCCGCACCAGAGCACAGCAGCCGCCGCCGCTCCCAGCACTGAGACCCCCACGCTGCACCGCTACGATAAGGTAATGGGGGATACTCACTTTCCTGTGAGACGCCCCTCGTCATCAGGATCACTCCCCCCCCCCCCAAAAGGCACATATTCACCGGCCCTATAAGACGACATAGGGTGTATAAGAAGACCCCCGACTTTTAAGAAGATTTTATATTTTAACTGGTAAAGTTGGGGGGTCGTCTTATACGCCCAGTCGTCTTATACGCCGGAAAATACGGTATCTCTATTTCGTGATCCTGTTCTCTTTTGGCTAACACTTGTCGCATCATACATATATCTTTAAATATATTTTCAGATGGGCCAACTTGCTCACCCACACTCTGCCGCTTCAGAGTTTTACCTATTTCTTCATCAACAGGTTTGGCTTTCTCTTGGGTATCTGAGTACCCCAGCTCCTCCGCATCAACCTTCTCAAAGGGCACAATTTGTACAGCCCCTTTGCCTCTTTTTAGTCTCCTGCTATGGGAGCACGACTTGCCACTTGTACCCCAGTCAGCTTTACTGCACTCTTTTCCGCTTTCGCCACCATCTGAATGGGATTCACCACCACCGATCGGTCACCCTGGAACCCGCTGTCCCCATTTCTATTGGTGTCAGACCCCATTCCTGGAACTTCCCTGCCTTACACGGTCACCTCTGCCAAGTCCCAGGGTTGGTCAGACCCACATTTCCGTCTGGTCATACGTTCTGCTATGGCTACCACGTCACCCTGACTTCACCTTGTGAAGCACTGTCGTTCCACTGTGTCAGTGCTTCTGTCAGCACACCATTATACTCAGCCATTGCGGTTGCTATTGGCAATGACACGTCACAGTCACCCCCGGAGTCTTTGTCACACCCCACAGTATGGTGAACCCTCAAGTCACTCTCTAACCGCGTGTCAGTTCTACTCGTTTTATCTACCACACCACTATAAGTCATATTTTGGCACACGTCAGGTGATATCATGTCCGTCAGTTGGGCAGACGCACCCTTCTCACTGGTCAACCCGACATCTGACTGACCAATCAATTTTGGAAGGTATTAATGCTTTTAAGTACGCAACCCCATTAGCCAATAGCCCTCCATTCTCCTGCTGCAGAGGAGCTCCCTTCTCCCACAAGTCTGAGTATAACCTAGAGTCTCGACCTATTATCACTGGACAGGTTAAGTTTGGGACTATAGCAACTAGGGTTGAGCGAAACGGGTCGGCCATTTTCAGAAGTCGCCAACTTTTGGCAAAGTCGGGTTTCATGAAACCCGACCCGACTCCTGTGTGGGGTCGGCCATGAGGTCGGCGATCTTCTGAATCTGTTATCGGAATTCCGGAGTTCCGATATGTTTGCGATATCGGAAATCGGTATCGGAATCCACATTTAAGTGTAAAATAAAGAATTAAAATAAAAAATATTGATATACTCACCTCTCCGACGCAGCCTGGACATCGCCGCTGGTAACCGGCATCTTCCGTTCCTAAGAATGGTGCTTGAAAGACCTTTCGATTACGTCACGGCTTGTGATTGGTCGTGGCGGCCCACGTGACCACTTAGCGACCAATCACAAGCCGTGACGTAATTCTCAGGTCCTTAAATTCCTCATTCTAGGAATTTAGGACATGAGAATTACGTCACGGACCGAAAGGTCCTTCACGCGCTCATTCTTAAGAAGGAAGGCTGCCGGAAAGAAGCCGAGGGTGAGTATATTCCTATTAGGTATATACTCACCTCGGATGCGCCATTCTTAGGAACGGAAGATGCCAATTACTACCAGGGCGCGTCAGAGGGTGAGTATATCAATATTTTTTTATTTTAATTCTTTATTTTACACTTAAATATGGATCCCAGGGCCTGAAGGAGAGTTTCCTCTCCTTCAGACCCTGGGATCCATAGTATCCCATTGCACTGCATTGGGTTCCGTGTTTCGGCTGACCCCGACCACGACTTTTTTATAGGATCGGCCGATTTCACTCGACCCGACTTTTGAGAAAGTCGGGTTTTGTGAAACCCGACCCGATCCTATAAAAATAAAAGTCGCTCAACCCTAATAGCAACATCATGGAATGCAATGTCCCTGACCGTCTCGAGGATCATCCTGGCTACTGGATAGTCCTTAGTGCCCCCATGGATGCAGATGACACCAATCTTCCCATTTGGCACTACCCTTCCCTTGGGTGGAACCCTCATCAGAGTCAGCGAGCTCCCAGAATCGACCAGTCTGAACACATCCTCTTCATTCATCTGCAAGGCATACCCATAAAGCCTCTTGCCGGGTGGGTAGTTCATAGAGCAGATTGGACACACATAATACACTTGCCCCTGGCAACAATCCATCTGTGCCATCCCTTCAGTACGCTCCGCCCCCTTTTGGGGCTCTACACCTTTTTGGACAACTATACCTGTTTGGGTTGCCGCCCCCTTTAGGGACTCCACCCCTTTTTGGGCAACTATTACTGCTTGGGTTACCACCCCTGTTTGGGACTCCACCCCTTTTTGGGACACCACCCCTTCCCTGGGGTACACCCTGTGGACTCCCCATGGTACTCTCAGGCCCCAGTTCACACAGTACACCAATATGTCTCTGGGCTTGCACTGGCCCTTTAAGAGTTTGTTCGGCCAGGACCACCAATGTTTTTATAACACCTCACCAGCTCCTGCTGGTACTGCCACAGCTCCTGCTGCAGTCACAAACTGCCAGCACCTTCGGCTGCCAATCACAAGCCGCTGCTGCTGCCACTGCAGCTCCAGCTGCTGCAGAGCCTCTTGCTGCAACTGCAGTTCCTCTCCACAAGACTCTGCAGGGCTCCGCACCGCAGACTTTGTGGACCCACCGATCCACATTAAAACTTCGTAACCCCACCAAGTTACAGCCAGACGCTTGTAAGCTTCATGAACCTGCCGATCCACTGCAAACTTCGTAACCCCACCAAGTTACAGTAATCACCTCCACACGTGCTTCCTGGACCGCTGCCCATAGTCTAGCACCATATGTAGCATAGCGCTTACTGCATGTATTGGGGGACACTCAGCAACGGGATTCACTCACACAGGCACGTTTTTCTCACATAAACAGTCCATGTGGTTTCTTATGCAGTCATAAACTGGGGTATGCACAGTTCATTGTATACTTCATAGAACACAATAGGCACCAACAGATGACATTAAGTTGCAGTCTCTAAACATGCTGGACCTTACTTCGTCCAGTTACCATGGGTGACTGCACAGTTCATTAACTGACCCCTGTCAGTGCACACAGTTCCCCAACTCTGGGTTACCTTCCTGGAGCTCCTGCTCCACACGCTGACTCCTTGCGGGCCCTTGTTTCCAGGGAAGCTGCCGAACTGGGTTCACCGTCCTGAACAATGCCTTCCTCACTAGGCCACCTGACAGTCCAGATCCTCAGATGGGCTGTAGCTTCCCTAATATAGTGCCATTGCAAACTCTGCATACATTTGGCCTTTCCGTTTGCTCTTCAGGACATCCATCTCCACCTGGGACCGTCCGATACACAGCCCACTGTGTGTGCTGTTCAGGATGTTCATCCCCACCTGGGACCGTCCAACACACTAGTCTCTCAGTGCGCTATTCAAGGATTTGATCCTACTCGCATGATCTCCCAACACAGCCTCTTCAGATCCACAGCCTCTCAGTGCGCTATTCAGGGATCCGGTCCACACACAGGACCTCCCAACACACAAGCTGTCCAGGATCTACACACTCTCCATTACAGAGCCCATGTGACCACACCATGGTCACATTATGTACCTGTAACCACTCCCACAGGTGGGAGGTGTGTGTGGGCAGCTCTCAAACTAACCCTGTAAGCCTCCATTTACAACTATACAAACACTTGTGGGACTACAGGTCCCAGAACAACACAACAACATTACTGGCTTACAGCGCAGACTCCCTCTGCGACACATACCAGCCATTTACAATCCTGACGGTCACTGTTTCACCATCATAATCACAGATGCACCTCCATGCGCACTTACAGCGCCCCCTAGCTATAACAGGGGTCACTGCATCACACTTGATTTGTCATAGCGTTCTCTATTGTGAATCTCCTACTTCTTAGCAATTCATTTCCTAAAGTAACTTTTTAAGGCTTATTGCAGAGAAAAATGCCAAAACTTTCATATATATTTTTAATGGTGAGATATATTATGAATACAAAGGATGAAGAAATCTTGAAATTAGTAGTCCCCGCAGGAATAAGGTTGGATCACTTATGACCACATCTGAGGGTGAAGAGAAATCGGAGGACAGTGTGAAAAACATATTACTTATTCATCAAAGAGCTAGACTCTAGATTTGAAGACCTTCTAGTTTATGTTTCTTCCTATCTAAGGTATTAATATTTAAGACTAACTGTAAAAATTAAATAAGCAAAACTTTTCTTCATAGAATTTCACATTCTGCATACTATGGCTAGGAATAAATATATAATTGAAGTATGGAACATAAGGCATATTCATTGTATATTCAAAAGTTAAGGAATATTCCAATATATATTGAGTGCTCAATCCTTATGTTTTGAAAGATTTATGGTTGTATGTTACGAATGAGATCCAGAAGATGAAAAGTGTGCATTGACTGTAAGTTAAAAAAAAGTTATATAAGAGTATATATATAAAAGTATTATAAGAAGCCTGACACTTTTTGACTGTGACATAACCATAACCATGGCGGATTTTTATTCTTTGGAAATAAACAATAAAGATTTCCATTAAATGAGTACAAGCAGAAAAATTTTAAAAATTGTAAAAAGTTTTAAAGTATAAGAAGAGAAGTCTTATGAACTGGCTTTTTAAGGGTTGCTTTCTACTAACTTCTATGACATTTCAGAGACCCCTGCTAATTTTGAGAATAAGGGGTTCTTGTTTGCTGTTCTCAGTAGAATGATGGCCTTTTATGCATGGTCGCTCTCCATTGAAATCTATTGGCGGTATGGACATAGCCAAATGTCAGCTTATTCATTAGATAACCTCTTCAAATTCTAAGACAGTTGACATTCAAGACTGCTTAAAGGATGTCTGCAACACAGTGCATATGAAAGTCTTTTTGCTTGTGAAAATAAAGCTTTTACTTCCAGCGCCAGCAACATTGTAAGTGACAAATGAATTGTATACCTAAAGTAGATGGATCGCCTCGTCTAGGGCAGTGGGGTACTCGGTACCGGGTCCTTCAGTTCTCAAGTAAGATGTCACGGTGGCTGACCCGGTCCGTGGCCCTAGGGACATCCGTGAATAAAGGGAAAGGTCTTTAAAGGGGAAGTGTTCGTGACGCACCTGTGGTATTCAGTCATGGTGACCGACACTGCTTTAAGAGGTCCGCTGGGGTGATGTTATTGCAGCTAGATGGTATATATTCCCACAGGTGAAGTTTATCCCCAGGTCTTCCCAGTGTGTAGATGATGGATGGTGAAAGGCGCAGTCAAGAACGAGGACACAAGGTTGCAGTCTCTTTACCTTTTTTACTGAAGGCTTCAGCATCCACAGTCCAGAGCACCAGACCACAGGGTAGGCAGAGTCCGGCCGGTTTGGAGGCAAATCCAGAGTCCCCTTATCCAGGTGGAAATCAGTAGCCTTCCTCTAGTGCATTGGTGTTGTAGTACCTTATTGCTGAGCCTCTCATAAGGTCCTCACTAGGGTTGAGCGAAACGGATCGTTCATTTTCATAAGTCGCCGACTTTTGGCAAAGTCGGCGTCTCATGAAACCGAGCCAATCCCTGTGTGGGGTCTGCCATGCGGTACGCGACTTTCGCGCCAAAGTCGCGTTTCAATGACGCTAAAAGCACCATTTCTCAGCCAATGAAGGTGAACGCAGAGTGTGGGCAGCGTGATGACATAGATCTCAGTCCCCACCATCTTAGAGAAGGGCATTGCAGTGATTGGCTTGCTTTCTGCGGCGTCACAGGGGCTATAAAGGGGCGTTCCCGCCGCCCGCCATCTTACTGCTGCTGATCTGAGCGTAGGGAGAGGTTGCTGCAGCTTCTTTGGAAGCAGGGATAGTGATAGGCAGGGTACATAAAGCTACAAACCGCTTGTGCTGTAGCGATTTCCACTGTCCAACACCACCTTTTGATTGCAGGGACAGTGGAAGCTACATTTTTTTTCCTCAGCGCTGTAGCTCATTGGGCTGCACTAGAAGGCTCTCTGACCCTGATAGCTGCGCTGCTGTGCCTGTGTGTACGCCGCTGTGCAAACCAACTGCTTTTTTCAAAGCACAAATACTGTTTTTCCTTCCTTTCTGCACAGCTATCTTGTGTGTTTGTCCACACTTTTGTGTGCAGCAGTCCTTTTTATAGCTGCCTGCCATACTTTTCTGAGATAACTGCAGGGAGATAAATATTGGCAAGTCTGCCTCCGTGCCATTGCTGTGTGTGGTATCTGTCTCTCATTGTGTGGCACCGAAAACACTGTGTAATACTTGGCCTTTTTTTTTTTTTTTGGGTACATTCTCCCTTTTCCAAAAAAAAAATTAGTGGGAGATAAATATTGGCAAGTCTGCCTCCGTGCCATTGCTGTGTGTGGCATCTGTCTCTCATTGTGTGGCACCAGAAACACTGTGTAATACTTGGCCCCTTTTTTTTTTTTGGGTACATTCTCCCTTTTCCAAAAAAAAATTAGTGGGAGATAAATATTGGCAAGTCTGCCTCCGTGCCATTGCTGTGTGTGGTATCTGTCTCTCATTGTGTGCCACCGAAAACACTGTGTAATACTTGGCCCTTTTTTTTTTTTTTGCTAAATTCTCCCTTTTCCAAAAAAAAAATTAGTGGGAGATAAATATTGGCAAGTCTGCCTCCGTGCCATTGCTGTGTGTGGCATCTGTCTGTCATTGTGTGGCACCGAAAACACTGTGTAATACTTGGCCATTTTTTTTTTTTTTGGGGGTACATTCTCCCTTTTCCAAAAAAAAAATTAGTGGGAGATAAATATTGGCAAGTCTGCCTCCGTGCCATTGCTGTGTGTGGCATCTGTCTCTCATTGTGTGGCACCGAAAACACTGTGTAATACTTGGCCATTTTTTTTTTTTTTAGGGTAAATTCTCCCAGAAAAAAAAAAAAAATAGTGGGAGTTTAAGATTGGCATTTCTGCTTGAGTGCTGGTCCTGTGTGTGCCATCTGTCTCAAATTATTGGGGCACAGAAAACCTAGTGTGTAACATTGGGCCTGATTTTCCTTTCAGTGTCAGGCACCTATAAAGGTATATATAAATCTACAGAAGTTTGAGTTCACCTGATAAGTTGTTTTACAGTAACAAATAGCGTTACTTTGGTTACGTTTTCCAAACAATGAGGAAGTCTAGTGGAAGAGGTCGTGGCCGTGGGCGGTCATTGTCAGCTGGTAATGATGGTAGTGGTGGTGGGGCATCAGGTGGTCGTGGTAAAAGCAGTACAGCACCTAAGTCTCGAGTTGTTGAACCAGGTTCATTGTCTGGCTACACAAGGCCTCGAACGCTCTCTTTTCTGGGAGTAGGAAAACCACTTTTGAAGCCGGAGCAGGAGGAACAAGTATTGGCTTTCATTGCTGACTCTGCCTCTAACTCTTTCGCCTCCTCCTCGGAAAGTGCCAAATGTCAGAGCAGTGCATCGTCAGTGGATGCTCCCAGTCAGGAACAAGTCGCTTCCTTGTGTCCTTCACTAAAAACAACAGTGAAGGATGCGTCAGTCGACACAACAGGTTACTCCATGGAGCTCTTTACACATACCGTTCCTGGGTTACACAGTGAAACAGTTAACAGGCCATGCCCATTAGAAGTTGAATCGGACATGGAGTGCACAGATGCACAGCCACAGCCAGATTACTATGCTGTTCCTTTGACTCAGACCAGAACATTGCCCTCGCAGTGTACTGAGGCAGAATCAAAACCAGCGGAGACTATGGTGCTCCGTCACGAACGCAATACCACCGGCTTACACGGTGACACAGACGAAGTTGCACACAACATAGAAGAGGAGGTCATAGATGACCCAGTTGTGGACCCCGATTGGCAGCCATTGGGGGAACAGGGTGCAGGCGGCAGTAGTTATGAAGCGGAGGAGGAGGAGCCGCAACAGGCATCAACATCACAACAGGTTCCATCTACCGGGCCCGTATCTGGCCAAAAACGCGTGGCAAAACCAAAACCAGTTGGAGGACAGCGTGGCCATCCGGTTAAAGAAGCTCAGTCTGCAATGCCTGAAAAGGTATCCGATAGTAGAAAGAGTGCAGTCTGGCATTTTTTTAAACAACATCCAAATGATCAGCGCAAAGTCATCTGTCAAAAATGTTCAACTACCTTAAGCAGAGGTCAGAATCTTAAAAGTCTAAATACAAGTTGCATGCATAGACATTTATCCACCATGCATTTGCAAGCCTGGACTAACTACCAAACGTCCCTAAAGGTTGCAGCACCCTCGGCCAATGAAGCTAGTCAGCAACGCTACATCCCTTCCCTCCCTGTAAGCCGACCATTTCCCACACCACCTGCAGTATCTGTGCAGCTTTCGTCGCCAGGCCATAGCAGTCAGGGAATCACCAGGTTAGTAGTAGGAAACACTGCATGTAGGGCACCGGCAAGAATACCATCTCCAACCCTCTCTCACTCACCCATGTCCACCGGCACCACCGCTAGTTCCACAATCTCCAGCTCTCCAGTCCAGCTCACCCTACATGAGACTCTTGTTAGGAAAAGGAAGTACTCATCCTCGCATCCGCGTACACAGGGTTTGAACGCCCACATTGCTAGACTAATCTCATTAGAGATGATGCCCTACCGGTTAGTTGAAAGCGAAGCTTTCAAAGCGCTGATGGACTACGCTGTACCATGCTACGAGCTACCTAGTCGGCACTTCTTTTCTAGAAAAGCCATCCCAGCCCTCCAACAGCATGTTAAAGACCGCATCGTCCATGCACTCAGGCAGTCTGTGACTACAAAGGTGCACCTGACAACAGATGCATGGACCAGTAGGCATGGCCAGGGACGTTACGTGTCCATCACGGCACACTGGGTGAATGTGGTGGATGCAGGCTCCACAGGGGACAGCAATATTGGGACAGTTCTGCCTAGCCCACGGTCAAGGAAAGAGTTGGCTGTAGGCGTTCGCCCCCCTCCTCCTCTTCCTCCTCCTCCTGCAGAAGCAAGAGCTCGTCCACAAACCGCAGTCGCACATCCACTCCATCCGCAGCTGCCACTGTTGCACACCAGGTGTGCCATTATGGGACAGCTAGTGGCAAGCGTCAGCAGGCTGTATTGGCAATTAAGTGTTTGGGTGACAACAGACACACCGCGGACGCTCTGTCCAAGTTCTTGCAGAAAGAAACTCAGTCATGGCTGGGCACTGTACATCTTGAGGCAGGCAAGGTAGTGAGTGATAACGGAAGGAATTTCATGGCTGCCATAGCCCTTTCCCAACTGAAACACATTCCTTGCCTGGCTCACACCTTAAACATGGTGGTGCAGTGCTTCCTGAAAAGTTATCCGGGGTTACCCGACCTGCTCCTCAAAGTGCGCAGACTTTGCTCGCATTTCCGCCGTTCGCCTGTACACTCCAGCCGTATGCAGAACTATCAGCGTTCTTTGAACCTTCCTCAGCATCGCCTAATCATCGACGTTGCAACAAGGTGGAACTCCACACTGCACATGCTTCAGAGAGTGTGCGAACAGAGGCGTGCTGTTATGTATTTGTGGGAGGATACACGGGCAGGCAGTTGGATGGCAGACATGGAGTTGTCAGGTGTGCAGTGGTCGAAGCTACAAGACCTGTGTCAAGTCCTTCAGTGTTTTGAGGAATGCACACGGCTGGTTAGTGCAGACAACGCAATAATAAGCATGAGCATCCCCCTAATGCGTCTGCTGATCCAAAGTTTGACGCACATAAAGGAGCAGGCATCTGCAGCCGAGGAAGAGGAAAGCCTTGATGACAGTCAGCCATTGTCTGGTCAGGGCCGTGTAGAGGACGCGGTAGAGGGCGAAGAGGAGGAGGAGGACGAGGAGGATGATGGGGATGAGTACTTTTTTAATGAGGAAGCTTCTCCTGGGCCAACAGAAATTAGTGGCGTTGCAAGGCCGGGTTCTGTTTTTGTAAGGGAGACAAGTGACGTAGATTTGTGTTATGATCCCAGTGGCTGGGGATCACAGGAAATACCAGCTAAGTTACCAAGCAAAGAACAAGCTCTAGGGAGGTGGTAACTGGACTGACCGCAAATCTGATCCTATCCAAACACACTAAAGGTAGCCGGTGAACGTGTCTAAAATCCTGGACGTCTCGACGCAGCCTGAGAAACTGACTACCCCTAAAGAGAAAGCAAGACCTCTCTTGCCTCAAGAGAAATAACCCCAAGGATATAGGAAGCACCCAACAAATAATAACGGTGAGGTAAGGAGAAAAGACACACGTAGGAATGAAAACAGATTCAGCAAATGAGGCCCGCTAATACTAGATAGCAGAAAACAGATAGAGAACTGTGCGGTCAGCAAAAAACCCTACCAAAATATCCACGCTGAGAATTCAAGACCCCCACACCAACTAACAGTGTGGGGGGGAGAAACTCAGCCCCATAGAGCTACCAGCAAGCTGAGAAATCACATATTAGCAAGCTGGACAAGAAACATATTGAACACAGATGATCAAAAAAATGAACAAAACGGAAACTTAGCTTCTCTTGAAGAGACTGGTAGCAAGGTAGTCAGAAGAAATCAGAATAGCACTGAATACATTGACAGCCGGCAACAAGTGAAAGTGAAACAGAGCTAAATAGGAAACTCCCAAGTGAATAACGAGGCAGCTGATCAGCCACAGACCCGCAGGATAACAAACAAAGCCACCAGGGGGAGCCCAAAACAAAAGTCACACAATACCACCTGTGACCACAAGAGGGAGCCTGAAAAAGTTCACAACAGTACCCCCCCCTTGAGGAGGGGTCACCGAACCCTCATCAAAACCCCCAGGGCGATCAGTGTGAGCCACATGGAAGGCACGAACCAAATCGGCCGCATGAACATCAGAGGCGACAACCCAGGAATTATCCTCCTGAGCATAGCCCTTCCATTTAACCAAATACTGAAGCCTCCGTCTAGAAATACGAGAATCCAAGATCTTCTCCACCACGCATTCCAATTCTCCCTCAACCAGCACAGGGGCAGGAGGCTCAACCGGAGGACCCACAGGCACCACATACCTCCGCAACAACGACCGATGAAACACATTATGAATAGCAAACGATGCTGGGAGGTCCAAACGAAATGACACAGGGTTAAGGACTTCCAAAATCTTATAAGGACCGATAAACCGAGGCTTGAACTTAGGAGAGGAGACGTTCATAGGAACAAAGCGAGAAGACAACCACACCAAGTCCCCAACGCGAAGTCGGGGACCCACACAGCGACGGCGGTTGGCAAAGCGCTGAGCCTTCTCTTGTGACAGCTTCAAATTGTCCACAACATGATTCCAAATCTGATGCAACCTATCCACCACAACATCCACTGCAGGACAGTCAGAAGGCTCCACCTGACCCGAGGAAAAACGAGGATGAAACCCCGAATTACAAAAAAAAGGAGAAACCAAAGTAGCAGAACTAGCCCGATTATTAAGAGCAAACTCGGCCAATAGCAAAAAAGTCACCCAGTCGTCCTGATCAGCAGAAACAAAACATCTCAAATAGGTTTCCAAGGTCTGATTAGTTCGTTCGGTTTGGCCATTCGTCTGAGGATGGAAGGTCGACGAAAAAGACAAATCAATGCCCATCTTAGCGCAAAAGGTCCGCCAAAATCTAGACACAAACTGGGATCCTCTGTCGGAAACAATATTTTCAGGGATCCTATGCAAGCGAACCACATTTTGAAAAAACAGCGGAACCAACTCGGAGGAGGAAGGCAACTTAGGCAAGGGTGTTGTGAATTAGACTTTTTTGGCTCCCTCTTGTGGTCACTAGTGATATGACTCTGGGATTGTCTTTCCTCAGTTTGGCACTCACCTGGGTCGTTAGTCCAGGGGTGTTGCTATATGAACTTCCTGAATGCTCAGTCTGGTGCCTGGCATCGTTGTAATCAGATCTTTCTGTTAGCTCCAGTCTGCTGGTCCGGGTTCTTGCAAAATTAAGCTAAGTCCTGCTTCCTTGTCTTTTGGTTTTTTGCATTGCTCTTATTTTTTGTCCAGCTTGTACTAAATGTGATTCCTGATTTTGCTGGAAGCTCTAGGGGGCTGGTATTCTCCCCCTGGGCCGTTAGACGGTTCGGGGGTTCTTGAATATCCAGCGTGGATATTTTTGATAGGGTTTTTGCTGACCGTATAAGTCATCTTACTATATTCTGCTATTAGTCAGTGGGTCTCTCTTTGCTAAATACCTAGTTCATTCTTACGTTTGTCTTTTCTTCTTACCTCACCGTTATTATTTGTTGGGGGCTTGTATCCAACTTTTGGGGTCTTTTCTCTGGAGGCAAGAAAGGTCTATCTTTTCCCTTCCAGGGTTAGTTAGTTCTCCGGCTGGCGCGAGACGTCTAGAACCAACATAGGCACGTTCCCCGGCTGCTGCTATTTGTGGTGTTAGGATTAGATATACGGTCAGCCCAGTTACCACTGCCCTATGAGCTGGTTTTTTGTGTTTGCAGACTTGATATTTATTTCTGAGACCCTCTGCCATTGGGGTCATAACAGTATGCCAGGCCAACATTGAATGTTTAATGCATTGCAGAAGTGGGATAATAAGAAAGGAAATTCTGAGTTTTTTTTTTTTTTCCTCTCTTTCTTCCTCCCCTTTACCTCTGAGTGGCTTATGCTTGCTGCAGACATGAATGTCCAGACTTTGATTACAAGTGTGGATCAGCTTGCTGCTCGTGTGCAGGGCATACAAGATTTTGTTACCAGTAGTCCAATGTCTGAACCTAAAATACCTATTCCTGAACTGTTCTCTGGAAACCGATTTAAGTTTAGGAATTTCAGGAATAATTGTAAATTGTTTCTATCTCTGAGACCCCGTTCGTCTGGAGACTCAGCTCAGCAAGTTAAAATTGTTATCTCTTTCTTGCGGGGCGACCCTCAGGATTAGGCTTTCTCGCTAGCTCCAGGAGATCCGGCATTGGCGAATATTGATGCGTTTTTTCTGGCGCTCGGATTGCTTTACGAGGAACCCAATCTTGAAATTCAGGCAGAAAAAGCCTTGCTGGCTATTTCTCAGGGCCAGGATGAAGCTGAAGTGTATTGCCAAAAATTTCGGAAATGGTCCGTGCTTACTCAGTGGAATGAGTGTGCTCTGGCCGCAAATTTCAGAAATGGCCTTTCTGAAGCCATTAAGAATGTGATGGTGGGTTTCTCCATTCCTACAAGTCTGAATGATTCCATGGCGCTGGCTATTCAAATTGATCGGCGTTTGCGGGAGCGCAAAACTGCTAATCCTCTGGTGGTGTTGTCTGAACAGACACCTGATTTAATGCAATGTGATAGAATTCAGACTAGAAATGAACGGAAAAATCATAGACGTCAGAATGGGCTGTGTTTTTACTGTGGTGATTCTACACATGTTATATCAGCATGCTCTAAACGCCTAACAAGGGTTGTTAGTCCTGTCGCCATTGGTAATTTGCAACCTAAATTTATTTTGTCTGTGACTTTAATTTGCTCATTGTCTTCCTACCCTGTTATGGCGTTTGTGGATTCAGGTGCTGCCCTGAGTCTTATGGATCTGTCATTTGCCAGGCGCTGTGGTTTTGTTCTTGAGCCATTGGTAAATCCTATCCCTCTTAGAGGTATTGATGCTACGCCATTGGCGGAAAATAAACCGCAGTTTTGGACACAGGTAACCATGTGTATGACTCCTGAACATCGGGAGGTGATTCGTTTTCTTGTTCTGCATAAAATGCATGATTTGGTCGTTTTGGGTCTACCATGGTTACAGACCCATAATCCAGTCTTAGATTGGAAGGCAATGTCTGTGTCAAGTTGGGGCTGTCAGGGAATTCATGGTGATTCCCCGCCAGTGTCTATTGCTTCCTCTACTCCTTCAGAAGTTCCTGAGTATTTGTCTGATTTTCAGGATGTATTCAGCGAGTCCAGGTCCAGTGCTCTGCCTCCTCATAGGGACTGTGACTGCGCTATAGATTTGATTCCAGGTAGTAAATTTCCTAAGGGAAGACTATTTAATCTGTCTGTACCTGAGCATACCGCAATGCGTTCGTATATCAAGGAATCTCTGGAGAAGGGGCATATCCGTCCATCCTCTTCCCCTCTTGGTGCGGGATTCTTTTTTGTGGCCAAGAAGGATGGATCTTTGAGACCTTGTATTGACTATCGGCTTCTGAATAAAATCACTGTTAAATTTCAGTATCCTTTGCCCCTGTTGTCGGACTTGTTTGCCCGGATTAAAGGTGCCAAGTGGTTCACCAAGATAGATCTTCGTGGTGCGTACAACCTTGTGCGCATTAAGCAGGGAGATGAATGGAAAACTGCATTTAATACGCCCGAAGGTCATTTTGAGTACTTGGTGATGCCTTTTGGCTCTCTAATGCTCCTTCAGTGTTTCAGTCCTTTATGCATGATATTTTCCGGAAGTATCTGGATAAATTTATGATTGTTTATCTGGACGATATTCTGTTTTTTTCTGATGATTGGGACGCGCATGTAGAGCAGGTCAGGATGGTGTTTCAGGTCTTGCGTGAGAATGCTTTGTTTGTTAAGGGCTCAAAGTGTCTCTTTGGAGTACAGAAGGTTCCCTTTTTGGGTTTTATTTTTTCCCCTTCTGCGGTGGAGATGGACCCAGTCAAGGTCCGAGCTATTCATGATTGGACTCAACCCACGTCAGTTAAGAGTCTTCAGAAGTTCTTGGGTTTTGCTAACTTCTACCGTCGTTTTATCGCTAATTTTTCTAGCGTTGTTAAACCTTTGACGGATATGACCAAGAAAGGTTCTGATGTTGCTAACTGGGCTCCTGCTGCCGTGGAAGCTTTCCAAGAGTTGAAGCACCGGTTTACTTCGGCGCCTGTTTTGTGCCAGCCTGATGTCTCACTTCCCTTTCAGGTTGAAGTGGATGCTTCTGAGATTGGGGCAGGGGCCGTTTTGTCGCAGAGAGGCCCTGGTTGCTCTGTAATGAGACCATGTGCTTTTTTCTCTAGGAAGTTTTCGCCTGCTGAGCGGAATTATGATGTTGGCAATCGGGAGTTGTTGGCCATGAAGTGGGCATTTGAGGAGTGGCGTCATTGGCTCGAGGGTGCTAAGCATCGTGTGGTGGTCTTGACTGATCACAAAAATCTAATGTATCTCGAGTCTGCTAAACGCCTGAATCCTAGACAGGCCCGTTGGTCATTGTTTTTCTCCCGTTTTGACTTTGTGGTCTCGTATTTACCAGGTTCAAAGAATGTGAAGGCTGATGCTCTTTCAAGGAGCTTTGTGCCTGACTCTCCTGGAGTCGCAGAACCAGTTGGTATTCTTAAAGAGGGAATAATCTTGTCAGCCATTTCTCCGGATTTGCGACGTGTGTTGCAGAGATGTCAGGCTGGTAGACCTGACTCTTGTCCACCTGACAGACTGTTTGTTCCTGATAAGTGGACCAGCAGAGTCATTTCCGAGGTTCATTCCTCGGTGTTGGCAGGGCATCCGGGAATTTTTGGCACCAGAGATTTGGTGGCCAGATCCTTCTGGTGGCCTTCCTTGTCACGGGATGTGCGGTCATTTGTGCAGTCCTGTGGGACTTGTGCTCGAGCTAAGCCTTGCTGTTCTAGTGCCAGCGGGTTGCTCTTGCCCTTGCCTGTCCCGAAGAGGCCTTGGACACACATTTCCATGGATTTCATTTCAGATCTTCCGGTTTCTCAGGGCATGTCTGTCATCTGGGTGGTATGTGATCGCTTTTCCAAGATGGTCCATTTGGTATCTTTGCCTAAGCTGCCTTCCTCTTCCGATCTGGTTCCTTTGTTCTTTCAGAATGTGGTTCGCTTACACGGCATTCCTGAGAATATCGTGTCTGACAGAGGATCCCAGTTTGTTTCCAGGTTCTGGCGATCCTTTTGTGCTAAGATGGGCATTGATTTGTCGTTTTCGTCTGCCTTTCATCCTCAGACTAATGGACAAACGGAACGAACTAATCAGACTATGGAGGCTTATTTGAGGTGTTTTGTTTCTGCAGATCAGGATGATTGGGTGACCTTCTTGCCGTTGGCTGAGTTTGCCCTTAATAATCGGACTAGTTCCGCTACTTTGGTTTCGCCATTTTTCTGCAACTCTGGTTTCCATCCTCGTTTTTCCTCGGGACATGTGGAGCCTTCTGACTGTCCTGGGGTAGATTCTGTGGTGGATAGGTTGCAGCAGATTTGGAATCATGTGGTGGACAACTTAAAGTTGTCACAGGAGAAGGCTCAGCGTTTTGCCAACCGCCGCCGCGGTGTGGGTCCCCGACTTCGTGTTGGGGATTTGGTATGGCTGTCTTCTCGATTTGTTCCTATGAAGGTCTCCTCTCCTAAATTTAAGCCTCGCTTCATATGTCCTTACAAGATATTAGAAATCCTTAATCCTGTGTCCTTTCGCTTGGATCTTCCGGTGTCGTTTGCCATTCACAATGTGTTCCATAGGTCTTTGTTGCGGCGGTACGTTGTACCTGTGGTTCCTTCTGTTGAGCCTCCTGCTCCGGTGTTGGTTGAGGGCGAGTTGGAGTACGTGGTGGAGAAGATCTTGGATTCTCGTCTCTCCAGGCGGAGGCTTCAGTATCTGGTCAAGTGGAAGGGCTATGGTCAGGAGGATAATTCCTGGGTGGTTGCCTCTGATGTGCATGCGGCCGATTTAGTTCGTGCCTTTCACGCTGCTCATCCTGATCGCCCTGGTGGTCTTGGTGAGGGTTCGGTGACCCCTCCTTAAAGGGGGGGTACTGTTGTGAATTAGACTTTTTTGGCTCCCTCTTGTGGTCACTAGTGATATGACTCTGGGATTGTCTTTCCTCAGTTTGGCACTCACCTGGGTCGTTAGTCCAGGGGTGTTGCTATATGAACTTCCTGAATGCTCAGTCTGGTGCCTGGCATCGTTGTAATCAGATCTTTCTGTTAGCTCCAGTCTGCTGGTCCGGGTTCTTGCAAAATTAAGCTAAGTCCTGCTTCCTTGTCTTTTGGTTTTTTTGCATTGCTCTTATTTTTTGTCCAGCTTGTACTAAATGCGATTCCTGATTTTGCTGGAAGCTCTAGGGGGCTGGTATTCTCCCCCCGGGCCGTTAGACGGTTCGGGGGTTCTTGAATATCCAGCGTGGATATTTTTGATAGGGTTTTTGCTGACCGTATAAGTCATCTTACTATATTCTGCTATTAGTCAGTGGGTCTCTCTTTGCTAAATACCTAGTTCATTCTTACGTTTGTATTTTCTTCTTACCTCACCATTATTATTTGTTGGGGGCTTGTATCCAACTTTTGGGGTCTTTTCTCTGGAGGCAAGAAAGGTCTATCTTTTCCCTTCCAGGGTTAGTTAGTTCTCCGGCTGGCGCGAGACGTCTAGAACCAACGTAGGCACGTTCCCCGGCTGCTGCTATTTGTGGTGTTAGGATTCGATATACGGTCAGCCCAGTTACCACTGCCCTATGAGCTGGTTTTTTGTGTTTGCAGACTTGATATTTATTTCTGAGACCCTCTGCCATTGGGGTCATAACACAAGGGCACCAAATGGACCATCTTAGAAAAACGATCACACACCACCCAGATGACAGACATTCTCTGAGAGACAGGGAGATCCGAAATAAAATCCATGGAAATGTGCGTCCAAGGCCTCTTCGGGACAGGCAAAGGCAACAGCAAACCACTGGCACGAGAACAGCAAGGCTTAGCCCGAGCACAAATTCCACAAGACTGCACAAAGCAACGCACATCCCGCGACAAGGAAGGCCACCAAAAGGACCTGGCCACCAAATCTCTGGTACCAAATATTCCAGGATCGCCCGCCAACACCGAAGAATGAACCTCGGAAATAACTCTGCTGGTCCATCTATCCGGGACAAACAGTCTCTCCGGTGGACAACGGTCAGGTCTATCCGCCTGAAACTCCTGCAGCACTCGTCGCAAATCTGGGGAGATGGCAGACAAAATCACCCCTTCTCTGAGAATACCAGCCGGCTCTGAATCTCCAGGAGAGTCAGGCACAAAACTCCTAGAAAGAGCATCAGCCTTCACATTCTTCGAACCAGGCAGGTACGAGACCACAAAATCAAAACGAGAGAAAAACAATGACCAACGAGCCTGTCTGGGATTCAGCCACTTGGCCGACTCGAGATAAATCAGATTCTTGTGATCAGTCAAGACCACCACACGATGCTTAGCTCCCTCGAGCCAATGTCGCCACTCCTCAAATGCCCACTTCATAGCCAACAACTCCCGATTACCGACATCATAATTCCGCTCGGCAGGCGAAAACTTTCTTGAAAAGAAAGCACATGGCTTCATCACAGAGCCATCGGCGCTTCTCTGCGACAAAACAGCCCCCGCTCCAATCTCGGAAGCATCAACCTCGACCTGGAAAGGAAGAGAGACATCTGGCTGACATAAGACCGGAGCCGAAGAAAACCGGCGCTTCAGCTCCCGAAAGGCCTCCACAGCCGCAGGAGACCAGTTAGTAACATCAGAACCTTTCTTGGTCAAATCCGTCAAAGGCTTAACAACACCAGAAAAATTAGCGATGAAGCGACGGTAAAAATTAGCAAAACCCAAGAACTTCTGAAGACTCTTAACAGATGCAGGCTGTGTCCAGTCATGAATAGCCTGAACCTTGACTGGGTCCATCTCAATAGTAGAAGGAGAAAAAATGAAACCCAAAAAAGAAACCTTCTGGACTCCAAAAAGACATTTTGAGCCCTTCACAAATAAAGCATTGGCACGCAGGACCTGAAACACCATCCTGACCTGCTTAACATGGGACTCCCAATCATCAGAAAAAACCAGAATATCATCCAGATACACAATCATAAATTTATCCAGATATTCGCGGAAGATGTCGTGCATAAAAGACTGAAAGACAGAAGGAGCGTTAGAAAGTCCAAAAGGCATCACCAAGTACTCAAAATGGCCTTCGGGTGTATTAAATGCAGTTTTCCATTCATCACCCTGCTTAATACGCACAAGGTTATACGCACCACGAAGATCTATCTTGGTGAACCAACTAGACCCCTTAATGCGAGCAAACAGATCAGATAACAATGGCAAAGGATACTGAAATTTGACCGTGATTTTATTTAGAAGGCGATAATCAATACAAGGTCTCAGAGAACCATCCTTCTTAGCCACAAAAAAGAACACCGCACCAAGAGGGGAGGAGGAGGGGCGAATAAGTCCTTTCTCCAAGGACTCCTTTATATAACTCCGCATGGCAGCATGCTCCGGCACTGACAAATTGAAAAGTCGTCCCTTAGGAAACTTACTACCAGGAATCAAATTTATAGCACAATCACAATCCCTATAAGGAGGTAGAGAACTGAGTTTGGGCTCATCAAATACATCCTGGTAGTCTGACAAAAACGCAGGGACTTCAGAAGGAGTGGATGAAGCAATTGACACCACAGGAGCGTCGCCATGAATTCCCTGACAACCCCAACTTGACAAAGACATTGCTTTCCAATCCAGGACTGGATTATGAGTCTGCAACCATGGCAGACCCAACACGACAACATCATGCAAATTATGCAGCACAAGAAAGCGAATCACCTCCTGATGAACAGGAGTCATGCACATGGTCACTTGTGTCCAGTACTGAAGTTTATTCGTAGCCAATGGCGTAGCATCAATTCCCCTTAGTGGAATAGGGAATTTTAAAGGCTCCAAAACAAAACCACAGCGCCTGGCAAATGACAAGTCCATCAGACTCAGGGCAGCACCTGAATCTACAAAAGCCATAACCGGGTAAGATGACAAGGAACAAATCAGGGTAACAGACAAAATGAACTTAGGCTGTAAAGTACCAATGGTGACAGATTTATCAACCTTTTTTTTGCGCTTAGAGCATGCTGAGATAACATGAGCTGAGTTACCACAGTAAAAGCACAACCCATTTTGCCGTCTATAATTTTGCCGTTCACTTCTGGTCAGAATTCTATCACATTGCATAGACTCAGGTGTCTGTTCAGAAGACACCGCCAAATAGTGCGCAGGTTTGCGCTCCCGCAAACGCCGATCAATCTGAATGGCCAGAGTCATTGACTTATTCAGACCTGCAGGCGTAGGGAACCCCACCATGACATTCTTAATGGCCTCAGAAAGACCCTTTCTGAAATTTGCAGCCAGGGCATGCTCATTCCACTGAGTAAGCACCGACCATTTCCGAAATTTCTGGCAGTACACCTCTGCTTCATCTTGCCCCTGAGAGAGGGCCAACAACGCTTTTTCAGCCTGGTTCTCAAGATTAGGTTCCTCATAGAGCAATCCAAGGGCCAGAAAAAACGCATCAACACTGAGCAATGCCGGATCCCCTGGTGCCAATGCGAAGGCCCAATCTTGAGGGTCACCACGCAAGAAAGAAATTATAATTTTAACTTGCTGAACGGAATCACCAGAGGAACGAGGTTTCAGAGAAAGAAACAATTTACAATTGTTCTTAAAATTCAGGAACCTAGATCTATCTCCAGAAAACAACTCCGGAATAGGTATTCTAGGCTCTGACATAGGACTGTGAACAACAAAATCCTGAATACTTTGTACCCTTGCAGCAAGATGATCTACACTGGAGGCCAAACTCTGAATATCCATATCAGCAGCTGAGTTCAGAGCCACACCAAGATTAAGAGGAGGAGAGAAGCTAGACACACAGCAGCTAGACACACGGCAAAAAAAAAAAAAAATTCTCAAGGCTTCTTTTCTCCTGCTTCTGCCATGCAATTAACACCTTATTGGCCGGCTGTACTGTTATGATCCCAGTGGCTGGGGATCACAGGAAATACCAGCTAAGTTACTAAGCAAAGAACAAGCTCTAGGGAGGTGGTAACTGGACTGACCGCAAATCTGATCCTACCCAAACACACTAAAGGTAGCCGGTGAACGTGCCTAAAATCCTGGACATCTCGACGCAGCCTGAGAAACTGACTACCCCTAAAGAGAAAGCAAGACCTCACTTGCCTCAAGAGAAATAACCCCAAGGATATAGGAAGCCCCCAACAAATAATAACGGTGAGGTAAGGAGAAAAGACACACGTAGGAATGAAAACAGATTCAGCAAATGAGGCCCGCTAATACTAGATAGCAGAAAACAGATAGAGAACTGTGCGGTCAGCAAAAAACCCTACCAAAATATCCACGCTGAGAATTCAAGACCCCCACACCAACTATCGGTGTGGGGGGGAGAAACTCAGCCCCCTAGAGCTACCAGCAAGCTGAGAAATCACATATTAGCAAGCTGGACAAGAAACATATTGAACACAGATGATCAAAAAATGAACAAAACGGAAACTTAGCTTCTCTTGAAGAGACTGGTAGCAAGGTAGTCAGAAGAAATCAGAATAGCACTGAATACATTGACAGCCGACAACAAGTGGAAGTGAAACAGAGCTAAATAGGAAACTCCCAAGTGAATAACGAGGCAGCTGATCAGCCACAGACCCGCAGGATAACAAACAAAGCCACCAGGGGGAGCCCAAAACAAAAGTCACACAATACCACCTGTGACCACAAGAGGGAGCCTGAAAACAGAGTTCACAACAGATTTGCCTGTAACTGCCCCTCAAACCAGCACAACCACAGATTTTCCAACTGGAACTTTGGCCCACATGGCGGATTATGCCTTACGTATCCTCAAAAAGGACCCACGCATTATTAAAATGATGAGCGATGACGATTACTGGTTGGCCTGCATCCTTGACCCTCGCTATAAAGGCAAATTGCAAAATATTATGCCACATGAGAACCTCGAACAAATATTAGCAACCAAACAAGCTACTCTTGTAGACCGTTTGATTCAGGCATTCCCAGCACACAGCGCCGGTGATGGTTCTCACACGAGCTGCAGGGGGCTACAGGGCAGAGGTGTTAGAGGTGCACAGATCAGAAGTGGCGTTGGACAGAGGGGTTTTCTGACCAGGTTGTGGAGTGATTTCGCAATGACCGCAGACAGGACAGGTACTGCAGCATCTATTCAAAGTGACAGGAGACAACATTTGTCCAGTATGGGTACTAACTATTTTTCAGCCCTTATTGATGTTCTCCCTCAACCGTCATTCCCATTTGATTACTGGGCATCCAAATTAGACACCTGGCCTGAATTGGCAGAATATGCGTTGCAGGAGCTTGCTTGCCCAGCAGCTAGTGTGCTATCAGAAAGAGTATTCAGTGCTGCTGGTTCAATATTAACTGAAAAAAGGACTCGTCTGGCTACCCAAAATGTGGATGATCTCACCTTCATTAAAATGAACCACTCCTGGATTTCAAATTATTTTGCCCCACCTTTCCCGGCTGACACCTAGCTTTCCTATAAAAAGGTCTTGCTTGTGGACTGGTCTTACTGAGTGTTAAAATCTCTTAATTTGCAGCAGCTGTTTGACCAGCATACGACATGTTTACACATCCCCCAATGGGAAAACTCCCCCCACGGGGCCGTTGTCTCACTCTCGACACTTGGCGCAAGCACCCGTTAGTTACAGTGCTGTTTGTCAGAAGAGGTGGGTGTGCTCGCTTTTGGTCGACGGCACTGCCACTGGGTCCCTCATAGTACAATGTAGTGTCTCTGGCGGTGGTGGTGCACACCCAACGTCAGACACACCGTTGTAACATGAGGGGCCCTGGGGCGGTACCGCCGGCCACAAGAGAGTTCCCCCCCCCAGCTCAAGCTGTGCTCTACCACGTGCCAAATTATCTTGCACAGCTCCACCAGTGTTTAGTCTATGCGCTGACATCATTCAATGCCTGGCACTGACAATCAATACCAATTTGTTGACATCTATGATGATAGTTAAAGTAGTCTGGGTCAGTGTCCTATATTGACACCAGTAAATACTAATTCACTGCCAAATTACTTTGTCATAAACTCTGCAGATGAGCCCACCCCTGTACCTAAGCATGCCACCCTTTTTTTTATTTATAGTTGTTTTGCGAGACATTAACATCTATTTATTTTTTGGGAGTACTAACTGTGTCAGACACTTCTTGCAATACTCCTCCACTGACCACAATGCTGCCTGCCTGTGTATCCATGTAACCGATTTAAAACTGCCATGCCTGCCTATTGTTTGTTATTTTAGGCCTTTGATAGCCTGTCTGCGGCCCCTACTTGCAATACTCCTCCACTGACCACAATGCTGCCTGGAGTGCCTGCCTGTGTATCCATGTAACCGATTTAAAACTGCCATGCCTGCCTATTGTTTGTTATTTTAGGCCTTTGATAGCCTGTCTGCGGCCCCTACTTGCAATACTCCTCCACTGACCACAATGCTGCCTGGAGTGCCTGCCTGTGTATCCATGTAACCGATTTTAAACTGCCATGCCTGCCTATTGTTTGTTATTTTAGGCCTTTGATAGCCTGTCTGCGGCCCCTACTTGCAATACTCCTCCACTGACCACAATGCTGCCTGGAGTGCCTGCCTGTGTATCCATGTAACCGATTTAAAACTGCCATGCCTGCCGATTGTTTGTTATTTTAGGCCTTTGATAGCCTGTCTGCGGCCCCTACTTGCAATACTCCTCCACTGACCACAATGCTGCCTGGAGTGCCTGCCTGTGTATCCATGTAACCGATTTAAAACTGCCATGCCTGCCTATTGTTTGTTATTTTAGGCCTTTGATAGCCTGTCTGCAGCCCCTACTTGCAATACTCCTCCACTGACCACAATGCTGCCTGGAGTGCCTGCCTGTGTATCCATGTAACCGATTTAAAACTGCCATGCCTGCCGATTGTTTGTTATTTTAGGCCTTTGATAGCCTGTCTGCGGCCCCTACTTGCAATACTCCTCCACTGACCACAATGCTGCCTTGAGTGCCTGCCTGTGTATCCATGTAACCGATTTAAAACTGCCATGCCTGCCTATTGTTTGTTATTTTAGGCCTTTGATAGCCTGTCTGCGGCCCCTACTTGCAATACTCGTCCACTGACCACAATGCTGCCTTGAGTGCCTGCCTGTGTATCCATGTAACCGATTTAAAACTGCCATGCCTGCCTATTGTTTGTTATTTTAGGCCTTTGACAGCCTGTCTGCGGCCCCTACTTGCAATACTCCTCCACTGACCACAATGCTGCCTGCCTGTGTATCCATGTAACCGATTTAAAACTGCCATGCCTGCCTATTGTTTGTTATTTTAGGCCTTTGATAGCCTGTCTGCAGCCCCTACTTGCAATACTCCTCCACTGACCACAATGCTGCCTGGAGTGCCTGCCTGTGTATCCATGTAACCGATTTAAAACTGCCATGCCTGCCGATTGTTTGTTATTTTAGGCCTTTGATAGCCTGTCTGCGGCCCCTACTTGCAATACTCCTCCACTGACCACAATGCTGCCTTGAGTGCCTGCCTGTGTATCCATGTAACCGATTTAAAACTGCCATGCCTGCCTATTGTTTGTTATTTTAGGCCTTTGATAGCCTGTCTGCGGCCCCTACTTGCAATACTCCTCCACTGACCACAATGCTGCCTGCCTGTGTATCCATGTAACCGATTTAAAACTGCCATGCCTGCCTATTGTTTGTTATTTTAGGCCTTTGATAGCCTGTCTGCGGCCCCTACTTGCAATACTCGTCCACTGACCACACCAATGCTGCCCGTGTACCCCTGGAACCTATTTAAAAGTTCATAGAACCTAGTTATATATTTTATTTACTATTAATAAGGCCATGATGGACTACGCTGTACCACGCTACAAGCTAACCAGTCGACACTTCTTTTGCGAGAAAAGCCATCCCAACCCTCCACCAGCATGTAAAAGACCGCATTGTCCATGCACTCTGGCAATCTGTGAGTACAAAGGTGCACCTGACAACAGACGCATGGACCTGTAGGCATGGCCACGGAAGATTACGTGTCCATTAAGGCGCAATGGGTTAATGTGGTGGATGCATGGTCCACAGGGGACAGCCTACTAAGTCTGTCTGCAGTCCCTAATTCAAATTGTCCTCCACTGTCTAAATCGGAGCTTCCACCTTCTGGCTTTCGGCCTATAGTATCAGATATTAAACTGCATTTGGCCTTCAACTTTGGTTACGGCCTACTAACGGTGTCTGCCCCTCCCTGGTGTTTGTCCTCAACTGAATAAAGCTGAGCTTCAACCTTCTGGCTCTCATTAAGTGCTGTGTTTTTAAAAATTGGTGGTGGTTAGGGCCTACTAACGGTGTCTGCCCCTCCCTGGTGTTTGCCCTCAACTGAATAAAGCTGAGCTTCCACCTTCTGGCTTTCGGCCTATAGTATCAGATATTAAACTGCATTTGGCCTTCAACTTTGGTTACGGCCTACTAACGGTGTCTGCCCCTCCCTGGTGTTTGTCCTCAACTGAATAAAGCTGAGCTTCAACCTTCTGGCTCTCATTAAGTGCTGTGTTTTTAAAAATTGGTGGTGGTTAGGGCCTACTAACGGTGTCTGCCCCTCCCTGGTGTTTGCCCTCAACTGAATAAAGCTGAGCTTCCACCTTCTGGCTTTCGGCCTATAGTATCAGATATTAAACTGCATTTGGCCTTCAACTTTGGTTACGGCCTACTAACGGTGTCTGCCCCTCCCTGGTGTTTGTCCTCAACTGAATAAAGCTGAGCTTCAACCTTCTGGCTCTCATTAAGTGCTGTGTTTTTAAAAATTGGTGGTGGTTAGGGCCTACTAACGGTGTCTGCCCCTCCCTGGTGTTTGTCCTCAACTGAATAAAGCTGAGCTTCAACCTTCTGGCTCTCATTAAGTGCTGTGTTTTTAAAAATTGGTGGTGGTTAGGGCCTACTAACGGTGTCTGCCCCTCCCTGGTGTTTGCCCTCAACTGAATAAAGCTGAGCTTCAGTCTTAGGCTTTTGGCCTAAAGTATCAGATATTAAACTGCATTTGGCCTATTAGTGTGTTTGGGCCCTTAAAACAGTGTCTGCTGCTCCTGGGTTTGCTACTCCACTGAACAAAGCAATGCCGCCTGTTTAGTCCTGTTACCAATTTTGAACTGCATTTAGCCTACTTTATTCTTTGGCCCTATATCTGTTTCCTCCTCATCCTGCCCATTGCCCAGCCACTGCTAGATGAGTCTGCTGGTACATTGACCTAGACCACTACATTCCCCTTGCACTCTACACAGCCAGAATCTGACCCTGCTGAAAGTAAGGTTCCCCTTCCCGCATGTTATACCACCTTACACAGGGACAAAGAGGAAGGTGCAGATGAAAGTGCAGGTTCCTTCATCAGGTGGGGGGGCATACTCGTTGGCGACGTCACTGGCACAGGGCCCCTCAGAGTACGCAAAAGTGTCGCTGCTGGTGGGAGGGGCCCCCGCCGTGCAAACACACCGCTGTACTTTGAGGGGCCCTGTGCCAGTGCCAATGCGAACAAGTGTGCCCCCCTGCTTGCTCAGGATCACAGCACTTGCAACGTTGAAATACTTACCTCTCCCTGCTCCACCGCCGTGACGTAGTCCACGATTCCTGGGCCCACTAAAACCTTGAACCAGCCCTACCCCCCACAACTTTTGCCAAATAACCCCCAAGTTCCATTGAACAACTATTATTATAAAGTTAATTAAGATTGACAAGCTTCAGAAACAAGAATGGATGTTTTTGGCATTAAAATGGGCACTGTAGGTGTTTTCCTGGCCTCCACTCACTGCCGACTATGCTTCCCCATTGACTTGCATTGGGTTTCGTGTTTCGGTCGATCCCCGACTTTTAGCGATAATCGGCCGACTGCACTCGACTCGACTCTGGACAAAGTTGGGTTTCACAAAACCCGACTCGATCTTTAAAAAATGAAAGTCGCTCAACCCTAGTCCTCACAGATGTTGTAGATATTCTAGATGTTATGTCTCTCTCTCTGTCCCCCAGATGGATAGGACAACCCGTACAACTGGTGGCTTGAGGCTTTTTACAGGGACTCTATCATGCCACGGCCTCTCGTGGGTGCCACCTTGCCTCCTGGGTATGGGGCGGATCAGTAACGTAAAATTAGCTGTCCTGCCGGTCTCTGGAGCAAGGCATAAAGGACTGTTGCTCCCTCTGTGTTCCGGCTACCAGGGTGTTGCGCCTCAGAAGGAGGCAGCCTGTGCAGGGCTGATTCCCTTCTGATATTCCTCTCCTGTGCTCTGCTTTCCTGCACACTCTCTGCAATATGTTTGCTTTAGTGTCTTTTTCCAGGAGCTGCAGCACTTCAGGCTCCAGGACTCCACTCCTTCCTTTCCCTCTGTTTTCCTGACAGAAACTGCACTCTGAACTCCCTTTCCCTCCAGATCAGGATGTTTTATAGGGGAGTTCACCTAAAACAGGCTTAGAGCTCCCCCTTCTGGTCTGAAGTGTGAACATGTTGCATGCATTGTGTTTACCTGGTTCACTCCCCCCTAGAGGAGAATGATATTACTGCAACGACCAGGACCCTGGGGCGCTGCATATACCTTTCAGATTTTTTGCACCATACTTTAAAATTAAGGCTATGTGCACACATTGCGTATTTGCTTGCAGAAATTTCTGCAAGGTTTCTGCATCTCTTGGCAGAAAAATGCAGCTGAAAGTATGCACGTATATAAAGAGATATATAAAAAAAGAATAGTGATGTCATTTCCTTGTTCAACCTCTTCAGCCAGACACCCTCATTAATATTAAATAAAGACACACACATACACACCAGCCTATGTAGGGGCATTAACATAATTAACCTAAATATGATGTTACAAAAAGGCAACTGTCAGAAATCCGTGTGAAATGCAATATCTGTTTATTTCTGCGTGGGCTCCCGCATAATTTTAATAACCAGCAGGTTAGGGAAAGCCGATGGCAGAGGGCTGATGTTAATATTCTTGGAAGGAGAAAATTGCCAAAGGTTCCCAGGCTATTAATATGAGCTCATGGCTGTTTGCTTAGCCTTTACTGGCTAGTTTACAGGGGAACTTCAGAAAAAAAATTGACATGGGGTTCCCCTATAAAATCGAACCAGCAAAGGCTAGGCAGACAGTTGTGGGCTGATATTAATAGCCTGAGAAGAGGGCATGGATATTGGCATCCCCCCAAGCTAAAAACATCTGCTCTCAGCCACCCCAGAAATGGTGCATCAATGATGTTCCAGATGTACTTGATGGGAGACAAGACCAGAGATGCTACAAGCCATGGTAACACATTTAGGCCACCCACGCTGCTCAATGTAGCACCAACAACATGTGGCTTTGCATTGTCATGTTTAATAATGTCTCCAAGGATGCCTTGGTACATGGCCGTACCACTGGTTCCATGATTGACGAATTCTAACGGTATGCATTTTTGGTATACTTTCATTTGAATAGTCATACACTATAATAATTTGTATGTTACCCCAATACACACTACATAATGTGCCAGTACTAGCAAATTTAGGTAACCTATCTGGGCACGTTTATACGTCTACACGTGGAAAGGTGGTGGTCTGTAATAAGAGAGCTTCTCATTCTTCTTGGAGTTACGGTAATTGTGCTTAAGCACAAATTGTTCTCCTAACACATGGAGAACAATATACATTGAATACCATATGTACAATAATAGTAACAATAATACAATTTTAGAAAAAAGAAATAACCAGCTAGACACACAAGACAAATATAAAGAAAAGCAAAAGCTGGCAACACTTGCCCTAGTGATAAATTGGGAACATGAGAGGAAATAAAAATTGTACAAATGAATATAAAAGCAAGACATTAAAATAACATAAAACTGCATTTAACAAGCCAGAATCTGAAGGGATGATGCAGTATAGAGATAGGAAAGATTAAAAAAAAACTGTATTATGTTCTACAAGATACCCAAATGAGTTTATAATATATAGAACTAGTATTGTCTCTAGTGATGCCAGCGTCTGTTGGAAAACCACTGTGGATCATAAGTGTGAGCTTTATTACAAAGGTAAATCTTTATGGAGGATTAATGAGCAGAAGAGTAAAACCACAGAGCATTTGCAATTTTCATTACAGTCTCCTATCGGTGCAGTAACTTTTACCTGTCTCCATATTCATCTGTTTGACACTTCTGTAAAGCTTTTCTATGCAGGCAGGTGATAAAGAGTCCCAGCTCAGCTTGTGGTTCTTCATGGAAATTGAAAATCTTTGTCACAGCCCTGCTGCTGGGCCTCTGGGGTTACAACAATTTGATCATGTTATTGTCATGGCTGTAGGCTCCTAAATAAAATGGTAAAAATAAATATCCCAACTACGGAAAAAAACCTAAATTATTACTCCACTGGATTAGATTACTTTATGATCTAAATATTCTAGAAATTTACGCATAGCTATAACAATTCTCAAAATGTTTATTTTAATACAAATGTTTGCTGCTTAAATATTTCATAGTGTCCCATAGGGCGTAAGAGAACCAGAGCTGTATCTAGGTTATCTGGCACCAGAGGCAAGAAATCAGTTTGGCGTTTCCCCCACCCAAGCACTTATCAAATTTTCACACTTAGGCCAGAGTCAAACTACTGTACAATATGGCTGAGTGCTGTGCCATAAAACAACGCATAGCACTCGGCCCAGATTTACTTTATTGGCCATCTCACTTCTAGGATTATTTTCTCATGGCGAATCGGCATGTGAGAACAATTGCAGTATGCTGCGATTGGCACCAAGACTCGGCCGAGTCTCGCTCAGTAGCACATTATAAATCTATGGGTGCGAGTGACACAGCGCACAGCACTCTGATTTCATCCGAGTGCGGTGCGATATGCATCAACGTCTGCAGCGGAGGAGATGGTGAAATTACTTTCTCCTCCTCCTCCTCTGCTGTACTCCGATCCTCTCTGTGTGAGAGGCTCAGAGCACAGACACATGACATTTGGCTCCCGCTCGCAGCAGAGCCGGAGCCGAGGGTCATTAGCATATCGTATCTGATGCTCTCACATGTGATACGCTGGTGTTCCTCCAGCCTAAAGGTACCTTCACACGAAACGACTTTGTAACGATATCGCTAGCGATCCGTGACGTTGCAGCGTCCTCGCTAGCGATATCGTTTAGTTTGACACGCAGCAGCGATCAGGATCCTGCTGTGATGTCGCTGGTCGCTGAATAAAGTCCAGAACTTTATTTGGTCGTCCGATCGCCGTGTATCGTTGTGTTTGAAAGCAAAAGCAACGATACCAGCGATGTTTTACACTGGTAACCAGGGTAAACATCGGGTTACCAAGCGCAGGGCCGCGCTTAGTAACCCGATGTTTACCCTGGTTACCAGCGTAAAAGTAAAAAAAACAAACAGTACATACTCACCTGCGCGTCCCCCAGC
The DNA here is from genome assembly GCF_051348905.1 of Ranitomeya variabilis. Classification (NCBI taxonomy): domain Eukaryota; kingdom Metazoa; phylum Chordata; class Amphibia; order Anura; family Dendrobatidae; genus Ranitomeya; species Ranitomeya variabilis. The sequence continues at coordinate 816,943,592 of NC_135232.1, read as the reverse complement.
GTCTGCTTCCTGACACTGACTGAGCGCCGGCCCTAAAGTGAAAGTGAAAGCACAGCGGTGACGTCACCGCTCTGCTGTTAGGGGCCGGAGCTCAGTCAGTGTCAGGAAGCAGACGCCGGGGGACGCGCAGGTGAGCATGTACTGTTTGTTTTTTTTACTTTTACGCTGGTAACCAGGGTAAACATCGGGTTACTAAGCGCGGCCCTGCGCTTAGCAACCCGATGTTTACCCTGGTTACCCGGGGACCTCGGCATCGTTGGTCGCTGGAGAGCGGTCTGTGTGACAGCTCCCCAGCGATCAAACAGCGACGCTGCAGCGATCGGCATCGTTGTCGCTATCGCTGCAGCGTCGCTTCGTGTGAAGGTACCTTTAGCCACATACCAATGAGCTGCTCTTCCTAATTCTCTCAATGTTGAGTGAAAAACTGAGAGAAGCAGGAAGAGAACCTCGTTGTCACATGACCGTAAGATTGAAAATCACAGTTGAGTGAAGTGGCTATGTGATGACTGCTGGAACCAGCAAGTAAAACACTGTTAGGATAGGCTACAGGGCTTAATTTTATAATTAAAAGGCTCATCCAGGTTTATGAAAGTATGACTGCAGACTTCTGATTTCTCACAGCGCATGCACTGCACATTTTTAGGATTCTCCCATGCACAAGCATGTGATTTGTATAATTCTGGCTGCATTCTGACTAGATGTGTCCGGCCTCGCTCAATTTATTTTCATTGAGTGAGGCCACGCATGTCTAGTCGGCACGTGACCGCATGTATGCAAGTCGCCGTCATGAGAGAATCCTGACAGCGTTCAGTGCACACTGTGAGAATTCAGAAGTCTGCAGTCACATAGAATGACTGCAGACTCATCACAAACTTGGACATCCCCTTGAATGCTCTTAACATAAATAAAAATATGAGAATTAGTCAGTATCACAAAAAAAGGAGCATGACAGATGATGTTGTCTCTGGAGTCATTCTCTTTCTTATCTTCTTCGTTTTGTCCACATGCCTTGATGAGTTTTCTCATCCACAGCTCGCCTCTAAAAACTTCTATCTTCTACGGTTTTCTGCTTTCTGCAGCATATCCCGACATGATGCCTTTAAAGCGAACTTGGCAGAATTTTGCTCAGTAAACTACAGACACCGTCAGGTTGGCGATAGATGCTACTGTGCATGCGCCCCCGCCTGCACCCATTTTTATTAAGTTAATTTTTTTACCTGGCAATATTATAGGCATAATGCTTTATGCAGTATTTAAAATAGGGGGCAGGTCAGTGGAGGATCAGCAACCTGTCATAAGCCAATACAGATGAATATGTAAGCAGAGCACCACATAAAGTCCCACCCACAGGACCATCCCGAAGCACCAGAATCTCATTAACTGAAAACTACAAATACAAAGTAAACTATAACCACAAGAACCATTGCATCAACCCAGGTATCATTTTAATCAGTATAATGACGCCAACCTGACAGTGTCTGTCGTTTATTGAGCAAATTTCTGCTGACAAGTTCGCTTTAAAGATAGCAGTGTCATTATAATGCTCCTGAATAAAAATATCTGCCCTATGCTGAGCCCCTGAATAAATTATTGCCCCTCACTACATTCCCTGCACAAAATATGACTCAAGCTTTCCCTCTTATGGTACATGCTCTCCACATTGCCTTCTCCTTTCTACACCGGACCCCCTCTTCACACTATCCTCTCACACTGTGTCCACTCTATAGGGCCCATTCTCTATACCAGTGTTCCACAACTCTGATCCTCAAGAGCCACCAACAGGTCCAACAGGTCATGTTTTCAGGATTTCCTTAGTACTGCACAGGTGATAATTGCATCACCTGGACAGGCAAGCATTCGATCACCTGTGCAATACTAAGGAAATCCTGAAAACATGACCTGTTGGACCTGTTGGTGGCTCTTGAGGACCAGAGTTGGGAACACTGCTCTATACTGTGTCCTCTCACCACACTTGCTCTCTTTTGCTTACTATCACTCCTGGCTATGCCTTTACACTGACACCCCTATGCTACCCCTCACACTACTCAGTCTTTATTCTGTGCCCACTCACACTTTTCTCACCTAATACTGTCTCCTTGCACTATTCCCCTCAATAGTCTTCTCACAAATTTACCCCTCCCTCCTCATACATTTAACCTCTCACTCTCCATACTGGCTCCTCACACATCCCCTGACTCCCCATACTGTGTCCACATCTATAACATCACCCTGTCTCCCCACACTGTGTCCACATACATTTTCCCTTGCTCCTCATACTGTCTGCACCCACCCCCACTCATACTGTGTTAACACCCATCCACTCATTCACCATACTGTGTCTGCACCCATGACCCCACTCACTATACTGTATCTGCACCCATTCTTTTTGGTATCAACTCCACTTGCGTTGTTAGGAGGAAGAAGAAGAATGAGTACAACCCCAGGAACACCATCCCAACTGTGAAGCATGACAGAGGAAACAGTATACTTTAGGAATGCTTTTCTGCAAAGGGGACAGAGCAACTGCACCGTATTGAAGGGAGGATGGATGGGGTCATGTGTCACTAGATTTTGCCCAACAACATCCTTCACTCAGTAAGGGTTGAGGGGGCCATGTATACCAGGATGGGGATGACAGGGCCATATTTACCAGGATGGGGATGAGGGGGCCATGTATACCTGGATAGGGATTAGGGAGCCATGTATACCAGTATAGGGAGGGAGGGCACCATGTATACCAGGATGGGGGTGGGAACCATGTATATCTGGATGGGGATCAAATATATCAGGATGTGGAGGCCATGCATACCTGGATTGGGGACATGCAGTATACATACCAGGATGGTTGATATTAGTACAGAATTGGGTGACATTACCCATATAATAGTGTCAGCAGCAGATTCCTCCATCCCCCATAACAGTGAATCATGACCACATTTTATACTTCAATTTTTTTTATTTTCCTCCTCTAAAACCTACAACACGAAAAAAAGGATGATAACTGGTCAGACCAAATATAATAAAAACAATATAAACTTTATTGATAATGTTAAAACCAGGTAAGAGGAGGGAGAATAGTGGCAACACAAAAAAAATTGCTGAATAAATAGCAGGAGGAGCGCACCCAGGACTGCCAGTCCCCTTGGGCTTAAGAATTGTATATATATAGAGAATGAAAAAATTAGCAAAATGAAAACACAATATATAAGAACTAAGTAGACATAACAAAAATTAGATGAGCCAAGCTGGGAGGTTTGAGGGGTTTCTATGGAGCCGCACGAATACTTCCGGTTGTTGCGCCCCTGCATTTCCGGTGTACGCGGTTGGCATTTTTGTTTCTATGGAGCCGTATGAGCATTTCCGGTTGTTGCGCCCTTGCATTTCCGGTGCGGGTGCTTTTAAACTCCATGTGCACTCACTTTCTATGCCCCCTGACGAAGGTGTGATCGCCGAAACGCTCGTTGGGGCGGAGGCGCGTCCCCAGGATTTCCAGTCCTCTGTGCGGTGGGTACCCTGCTTCAGCAGCATCTACTGTCTTGGCTATATAGGCAGTTATACTTGCATATGGTAGTACTAAGGTGGACATGGTTTGATTGTCTATGTATACTCTGTGAACGGCTGCTAGTAGCTCAGTTTCCCTCCCAGCTTGGCTCATCTAATTTTTGTTATGTCTACTTAGTTCTTATATATTGTGTTTTCATTTTGCTAATTTTTTCATTCTCTATATATATACAATTCTTAAGCCCAAGGGGACTGGCAGTCCTGGGTGCGCTCCTCCTGCTATTTATTCAGCAATTTTTTTGTGTTGCCACTATTCTCCCTCCTCTTACCTGGTTTTAACATTATCAATAAAGTTTATATTGTTTTTATTATATTTTATCTGACCAGTTACCATCCTTTTTTTCGTGTTGTTTATTTATATCAGATGATAGGCTTATGGTACAGATTACTGCAATACTATGTGTTACCATGGTGATTAGTCATATAAGTTGGTTTTTATCTCCTCTAAAACCTAGGTGCGTCTCATGGTCTGGTGCGTCTCATGGTATGGTGCGTCTCATGGTCCAAAAAATACAGTACTTATTTTCCCCACTGTGTATATATATATATATATATACACTCACCGGCCACTTTATTAGGTACACCATGCTAGTAACGGGTTGGACCCCCTTTTGCCTTCAGAACTGCCTCAATTCTTCGTGGCATAGATTCAACAAGGTGCTGGAAGCATTCCTCAGAGATTTTGGTCCATATTGACATGATGGCATCACACAGTTGCCGCAGATTTGTCGGCTGCACATCCCAAAGATGCTCCATACAAGGCAGGATGGATCCATGCTTTCATGTTGTTTACGCCAAATTCTGACCCTACCATCCGAATGTCGCAGCAGAAATCGAGACTCATCAGACCAAGCAACGTTTTTCCAATCTTCTACTGTCCAATTTCGATGAGCTTGTACAAATTGTAGCCTCAGTTTCCTGTTCTTAGCTGAAAGGAGTGGTACCCGGTGTGGTCTTCTGCTGCTGTAGCCCATCTGCCTCAAAGTTCGACGCACTGTGCGTTCAGAGATGCTCTTAGGCCTACCTTGGTTGTAACGGGTGGCGATTTGAGTCACTGTTGCCTTTCTATCAGCTCGAACCAGTCTGCCCATTCTCCTCTGACCTCTGGCATCAACAAGGCATTTCCGCCCACAGAACTGCCGCTCACTGGATTTTTTTTCTTTTTCGGACCATTCTCTGTAAACCCTAGAGATGGTTGTGCGTGAAAATCCCAGTAGATCAGCAGTTTCTGAAATACTCAGACCAGCCCTTCTGGCACCAACAACCATGCCACGTTCAAAGGCACTCAAATCACCTTTCTTCCCCATACTGATGCTCGGTTTGAACTGCAGGAGATTGTCTTGACCATGTCTACATGCCTAAATGCACTGAGTTGCCACCATGTGATTGGCTGATTAGAAATTAAGTGTTAACAAGAAGTTGGACAGGTGTACCTAATAAAGTGGCCGGTGAGTGTATATATATATATATATATATATATATATATATATATATATATATATAATCCAGCAATACTTTGAGTCATTGAGACTAAGTGATTGAATATCAGAACATTGCTAGTAAGCAAATAGCAAATAAACAGAATTGTAGCAGGTGGAAACTATGCCTTTTTACAATTAATTTTCCCTCTAAAAGAACTTGAATTTGTGCTTGCAGATTAATTAACTAAAGAGTTCCACTGTCTGCTCTTGACAGGAACAGTTGGGGGGAGTAACAAAAAGGAGCAAAGGCACTAGAAACTTATGCAGCAAATACATACTATATACCAAATATTAATATATCTGTGGGAATTAGTATATATTAGGTGAAGCCCTATAGAACTCTATGAGATTAATGTAAAGTATCAAGCTAATAAATACTAAAATGGGGATTTTTTTTCAGCTTCCGAAAAGGAGCACAAATTAGAATATTATCAGTACAGGCTATGCAACCTGCTCAGCAAAATTTCCACAGAGCGGATGTCTGCCAACCACACGGCTAACCAGGAGATGACTCTCCTCTCCCCATACAGCCAATGCTCTGTCACCTGTGCCAGTGGTATGACTGCAAGCACTAATGGCAGCAGCAGCTATAGTTAGTGGCCATTCCTTACTGATGACATTGGGGGCATATCTGCAATACCATCATTACCACATTGACAAAAATGCAGTATTTGCTGGGCTGCAACATATCTTCTGGTAGTTCTCTAAAGCAATAGATATTATTGTATAACAGTTTTGTGTAAGATATAGCACATTTTTACTCTCCAAACATACTCTTCACATTATGAGAACCTTTTGGGAATGTTAAAATGTCTTCATAGGCATGTGGCTGTGAATGGAAAATTCTTGCTCAAATTATAGGACTGGATGGGGTACCAGAGTGCAAATGTTAATATAAGTACGTTGCATGGTTTATAGTTTTTCAATTTTTAGCTCATAAGCCCTTTTCAAAATCAATGAAAACCCCTTCAAGTGCCATTTTACATATTCTCTAATAAGAGTTATTTTGTGTTTGCAGAAACCATATGCTGAAATGAAAAGTGACAACAATCTTTTTGCAGAATGCATTGTTCCATATGACTAGTTCATTAATTATGTCATACAGATTTAGATTAAAGGGCTTGTAACATAATACAAATTTTTCTACTCATCGGTAAATTCTGTGACTGTTTAAAATTAGTGGAATTAAATTATTCATATCTCACTATCATCCATTCCCCACCAAATGACCTTGAGGGTGAAATGTTGTTCAAATCCATTAATTTTTATGATGTTTTTATTGGGATTTGAAATTAGGCATGTTATTAAGTGTTTAGAAAGGCAGGAGCAGTCAACATGGTTTTTCATGCTTTTCAGTGTAGTTAGACCTTTAATTATCTATTATTACTGTGAACTGCTATTAACGTAATTGAGATGTGGATGATGCAGATAAGACTGCGGTGTTAAACCCCGTTGTCATATTTTAATGAAACAGTTGTTAGCTGAGACTGGGAGTCCGGTGTTTTCATATAGTTTTGTGAAACGTTCACATAGTGAGTTTTTATGTTACATATAAAAGAATATGTTATACAGATATGTTTAACAGAATCTTTTCAGAAAATATTCAGACAGCTTCTCTTTTTCTATATTTTTTTTGCATTACAGGCTTATTCTAAAATAGTTAATATTTTTTTGGATTCAGTAACCTATATAAACAGGGTCGGACTGGCCGGACGGGGTAACATGGAAATCCACGGTGGGCCCTTGTCTGTGGGAAGGAGAGGAGGAGAAGAAGACGCAAAGGAGAAAAAAAAGTCTGTGGTTTTTAGGGGTGCAGGCCCTTTAAAAGCGCAGGCAGAGTATGTGCAGGGACGCACACACGCAGCGTTCTTACCTGAACCGCCGTGGCGCACATCCCGATCAACTCTGAACAGTGTGCAGCCGTCGGCACCGGCATATGACGTCAGTGTTTTGTGTCGCATGCGATGTGCGCGCACATTCACCGCCGGCCTCTGCTATGTCGGCAGCCATTTTTCCTATGTGCGCACTGAACCTGCAGAGGAGGAGGACTCCGCACAGCGCTGGGAGCGCAGGAAGATAAGAGGATTTTCTTTTTCCTTGTTCTCTCTCTCTCTATCTCTGTATCTCCAAGGGGCCAGGATGGAGACACATGGGTGGGACCAGGATGGAGACACATGGGGGAATCAGGATGGAGGCACATGGGTGGGGGCTGGGGATGGAGACACATGGGGGGGCCAGGATGGAGACACATGGGAGGGGGACCAGGAGGGAGAGACACATGGGGGACCAGGATGGAGACACATGGGGAGGACCAGGATGAAGACATATGGGGGGGCCAGGATGGAGACACATGGGGGCCAGGATGGGGACACATGGGGGGACCAGGTAGGAGACACATGGGGGTGGACAAGGATGGGAGGGGGACCACGATGGAGACACATGGGGGAGGGGGCCCAGGATGGAGACCACATGGGGGGCCCAGGATGGAGACACATGGGGAGGACCAGGATGGAGACACATGGGGGAGGACCAGGATGGAGACACATGGGGGACAGCACAGCAACTTCCTGTTATGAGCACAGCGGTGTAATCCATAAGGCTCCTCCCTTTCCATTGACGTCATGCCTCACAGGAGCAATTCCATTCTAGACATGATGGAGCTAGGTGTGGCTTGTGCCTGCTGTGCACTGATACTCTGAAGACGGTGACCCTGATTGTAGCTCGCAGTGGCTGGGATGTCGTAGCCGGTGAGTTTTGCAGGGTGGCTTTCAAGGTGATTGTGTCTCCGCCTGTGTGCGCTAACAATGTGGGCAGTGTGGATGGGGCTTTGCGTGTGGAGTGAGTGTGGCAATGTGGAGTAGGCAGTGCTATGTTGAGTCGGCATGGCTTGATACAAACACACATACATACACTGAGCTTTATATATATAGATTGCATTTAGATGGTCATTTAACTCCTCACTCTTCCCTTGTGACCTGTCTCACCTACACAGGCAAGTCATTGCCAAGGTTTGTTTCATCAAATGGGTGGCACCTGCCAGGAGAGTTCCTGATGACATTGCAAGATCAAAGTACTGACTCCCGCATCGTCATTAGGTGCTCACTGCGCTGTCTCCTTCATTGCTATAAACTTGGGCAACGAGGAACAAAGTGGAGTCCATCATTCTCACATCATAACCAGTTTGTCCCCATGATTTTGGGTAAATCTCAGTGCCTGACTGGTATAACTGCTTTTACAGTACCAGGGACAGATCTCTCTCTTATTTGTATGTGTGTAATAGGTGTGTGCAGGCTGACCCCAAGCCTCAGGCACTGGTGGTTGAACGCTCTTCTGTTTTAGGTACTTTCAAACAGCAGAATAACAATTTACAGATGTAATGGGTATAATAAAGCCAATAGCTTTCTCAGTCTTTGAAAAGGTTAACGCAAATGATTTCTCTCAAGGCGTAGTTACTCAGGCTTATTTTCCTACTTGAGGTGTGAGTGACACAACTGAGATGCTTCTCAGTATTACATAGGTTTAACAAATCAATGTTGAACACTAGTCTCAATGAACTACAGGTCAATAACTGATCTGAAACGTGGCTAAAGTACAAGTCTCCTAGAACGCATATTGGGGGCCTTTTAGGCCCCCATGCTTACATTTTTGCTATTATTTGCAAAATTACTTTAGTTAGAATTTTGAAACTCCAGGTATTCCTCAAGTATGTCGTTGTTGATAATATCCAGTTGTTCACATAATTGTTTTCATAGGCATTATGGTGAAAACTACATCTGTACGAATTGGGGGCCTTTAAGGCCCCCGCTATTTTTATCATGTTCTCAGTAGTGTTTGTGTCTCAAGTTACTTTATTTGTACTCAGTAATGCTGGTGGAGGGGCCAGGGTGTGGATAATAACATGTGAAGATGTCATGTGATTTTTGGAGGGAGTGATAAGGCTATGACATCACCTTAGGTCCTTCGGAACACAGTAATGAGCTGTGTATAGAGTACTGAGGACAGTATACACTGTGAGCTAATTGCTGAAGGACCTGTGATAAGATAAGCTGTTGAGAGGAAATCTGATTCATTTTCAGTTTCTGTTTCTAAGAAGCTTGCAAAGGCTAGAGCTTGTGAGCCACAAAAATCCAGAGAGTTGTACATCACATAAAAGTATAAAAGGTAAGAGCTGCTGAGAGTGAGAGGAAGAAGGGGGGACATTACACTTACAGTGTGTCACACACAAGCAAAGAGTGGACAACCCTGATTCTGTTCATTGTTTTTTCTTTTAGTTTGCTAACATCTAGTCAGCAATGGCACACTCTTCCTCCAAGTGTCTGACTGACCAAGAGATTGAAGCGATTATGTTTCAAAGCGATGATGAAAGTGAACTATCTCTGTCTGATGAAGAATATCTGCCACCAGCTAATCAAACATCCTCATCCAGTGATTCTTCTGATGATGAAGAAGTGAATCTAGTGGATCCTCAAGAAGTGATAAGTAGAACATCCAAAACAAATGTTTTTTGGGACAGTAATCCTACATTAGTCGGACGTACTCCAACACACAATATTGTGAGACAGGCTCAAGGAGCTGTGGGAAGTCCCAGTTACTTTACCCCTAAAGATGTATTCTGTACTTATTTTTCTGACAATATTGCAGAAGAGGTCCTATTATGTTCAAACCTAGAAGGAAGACGTATCGCTTCTGCAAAAATAAGTCCTGGAAAAATATCTCAAAAGAGGAACTTTATGCATATATTGGACTTTTACTGCTGGCAGGGAGTCAAAAATCGTATGATGTCCCAATACGAGAATTATTTCTGGACCCACTTTCTGATCCACACTATAAGGCGACAATGTCAGTGGGCAGATATGAGGAAATTAGAAGGATCATTCGCTTTGATGATAAGCGAACTCGTGCAGCGAGGGTTGAAACAGACAAATTAGCCCCTATCAGTTATATCTGGAACATAGTTATCAACAATTGCACAAAACTTTACAATCCTAGTGCTAATGTTACTGTAGATGAGCAACTTGTACCGTTCAGAGGACGCTGCAAGTTCATACAATACATGCCCAGCAAGCCAGCCAAGTACGGAATAAAAATCTTCTGGATGTGTGATTCTGCAAATTATTATGGCATATATGACGTAATCTACTGTGGCAAAGAGGTTGATGCACCAGTACAGAAGGATCTGGGGTCTGAAATAGTCAAAACTCTTGCTGTTCCAATATTCAATTCAGGTAGAAACATTACCATGGACAATTATTTCACCAATATTGAACTAGGCAATTTTCTGCTTGCAAAAGCTATTACACTTATAGTTTGCTAACATCTAGTCAGCAATGGCACACTCTTCCTCCAAGTGTCTGACTGACCAAGAGATTGAAGCGATTATGTTTCAAAGCGATGATGAAAGTGAACTATCTCTGTCTGATGAAGAATATCTGCCACCAGCTAATCAAACATCCTCATCCAGTGATTCTTCTGATGATGAAGAAGTGAATCTAGTGGATCCTCAAGAAGTGATAAGCAGAACATCCAAAACGAATGTTTTTTGGGACAGTAATCCTACATTAGTCGGATTAGTACTCCAACACACAATATTGTGAGACAGGCTCAAGGAGCTCTGGGAAGTCCCAGTTACTTTACCCCTAAAGATGTATTCTGTACTGATTTTTCTGACAATATTGCAGAAGAGGTCCTATTATGTTCAAACCTAGAAGGAAGACGTATCGCTTCTGCAAAAATAAGTCCTGGAAAAATATCTCAAAAGAGGAACTTTATGCATATATTGGACTTTTACTGCTGGCAGGGAGTCAAAAATCGTATGATGTCCCAATACGAGAATTATTTCTGGACCCACTTTCTGATCCACACTATAAGGCGACAATGTCAGTGGGCAGATATGAGGAAATTAGAAGGATCATTCGCTTTGATGATAAGCGAACTCGTGCAGCGAGGGTTGAAACAGACAAATTAGCCCCTATCAGTTATATCTGGAACATAGTTATCAACAATTGCACAAAACTTTACAATCCTAGTACTAATGTTACTGTAGATGAGCAACTTGTACCGTTCAGAGGACGCTGCAAGTTCATACAATACATGCCCAGCAAGCCAGCCAAGTACGGAATAAAAATCTTCTGGATGTGTGATTCTGCAAATTATTATGGCATATATGACGTAATCTACTGTGGCAAAGAGGTTGATGCACCAGTACAGAAGGATCTGGGGTCTGAAATAGTCAAAACTCTTGCTGTTCCAATATTCAATTCAGGTAGAAACATTACCATGGACAATTATTTCACCAATATTGAACTAGGCAATTTTCTGCTTGCAAAAGCTATTACACTTGTTGGTAGGGTTGAGCGACTTTCATTTTTTTAAGATCGAGTAGGGTTTTGGGAAACCCGATTTTGTCCAGAGTCGAGTCGAGTGCAGTCGGCCGATTATCGCTAAAAGTCGGGGATCGACCGAAACACGAAACCCAATGCAAGTCAATGGGGAAGCATAGTCGGCAGTGAGTGGAGGCCAGGAAAACACCTACAGTGCCCATTTTAATGCCAAAAACATCCATTCTTGTTTCTGAAGCTTGCCAATCTTAATTAACTGTATAATAATAGTTGGGCATAGGGAATTGGGGGAAAGTTGTGGGGGGAGTAGGGCTGGCTCAAGTTTTTCGTGGGCCCAGGAAATGCGGACTACGTCACGGCGGTGTTGCAGGGAAAGGTAAGTATTTAAAAGTTGCAAGTGCTGTGATCCTGAGCAAGCAGGGGGGGCCCACTCGTTCGCATTGCCACTGGCACAGGGCCCCTCAAAGTACGGCGGTGTGTTTGCATGGCGGGGGCGCCTCCCACCAGCAGCGACACTTTTGCGTACTCTGAGGGGCCCTGTGCCAGTGACGTCGCCAACGAGTATGCCCCCCCACCTGATGAAGGAACCTGCACTTTCATCTGCACCTTCCTCTTTGTCCCTGTGTAAGGTGGTATAACATGCGGGAAGGGGAACCTTACTTTCAGCAGGGACAGATTCTGGCTGTGTAGAGTACAAGGGGAATGTAGTGGTCTAGGTCAATGTACCAGCAGACTCATTTAGCAGTGGCTGGGCAATGGGCAGGATGAGGAGGAAACAGATATAGGGCCAAAGAATAAAGTAGGCTACATGCAGTTCAAAATTGGTAACAGGACTAAACAGGCGGCATTGCTTTGTTCAGTGGAGTAGCAAACCCAAGAGCAGCAGACACTGTTTCAAGGGCCTAACCACACTAGTAGGCCAAATGCAGTTTAATATCTGATAGTATAGGGCGAAAGCCAGAATGTGGAAGCTCAGCTTTGTTCAGTTGAGGACAACACCAGGGAGGGGCAGACACCTTTAGTAGGCCGGAAAAGCCTATTGCATTTTTTAAAATGGTAATTTGGAGCAGAAGGTTGAAGCTCAGCTTTATTTAGTTGAGGGCAACACCAGGGAGGGGCAGAAGCCGTTAGTAGGCCCTAACCACCATTTTTTTTTTAAAACCACATAATGAGAGCCGGAAGGTTGAAGCTCAGCTTTATTTAGTTGAGGACAACACCAGGGAGGGGCAGAAGCCGTTAGTAGGCCCTAACCACCATTTTTTTTTTAAAACCACTTAATGAGAGCCGGAAGGTTGAAGCTCAGCTTTATTTAGTTGAGGACAACACCAGGGAGGGGCAGAAGCCGTTAGTAGGCCCTAACCACCATTTTTTTTTTTTTTAAAACCACATAATGAGAGCCGGAAGGTTGAAGCTCAGCTTTATTTAGTTGAGGACAACACCAGGGAGGGGCAGAAGCCGTTAGTAGGCCCTAACCACCATTTTTTTTTTTAAAACCACATAATGAGAGCCGGAAGGTTGAAGCTCAGCTTTATTTAGTTGAGGACAACACCAGGGAGGGGCAGAAGCCGTTAGTAGGCCCTAACCACCATTTTTTTTTTTAAAACCACATAATGAGAGCCGGAAGGTTGAAGCTCAGCTTTATTTAGTTGAGGACAACACCAGGGAGGGGCAGAAGCCGTTAGTAGGCCCTAACCACCATTTTTTTTTTAAAACCACTTAATGAGAGCCGGAAGGTTGAAGCTCAGCTTTATTTAGTTGAGGACAACACCAGGGAGGGGCAGAAGCCGTTAGTAGGCCCTAACCACCATTTTTTTTTTAAAACCACTTAATGAGAGCCGGAAGGTTGAAGCTCAGCTTTATTTAGTTGAGGACAACACCAGGGAGGGGCAGAAGCCGTTAGTAGGCCCTAACCACCATTTTTTTTTTTTTTAAAACCACTTAATGAGAGCCGGAAGGTTGAAGCTCAGCTTTATTTAGTTGAGGACAACACCAGGGAGGGGCAGAAGCCGTTAGTAGGCCCTAACCACCATTTTTTTTTTAAAACCACTTAATGAGAGCCGGAAGGTTGAAGCTCAGCTTTATTTAGTTGAGGACAACACCAGGGAGGGGCAGAAGCCGTTAGTAGGCCCTAACCACCATTTTTTTTTTAAAACCACTTAATGAGAGCCGGAAGGTTGAAGCTCAGCTTTATTTAGTTGAGGACAACACCAGGGAGGGGCAGAAGCCGTTAGTAGGCCCTAACCACCATTTTTTTTTTTAAAACCACATAATGAGAGCCGGAAGGTTAAAGCTCAGCTTTATTTAGTTGAGGACAACACCAGGGAGGGGCAGAAGCCGTTAGTAGGCCCTAACCACCATTTTTTTTTTTAAAACCACATAATGAGAGCCGGAAGGTTGAAGCTCAGCTTTATTTAGTTGAGGACAACACCAGGGAGGGGCAGAAGCCGTTAGTAGGCCCTAACCACCATTTTTTTTTTAAAACCACTTAATGAGAGCCGGAAGGTTGAAGCTCAGCTTTATTTAGTTGAGGACAACACCAGGGAGGGGCAGAAGCCGTTAGTAGGCCCTAACCACCATTTTTTTTTTTTTTAAAACCACTTAATGAGAGCCGGAAGGTTGAAGCTCAGCTTTATTTAGTTGAGGACAACACCAGGGAGGGGCAGAAGCCGTTAGTAGGCCCTAACCACCATTTTTTTTTTAAAACCACTTAATGAGAGCCGGAAGGTTGAAGCTCAGCTTTATTTAGTTGAGGACAACACCAGGGAGGGGCAGAAGCCGTTAGTAGGCCCTAACCACCATTTTTTTTTTTTAAACCACATAATGAGAGCCGGAAGGTTGAAGCTCAGCTTTATTTAGTTGAGGACAACACCAGGGAGGGGCAGAAGCCGTTAGTAGGCCCTAACCACCAATTTTTTTTTTTTTAAAACCACTTAATGAGAGCCGGAAGGTTGAAGCTCAGCTTTATTTAGTTGAGGACAACACCAGGGAGGGGCAGAAGCCGTTAGTAGGCCCTAACCACCATTTTTTTTTTTAAACCACTTAATGAGAGCCGGAAGGTTGAAGCTCAGCTTTATTTAGTTGAGGACAACACCAGGGAGGGGCAGAAGCCGTTAGTAGGCCCTAACCACCATTTTTTTTTTTTAAACCACATAATGAGAGCCGGAAGGTTGAAGCTCAGCTTTATTTAGTTGAGGACAACACCAGGGAGGGGCAGAAGCCGTTAGTAGGCCCTAACCAAAGTTGAAGGCCAAATGCAGTTTAATTTCTGATACTATAGGCCGAAAGCCAGAAGGTGGAAGTTCCGATTTAGACAGTGGAGGACAATTTGAATTAGGGACTGCAGACAGACTTAGTAGGCTGTCCCCTGTGGACCATGCATCCACCACATTAACCCATTGCGCCGTAATGGACACGTAATCTTCCGTGGCCATGCCTACAGGTCCATGCGTCTGTTGTCAGGTGCACCTTTGTACTCACAGATTGCCAGAGTGCATGGACAATGCGGTCTTCTACATGCTGGTGGAGGGTTGGGATGGCTTTTCTCGCAAAAGAAGTGTCGACTGGTTAGCTTGTAGCGTGGTACAGCGTAGTCCATCATGGCCTTATTAATAGTAAATAAAATATATAACTAGGCTCTATGAACTTTTAAATAGGTTCCAGGGGTACACGGGCAGCATTGGTGTGGTCAGTGGAGGAGTATTGCAAGTAGGGGCTGCAGACAGGCTATCAAAGGCCTAAAATAACAAACAGTAGGCAGTCATGGCAGTTTTACATCGGTTACATGGATACACAGGCAGGCACTCCAGGCAGCATTGTGCTCAGTGGAGGAGTATTGCAAGTAGGGGCCGCAGACAGGCTATCAAAGGCCTAAAATAACAAACAGTAGGCAGTCATGGCAGTTTTACATCGGTTACATGGATACACAGGCAGGCACTCCAGGCAGCATTGTGGTCAGTGGAGGAGTATTGCAAGTAGGGGCCGCAGACAGGCTATCAAAGGCCTAAAATAACAAACAGTAGGCAGTCATGGCAGTTTTACATCGGTTACATGGATACACAGGCAGCTAGGTGGTGAGTGGAGGAGTATTTAAAGTAAGGACCGCAGACAGGCTATCAAAGGCCTAACATAACAAACAATAGGCTCATGGCAGTTTTACAGCGGTTACATGGATACACGGGCAGGCAGCTTGGTGGTGAGTGGAGGAGTATTTAAAGTATGGACCGCAGACAGGCTTCGAAGGCCTAACACAATAAAATGGGCTGGCTGTAGGCACTTTAAAATTGGTTCCAGGGGTACACGGGCAGCAGTGGTCTGGTCAGTGGAGGACTAGTGGAAGTATGGACCGCAGACAGGCTTCGAAGGCCTAACACAATAAAATGGGCTGGCTGTAGGCACTTTAAAATTGGTTCCAGGGGTACACGGGCAGCAGTGGTCTGGTCAGTGGAGGCCTAGTGGAAGTATGGACCGCAGACAGGCTTCGAAGGCCTAACACAATAAAATGGGCTGACTGTAGGCACTTTAAAATTGGTTCCAGGGGTACACGGGCAGCAGTGGTCTGGTCAGTGGAGGACTAGTGGAAGTATGGACCGCAGACAGGCTTCGAAGGCCTAACACAATAAAATGGGCTGGCTGTAGGCACTTTAAAATTGGTTCCAGGGGTACACGGGCAGCAGTGGTCTGGTCAGTGGAGGACTAGTGGAAGGAGGGAGCGCAGAAAGGCTTCAAAGGCCTAACATAACAAACAATAGGCTCATGGCAGTTTTACAGCGGTTACATGGATAGACGGGCAGGCAGCTTGGTGGTGGTGAGTGGAGGAGTATTTAAAGTAGGGACCGCAGACAGGCTATCAAAGGCCTAACATAAAAAAACAATAGGCTCATGGCAGTTTCACAGCGGTTACATGGATACACGGGCAGGCAGCTTGGTGGTGGTGAGTGGAGGAGTATTTAAAGTAGGGACCGCAGACAGGCTATCAAAGGCCTAACATAACAAACAATAGGCTCATGGCAGTTTTACAGCGGTTACATGGATACACGGGCAGGCAGCTTGGTGCTGAGTGGAGGAGTATTTAAAGTATGGACCGCAGACAGGCTTCGAAGGCCTAACACAATAAAATGGGCTGGCTGTAGGCACTTTAAAATTGGTTCCAGGGGTACACGGGCAGCAGTGGTCTGGTCAGTGGAGGCCTAGTGGAAGGAGGGACCGCAGACAGGCTTCGAAGGCCTAACACAATAAAATGGGCTGGCTGTAGGCACTTTAAAATTGGTTCCAGGGGTACACGGGCAGCAGTGGTCTGGTCAGTGGAGGCCTAGTGGAAGTATGGACCGCAGACAGGCTTCGAAGGCCTAACACAATAAAATGGGCTGGCTGTAGGCACTTTAAAATTGGTTCCAGGGGTACACGGGCAGCAGTGGTCTGGTCAGTGGAGGACTAGTGGAAGTATGGACCGCAGACAGGCTTCGAAGGCCTAACACAATAAAATGGGCTGGCTGTAGGCACTTTAAAATTGGTTCCAGGGGTACACGGGCAGCAGTGGTCTGGTCAGTGGAGGCCTAGTGGAAGGAGGGACCGCAGACAGGCTTCGAAGGCCTAACACAATAAAATGGGCTGGCTGTAGGCACTTTAAAATTGGTTCCAGGGGTACACGGGCAGCAGTGGTCTGGTCAGTGGAGGACTAGTGGAAGGAGGGAGCGCAGAAAGGCTTCAAAGGCCTAACATAACAAACAATAGGCTCATGGCAGTTTTACAGCGGTTACATGGATACACGGGCAGGCAGCTTGGTGGTGGTGAGTGGAGGAGTATTTAAAGTAGGGACCGCAGACAGGCTATCAAAGGCCTAACATAAAAAAACAATAGGCTCATGGCAGTTTCACAGCGGTTACATGGATACACGGGCAGGCAGCTTGGTGGTGGTGAGTGGAGGAGTATTTAAAGTAGGGACCGCAGACAGGCTATCAAAGGCCTAACATAACAAACAATAGGCTCATGGCAGTTTTACAGCGGTTACATGGATACACGGGCAGGCAGCTTGGTGCTGAGTGGAGGAGTATTTAAAGTATGGACCGCAGACAGGCTTCGAAGGCCTAACACAATAAAATGGGCTGGCTGTAGGCACTTTAAAATTGGTTCCAGGGGTACACGGGCAGCAGTGGTCTGGTCAGTGGAGGACTAGTGGAAGGAGGGAGCGCAGAAAGGCTTCAAAGGCCTAAAATAACAAACAATAGGCTCATGGCAGTTTTACAGCGGTTACATGGATACACGGGCAGGCAGCTTGGTGGTCAGTGGAGGAGTAGGGACCGCAGACAGGCTATCAAAGGCCTAAAATAACAAACAATAGGCTCATGGCAGTTTTACAGCGGTTACATGGATACACGGGCAGGCAGCTTGGTGCTGAGTGGAGGAGTAGTGCAAGGAGTGTCTGTCCCAGTACTCCCAAAATATAAATAGATGTTAATGTCTCGCAAAACAACCAAAACAAAAAAAAAGATGGCATACTTAGGTACAGGGGTGGGCTCATCTGCTGTGTTTCTGACATAGTAATTTGGCAGTAACTATTTAATGGTGCCAATATAGGACACAGACACAGACTACTTTAAGTTGCATCATAGATGTCTACAAATTTGTATTGTCAGTGCCAGACATTGAATGATGTCAGCGAATAGACTAAAGATTGGTGGAGCTGTGCGACATAATTTTGCACGTAGTAGAGCCCAGTTTGAGCTGGGGTAGGGGGGAACTCTCTTGAGGCCGGCGGGACCGCCCCAGGGCCACTCATGTTACAACGGTGTGTCTGACGTTGGGTGCGCACCACCACCGCCAGAGACACTACATTGTACTATGAGGGACCCAGTAGCAATGCCGTCAACCAAAAGCGAGCACACCCACCTCTTCAGACAAACAGCAGTCTCACGGGTGCTTGCGCCAAGTCGCGATACCACGGCCCCGTGTGGGGAGTTTGGCCATTTAGGGAGGTGTAAACATGTCGTATGCTGTACAATCTGCAGCAGCAAATTAGACATTAGAAAAGTAATTCACAGGCAAGAGCTTTTCATAGGAAAGCTAGGTGTCGGCCGGGCAAGGTGGGGCAAAAGATTTTGAAATCCAGTTGTGGTTCATTTTAATGAATGTTAGATCGTCAACATTTTGGGTAGCCAGACGAGTCCTTTTTTCGGTTAATATTGACCCTGCAGCACTGAATACTCTTTCTGATAGGACACTTGCTGCCGGGCAAGCAAGCTCCTGCAATGCATATTCTGCCAATTCTGGCCAGGTGTCTAATTTGGAGGCCCAGTAATCAAATGGGAATGACGGTTGAGGGAGAACATCGATAAGGGATGAAAAATAGTTAGTAACCATACTGGACAAATGTTGTCTCCTGTCACTTTCAATTGATGCAGCAGTACCTGTCCTGTCTGCGGTCATAGCAAAATCACTCCACAACCTGGTCAGAAAACCCCTCTGTCCAACGCCACTTCTGATGTGTGCACCCCTAACACTCCTAGTCTGCTGCCCCCTGGAGCTCGTGTGAGAACGATCACGTGCGCTGTGTGCTGGGAATGCCTGAAGCAAACGGTCAACAAGAGTTGATTGTTTGGTTGCTAATATTAGTTCCAAGTTCTCATGTGGCATAATATTTTGCAATTTGCCTTTATAGCGTGGATCAAGGAGGCAGGCCAACCAGTAATCGTCATCGTTCATCATTTTCGTAATGCGTGTGTCCCTTTGTAGGATACGTAAGGCATAATCCGCCATGTGGGCCAAAGTTCCACTTGTCAAATCTCCGGTTGTGATTGGTTGAGGGGCAGTTGCAGGCAAATCTACGTCACTTGTGTCCCTCAAAAAACCAGAACCCGGCCGTGACACGCAACCAATTTCCTGTGCCCCCGTGAAAGTTTCCGCATTAAAAATATACTCATCCCCATCATCCTCCTCGTCCTCCACCTCCTCTTCGCCCGCTACCTCGTCCTGTACACTGCCCTGACCAGACAATGGCTGACTGTCATCAAGGCTTCCCTCTTCCTCTGGTGCAGACGCCTGCTCCTTTATGTGCGTCAAACTTTGCATCAGCAGACGCATTAGGGGGATGCTCATGCTTATTACGGCGTTGTCTGCACTAACCAGCCGTGTGCATTCCTCAAAACACTGAAGGACTTGACACATGTCTTGTATCTTCGACCACTGCACACCTGACAACTCCATGTCTGCCATCCTACTGCCTGCCCGTGTATCCTCCCACAAATAAATAACAGCACGCCTCTGTTCGCACAGTCTCTGAAGCATGTGCAGTGTTGAGTTCCACCTTGTTGCAACGTCTATGATTAGGCGATGCTGGGGAAGGTTCAAAGACCGCTGATAGGTCTGCATACGGCTGGCGTGTACAGGCGAACGTCGGATATGTGAGCAAAGTGCACGCACTTTGAGGAGCAGGTCGGAGAACCCAGGATAAGTTTTCAATAAGCACTGCACCACCAGGTTTAAGGTGTGAGCCAGGCAAGGAATGTGTTTCAGTTGGGAAAGGGAGATGGCAGCCATGAAATTCCTTCCGTTATCACTCACTACCTTGCCTGCCTCAAGATCTACTGTGCCCAGCCACGACTGCGTTTCTTGTTGCAAGAACTCGGACAGAACTTCCGCGGTGTGTCTGTTGTCGCCCAAACACTTCATAGCCAATACAGCCTGCTGACGCTTGGCAGTAGCTGGCCCATAATGGGACAACTGGTGTGCAACAGTGTCATCTGCCGATGGAGTGGTTGGCCGACTGCGTTCTGTGGAAGAGCTGTAGCTTCTGCAGGAGGACGAGGAGGAGGAGGAGGGGGTGCGAACGCCTACAGCCAACTGTTTCCTAGACCGTGGGCTAGGCACAACTGTCCCTAAATTGATGTCGCCTGTGGACCCTGCATCCACCACATTCACCCAGTGTGCCGTGATGGACACATAACGTCCCTGGCCATGCCTACTGGTCCATGCATCTGTAGTCAGGTGCACCTTTGTACTCACAGATTGCCTGAGTGCATGGACGATGCGCTGTTTAACATGCTGGTGCAGGGCTGGGATGGCTTTTCTGGAAAAAAAGTGTCGACTGGGTAGCTCGTATCGTGGTTCAGCGTACTCCATCAGGGCTTTGAAAGCTTCGCTTTCAACTAACCGGTAGGGCATCATCTCTAACGAGATTAGTCTAGCTATGTGGGCGTTAAAACCCTGTGTACGCGGATGCGAGGATAAGTACTTCCTTTTTCTAACCAGAGTCTCATGTAGGGTGAGCTGGACTGGAGAGCTGTAGATCGTGGAACTTTCGGGTGTGCCGGTGGACATGGCAGACTGAGAGACGGTTGGAGACGGTATTGTTTCCGCCGGTGCCCTACATGCAATATTTCCTCCTACAAAACTGGTGATTCCCTGACCCTGACTGCTTTTGGCTGGCAAAGAAACCTGCACAGATACTGCCGGTGGTGCGGAAAATGGTGGCCTTACAGTGACGGAAGGGATGTTGCGTTGCTGACTAGCTTCATTGGCCGAGGGTGCTACAACCTTGAGGGACGTTTGGTAGTTAGTCCAGGCTTGAGAATGCATGGTGGTTAAGTGTCTATGCATGCAACTAGTATTTAGACTTTTCAGATTCTGACCTCTGCTTAAGCTAGTTGAACATTTTTGACAGATGACTTTGCGCTGATCAGTTGGATGTTGTTTAAAAAAATGCCAGACTGCACTCTTCCTAGACTCTGATCCCTTTTCAGGGATTGCAGACTGAGCTTTAACCGGATGGCAACGCTGTGCTCCAACAGGTTTTGGCTTTGACACGCGTTTTGGTCCAGATACGGGCCCGGCAGATGGAACCTGTTGCGATGTTGATGCCTGCTGCGGCCCCTCCTCCACCTCCGCTTCTGAACTACTGCCGCCTGCACCCTGTTCCCCCAATGGCTGCCAATCGGGGTCAATAACTGGGTCATCTATTACCTCCTCTTCGAGCTCGTGTGCAACTTCGTCTGTGTCACTGTGTCGGTCGGTGGTATAGCGTTCGTGGCGGGGCAACATAGTCTCATCAGGGTCTGATTGTGGATCTGTACCCTGAGAGGGCAATGTGGTGGTCTGAGTCAAAGGAGCAGCATAGTACTCTGGCTGTGGCTGTGCATCAGTGCACTCCATGTCAGAATATACTTGTAATGGGCATGGCCTGTTAAATGTTTCACTTTCTAAGCCAGGGACGGTATGTGTAAAGAGCTCCATGGAGTGACCCGTTGTGTCGCCTGCTGCATCCTTCTCTCTTGTTGTAGTTTTTGCTGAGGAGGACAAGGAAGCGACTTGTCCCTGACCGTGAACATCCACAAGCGACGCGCTGCTTTTACATTTACCAGTTTCGGAAGAGGAGGCAAAAGAGCTAGAGGCTGAGTCTGCAATGTAAGCCAAAACTTGCTGTTGCTGCTCCGCCTTTAAAAGCGGTTTTCCTACTCCCAGAAAAGAGAGCGTTCGAGGCCTTGTGTAGCCTGACGACGAAACTGGCTCCACAGCTCCAGACTTAGGTGGAATATTTTTATCCCCACGACCACCTGATGCTCCACTACCACTACCATCATTACCAGCTGACAATGAACGCCCACGACGACCTCTTGCACCAGACTTCCTCATTGTTTTAAAATCTTAACCAAAGTAACTTTATTTGTTGCTATCAAACAACTTACACGGTGAGCTATAACTTCAGTATGATTTCAATATCCCTTAACAGGTTGGTGAGACCACAAGGAAAATCAGGCACAATGTTACACACTCTGTTTTCTGTGGCACAAAATCACAGAGATGACACACACGCAGGACTGTCACTCAAGCACTAATGTCAATATTAATCTCCCACCTAATTTATTTATTTTTTTTTCTCAGGGAGACTTTAGAAACCAAATAATATTAAAAAAAAAAAAAAAAAAGGCTTTCTATGGCCCACAATTAGAGAGAGAGAGGTGGCACAACCAGGAGTCAAGACTGGCGCACAAGCTGAAAGGGCAATATTACTCTCCCACTGTTTTTTATGTTTTTTTTGTTTTTTTCAGGGAGACTTTAGAAACCAAATAATATTAAAAAAACCAAAAAAAAAAAAGGCTTTCTATGGCCCACTGAATGAGAGGGAGAGAGGTGGCACACCCAGGAGTCAAGACTGGCACACAAGCTGAAAGGGCAATATTACTCTCCCACTGTTTTTTTATGTATTTTTTGTTTTTTCAGGGAGACTTTAGAAACCCAATAATATTTAAAAAAAAAAATAAATAGGCTTTCTATGGCCCACTGAATGAGAGGGAGAGAGGTGACACACCCAGGAGTCAAGACTGGCACACAAGCTGAAAGGGCAATATTACTCTCCCACTGTTTTTTTAGGTTTTTTTTTTTTTTCAGGGAGACTTTAGAAACCAAATAATATTAAAAAAAAAAAAAAAAAAAAAAAATAGGCTTGCTATAGCCCACTGAATGAGAGATAGCACACACAGCAGTGGCACACAAGCCCTGACTGAGGCCAATATTTTTCTCCCACTGATTGATGTAGTGTTTTTGTGTTGAGGTAGAATTTAGAACACAAATCACGGAAAAAATAAATAGGCTTTCTATGGCCCACTGAATGAAAGGGAGAGAGGTGGCACACCCAGGAGTCAAGACTGGCACACAAGCTGAAAGGGCAATATTACTCTCCCACTGTTTTTTTATGTATTTTTTGTTTTTTCAGGGAGACTTTAGAAACCCAATAATATTTTAAAAAAAAAAAAAGGCTTTCTATGGCCCACAATTAGAGAGAGAGAGGTGGCACAACCAGGAGTCAAGACTGGCGCACAAGCTGAAAGGGCAATATTACTCTCCCACTGTTTTTTATGTTTTTTTTGTTTTTTTCAGGGAGACTTTAGAAACCAAATAATATTAAAAAAACCAAAAAAAAAAAAGGCTTTCTATGGCCCACTGAATGAGAGGGAGAGAGGTGGCACACCCAGGAGTCAAGACTGGCACACAAGCTGAAAGGGCAATATTACTCTCCCACTGTTTTTTTATGTATTTTTTGTTTTTTTCAGGGAGACTTTAGAAACCCAATAATATTTAAAAAAAAAAATAAATAGGCTTTCTATGGCCCACTGAATGAGAGGGAGAGAGGTGGCACACCCAGGAGTCAAGACTGGCACACAAGCTGAAAGGGCAATATTACTCTCCCACTGTTTTTTTAGGTTTTTTTTGTTTTTTCAGGGAGACTTTAGAAACCCAATAATATTTAAAAAAAAAAATAAATAGGCTTTCTATGGCCCACTGAATGAAAGGGAGAGAGGTGGCACACCCAGGAGTCAAGACTGGCACACAAGCTGAAAGGGCAATATTACTCTCCCACTGTTTTTTTATGTATTTTTTGTTTTTTTCAGGGAGACTTTAGAAACCCAATAATATTTAAAAAAAAAAATAAATAGGCTTTCTATGGCCCACTGAATGAGAGGGAGAGAGGTGGCACACCCAGGAGTCAAGACTGGCACACAAGCTGAAAGGGCAATATTACTCTCCCACTGTTTTTTTAGGTTTTTTTTTTTTTTCAGGGAGACTTTTGAAACCAAATAATATTAAAAAAAAAAAAAAAAAAAAAATATAGGCTTGCTATAGCCCACTGAATGAGAGATAGCGCACACACAGCAGTGGCACACAAGCCCTGACTGAGGCCAATATTTTTCTCCCACTGATTGATGTAGTGTTTCTGTGTTGAGGTAGATTTTAGAACACAAATCACGGAAAAAATAAATAGGCTTTCTATGGCCCACTCAGTGAGAGATGGCACACACAGGGATGGCACTGTAGCAGAAATGCCAATCTTAATCTCCCACAAAAAAAAAACAAAAAAAAAAAAAAAACTGTCCTACAATTACTATCTCCCTGCAGTAATGTAAGCCAGGTATGGCAGGCAGCAATAGGAGTGGACTGATGCACAAATTAAATAAAAAGTGTGGACAAACAAAAAAGATAGCTGTGCAGAAAGGAAGGAACAAGAGGATATGTGCTTTGAAAAAAGCAGTTGGTTTCCACAGTGGCGTACACACAGCAATACAGCTATCACGGAGCCTTCTAGGGCAGCCCAATGAGCTACAGCGCTGAGGGGAAAAAAAAAAAAAAATAGCTTCCACTGTTCCTGCACACCGAAGGTGGTGTTGGACAGTGGAAATCGCTGCAGCACAAGCGGTTTGGTGGTTAGTGGACCCTGCCTAACGCTCTCCCTGCTTCTGATGAAGCGGCAGCAACCTGTCCCTAAGCTCAGATCAGCAGCAGTAAGATGGCGGTCGGCGGGAACGCCCCTTTATAGCCCCTGTGACGCCGCAGACAGCAAGCCAATCACTGCAATGCCCTTCTCTAAGATGGTGGGGACCAGGATCTATGTCATCACGCTGCCCACACTCTGCGTTCACCTTCATTGGCTGAGAAATGGCGCTTTTCGCGTCATTGAAACGCGACTTTGGCGCGAAAGTCGCGTACCGCATGGCCGACAAGCACAGGGGTCGGATCGGGTTTCATGAGACGCCGACTTAGCCAAAAGTCGGCGACTTTTGAAAATGATCGACCCGTTTCGCTCAACCCTACTTGTTGGTACTATAAAGCAAAACAGACGAGAAATTCCAGAAGCACTGAAAAACAATCGTCAGCGAGCACTTTATGAGAGTGTCTTTGGATTCAATAACAAAGCGACTTTGGTATCTTACAAGGCGAAGAAGGAGAAATCTGTAATTTTACTCAGTACCATGCATCACGATTGCAGTGTTGACAGCAATGACAAAAAATTGAAACCAGAAATCATCCTGCATTACAATACAACAAAAGGAGGTGTAGATAAAATGGATGAGATGGTGGGAGAATATTCGTGTAAGAGGCAAACAAAACGATGGCCTGTAGTACTATTTTCAAATATGCTTGATGTAGCAGCCCTAAATTCATTCATTATTTATACAGAAACTCATCCGGAATTTCATGCACAGAGGAAGGACAGGAGATGCATATTCTTGAAGGACCTTTGTCATGAACTTGTAATGCCTCACATGATAGAGCGAAGCGACTTAAAATGCTTGCCAAAGCAAACTAAAGAAGCAATGAAACAGTGTGGCGTACAGTTTCAGATTATTCCAGAGCCAGGAGAAAGAAAACGAAAGCGTTGTTTCATGTGTCCAAGAAACATAGAGAGGAAAACTGAGCGATATTGTTCCACTTGTAAGGAAACTGTTTGCAAAGAACACTCTTCTGAAAAAGTAACATGTCAGAATTGTTTGGAAGACTAATATAATAGAAAAGAAAGTTAGAATAAAAATGTAGCTGCAGCTAGTTTGCTATAGATTTCTATGCGTTTTTGTGTGTTTTCATGTCTTTGTGTGAAATTTGGAAAAAAAAAGATTTTTTGGTGTTTTCTGCGAAAAATTATAATTAAAATTTTGTCCACTATTCATATTTTATTGAGCAATTTTGTTTTTCTACATTATGTGCATGGGGGCCTAAAAGGCCCCCAATACGTTAATATGTATATTTTTAACGTCATGCGTTCTAGGGTTAAGAGTACCCCACTGTGCTTTAGCCAGTTCAATACATAATACTCTCTACAATAGGAAGAAGACAATTTTAACACCTTAAAGGGTTTGTTCCTTGAGAAGTTATCCCCTATCCTAAATATAAGGGACATCTTCATCATCGCTGGAGATCTTACTGGTTCTCAAGAATTTGGATTACTTCTCATCTTTGTACAAACCCGTTAATTTATCATACCATTGGTACACCAGGTGCACTTTGCTGTTTTCAGACATGTGTCACTAGTACCTTATCAAATGAAATCTCCCTGCAGTCTCTGGCTCTCTGGGCTTGTCCAGGGGTTGATGTGACCAATCTGCAGTCTGTATTGTTTTAGGGTACCCAATGAATGAACTGGAAGTCGACCACTGTGCTCTCCCCAGGATACTTCTCCTAATTTTCTTTGATGCATGTTTCTCTACCACCTAGATATACACAAAGCAAACAGAAACTTATGTTACTTCAGACACCACCCACCTCCATAGCATTACAAATCTCACACCTTGGATAAATAATAATAATAAAAATAATAATCATTATTTATATAGCGCCTACATATTCTGCAGCCCTTTACAGTTTTACAGTTCCAAACACAACAGTCATAAGTAACAATGTTAACAATACAATAATTAAGCACAACACCAATGATATACCCTACGGTGGTTAGCCACACATCAAATATATACCTATAAGAGAAGGCACCACACATTGATAATATAAAAACCACTTTATTAGTATCCAAGAAAAAAACACAAATGGTCATAAAAGGCCTAAAATAGGCAGCAGGTAAGAGACAACAAACACAGAAAAAAAGGGTAGACACCTGGCAAGAGATCATAACAAAGTATACATGGATATACTGATATATACATAGCGCTCACATTGCATACAAAAAACTAAAATTGGTTCAGTATAGCACATATTTACCAAACAATGGAGCAATAACCAGGAGTCCACCACACCCGACGCACGTTTCGCAAGAAGTTGCTTCGTCCAGAGGTCTTGCGAAACGCGCGTCGGGTGTGGTGGACTCCTGGTTATTGCTCCATTGTTTGGTAAATATGTGCTGGTGTGTGACATTATATGCCAGATAAGTGTGTGTATAGCCTGTTATAGTTTTTTGGATATAATTTTATGTGGATTTATATGGCATGTTAGCCTTTTACACTGAGACCACATATTGAATTCTTATGTAATACTTTATTAGATCTCCTTGTTAGACTGCTATGCTATACTGAACCAATTTTTGTTTTTTGTATGCAATGTGAGCGCTATGTATATATCAGTATATCCATGTATACTTTGTTATGATCTCTTGCCAAGTGTCTACCCTTTTTTTCTGTGTTTGTTGTCTTTTACCTGCTGCCTATTTTAGGCCTTTTATGACCATTTGTGGTTTTTTCTTGGATACTAATAAAGTGGTTTTTATATTATCAATGTGTGGTGCCTTCTCTTATAGGTATATAATACAATAATGAAAGCAAAATAAGACAACCCTGCTCGTGAGAGCTTACAA
Source organism: Ranitomeya variabilis (assembly GCF_051348905.1). NCBI lineage: Eukaryota > Metazoa > Chordata > Amphibia > Anura > Dendrobatidae > Ranitomeya > Ranitomeya variabilis. Next base: position 816,916,149 of record NC_135232.1, on the reverse strand, counting down.
TCTACATTGTGGTGGGATAGATACAAAGTACAGGTGAGTATTTACAATGATGTATTTACAGTGATGGCCCAGCCATCTTCAGGGGGTGGGGGATAGATGGAAGTAGTGAATGGGCCACACACACAAACATAAACATTTTTTGATTAAGGAATGTGATAGGCCACTCTGAACAAATGAGTTTTGAGGAAGCACCTAAAACTATGCAAATTGTGGATGGTCCTAATATCTTGGGGTAGAGCATTCCAGAGGATTGGCGCAGCATGGGAGAAGTCTTGGAGTCGGGAGTGGGAGGTACGGATCAGTGCAGAGGTTAGTCGAAAGTCGTTTGCAGAGCGCAGTGGTCAATGCAAATTGTGGATGGTCCTAATATCTTGGGGTAGAGCATTCCAGAGGATTGGCGCAGCATGGGAGAAGTCTTGGAGTCGGGAGTGGGAGGTACGGATCAGTGCAGAGGTTAGTCGAAAGTCGTTTGCAGAGCGCAGTGGTCAGTTAGGCTGATAGACCGAAATGAGGGAGCAGATATAAGGGAGAACTTTGTGGGTGAGAACAAGTCCTTTGAATTGTATCCTGTAATGAATGGGCAGCTAGTGTAATGACTGGCGAAGAGCGGACGTGTCCGAGTACTGATTGGCTAGATGGACAACCCTGGCTGCTGCATTAAGGATAGACTGGAGAGGGGAAAGTCGAGTAAGGGGGAGGCCAATTAATTGAGCATTGCAGTAATCCAGGCGGGAGTGGATCAGGGCGACAGTGAGGGTTTTTGTTGTTTCCATAGTGAGAAAAGGGCGGATTCTAGAGATGTTCTTTAGGTGTAAGCGGCAAGATCAGGCAAGAGATTGTATATGGGATATGAAAGAGAGATCGGAGTCAAACATAACAACCAGACAGCGCGCCTGCTGCCGGGGTGTTATGGTGCCACCCATGGAAAGGGAGATGTCAGATTTAGGGAGGATGGTAGATGGCGGGAGCATAAGAAGTTCAGTTTTGGAGAGGCTGAGTTTCAGATAGAGGGCAGACATGATGTTGGAGACTGTGGACAGACAGTCACTGGCGTTCTGTAGTACAGCAGGTGTAAGGTCAGGGGATGACGTGTATAGTTGTGTGTCATCGGCATAAAGATGGTACTGAAAGCCAAATATGCTGATGGTCCAATTGGGGCCGTGTAGAGAGAGAAAAGACGGGGGCCAAGGACTGAGAACTGAGGCCAGCGAACTGAACACTGAAGAAGTGGTCAGAAAGATAGGAAGAGATCCAGGAGAGATCACTGTCCTTAATGCCTAGTGACTGGAGCCTAGAGAGTAGGAGAGGGTGGTCAACAGTGTCGAAAGCTGCAGAAAGGTCGAGAAGAATGAGCAGAGTGGTCACCGTTACATTTTGCTGTCAGAAGGTCATTGGTTACTTTGATGAGTGCAGTTTCTGTTGAATGTAGGGGGCGGAAGCCGGACTGTGAAGGGTCTAGGAGGGAGTGAGTGGAGTGGTAATGGGTAAGGCGGGAGTAGATTAAGCGCTCCAAGAGTTTAGAGATGAAGGTGTGAGCGAGGATTTGTGAGCATGAAGGAGAGAATGTTGTGGTCAGAGAGGGAAAGCAGTGAGTTGTTTAGGTAGGAGATTGAACAGAGGCGGACAAAGACCAGGTCAAGGGTGTTACCGTCCTTGTGTGTCTCAGAACCTGAGAGCTGTGAGAGGCCGAGAGAAGTGGTTAGTGATAGAAGCTGGGATGCTGTTGTGAATTAGACTTTTTTGGCTCCCTCTTGTGGTCACTAGTGATATGACTCTGGGATTGTCTTTCCTCAGTTTGGCACCCACCTGGGTCGTTAGTCCGGGGTGTTGCTATATAAACTTCCTGGATCCTCAGTCCAGTGCCTGGCATCGTTGTAATCAGATCCTTTCTGTTTGCTCCTGTCTGCTGGTCCTGGTTTTTGCAAAATTAAGCTAAGTCCTGCTTCCTTGTTTTTTGGTTATCTGTATTGCTCTTATTTTCTGTCCAGCTTGTACTAAATGTGATTCCTGATTTTGCTGGAAGCTCTAGGGGGCTGGTATTCTCCCCCCGGGCCGTTAGACGGTTCGGGGGTTCTTGAATATCCAGCGTGGAAATTTTGATAGGGTTTTTGCTGACCGTATAAGTCATCTTACTATATTCTGCTATTAGTCAGTGGGCCTCTCTTTGCTAAATATCTAGTTCATTCTTACGTTTGTCTTTTCTCCTTACCTCACCGTTATTATTTGTGGGGGGCTTGTATCCAACTTTTGGGGTCTTTTCTCTGGAGGCAAGAAAGGTCTATCTTTTCCCTTCTAGGGTTAGTTAGTTCTCCGGCTGGCGCGAGACGTCTAGAACCAACGTAGGCACGTTCCCCGGCTGCTGCTATTTGTGGTGCTAGGATTAGATATACGGTTAGCCCAGTTACCACTGCCCTATGAGCTGGTTTTTTATGTTTGCAGACTTGGTATGTACTTTTGAGACCCTCTGCCATTGGGGTCATATCAGTATGCCAGGCCAAAGTTGAATGTTTAATGCATTGCAGAAGTGGGATAATAAGAAAGGAAATTCTGAGTTGTTTTTTTTTGTTTGTTTTTTTTCCTCTTTCTTCCTCCCCTTTACCTCTGAGTGGCTTGAGCTTGCTGCAGACATGAATGTCCAGACCTTGATTACAAGTGTAGATCAGCTTGCTGCTCGTGTGCAGGGCATACACGATTTTGTTACCAGTAGTCCAATGTCTGAACCTAAAATACCTATTCCTGAACCGTTCATCTGGAGACTCAGCTCAGCAAGTTAAAATTGTTATCTCTTTCTTACGGGGCGACCCTCAGGATTGGGCCTTCTCGCTAGCGCCAGGAGATCCGGCGTTGGCAAATATTGATGCGTTTTTTCTGGCGCTCGGATTGCTTTATGAGGAACCCAATCTTGAAATTCAGGCAGAAAAAGCCTTGCTGGCTATTTCTCAGGGCCAGGATGAAGCTGAAGTGTATTGCTAAAAATTTCGGAAATGGTCCGTGCTTACTCAGTGGAATGAGTGTGCTCTGGCCGCAAATTTCAGAAATGGCCTTTCTGAAGCCATTAAGAATGTGATGGTGGGTTTCTCCATTCCTACAAGACTGAATGATTCCATGGCGCTGGCTATTCAAATTGACCGGCGTTTGCGGGAGCGCAGAACTGCTAATCCTCTGGTGGTGTTGTCTGAACAAACACCTGATTTAATGCAATGTGATAGAATTCAGACTAGAAATGAACGGAAAAATCATAGACGTCAGAATGGGTTGTGTTTTTACTGTGGTGATTCTACACATGTTATATCAGCATGCTCTAAACGCCTAACAAGGGTTGTTAGCCCTGTCGCCATTGGTAATTTGCAACCTAAATTTATTTTGTCTGTGACTTTAATTTGCTCATTGTCTTCCTACCCTGTTATGGCGTTTGTGGATTCAGGTGCTGCCCTGAGTCTTATGGATCTGTCATTTGCCAAGCGCTGTGGTTTTGTTCTTGAGCCTTTGGTAAATCCTATCCCTCTTAGAGGTATTGATGCTACGCCATTGGCGGAAAATAAACCGCAGTTTTGGACACAGGTAACCATGTGCATGACTCCTGAACATTGGGAGGTGATTTGTTTTCTTGTTCTGCATAAAATGCATGATTTGGTCGTTTTGGGTCTGCCATGGTTACAGACCCATAATCCAGTCTTGGATTGGAAGGCAATGTCTGTGTCAAGTTGGGGCTGTCAGGGAATTCATGGTGATTCCCCGCCGGTGTCTATTGCTTCCTCTACTCCTTCGGAAGTTCCTGAGTATTTGTCTGATTATCAGGATGTATTCAGCGAGTCCAGGTCCAGTGCTCTGCCTCCTCATAGGGACTGTGACTGCGCCATAGATTTTATTCAAGGTGGTAAATTTCCTAAGGGAAGACTATTTAATCTGTCTGTACCTGAGCATACCGCAATGCGTTCGTATATCAAGGAGTCTCTGGAGAAGGGGCATATCCGTCCATCTTCTTCTCCTCTTGGTGCGGGATTCTTTTTTGTGGCCAAGAAGGACGGATCTTTGAGACCTTGTATTGACTATCGGCTTCTGAATAAAATCACTGTTAAATTTCAGTATCCTTTGCCTCTGTTGTCGGACTTGTTTGCCCGGATTAAAGGTGCCAAGTGGTTCACCAAGATAGATCTTCGTGGTGCGTACAACCTTGTGCGCATTAAGCAAGGAGATGAATGGAAAACTGCATTTAATACGCCCGAAGGTCATTTTGAGTACTTGGTGATGCCTTTTGGGCTCTCTAATGCTCCTTCAGTGTTTCAGTCCTTTATGCATGATATTTTCCGGAAGTATCTGGATAAATTTATGATTGTTTATCTGGATGATATTCTGGTTTTTTCTGATGATTGGGACTCGCATGTAGAGCAGGTCAGGTCGGTGTTTCAGGTTTTGCGTGAGCATGCTTTGTTTGTTAAGGGCTCAAAGTGTCTCTTTGAAGTACAGAAGGTTCCCTTTTTGGGTTTTATTTTTTCCCCTTCTGGGGTGGAGATGGACCCAGTCAAGGTCCGAGCTATTCATGATTGGACTCAGCCCACGTCAGTTAAAAGTCTTCAGAAGTTCTTGGGTTTTGCTAACTTCTACCGTCGTTTTATCGCTAATTTTTCTAGCGTTGTTAAACCTTTGACGGATATGACCAAGAAAGGTTCTGATGTTGCTAACTGGGCTCCTGCAGCCGTGGAAGCTTTCCAAGAGTTGAAGCGCCGGTTTACTTCGGCGCCTGTTTTGTGCCAGCCTGATGTCTCACTGCCCTTTCAGGTTGAAGTGGATGCTTCTGAGATTGGGGCAGGGGCCGTTTTGTCGCAGAGAGGCCCTGGTTGCTCTGTAATGAGACCATGTGCCTTTTTCTCTAGGAAGTTTTCGCCTGCTGAGCGGAATTATGATGTTGGCAATCGGGAGTTGTTGGCCATGAAGTGGGCATTTGAGGAGTGGCGTCATTGGCTCGAGGGTGCTAAGCATCGTGTGGTGGTCTTGACTGATCAGAAAAATCTGATGTATCTCGAGTCTGCTAAACGCCTGAATCCTAGACAGGCCCGCTGGTCATTGTTTTTCTCCCGTTTTGACTTTGTGGTCTCGTATTTACCAGGTTCAAAGAATGTGAAGGCTGATGCTCTTTCAAGGAGCTTTGTGCCTGACTCTCCTGGAGTCGTAGAACCAGTTGGTATTCTTAAAGAGGGAGTTATCTTGTCAGCCATTTCTCCAGATTTGCGACGTGTGTTGCAGAGATTTCAGGCTGGTAGACCTGACTCTTGTCCACCTGACAGACTGTTTGTTCCTGATAAGTGGACCAGCAGAGTCATTTCCGAGGTTCATTCCTCGGTGTTGGCAGGGCATCCGGGAATTTTTGGCACCAGAGATCTGGTGGCTAGGTCCTTTTGGTGGCCTTCCTTGTCACGGGATGTGCGGTCATTTGTGCAGTCCTGTGGGACTTGTGCTCAAGCTAAGCCTTGCTGTTCTCGTGCCAGCGGGTTGCTCTTGCCCTTGCCTGTCCCGAAGAGGCCTTGGACACACATTTCCATGGATTTCATTTCAGATCTTCCGGTGTCTCAGGGCATGTCTGTCATCTGGGTGGTATGTGATCGCTTTTCCAAGATGGTCCATTTGGTATCTTTGCCTAAGCTGCCTTCCTCTTCCGATCTGGGTCCTTTGTTCTTTCAGAATGTGGTTCGTTTACACGGCATTCCTGAGAATATTGTGTCTGACAGAGGATCCCAGTTTGTTTCCAGGTTCTGGCGATCCTTTTGTGCTAAGATGGGCATTGATTTGTCGTTTTCGTCTGCCTTTCATCCTCAGACTAATGGACAAACGGAGCGAACTAATCAGACTCTGGAGGCTTATTTGAGGTGTTTTGTTTCTGCAGATCAGGATGATTGGGTGACCTTCTTGCCGTTGGCTGAGTTTGCCCTTAATAATCGGGCTAGTTCCGCTACTTTGGTTTCGCCTTTTTTTTGCAACTCTGGTTTCCATCCTCGATTTTCCTCGGGACATGTGGAGCCTTCTGACTGTCCTGGGGTAGATTCCGTGGTGGATAGGTTGCAGCAGATCTGGAATCATGTGGTGGACAACTTAAAGTTGTCACAGGAGAAGGCTCAGCGTTTTGCCAACCGCCGCCGCGGTGTTGGTCCCCGACTTCTTGTTGGGGATTTGGTATGGCTGTCTTCTCGATTTGTTCCTATGAAGGTCTCCTCTCCTAAATTTAAGCCTCGCTTCATCGGTCCTTACAAGATATTGGAAATCCTTAATCCTGTGTCCTTTCTCTTGGATCTTCCGGTGTCGTTTGCCATTCACAACGTGTTCCATAGGTCTTTGTTGCGGCGGTACGTTGTGCCTGTGGTTCCTTCTGTTGAGCCTCCTGCTCCGGTGTTGGTTGAGGGCGAGTTGGAGTATGTGGTGGAGAAGATCTTGGATTCTCATCTCTCCAGACGGAGGCTTCAGTATCTGGTCAAGTGGAAGGGCTATGGCCAGGAGGATAATTCCTGGGTGGTTGCCTCTGATGTGCATGCGGCTGATTTAGTTCGTGCCTTTCACGCTGCTCATCCTGATCGCCCTGGTGGTCCTGGTGAGGGTTCGGTGACCCCTCCTTAAAGGGGGGGTACTGTTGTGAATTAGACTTTTTTGGCTCCCTCTTGTGGTCACTAGTGATATGACTCTGGGATTGTCTTTCCTCAGTTTGGCACCCACCTGGGTCGTTAGTCCAGGGGTGTTGCTATATAAACTTCCTGGATCCTCAGTCCAGTGCCTGGCATCGTTGTAATCAGATCCTTTCTGTTTGCTCCTGTCTGCTGGTCCTGGTTTTTGCAAAATTAAGCTAAGTCCTGCTTCCTTGTTTTTTGGTTATCTGTATTGCTCTTATTTTCTGTCCAGCTTGTACTAAATGTGATTCCTGATTTTGCTGGAAGCTCTAGGGGGCTGGTATTCTCCCCCCGGGCCGTTAGACAGTTCGGGGGTTCTTGAATATCCAGCGTGGAAATTTTGATAGGGTTTTTGCTGACCGTATAAGTCATCTTACTATATTCTGCTATTAGTCAGTGGGCCTCTCTTTGCTAAATATCTAGTTCATTCTTACGTTTGTCTTTTCTCCTTACCTCACCGTTATTATTTGTGGGGGGCTTGTATCCAACTTTTGGGGTCTTTTCTCTGGAGGCAAGAAAGGTCTATCTTTTCCCTTCTAGGGTTAGTTAGTTCTCCGGCTGGTGCGAGACGTCTAGAACCAACGTAGGCACGTTCCCCGGCTGCTGCTATTTGTGGTGCTAGGATTAGATATACGGTTAGCCCAGTTACCACTGCCCTATGAGCTGGTTTTTTATGTTTGCAGACTTGGTATGTACTTTTGAGACCCTCTGCCATTGGGGTCATAACAGGATGCAGATGTGGAAGTGGGGCTGTTAATGGGGATGTTGAAGTCTCCCAGGATAAGGGTTGGGAGTTTTGAGGACATGAAGTGCAGCAACCAGGCTGAGAAATGGTCCAGGAAGTGGGTGGGTGAGCCTGGGAGCCAATATATGACTGCTACTCTGAGGGAGAGGGGACGAAAGAGCCTGATGGTGTGTACCTTAAAAGAAGGGAATGAGAGTGATGGAACAGGGGGATGACCTGGAAGATGCATTGTGGGGACAGGAGTATGCCGACTCCACCACCAGGTCTGTTTGTGGGTCCCAGGGAATGGGAGAATTGTAAGCAACCATGAGAAATGGCAGCAGGGGAGACAGTGTCAGAGTCCTGGATCCAGGTTTCAGTGAGGGCCAACAGATTTAGAGAGTTGTTCAGAATGTAGTTGGGAAAGAAAGGAAGCATGTTATATACAGACCGTGGATTCCAAAGGGCACAATTGAAAGAGAGAGATGAGGGAGTGCAAGTAATATTAATAAGAATAGAATGGTTTGATATGAGGTAGGGTAGCGGTTGAGGTTGTGGGATGGTGGACCGGGGTTGGGGGAGATGTCCCCCAAAATCAGTAGGAGTAGGAAGATAAAAAGAAAGAAGTTTTGAAATTGTACGAAGATTTTTTGTGCAGTGCGTTTGGGCAAGATGGGCTGAGGTTTTCCAGGAAGGTGAGAAGTGCATTGGAGCTGTACATGGGAGAGGGAAGTATAGAGGGGCTGATGTGTATGAGTCGTGATGGAGAGGGGATTGGGTTGTGAATTTGGATGGCAAGAGAACATAAGAGGATAGGAATAAAGCACATGGATAAAAGGGAGAGCAGAGTGTGGGCTACCTGACTCCTGCCCTGACTAACTGCCATGGAGTAACTGCCCTTTAGCTTGATGCTGACATTGAATGGAGTAAAAAGACATGCAAGGTAGTTCAGTTTAGAGGTTGAATGACATGATTACCATTTAGGATGCATGGAGTAAAAAGACATGCAAGGTAGTTCAGTTCAGGGGTTGAATGCAGGGTCGGACTGGGACCAAAAAGCAGCCCTGGCACAAATAAAAATTCACCAGCCCACATACGAGTGTCGTAGAATCAAATTGTAAAGCACTGACAGGATGTGCCGACTTTTTTGCTTTGTTAAACCAATCAAATGTGTTATACCACTTTACATATGTAACCTGCAGTGGCCGTAGGGGGAATAGACATGAATTCAACACAGATGGCCTGCAGACTATTATCACACTGCAGAATATGCTAAAAAATACAGCACTGATCACACACACTACAGTTACCTCACACACATGTAACACATACACACTACAGATACCTCAAACACATGTAACACATACACACTACAGATACCGCACACACATGTAACACACACTAGATACCTCACACATATGTAACACACACTAGATACCTCACACACATGTAACGCACTACAGATACCTCACACACGTAACACATACACACTACAGATACCGCACACACGTAACACATACACACTACAGATACCGCACACACATGTAACACACACTAGATACCTCACACACATGTAACACACACTACAGATACCTCACACACATGTAACACATACACACTACAGATACCTCACACACAAGTAACACACACTAGATACCTCACACACAAGTAACACACACACTACAGATACCTCACACACATGTAACACATACACACTACAGATACCTCAAACACATGTAACACATACACACTACAGATACCTCAAACACATGTAACACATACACACTACAGATACCTCAAACACATGTAACACATACACACTACAGATACCGCACACACATGTAACACACACTACAGATACCTCACACACATGTAACACATACACACTACAGATACCGCACACACGTAACACATACACACTACAGATACCGCACACACATGTAACACACACTAGATATCTCACACACATGTAACACACACTACAGATACCTCACACAGATGTAACACATACACACTACAGATACCGCACACACATGTAACACACACTAGATACCTCACACACATGTAACACACACACATGTGACACATACACACTACACACACATACACACACACACACTCTGTGCTGCAGGAGAGGCCACTATACATGTGCAGCTCCTTCTGCTCACAGCAAGAACTTTCCCAGCACCTCCCCCGCTCTCTCCTTCTCTGTCGGGGCTGTGGACCAGAGCAGGAGAAGATGTGACGGTGGGGAATTGAGCTGCTTCTCTATCTGTCCCTCGGAGCACACACAGGTAGATATGGCTGACCTTGCAGCTTGATTGCAGGCTCTCCCTCAGAGGCGCCCAGTGCAGGGGGACAGGAGCACTGGCCAATCAGCTCTTCTATCAATCTGATGCTCATTGGCCAGTGTTCTTCTCCAGCATGGCACGCCCCTTTTTTGAATGGCTGAACCTGGCGCAGCAAAAAAAAAATAATCAGTGCATAGAAAAATGTTTGCACCCCCTCATGCCCTGTCGCCTCACTAGACAGGAAGAAGTGGGCGGTCTGATGTCCTGATCACAGGCTGCAGCGGGAGGCATGGCCGGAGCAGCACAGCACAGCGCGGCCCCCATCCTGTTCTATGTTACCTCACTGCAGCGCTAGTGATCAGGACATCAGACCGCCCACTTCCTCCTAATACGGCGCGATCAGTGTGCAAGGGAAACAAATGCCGCCCGGCGTGCTGGCTGCTGAAGGGAACTCTGGAACGCCCACTGACAACAAGGAGGGGCGATATGTCTAGCGGCCCATTACAAGGACCGGCCCTTCTGGCATTTGCCAGAAATGCCCGATGACCAGTCCGGCCCTGGTTGAATGACATGATTACCTGTGTGATGAGAGAAGATGGATGTTAGTTCCTTGCCATGGAGTAACTGCCCTTTAGCTTGATGCTTAACTAATGCGATGATTTGCTGAATGCGTGCGACCCCACACATCATAAACAGTATCTCTACTGTAGTTTCCTGTTGTACATTGTACATATACAGAAAGTTGATCCTGTCTGTAAGAATAAAACATTTCATCAACAAACCTACGTCTCAGAATATCATAATGTGTAGTTTACCAAACTAAAAAGACCCTGCACACCTTTGGTATTAATTTACAGGTACACAAATATGCTATGGTCAATTTACAGTCCTAAATATATACACTACTAGATGGTGGCCCGATTCTAACGCATCGGGTATTCTAGAATATGTATGTAGTTTATTTATGAAGTTTTCAGAATAATGCAATTTATACAAAGGATTCGTCCAGCTGGCCGCGTCCAATTAGCGAAGCGTGGTTCAAATTCCGCGCCAACTCACGGGCGGACTACGACTGTCGCTGATTGTTCGCGGCTGGGCGTGACCAATCAGTGAAGCCAGGGCTGGCTCCAGGTTTTTGAGGGCCACGGGCGAAAGAGTCTCAGTGGGGCCCCCTCTTTAACACATACCACGATTCATGATGCACAGATACAGCAGAGAAATATGGCACAGCTAAGTAGCGTATAACACAGCCCACATAGTATATAACACAGTCCATGTAGTATATAGCACAGCTACGTAGTATATAACACAGCCCACGTAGTATATAACACAGCCACGTAGTATATAGCACAGCCACGTAGTATATTGCCCAGCCACGTAGTATATAGCACAGCCCATGTAGTAAATAGCACAGACACGTAGTATATTGTCCAGCCACGTAGTATATTGCCCAGCCACGTAGTATAGGAACCCGTTAGGTCCTGGAGTCTTGGAAGGTTAGCCCAACTTTTTGGCCCAGAGTACCTTTTCAAAAGGGAGATCTGCATCAAGTCCCAATGCCCTGCTGATGAAGAAGAGATAGTCTTTGGGCTTAAAACTGTATCCACAAAATGATTCAGAAAGGTGTCAGAGGGAGCGTATAGTTACAAATATAAGTTAAAGAATGAATTTGTGATTAGGCCAGGATCTTAAGTTAGGATCCCATATGAGGTGTGCAAATTAGGAAGAGATCCCAGTTCAGATCACAAAGAAATCTTGCCAGCTAGATTAGTATTATCACATAGCAGATAGGACCTACATTTGGTCCAGTGTAGACTTTTTTCAGCATAAGTTGTTCGTAGAGATGAGAGGATCCTTTCATGGAACTGTGGTCCGGCATCCAGGTCAATGGTACCTGGCAGCTAGCTAGGAGTCCCACAAATCTAATTCCTTTCAGCATCCCCGGCATGGCATTTGATTAGTCAGGGCTGGTGCATTGTCATTTGTGCCTATAAGCAGCTTTCATGGCCTAAACATGCTACATGCCTGCAGCATCTTGGGACTTGTCTCCCATTGATTGAGCACAACTGTCAGGTCATTGGTTGGCAAATGCAAAAGGACCTTCCAGCAGCTGATCTGTTGTGAACTGTGTTTCTGGGCTCCCTCTGGTGGTCACTAACGGTATTGTGTTAGGTATGTCTTGTTGCAGGCCTGAGCTCCAGCTGTGTCGTTAAGCAGCGGGTGTTTCCTATTTGAGTCTCCTCTGGACTCAGTCTCTTGCCTGGCATCGTTGTATCCAGACCTATTTGGTCTCCTCCGGATTCCTTTCAGTCTGCCTCATGCAAGAAAAGCTAAGTCTGTTTTGTACAATTTGGATCGTTTGCATTATTCAGTGTTTTTGTCCAGCTTGCTTTACATTTGATTTTTGACTCGCTGGAAGCTCTAGGGGGCTGATATTCTCCCTCCACACCGTCAGTCGGTGTGGGGGTTCTTCAATGTTCAGCGTGGATGTTTTGTAGGGTTTTCTGCTAACCGCATAGTCCACTATCTATTTTCTGCTATCTAGACTATTGGGCCTCACTTTGCTGAATCTAGTTCATCTCTACGTTTGTGTTTTCCTCTTGCCTCACCGTTATTATTTGTTGGGGGCTTTCTATATTTTTGGGGTTCAATTTCTCTGGAGGCAAGCGAGGTCTTATTTTTTCCCTCTAGGGGTAGTCAGTTCTCCGGCTGGCTCGAGATGTCTAGAACCAACGTAGGCACGTTCACCGGCTACTTTTAGTTGTTTGTGTCAGGATCAGGTATGCGGTTAGCCCAGTTTCCACCTCCCTAGAGCAGTATTTATATTTTTGCTATCTTGCCGGAATATCAGAGATCCTCTGCCATTGGGATCATAACAGAATGCCAGGCCAAAAGAAAATGTTTAATGCATCGCAGAAGCGGGATTAAAAAGAAGTTCTGAGTTTTGTTTTGTTTTTTGCTGCAGTTTGCCTAGCTTCTTCCATCCCCTTTTTCTCTGAGTGGCTGAAACTCTGCTGCAGATATGAATGTCCAGACTTTGACTTCTAGTGTGGATCAGCTTGCTGCTAGGGTGCAAAGCATTCAGGATTTTGTTATCCATAGCCCTATGTCTGAACCAAAAATACCTATTCCTGAGCCGTTTTTTGGAGATAGATCTAAATTCCTGAATTTTAGGAATAATTGTAAATTGTTTCTGTCTCTGAAACCTCGTTCCTCTGGTGATTCCGCTCAGCAAGTTAAGATTGTTATTTCCTTCTTGCGCGGCGACCCTCAGGATTGGGCCTTCTCTCTGGCGCCAGGAGATCCTGCATTGGTGAATGTTGATGCGTTTTTTCTGGCACTTGATTTGCTTTATGAGGAGCCTAATCTTGAAAATCAGGCTGAAAAAATGTTGCTGGTTATCTCTCAGGGTCAGGAAGAAGCTGAGGTATATTGCCAAAAATTTCGGAAATGGTCCGTGCATACTCAATGGAATGAGTGTGCACTGGCTGCAAATTTCAGAAATGGTCTTTCTGAAGCCATTAAAGATGTGATGGTGGGGTTTCCTATCCCTACAGGTCTAAATGATTCAATGGCTCTAGCCATTCAAATTGATCGACGTTTGCGGGAGCGCAAATCTGATAATCCTTTGGCGGTGCTGTCTGAACGGTCACCTGATTCTATGCAATGTGACAGAATTCTGACCAGAGCCGAGCGACAAAATCATAGACGTCAAAATGGGTTGTGTTTCTACTGTGGTGATTCAACACATGTTATCTCAGCATGCTCTAAACGTTTAAAGAAAAAAGTTAATCCTGTCGCCATTGGTACTTTTCAGCCTAAGTTTATTTTGTCTGTGACTTTAATTTGTTCATTGTCTTCTTACTCAGTTATGGCTTTTGTGGATTCTGGTGCTGCTTTAAGTCTGATGGATTTGTCGTTTGCCAAGCGCTGCGGTTTTGTCCTGGAGCCTTTGGAAAATCCTATTCCTCTTAGAGGAATTGATTCTACACCATTGGCAGAGAATAAACCTCAGTTTTGAACGCAAGTGACCATGTGCATGACTCCTGTACATCAGGAGGTGATTCGTTTTTTGGTACTGCATAAAATGCATGATGTTGTCGTTTTGGGTCTGCCATGGTTACAGGCCCATAATCCAGTTTTAGATTGGAAAGCTATGACTGTGTCTAGTTGGGAGTGTCAGGGGATTCATGGCGATTCTCCATTGGTGTCTATTGCTTCTTCTACTCCTTCTGAGATCCCTGAGTTTTTGTCAGACTTTCAGGATGTATTTAATGAGGCCAGGTCCAGTGCCTTTCCTCCTCATAGGGACTGTGATTGTGCTATAGATTTGATTCCTGGTAGTAAGTTTCCTAAGGGACGACTCTTTAATTTATCTGTGCCAGAGCATGCCGCGATGCGGAGTTATATAAAGGAGTCTTTGGAGAAGGGACATATTCGCCCATCCTCGTCCCCTCTTGGTGCAGGATTCTTTTTTGTGGGCAAGAAAGACGGGTCTCTGAGACTTTGTATTGATTATCGTCTTCTGAATAAGATCACTGTTAAATTTCAGTATCCTTTGCCATTGTTGTCTGATTTGTTTGCTCGGATTAAGGGATCCAGTTGGTTCACCAAGATAGATCTTCGTGGTGCGTACAACCTTGTGCGCATAAAGCAGGGAGATGAATGGAAAACGGCATTTAATACGCCTGAGGGTCATTTTGAGTACCTGGTGATGCCTTTCGGATTATCTAATGCTCCTTCTGTGTTTCAGTCCTTCATGCATGACATCTTCCGGAAATATATGGATAAATTTATGATTATTTATCTGGATGATATTTTGGTTTTTTCTGATGATTGGGAGTCCCATGTGAACCAGGTCAGGATGGTGTTTCAGGTTTTGCGGGAGAATGCTCTATTTGTGAAGGGCTCAAAATGTATCTTTGGGGTACAGAAGGTTTCTTTTTTGGGTTTTATTTTTTCCCCTTCCACTGTGGAGATGGACCCAGTTAAGGTCCGTGCCATTCATGACTGGACTCAGCCCACGTCTGTTAAGAGCCTGCAGAAGTTCTTGGGCTTTGCTAATTTTTACCGTCGTTTTATCGCTAATTTCTCCAGCGTGGTTAAACCTTTGACGGATATGACCAAGAAGGGTTCTGATGTTGCGAATTGGTCTCCTGCGGCCGTGGAGGCCTTTCGGGAGCTGAAGCGTCGGTTTACTTCAGCGCCAGTCTTGTGCCAGCCGGATGTCTCTCTTCCCTTCCAGGTTGAAGTTGATGCTTCTGAAATTGGTGCAGGGGCTGTTTTGTCGCAAAAAAGTTCTGATGGCTCCGTGATGAAGCCATGCGCCTTCTTTTCAAGGAAATTTTCGCCTGCTGAGCGGAACTACGATGTTGGTAATCGGGAGTTGTTGGCCATGAAGTGGGCATTTGAGGAGTGGCGACATTGGCTCGAGGGAGCTAGACATCGTGTGGTGGTCTTGACTGATCATAAAAATCTGATTTACTTCGAGTCTGCCAAGCGCCTGAATCCTAGACAGGCCCGTTGGTCGTTGTTTTTCTCCCGTTTTGACTTTGTGGTCTCGTACCTGCCTGGTTCGAAGAACGTGAAGGCTGATGCACTTTCTAGGAGTTTTGTGCCTGATTCTCCGGGAGTCTCTGAGCCGGCTGGTATTCTCAGAGGGGGAGTAATTTTGTCTGCCATTTCCCCAGATTTGTGACGAGGGCTTCAAAAATGTCAGGCTGATAGGCCTGATCGTTGTCCACCAGAGAGATTGTTTGTCCCTGATGGATGGACCAACAGAGTTATTTCTGAGGTTCATTCTTCGGTGTTGGTGGGACATCCTGGGATTTTCGGTACCAGAGATTTGGTGGCCAGGTCCTTTTGGTGGCCTTCCTTGTCACGGGATGTGCGTTCTTTTGTGCAGTCCTGTGGGATTTGTGCTCGGGCTAAGCCTTGCTGTTCTCATGCCAGCGGGTTGCTTTTGCCCTTGCCTATCCCAAAGAGGCCTTGGACGCACATTTCCATGGATTTCATTTCGGATCTTCCGGTGTCTCGGAAGATGTCTGTCATCTGGGTGGTGTGCGATCGTTTTTCTAAAATGGTCCATTTGGTGCCCTTGCCTAAGTTGCCTTCCTCCTCTGATTTGGTTCCTTTGTTCTTCCAGAATGTGGTTCATTTGCATGGCATCCCTGAGAATATTGTATCTGACAGAGGATCCCAGTTTGTGTCCAGTTTCTGGCGATCCTTTTGTGCTAAGATGGGTATTGATTTGTCTTTTTCGTCGGCTTTTCATCCTCAGACTAATGGCCAGACCGAGCGAACTAATCAGACGTTAGAGACTTATTTGAGATGTTTTGTTTCTGCTGATCAGGACGACTGGGTTACCTTTTTGCCACTGGCCGAGTTTGCCCTTAATAATCGGGCTAGTTCTGCCACCTTGGTTTCACCCTTTTTCTGCAACTCTGGTTTTCATCCTCATTTCTCCTCGGGTCAGGTTGAACCTTCTGACTGTCCTGGGGTTGATTCTGTGGTGGATAGGTTGCAGCAGATTTGGAACCATGTGGTGGACAATTTGAAATTGTCACAAGACAAGGCCCAGCGTTTTGCCAACCGCCGCCGCGGTGTGGGTCCCCGACTTCGTGTTGGGGATTTGGTTTGGTTGTCTTCTCGGCATGTTCCTTTGAAAGTCTCCTCTCCTAAGTTCAAGCCTCGCTTTATCGGTCCTTATAAGATTTTGGAAATCCTTAACCCGGTGTCTTTTTGCTTGGACCTTCCAGCGTCTTTTGCTATTCATAATGTGTTCCATAGGTCCTTGTTGCGGCGGTACGTGGTGCCTATGGTTCCTGCTGTTGAGCCTCCTGCCCCGGTTTTGGTTGAGGGCGAGTTGGAGTACATGGTGGAGAAGATTCTGGATTTTCGTATCTCTAGACGGAAACTCCAGTATTTAGTTAAGTGGAAAGGCTATGGTCAGGAGGATAATTCCTGGGTTGTCGCCTCTGATGTTCATGCGGCTGATTTGGTTTATGCCTTTCACGCTGCTCATCCTGATCGCCCTGGGGGTCTTGGTGAGGGTTCGGTGACCCCTCCTCAAGGGGGGGGTACTGTTGTGAACTGTGTTTCTGGGCTCCCTCTGGTGGTCACTAACGGTATTGTGTTAGGTATGTCTTGTTGCAGGCCTGAGCTCCAGCTGTGTCGTTAAGCAGCGGGTGTTTCCTATTTGAGTCTCCTCTGGACTCAGTCTCTTGCCTGGCATCGTTGTATCCAGACCTATTTGGTCTCCTCCGGATTCCTTTCAGTCTGCCTCATGCAAGAAAAGCTAAGCCTGTTTTGTACAATTTGGATCGTTTGCATTATTCAGTGTTTTTGTCCAGCTTGCTTTACATTTGATTTTTGACTCGCTGGAAGCTCTAGGGGGCTGATATTCTCCCTCCACACCGTCAGTCGGTGTGGGGGTTCTTGAATGTTCAGCATGGATATTTTGTAGGGTTTTCTGCTAACCGCATAGTCCACTATCTATTTTCTGCTATCTAGACTATTGGGCCTCACTTTGCTGAATCTAGTTCATCTCTACGTTTGTGTTTTCCTCTTGCCTCACCGTTATTATTTGTTGGGGGCTTTCTATATCTTTGGGGTTCAATTTCTCTGGAGGCAAGCGAGGTCTTATTTTTTCCCTCTAGGGGTAGTCAGTTCTCCGGCTGGCTCGAGACGTCTAGAACCAACGTAGGCACGTTCACCGGCTACTTTTAGTTGTTTGTGTCAGGATCAGGTATGCGGTTAGCCCAGTTTCCACCTCCCTAGAGCAGTATTTATATTTTTGCTATCTTGCCGGAATATCAGAGATCCTCTGCCATTGGGATCATAACACTGATCCTGTTGATTTCACGTCCAAGTGCATTCAGCATGGCAGAACAACCTTAAAAAAACCATTAACAACATGCAAGGAGTATAAGTGTGTGTATTTCTGCAAGTGGCAAGATGGTAAACATATCAGTCATTCCCTGAACGGAAATATCCTGCATGTCTATTGCTCCATTCCCTGACAGCAAGCGGCTTGGATGGTAAACATATCATTCATTCCCTGAACTGAAATATCCTGCATGTCTATTGCTCCATTCCCTGACAGCAAGCGGCTTGGATGGTAAACATATCATTCATTCCCTGAACTGAAATATCCTGCATGTCTATTGCTCCATTCCCTGACAGCAAGGGGCTTGGATGGTAAACATATCATTCATTCCCTGAACTGAAATATCCTGCATGTCTATTGCTCCATTCCCTGACAGCAAGCGACTTGGATGGTAAACATATCATTCATTCCCTGAACTGAAATATCCTGCATGTCTATTGCTCCATTCCCTGACAGCAAGCGGCTTGGATGGTATCTGAGTAATTCTATCTTCGGCATTGAATCCTGCATATATCTATATATGTTAGTCATCTTATTATGCATTTGTTTTTGTTTATAGATATTTAACTCACTTTTGCTTGTCCCTATGTAGAGAGATCACATAACTGTTTCAAAGGGGTTTATGATCCATGTAGACCTGAACATTTGTTTATCTGATCACTACATTTATTGTGTCCTGCTGTCTCAACTGAGTTAGATTGATTGGTAACGAGAGGGAGAGAAACACCCTTTAAAAAAAAAAAAAAAAAAAAAGAGATCTAAGAGCTAGCCTTCTATAAATGTAGACATAGCTTGGGGATGCATTCATGCAGGGGTGCATTCGTGCACTATTATTCGTGTAGTTTTATTCAAAGTACTTTTTTTCTAAGTATTCGGCCGTTATAACATGGCAGTGAGACAGGGCAGGAGACAGGTAAGACAATCTAAACCTATTCCCTATTCACTTGAAACAGAACAAATACACACCATATGTATCTGCATAATCTATATCCTGGCTGCTGCATTCACTCACATTCACCGCCCTTGCATAAACTCTTTAAACTCCATCCATATCGGCCCCTCTGTCCTTGCCTCTCCTATGTATAGCACTCATGCTCTGTTCACATTGCTGAACAGTGCAGATCCATTCAGTCCCACCATCCAACCCAAGAGACACTGTCACAAATCACTTAACCATCTGCTCACTCTTTCTATCCTCCCTCTCCTAGTCGCTGGAGACATCTCTCCAAACCCCGGCCCCCCATGTTATAGCCAGTCAAACCTCCCAACTGCTACACCCAGAAACCCCTCTAACCTTATTAATATTCCATGCATGCCTTCTGTCTCTTTCAATTGTGCTCTTTGGAATTCTCGCTCTGTGTGTAATAAACTCTCCTTCATTCATGACTTCTTCCTTTCTAATTCTCTTAATCTCCTGGCTCTTACTGAAACCTGGATCCAGCAGTCAGACACCACCGCTGCTGCTGCTCTCTCATATGGTGGACTACACTTTTCTCATACCCCAAGATCAGACAACAGAGCAGGTGGAGGCGTTGGTCTGCTCCTTTCACCCAAATGTACCTTCCAAGTTATCCCCCAAGTACCCTCACTTGTATTCCCTTCCTTTGAAATCCATGCTGTCAGACTCTACGTCCCCTTCTCCATGCGAGTGGCGGTGGTGTATCGTCCTCCTGGCCCCTCTCATCAGTTCCTGGATCATTTTGCCACCTGGCTTCCACACTTTCTCTCCTGTGACACCCCCACCCTTATCATGGGTGATTTCAACATCCCCATTGCTTCTCCCCTCTCCCCATCTGCTTCTCACCTTTTATCTCTAACCTCCTCTTTCGGCCTCTCGCAGCATACTAACTCTCCAACGCATGAAGATGGAAACTCCCTTGACTTGGTCTTCTCCCGGCTTTGCTCAGTGGATGATTTCACAAACTCCCTTCTCCCGCTCTCTGACCACAACCTTCTTTCATTCTCTATCAAGAACTGCCATCCCACTCAGGTCACCCCCACTTTCCACACTTATAGAAACATACAGGCCATTAACACCCAGAAACTTATGAAGAACTTGCAGTCCTCATTGGCCCCAATCTCCTCCATCTCATGTCCTGATTCTGCTCTGAAGCATTACAATGAAACCCTGCAAAGTGCCCTGGATGAAGCTGCTCCTCCTATACATAGAGCAACTCGACACAGACGGCGACAACCATGGCACATGCTGCAAACACGTTTCCTGCAGCGGTGCTCCAGGTGCGCCGAACGTCTGTGGAGAAAATCTAATCTACCCGAAGATTTCATCCATTATAAGTTCATGCAAAAAACATACAACTCTGCCCTTCACCTCTCCAAACAAACCTATTTCAACACCCTCATCACCTCACTGTCCAATAACCCTAAACGTCTCTTCGACACTTTCCAGTCCCTACTCAACCCAAGAGAGCAGGCCCCAACCACAGATCTCCGCGCTGACGATCTGGCCAATTACTTCAAAGAAAAAATTGACCACATTCGACAGGAAATCATCTCCCAATCTCTTCATACCAAGCACAGTCCTCCCTCCCCCACTGCATCTAGTTCACTCTCTGACTTTGAACCAGTTACAGAAGAAGAAGTAAGCAGGCTCTTGCATCTTCTCGCCCGACCACTTGCACCAGTGACCCCATTCCGTCACATC
Organism: Ranitomeya variabilis; assembly: GCF_051348905.1. Lineage (NCBI taxonomy): Eukaryota > Metazoa > Chordata > Amphibia > Anura > Dendrobatidae > Ranitomeya > Ranitomeya variabilis. Next base: position 816,895,931 of record NC_135232.1, on the reverse strand, counting down.
TCCTCCAGTCCCTTTCCCCGGCTGTCACCTCTCACATAACAAAAATATTCAACCTTTCCCTCACTTCCGGTATTTTTCCCTCCTCATTTAAGCATGCCATCATACATCCATTACTTAAAAAACCCTCCCTCGACCAAAACTGTGCCACTAGTTATAGACCTGTCTCTAATCTTCCGTTCATCTCTAAACTCCTGGAACGCCTGGTCCACTCCCGTCTTACCCGCTATCTCTCAGATAACGCTCTTCTCGACCCTCTTCAATCTGGCTTCCGCTCTTTACACTCGACTGAAACTGCCCTCACTAAAGTCTCTAATGACCTTCTAACAGCTAAATCTAATGGTCACTACTCCATGCTAATTCTCTTGGATCTTTCCGCAGCATTCGACACTGTGGATCATCAGCTCCTCCTCACTATGCTCCGCTCCATCGGCATCAAGGACACCGTTCTCTCTTGGTTCTCCTCCTATCTCTCTGACTGATCCTTCACTGTATGTTTTGCTGGTTCCTCCTCCTCTCCCCTTCCCCTTACTGTTGGGGTTCCTCAAGGATCAGTCCTAGGCCCCCTCCTCTTCTCATTGTATACTGCCCCTATTGGACAAACAATCAGTAGATTTGGTTTCCAGTACCATCTCTATGCTGACGACACCCAATTATACACCTCTTCTCCTGCTTTCACTCCGACCTTCTTAGAAAACACCAGTGATTGTCTTACCGCTGTCTCTAACATCATGTCCTCCCTCTATCTGAAACTGAACCTGTCAAAAACTGAACTCCTCGTGTTCTCTCCCTCTACTAACCTACCTTTGCCTGACATTGCCATCTCCATGTGCGGTTCCACCATTACTCCCAAGCAACATGCCCGCTGCCTTGATTCTGAGCTTTCATTCACCCCCCTGTTGTGAACTATACCTTTTGGCTCCCTCTTGTGGTCACTAGTGATTTGGCACTTGGATTGTCTTTTACCAGGTTGGTACTCACCTGCTTCGTTAGACCATGGGTGTTGCTATTTAAACTTCCTGGATTCTCAGTCCAGTGCCTGGCATCGTTGTAATCAGTTCACTTCTGTTTGCTCCTGTCTTCAGGTCCTGGTTCTTTGCAAGATAAGCTAAGTCCTGCTTTCGTACTTTTGATCATTTGCATTGTTCTTATTTTTTGTCCAGCTTGTACAAAATGTGATTCCTGATATCGCTGGAAGCTCTAGGGGGCTGATATTCTCCCCCCACACCGTCAGTCGGTTTGGGGGTTCTTGGATATTCAGCGTGGATATTTTGCAGGGTTTTTTGCTGACCATATAAGTCTTCTTACTATATTCTGCTATTAGTCAGTGGGCCTCTCTTTGCTAAATCTAGTTCATTCCTACGTTTGTCTTTTCTTCTTACCTCACCGTTATTATTTGTTGGGGGCTTGTATTACTTTGGGGTCTTTTCTCTGGAGGCAAGAGAGGTCTCATTTTCCCTGATAGGGTTAGTTAGTTCTCCGGCTGGCGCGAGACATCTAGGATCAACGTAGGCACGTTCCCCGGCTGCTGTTAGTGTTTGTGACCAGGATCAGGTATATGGTCAGCCTAGTTACCACTTCCCTATGAGCTAGTATTTATGTTTTGCAGACTTTGCGGTAATCTCTGAGGTCCCCTGCCATTGGGACCATAACAGTATGCCAGGCCAATAAATAGTTAATGCATTGCTGAAGTGGGATTAAAAGAAAAGAAGTTCTTGGGGTTGTCAGGGAATTCATTGCGATTCTCCGCCGGTGTCTATTGCTACTTCTATTCCTTCAGAAGTTCTGAATATTTGTGTGACTATCAGGATGTATTCAGTGAGTCCAGGTCCAGTGCTCTTCCTCCTCATAGGGACTGTGACTGCGCTATAGATTTGATTCCTGGCAGTAAATTTGCTAAGGGACGATTATTTAATTTGTCTGTACCGGAGCATGCCGCGATGCGTTCTTATGTCAAGGAGTCTTTGGAGAAGGGGCATATTCGTCCATTCTCTTCCCCTCTCGGTGCGGGATTCTTTTTTGTGGCCAAGAAAGACGGGTCTTTGAGACCTTGTATAGACTATCGGCTTCTGAATAAAATCACTGTTAAGTTTCAGTATCCTTTGCCACTATTGTCAGACTTGTTTGCTCGGATTAAGGGTGCCAAGTGGTTCACCAAGATAGATCTTCGTGGGGCGTACAACCTTGTGCGCATTAGGCAGGGAGATGAATGGAAAACTGCATTCAATACGCCCGAAGGTCATTTTGAATACTTGGTGATGCCCTTTGGGCTCTCTAATGCCCCTTCAGTGTTTCAGTCCTTTATGCATGATATCTTCTGGAAATATCTGGATAAATTTTTGATTGTGTATCTGGATGATATTCTAGTTTTCTCGGATGATTGGGATTCTCATGTAAAGCAGGTCAGGATGGTGTTTCAGGTTTTGCGTGATAACGCTTTGTTTGTGAAGGGCTCAAAGTGTCTCTTTGGAGTGCAGAAGGTTTCCTTTTTGGGTTTTATTTTCTCCCCTTCTGCTGTGGAGATGGACCCAGTCAAGGTCCGAGCTATTCATGATTGGACTCAGCCCACTTCTGTTAAGAGTCTTCAGAAGTTCTTGGGGTTTGCTAATTTCTACCGTCGCTTTATCGCTAATTTTTCTAGCGTTGTTAAACCTTTGACGGATATGACCAAGAAAGGTTCTGATGTGGCTAATTGGGCTCCTGCAGCCGTGGAGGCCTTCCAGGAGCTGAAGCGCCGGTTTACTTCGGGCCTGTTTTGTGCCAGCCTGATGTCTCACTTCCTTTTCAGGTTGAGGTGGATGCTTCTGAGATTGGTGCTGGGGCTGTTTTGTCGCAGAGAGGCTCTGGTTGCTCTGTGATGAGACCATGTGCTTTTTTCTCTAGGAAGTTTTCGCCTGCTGAGCGGAACTATGATGTTGGTAATCGGGAGTTGTTGGCCATGAAGTGGGCATTTGAGGAGTGGCGTCATTGGCTCGAGGGTGCTAAGCATCGTGTGGTGGTCTTGACTGATCACAAAAATCTGATGTATCTCGAGTCTGCTAAGCGCCTGAATCCTAGACAGGCTCGTTGGTCATTGTTTTTCTCTCGTTTTGACTTTGTGGTCTCGTACCTGCCTGGTTCGAAGAATGTTAAGGCTGATGCTCTTTTTAGGAGCTTTGTGCCTGACTCTCCTGGAGTTTCGGAGCCGGCTGGTATTCTTAAAGAGGGAGTAATCGTGTCGGCCATATCTCCTGATTTGCGACGTGTGTTGCAGAGATTTCAGGCTGGTAGACCTGACTCTTGTCCACCCGACAGACTGTTTGTTCCTGATAAATGGACCAGCAAAGTCATTTCCGAGGTTCATTCCTCGGTGTTGGCAGGGCATCCAGGAATTTTTGGTACCCGAGATTTGGTGGCTAGGTCCTTTTGGTGGCCTTCCTTGTCACGGGATGTGCGGTCATTTGTGCAGTCCTGTGGGACTTGTGCTCGGGCTAAGCCTTGTTGTTCTCGTGCTAGCGGGTTGCTTCTGCCCTTGCCCGTCCCAAAGAAGCCTTGGACACACATTTCCATGGATTTCATTTCTGATCTTCCGGTGTCTCAAGGAATGTCTGTCATTTGGGTGGTGTGTGATCGTTTTTCCAAGATGGTCCATTTGGTACCCTTGCCTAAGTTGCCTTCCTCTTCCGATCTGGTTCCTTTGTTTTTTCAGAATGTGGTTCGGTTACACGGCATTCCGGAGAATATCGTGTCCGACAGAGGATCCCAGTTTGTGTCCAGATTCTGGCGATCTTTTTGTGCTAAAATGGGCATTGATTTGTCGTTTTCATCTGCCTTCCATCCTCAGACTAATGGTCAAACGGAGCGAACTAATCAGACATTGGAGGCTTATTTGAGATGTTTTGTTTCTGCGGACCAGGATGATTGGGTGACCTTCTTGCCATTGGCGGAGTTTGCCCTTAATAATCGGGCTAGTTCCGCTACTTTGGTTTCGCCATTCTTCTGCAACTCTGGTTTTCATCCTCGTATCTCCTCGGGTCATGTTGAGTCTTCTGACTGTCCTGGGGTGGATTCCGTGGTGGATAGGTTGCAGCAGATTTGGAATCATGTGGTGGACAACTTGAAGTTGTCACAGGAGAAGGCTCAGCGTTTTGCCAACCGCCGCCGCGGTGTGGGCCCCCGACTTAGTGTTGGGGATTTGGTTTGGTGGTCTTCTCGGTATGTCCCTCTGAAGGTTTCCTCTCCTAAGTTTAAGCCTCGCTTTATTGGTCCTTATAAAATTTTGGAAGTTCTTAGCCCGGTTTCTTTTCGTTTGGATCTTCCGGTGTCGTTTGCCATTCACAACGTGTTCCATAGGTCTTTGTTGCGGCGGTACGTTGTGCCTGTGGTTCCTGCTGTTGAGCCTCCTGCTCCGGTGTTGGTTGAGGGCGAGTTGGAGTACGTGGTGGAGAAGATCTTGGATTCTCGTCTCTCTAGACGGAGGCTTCAGTATTTGGTCAAATGGAAGGGCTATGGTCAGGAGGATAATTCCTGGGTGGCCGCCTCTGATGTTCATGCGGCCGATTTGGTTCGTGCCTTCCACGCTGCTCATCCTGGTCGCCCTGGTGGTCTTGGTGAGGGTTCGGTGACCCCTCCTTAAAGGGGGGGTACTGTTGTGAACTATACCTTTTGGCTCCCTCTTGTGGTCACTAGTGATTTGGCACTTGGATTGTCTTTTACCAGGTTGGTACTCACCTGCTTCGTTAGACCATGGGTGTTGCTATTTAAACTTCCTGGATTCTCAGTCCAGTGCCTGGCATCGTTGTAATCAGTTCACTTCTGTTTGCTCCTGTCTTCAGGTCCTGGTTCTTTGCAAGATAAGCTAAGTCCTGCTTTCGTACTTTTGATCATTTGCATTGTTCTTATTTTTTGTCCAGCTTGTACAAAATGTGATTCCTGATATCGCTGAAAGCTCTAGGGGGCTGATATTCTCCCCCCACACCGTCAGTCGGTTTGGGGGTTCTTGGATATTCAGCGTGGATATTTTGCAGGGTTTTTTGCTGACCATATAAGTCTTCTTACTATATTCTGCTATTAGTCAGTGGGCCTCTCTTTGCTAAATCTAGTTCATTCCTACGTTTGTCTTTTCTTCTTACCTCACCGTTATTATTTGTTGGGGGCTTGTATTACTTTGGGGTCTTTTCTCTGGAGGCAAGAGAGGTCTTATTTTCCCTGATAGGGTTAGTTAGTTCTCCGGCTGGCGCAAGACGTCTAGGATCAACGTAGGCACGTTCCCCGGCTGCTGTTAGTGTTTGTGACCAGGATCAGGTACAGTTAGGTCCATATATATTTGGACAGAGACAACATTTTTCTAATTTTGGTTATAGACAATACCACAATGAATTTTAAACAAAACAATTCAGATGCAGTTGAAGTTCAGACTTTCAGCTTTCATTTGAGGGTATCCACATTAAAATCGGATGAAGGGTTTAAGAGTTTCAGCTCCTTAACATGTGCCACCCTGTTTTTAAAAGGACCAAAAGTAATTGGACAGATTCAATAATTTTAAATAAAATGTTCATTTTTAGTACTTGGTTGAAAACCCTTGGCTGGCAATGACTGCCTGAAGTCTTGAACTCATGGACATCACCAGACGCTGTGTTTCCTCCTTTTTGATGCTCTGTCAGGCCTTCACTGCAGTGGTTTTCAGTTTCTGTTTGTTTGTGGGCCTTTCTGTCTGAAGTTTAGTCTTTAACAAGTGAAATGCATGCTCAATTGGGTTGAGATCAGGTGACTGACTTGGCCATTCAGGAATATCCCACTCCTTTGCTTTAATAAACTCCTGGGTTGCTTTGGCTTCATGTTTTGGGTCATTGTCTATCTGTAGGATGAAACGACGACCAATCAGTTTGGCTGCATTTGGCTGGATCTGAGCACACAGTGTGGCTCTGAATACCTCAGAATTCATTCGGCTGCTTCTGTCCTGTGTCACATCATCAATAAACACTAGTGACCCAGTGCCACTGGCAGCCATGCATGCCCAAGCCATCACACTGCCTCCGCCGTGTTTTACAGATGATGTGGTATGCTTTGGATCATGAGCTGTACCACGCCTTCGCCATACATTTCTCTTTCCATCATTCTGGTAGAGGTTGATCATGGTTTCATCTGTCCAAAGAATGTTCTTCCAGAACTGTGCTGGCTTTTTTAGATGTTTTATAGCAAAGTCCAGTCTAGCCTTTTTATTCTTGATTCTTATGAGTGGCATGCACCGTGCAGTGAACCCTCTGTAGTTACTTTCATGCAGTCTTCTCTTTATGGTAGATTTGGATATTGATACGCCTACCTCCTGGAGAGTGTTGTTCACTTGGTTGGCTGTTGTGAAGGGGTTTCTCTTCACCATGGAGATTATTCTTCTATCCTCCACCACTGTTGTCTTCCGTGGACGCCCAGGTCTTTTTGCATTGATGAGTTCACCAGTGCTTTCTTTCTTTCTCAGGATGTACCAAACTGTAGATTTTGCCACTCCTAATATTGTAGCAATTTATCGGCTTGTTTTTTTCTGTTTTCGCAGCTTAAGGATGGCTTGTTTCACTTGCATAGAGAGCTCCTTTGACCGCATGTTTACTTCACAGCAAAACCTTCCAAATGCAAGCACCACATCTCAAATCAACTCCAGGCCTTTTATCTGCTTAATTGAGAATGACAAAACGAAGGGATTGCCCACACCTGTTCATGAAATAGCCTTGGAGTCAATTGTCCAATTACTTTTGGTCCCTTTAAAAACAGGGTCACACATGTTAAGGAGCTGAAACTCCTAAACCCTTCATCCAATTTTATTGTGGATACCCTCAAATGAAAGCTGAAAGTCTGAACTTCAACTGCATCTGAATTGTTTTGTTTAAAATTCATTGTGGTAATGTCTATAACCAAAATTAGAAAAATGTTGTCTCTGTCCAAATATATATGGACCTAACTGTATATGGTCAGCCTAGTTACCACTTCCCTATGAGCTAGTATTTATGTTTTGCAGACTTTGCGGTAATCTCTGAGGTCCCCTGCCATTGGGACCATAACACCCCCCACATCCGATCACTGGCCCGTTCTTCTTATCTGCATCTCAAAAATATTTCTAGAATTCGCCCTTTTCTTACTTTCAACTCTGCAAAAACTCTTACTGTCTCACTTATTCATTTTCGTCTGGACTATTGTAACTCTCTACTAATCGGCCTCCCTCTTACCAAACTCTCCCCGCTCCAATCTGTCCTAAATGTGGCTGCCAGGATCATATTCCTCACCAACCGTTACACCGATGCCTCTACCTTGTGCCAGTCATTACACTGGCTGCCCATCCACTCCAGAATCCAGTACAAAACTACTACCCTCATCCACAAAGCACTCCATGGCTCAGCACCACCCTACATCTCCTCTCTGGTCTCAGTCTACCACCCTACCCGTGCCCTCCGCTCCGCTAATGACCTCAGGTTAGCATCCTCAATAATCAGAACCTCCCATTCCCGTCTCCAAGACTTTACACGTGCTGCGCCGATTCTTTGGAATGCACTACCTAGGTTAATGCGATTAATCCCCAATCCCCACAGTTTTAAGCGTGCCCTAAAAACGCATTTGTTCAGACTGGCCTACCGCCTCAACGCATTAACCTAACTATCCCTATGTGGCCTAATAAAAAAAATAAATAAATAAATAAAAATAAAAATAAAAAACATAATCAGGTTCCTCGCATCATGTTCTCATACACTTTATGCAGTTAATAGCACTCTGTGTCTGTACTGCTACATACTTAGGCTGTTAACTGGTTCATGCAGGTTTACATGAACACCCGAGCCTTACACTATGGCTGGTCCAAATAACTAAAGCAATTGTTACCATCCACCTCTCGTGTCTCCCCTTTTCCTCATAGGTTGTAAGCTTGCGAGCAGGGCCCTCATTCCTCCTGGTATCTGTTTTGAACTGTGATTTCTGTTATGCTGTAATGTCTATTGTCTGTACAAGTCCCCTCTATAAGTTGTAAAGCGCTGCGGAATATGTTGGCGCTATATAAATAAAATTATTATTATTATTATTATTAAGTGGCACTTATACTCGATACTGAATAAATCTAAATGTTTTGAAAATGTTCTTTCCATTTTTTTATTTTTTGCATATCATTAACATGTGTATCGATCCTGTGATTTACATAATTGCACGACTTTTTCTTCACGGTGCTGAATGGCTTTTTTTCAATGTCGAGGGAGGTATGTAAATAGAGTTATTATCAATTCATCAGTATTATATACAAATCAATGTCCAGCAATCAGGTATTCTGTTGCTGCTGGATGAGAGCTCGTAGAACAACCTCTTTCCTGATGGCTTCCTCAGGTCTACTATTGATTGGCCAAACTGGCATGATACCACATGTGCGTCACACTGCAACATGTGCGATGATGTTGCACCAGGGTGACTAACCAAATGAAGAGCCTGGGTGCCAGGAGGTGAAAAGTGGTTTCAGGGCTCCAGGCTAACAGAGATTACTGACCTGGCCTTTGGACAGGATCCTGCAAATTAGGTCATACCAACTCTATGGGGGGTGATTATCAAGTAACTTGTTAACATAGAAAAATGTCTATTTTGCTTACAAATATATATCCATGTTCTGTTTGTCTTTCAGACAGCCATATTCAGCACCCTATCAAGTGAGAAGTCATTATGCGAGCCAAAGCTGGTAGGTCCTCTGCACCATCATTGCTATGTTTGCTTGCTATCATGTACCTATGCTCTATCATGCAAAGTCCCTCATTGTAGATTTCGGTGGAAACTTACCCCTACCAAATATGTATTGTGTTTCTTGGCCTATAATATTTCATGTAAGCTTATATAGCTTAATTTGTGATTGTATGTTTTATTAAACTACCAATAACTAATTTCAATGAAAATATACAGATATATGTTCAGAATGACAGATTTCTCACAACTTCTTTAGTTGTCATCTTATGTATCGTCATCACTGCATGAACATTTACCGTACTCAATGATTGTCATCGAACTGGCTAATAGCAATCTCTTCAACTCAGTGATATTTTTATTAGTTTGCTTTTATAAGTTAGTTTCCATTTTGATGTCACAACATAATACTAGGTGGCATGTACTCTTCTGATTTACTGTATATGAGGCCTACCATCTTTGAAATCAAAGAGAACTGCCATCGATCCATTGTGAATATTGTCGCCGAGGTATAGATGGGTTCGCATATTTCTGGATACCATAACTCCTCATTTAAAATACTTGATTGACTCAGAGTAAAGATCTGATAATATAATTCCTGCTCATTGGTGTTTAACATTCAGCTGCATTCTTTAGACAAGGCTATATGTCAAATTATTTCCAAATTGATTTCCAAATGATAGGCATCTTCACATTGGCTTAATTGATACTCTTGGCAAATATTGCTGCACAGAGTGTGGCTCCTGTGAATGCTGATTACATGCATAATGCTAAATACATTTTATTCCCCCGTTTGGTACTTTAACAGATGGGCTAGGCTCCCCAAAAGCAGGTTGAAAGTTAATGAATTGAGATTAATTCCATATCATTAAATCTTTGATCAAATATGATTTTGATGTTGAGCTTAGAATAATAAAAGCAACCAGAATAATCCTCAGGGGAGAGTTATAAAATGCTTTACTGAAATGTTTGTCTATATTGTATGTCTGATTGGGTTGTATAACCTCCATGACACCCAAGAGGAAGCTAAAAAAATAATGTCCTTCAAGTATTTTAGAGAACTTCTGTGGAACACAACAGAAAAAAAGCTTTTTTGCAAATTTTTTACATAGCTGTATGTTTTTACAAGGGCTCAGCTGACGTTTTCTGCTGTACAAGATCACTTGTCCACTGAGCAATACTGACATGAGCATAATTTTCGATATGAGCAGTATTTAATCTGACTTTCTGTTTATCGTGTGGTATCAAAAATGTATTTCTTCAACCTTATGGGTCACTTTGAATGCTGAGATAGCAATTATGTAATTTTAAAAATTATTTTATTGTTTTCCAAAAAATAAGATAATTTTTTGGGTAAAATTACTTTTTTTTAATTTGTGACTTAAAATTGCATTTCTTTTCACTTTTTAAAAATGTTTAATTCTAGTTATTCTATGAACTATTGTTAGGCTCTATACTGCCAGAGGAACCCATGCAGATTAGTCAGATCTTCGAGTCAATTACATGTGCATATATTCCGCAGATATGCTATAAATGTCCTAGATGGATGGGACATTTATAGCATAACACTGTATAGATCGAATTGGCCCAAAATATGGCAGTTTTTCTGAGCCTTTATTTACAATGGAAGGAGTCCTGACTGAGCAATGTAGTGCTAGTAAAAAGTAAGGGAGCTGATTCTCACTTTAACCCAAATGTGTTTAGCTTTGATCAGCGGCCCAGCACATTTTATTTTTAAACATAATCTAAGGAGCAGAACTTTGCAATACGGAACATAATGATTCCAGCTGACTGACTACAACTCCCAAATGCCTCTTTGAGTTGACTCAACTTTGCTATTTTGCTAAATGGATTGTGGCAATGCTGATAATGCAGTCTAAAAGCTCTGTAATAAAAGAAGAACACTGTCATGCACACCATACTAATGAATAGATAGATAGATAGATAGATAGATAGATAGATAGATAGATAGATAGATAGATAGATAGATAGATAGATAGATAGATAGAAAGAAATACAGTCATGGCCGAAAGTGTTGACACCCTTGAAATTGTTCCAAAAAATGAAGTATTTTTCCCACAAAATTATTGCAATTTCATAATGTACATAATTTCACGCTAAACACCAAAAATGGGTTGGACAAAATTGTTGGCACCCTCAACTAAATATTTGGTTGTACACCCTTTGGAATAAATAACTGCAGTCAATCGCTTCCTATATCTATCAAAAGCTTCTTACACCTCTCAACTGGATTTTTGAAGCACTCTTCTTTTGCAAACTGCTCCAGGCCTCTCATATTTGAAGAGTGACTTCTCCCAACAGCAATTTTTATGATCTCTCCACAGGCGTTCAAAGAGATTTAGATCCAGGCTCATTGTTGGCCACTTCAGAACTCTCCAGCACTTTATTTCCATCCATATCTGGGTGCTTCTTGAAATATGTTTGGAGTCATTGATCTCCTGGAAGACCCATGACCTAGGACACAAACCCAGAGTTCTGACTCTGGGCACTACATTGCGACCCAAAATCCTTTGGTAATCTTCAGATTTCTTGATGTCTTTCACACAATCAAGGCACCCAGTGCTAGAGGCAGCAAAACAACATTAAAACATCCATAAACCTCCATCATATTTGGCTGTATGTACTGTGTTTTTTTCTTTGTAGACCTTATTCCACTTTTGGGAAACAGTAGAATGATGTGCTTTACCAAAAAGCTCTATCTTGGTCTCATCTATCCACAAGATGCTTCCCCTGAAGGATTTTGGCTTAGTCACATTCATTTTGGCAAACTGCAGGCTATATTTATTAAGTCTGTTAGCGGTGGGGTCCTCGGGTTTTCTGTCATAGTGTTTCATTTCATTCAGCTTGAATTTCTTTGTAACTTGATTAAAACTACTTATCCACCATTCGGTCTATTCTGCATTGCAACCGTTCATCATTTTTTCTCTGCCGTCTAAATGCAGAGAGATTAGCTACGCTGCCATGGGTTGTAAACTTCTTGATTATATTGTGCACCGTGGACAAGGGAACAAGAAGATCTCTGGAGATGGACTTGTAACCTTGAGATTGTTGATATTGTTTAACAATTTTGGTTCTAAAGTCTTCAGACAGTTCTCTTCTCTCTCTGTTCTCCATGCTTAGTGTGGCACACACAGACACACAATGCAAAGATTGAGTCAACTTCTCTGCTTCTTATTTGGTTTCAGATGCAATTTTCACATTGTCTACACCTGTTACTTGCCACAGCTGAGTTAGAACGAGTGTCAAATGCTTGAAAAAAAATTGTTTACCCACATTTTTGGAAAGGTGCCAACAATTTTGTCCAGCCCATTTTTAGGGTTTAGTGTGAAATACTTCATTTTCTGGAACAATTTCAAGGCTGTCAACAGATTCAGCCATGACTGGATATAGTTATATACATACAACCCCTGGCAAAAATGATGTAATCACCACCTTGGAGGATATTCATTCAGTTGCTTAATTTTGTAGAAAAAAACAGATCACAGACATGGCACAAAACTAAAGTCATTTCAAATGCCAACTTTCTAGCTTTAAGAAACACTAAAAGAAATCAAGAACAAAAAATGTGGTAGTCAGTAATGGTTACTTTTTTAACCAGGCATAGGGGAAAAACTATGAAGTCAATCAATTCTGAGGAAAAAATTATGGATTCACCCTGTACATTTTCTTAACCAAAACTAACACCTGCATCAAATTAGATCTGCTCGTTAGTCTGCATGTTAAAAGGAGTGATCACACCTTGGAGAGCTGTTGCACCAAGTGGACTGACATGAATCATGGCTCCAACACCAGAGATGTCAATTGAAACAAAGGAGAGGATTATCAAACTCTTAAAAAAGGGTAAATCATCACGCAATGTTGCATAAGATGTTGGTTGTTCACAGTCAGCTGTGACTAAAATCTGGTCCAAATACAAACAACATGGGAAGGTTGTTAAAGGCAAACATACTGGTAGACCAAGGAAGACATCAAGCATCAAGACCAGAAACTGAAAGCAATATGTCTCCAAAACAGGAAATGCACAACAAAACAAATGAGGAACGAATGGGTGGAAACTGGAGTCAATGTCTGTGACCAAACTGTAAGAAACCGCCTAAAGGAAATGGGATTTACATACAGAAAAGCTAAACGAAAGCCATCATTAACACCTAAACAGAAAAAAACAAGGTTACAATTGGCTAAGGAAAAGCAATCGTGGACTGTGGATGACTGGATGAAAGTCATATTCAGTGATGAATTGCGAATCTGCATTGGGCAAGGTGATGATGCTGGAACTTTTGTTTGGTGCAGTTCCAATGAGATTTATAAAGATGATTGCCTGAAGAGAACATGCAAATTTCCACAGTCATTGATGATCTGGGCTGCATGTCAGGTAAAGGCACTGAGGAGATGGCTGTCATTACATCTTCAATAAATGCACAAGTTTATATTGATATTTTGGACACTTTTCTTATCTCATCAATTGAAAGGATGTTTGGGGATGATGAAATCATTTTTCAAGATGATAATGCATCCTGCCATAGAGCAATAACTGTGAAAACATTCCTTGTAAAAAGACACATAAGGTCAATGTCATGGCCTGCAAACAGTCCGGATCTCAATCCAACTGAAAATCTTTGGTGGAAGTTGAAGGAAATGGTCCATGACAAGGCTCCAACCTGCAAAGCTGATCTGGAAGCAGCAATCAGAGAAAGTTGGAGCCAGATTGATGAAGAGTACTGTTTGACACTCATTAAGTCCATGCCTCAGAGACTGCAAGCTGATATAAAAGCCAGAGGTGGTGCAACAAAATACTAGTGATGTGTTGGAGTGTTTTTTTGTTTGTTTGTTTTTCATGATTCCATAATTTTTTCCTCAGAATTGAGTGACTCCATAATTTTTCCCCTATGCTTGGTTAAAAAAAGTAACCAAGTAACCATTACTGACTACCACATTTTTTGTTCTTGATTTCTTTTAGTGTTTCTTAAACCAGAAAGTTGTCATTTGAAATGACTTTAGTTTTGTGCCATGTCTGTGATCTGTTTTTTTTTCTACAAAATTAAACAACTGAATGAAAAGCTGGTGATTACATAATTTTTGCTAGGGGTTGTATATAAGCAAAAGTTTTATGCAAGTGAGGAAAAACTCTGCAAAGCAAGAATGCTTAGAGAAATTGAAGTGTTAATATTTTTGTTATAAGATAACAAAATGCAAAGTGAATGGACAAAAGAAAGATCTAAATCAAATGAATATTTCTATTAGTACTTATATAAAAATGACACATACGTTAAAGGTAAAAAGGCGTACTGAAATTTGTAAATGGTAAAAAATAAGGAATGTTTTGAATGGTTGAATGAAATCTTAGCTGTATAGACTTATTCCAATTATTTATTACGCAAAAATATTCCTCATAACTTGCATATTCCTAAATATGCATGCATAGGGAATAACACATTAACATATGTATGCCTAATGAATAAAGAAAAATGCCCCTGAAGACATCTCCTGCTCAAATGTTGGTAAAGAGCAATAGACAGTTCATACAGCTGAATTTGCAACAAATATTTTCAAAATGAGCAAAACTTTCTTGATAATACTAACAATATATTAATTTGATATCTGGAATGTTCATTGCGATATTTAAAATTTGTGTTGCATTGTCAAGAATTATAACATTTTCAGGAATCGGGATAGCTAAGAAATAGTACAAGTCTTTTGTAACACATCATTCACACTTCCGTAAATCATATACAGTATATACTCATGTATAAGCCGAGTTTTTCAGCACTTTTTTTGTGCTGAAAACGCCCCCTCGTCTTATACACGAGTTAATTGTCCCAGAAGCCGTGGGGGAGCGACGGAGCAGCGGGTCACAGAGGCAGGAGCCGGCGGCTGTGGCTAAAGCCAGTGTGCTGCTGCTGTATAAGCGCAAAGTGCCAGCTGCAGCCACAGGCTTCCAGCACATATCCTACTTGCCTAACGGTGCGCCCTCACTGGCACTGCATCTCCTTCATTCCAGTGCCTGCAGCTCTTCCTATGTCGAGCGATCACGTGGCCCTGCTCATTAAGGTAATGAATATGCACACCTCTCCAGTTCCATAGGCGTAGAGTGCATATTCATTACCTTAACCCCTTCATGACCTTGGGATTTTCCGTTTTTCCGTGTTCGTTTTTCGCTCCCCTCCTTCCCAGAGCCATAACATTTTTATTTTTCCATCAATATGGCCATGTGAGGGCTTATTTTTTGCGAAACGAGTTGTACTTTTGAACGACATCATTGGTTTTACCATGTACTAGAAATTGGGAAAAAAAATTCCAAGTGCGGTGAAATTGCAAAAAAGTGCAATCCCACACTAGTTTTTTGTTTGGCTTTTTTACTAGGTTCTCTAAATGCTAAAACTGTCCAGCCATTATGATTCTCCAGGTTATTTCGAGTTCATAGACACCAAACATGTCTAGGTTCTCTTTATCTAAGTTGTGAAAAAAAATTCCAAACTTTGCTAAAAAAAAAGTTGCGCCATTTTCCGATACCCGTAGCGTCTCCATTTTTCATTATCTGGGGTCGGTTCAAGGCTTATTTTTTGCGTCCTAAGCTGACGTTTTTATTGATACCACATTTGTGCAGATATGTTCTTTTGATCGCCCGTTATTGCATTTTAATGTAATGTCGCGACGACCAAAAAAACGTAATTCTGGCATTTCAAATTTTTTTCTCGCCACGCCATTTAGCGATCAGGTTAATCCTTTTTTTTATTGAGAGACCGGGTGATTCTGAACACGGCGATACTAAATATGTGTAGGTTTGATTTTTTTCATTGTTTTAAAAGGGGCGAAAGGGGGGTGATTTAAACTTTTATATTTTTCATATTTTTTTTACTTTTTTTTTAACTTTTGCCATGCTTCAATAGCCTTCATGGGAGGCTAGAAGCTGGCACAACTCGATCGGCTCAGCTACATGGGAGCGATCATCAGATCGCTCCTATGTAGCTGAATTCCTGCAGTGCTATGAGCGCCGACCACAGGGTGGCGCTCACAGCAATCCGGCATCAGCAACCATACAGGTCTCAAGGACCTCTATGGTTACTATGCAGATGCATCGCTGACCCCCAATCATGTGACGGGGGTCGGCGATGCGCTCATATCCGGCCCGATGGTCGGAAGCACCTGTTAAATGCCGCTGTCAGCGTTTGACAGCGGCATTTAACTAGTTAATAGCGGCGGCTGGATCGCGATTTCACCCGCCGCTATTGCGGGCACATGTCAGCTGTTCAAAACAGCTGACATGTTACGGATTTGATGCGGGCTCACCGCCGGAGCCCGCATCAAAGCGGGGGTTCTGACCTCGGACGTACTATTTCATCCGAGGTCAGAAAGGGGTTAAAGAGCAGGGCCACGTGAACCCTTGTCCGGAAGACAGAGCTGCTGGCACAGGAACAAGATGCATCAGGGTGTGCGGGAAGGTGAGTAGGATGTTCTTTTTTTAATATGAAATATGCATACAAGGACAGGGACCAGAGAGCCATGCACACAACTAGAAGGACTGAGGAGCCATGCATACAACGACAGTGATGGGTGAGCCATGCATACAACGACAGGGACCGGGGAGCTATGCATACAGTGACAGGGATGAGGAGCTATGCATACAATGACAGGGACTGAGGAGCCATGCATAAAATGACAGAGACAGGGGAGACATGCACACCTGGATGGGGATGAGGGGACAATGCACCTGGCTTATACTCAAGTCAATAAGCTTACCCAGTATTTCGTGGCAAAATTAGGTGCCTCGGCTTATACTTGGGGTGGCTAATACTCGAGTATATACGGTACATACTCCGACTGCAATTTCCACAGATAGAACACGTGCCATATCCATTAAGTCTATGGTCAGTGGCATAACTTGAAGTTCCTGGGCCACAATGCAAAAGCTTCAATGGGGTGTCCAATTATTGTAAGCCTTTAACCCCTTCATGACCCAGCCTATTTTGGCCTTAATGACCTGGCCGTTTTTTGCAATTCTGACCAGTGTCCCTTTATGAGGTAATAACTCAGGAACGCTTCAATGGATCCTAGCGATTCTGAGATTTTTTTTTCGTGACATATTGGGCTTCATGTTAGTAGTAAATTTAGGTCAATCATTTCTGAGTTTATTTGTGAAAAAAAACGGAAATTTGTCGAAAATTTTGAAAATTTCGCAATTTTCACATTTTGAATTTTTATTCTGTTAAACCAGAGAGTTATGTGACACAAAATAGTTAATAAATAACATTTTCCACATGTCTACTTTACATCAGCACAATTTTGGAAACAAATTTTTTTTTTGCTAGGAAGTTATAAGGGTTAAAATTTGACCAGTGATTTCTCATTTTTACAACAAAATTTACAAAACCATTTTTTTTAGGGACCACCTCACATTTGAAGTCATTTTGAGGGTTCTATATGGCTGAAAATGCCCAAAAGTGACACCATTCTAAAAACTGCACCCCTCAAGGTGCTCAAAACCACATTCAAGAAGTTTATTAACCCTTCAGGTCTTTCACAGCAGCAGAAGCAACATGGAAGTAAAAAATGAACATTTAACTTTTTAGTCACAAAAATGATTTTTAGCAACAATTTTTTATTTTTCCAAGGGTAAAAGGAGAAACTGGACCACGGACGTTGTTGTCCAATTTTCCTGAGTATGCTGATACCTCATATGTGGGGGTAAACCACTGGGCGCATGGCAGGGCTTGGAAGGGAAGGAGCGCCATTTGACTTTTTGAATGAAAATTGGCTCCAATCTTTAGCGGACACCATGTCGCGTTTGGAGAGCCCCCGTGTGCCTAAACATTGGAGCTCCCCCACAAGTGACCCCATTTTGGAAACTAGACCCCCCAAGGAGCTTATCTAGAAGCATAGTGAGCACTTTAAACCCTCAGGTGCTTCACAAATTGATCCATAAAAATGAAAAAGTACTTTTTTTTCACAAAAAAATTATTTTAGCCTCAATTTTTTCATTTTCACATGGGCAACGGGATAAAATGGATCCTAAAATTTGTTGGACAATTTCTCATGAGTACACTGATACCTCACATGTGGGAGTAAACCACTGTTTGGGCACATGGTAAGGCTCGGAAGGGAAGGAGCGCCATTTGACTTTTTGAATGAAAAATTATCTCCATCGCTAGCGGACACCATGTCACGTTTGGAGAGCCCCTGTGTGCCTAAACATTGGAGCTCCCCCACAAGTGACCCCATTTTGGAAACTGGACCCCCCAAGGAACTTATCTAGAAGCATAGTGAGCACTTTAAACCCTCAGGTGCTTCACAAATTGATCCGTAAAAATTAAAAAGTACTTTTTTTCCACACAAAATTTGTTTTAGCCTCAATTTTTTCATTTTCACATGGGCAACAGGATAAAATGGATCCTGAAATTTGTTGGACAATTTCTCCTGAGTACGCCGATACCTCATATGTGGGGGCAAACCACTGTTTGGGTGCACGGCAAGGCTCGGAAGGGAAGGCGCGCCATTTGACTTTTTGAATGGAAAATTAGCTCCAATCGTTAGCGGACACCATGTCGCATTTGGAGAGCCCCTGTGTGCCTAAACATTGCAGCTCCCCTACAAGTGACCCCATTTTGGAAACTAGACCCCCCAAGGAACTTATCTAGATGCATAGTGAGCACTTAAAACCCCCAGGTGCTTCACAGAAGTTTATAACGCAGAGCCGTGAAAATAAAAAATAATTTTTCTTTCCTCAAAAATGATTTTTAGCCCAGAATTTTTTATTTTCCCAAGGGTAATAGGAGAAATTGGACCCCAAATGTTGTTGTCCAGTTTGTCCTGAGTACGATGATACCCCATATGTGGGGGTAAACCACTGTTTGGGCGCACGGCACGGCTCGGAAGGGAAGGCACGCCATTTGGCTTTTTGAATGGAAAATTAGCTCCAATCATTAGCGGACACCATGTCGCGTTTGGAGAGCCCCTGTGTGCCTAAACATTGGAGCTCCCCCACAAGTGACACCATTTTGGAAACAAGACCTCCCAAGGAACTAATCTAGATGTGTGGTGAGCACTCTGAACCCCCAAGTGCTTCACAGAAGTTTATAACGCAGAGCCATGAAAATAAAAAATAATTTTTCTTTTCTCAAAAATGATTTTTTAGCCCACAATTTTTTATTTTCCCAAGGGTAACAGGAGAAATTGGACCTGAAAAGTTGTTGTACAGTTTCTCCTGAGTACGCTGATACCCCATATGTGGGGGTAGACCACTGTTTGGGCACATGCCGGGGCTCGGAAGGGAAGTAGTGACGTTTTGGAATGTAGACTTTGATGGAATGGTCTGGGGGCATCATGTTACGTTTGCAGAGCCCCTGATGTGCCTAAACAGTAGAAACCCCCCACAAGTGACCCCATTTTGGAAACTAGACCCCCCAAGGAACTTATCTAGATGTGTGGTGAGCACGTTCAACCACCAAGTGCTTCACAGAAGTTTACAACGCAGAGCCGTGAAAATAAAAAATCATTTTTCTTTCCTCAAAAAAGATGTTTTAGCAAGCAATTTTTTATTTTCACAAGGGTAACAGGAGAAATTGGACCCCAATATTTGTTGCCCAGTTTGTTGTGAGTACGCTGATACCCCATATGTGGGGGGAACCACTGTTTGGGCGCACGTTGGGGCTCGGAAGGGAAGTAGTGACATAGGTGTACATGGTACTGTAAACCTGATGGAAAACTGCTACGAATTCGCAGCGGCCAATCCGCTGCGGATCCGCGGCCAATCCGCTGCGGATCCGCAGCCAAATCCGCACTGTGTGCACATGCCCTACCCCTAACCCTAACCTACCCCTAACCCTAACCCTAGCCCTAACCCTAGTTCTAACCCTAGTTCTAACCCTAACTCTAGTGGAAAAAGAAAAAAAAATATTTTCTTTATTTTATTATTGTC
This sequence comes from Ranitomeya variabilis, assembly GCF_051348905.1. Taxonomy (NCBI): domain Eukaryota; kingdom Metazoa; phylum Chordata; class Amphibia; order Anura; family Dendrobatidae; genus Ranitomeya; species Ranitomeya variabilis. Next base: position 816,876,325 of record NC_135232.1, on the reverse strand, counting down.
CCTACCTATGGGGGTGATAAAGGGGGGGGGGTCATTTACTATTTTTTTTATTTTGATCACTGTTATAGGTTATATCATAGTGATCAAAATATACCTGGAACGAATCTGCCGGCCGGCAGGTTCGGCGGGCGCACTGCGCATGCGCCCGCCATTTTGGAAGATGGCGGCGCCCATGGAGAAGACAGACGGACACCGGGAGGCCCGGTAAGTATGAGGGGGGAGATCTGAGCATGGGGGGTGGATCAGAGGACGGGGGTGTGGCATCGGAGAACGGAGGGAGCGGGCAGGAGGACGGGGGAGCAGACAGGACGACGGAGGGGAGCGGAGCACCGGACGGAGGACCGGGGAGGAGATCGGTGGTGGTGGGGGGGTACATAAGTGTTTCCAGCCATGGCCGATGATATTGCAGCATCGGCCATGGCTGGATTGTAATATTTCACCAGTTTTTTAGGTGAAATATTACAAATTGCTCTGATTGGCAGTTTCACTTTCAACAGCCAATCAGAGCGATCGTAGCCACGAGGGGGTGAAGCCACCCCCCTGGGCTGAAGTACCACTCCCCCTGTCCCTGCAGATCGGGTGAAATTGGAGTTAACCCTTTCACCCGATCTGCAGGGACGCGATCATTCCATGACGCCACATAGGCGTCATGGGTCGGATTGGCACCGACTTTCATGACGCCTAAGTGGCGTCATGGGTTAGGAAGGGGTTAATAGTATTAGTTTGATGCTGACAGCAAATCCACGAGATGGGATAGTCAAGGAGTCTGAGGTCAAAAGCCAGGAGGGTACATCATAAACAGAAGGAAGAGACAAAGGAATAGTCAGGTAACATTCCGAGGTCAAAATACCAGGAGGATAGCAGATCAGAGCTGAAAGGTTTAAACAGATGGATGTCAGAACAAGGTCAGGCAAACTGTTCTACAAACAGAACGCAAGGCAAAGACAGACAAACCCCACAGTAGCTGAATGTACGTCTGGCAGAAGTCTGGGAGTAACAGCCCAGTTAAGCAGTCTGGCCATCACCTGGGACAATGAAGACGTGGACAGCCAGCCAGCACCTCCCAGTCTCAGATTAGATGGCTGAGCTGTCAATCAACACACTGACAGCTCAGCAAGCCCCTGCACCAGACTGGACGACCGACCAGTCAATTAAATTAATGACAACTTCAGCACACCCCTGTACCAGATTGGAAGTCTAAGCTGTCAGTAACTGCATCCCAGATACATTGAGTGGTGGAACTGTGACAATTGGTCTCTTTATATAGGCCAAAGTTACTTTATGGCCCCTTAGGTTCCAGGGCCCTGATGCGATTGCAACCCTTGCACATATTGTATTTACATCCCTGTTTATATTGCTATTCAAGTCTCTGTGCTTTTTGTGGCCTATGTGTCTGTGCAAATATCACAGAGACATGTCCATTTTTTCATCCAAGTCAATGATCAAAATTAGGCATACAAGTTTATGGGTCCATGAAAATGACATCAGTTTTCTGTCCATGATTAACAGTGTAATAGATTGGAGAAACTTTGTTGGTTATTTATTTTTCATACACGAAAAATTGAAAATTGACTGATAAACACTGATGGTAAAAAGGTGACACACCAACCAAACATTGATGAAATCAAATAAAAAAACACTGATGAACAACAGTCCTTGTTTTTATGTAAAAGAAAAATCATGACCGTCTGAATAAGACCTAAAGTTGTAAACTAGGTAGTTGCCAATGTAAACAAGCAGGGAATTTTACATAGCAAAATTCTAGCATGTAATTGGAGCGCCCCCAATAGGGCTGTGGGGTACTCGGCACCGGGCCCATCGGTTCTCAGTGGGGATGTCACGGTCCATGGCCCTAGGGACGTCCGTTGTAAATGTGGGAAAGGTCTTTAAAGGGATAATGTTCGTGATGCCACCTGTGGTATTCGGTCAGGGTGACCGACGCTGCTTAGGGGTCCGCTGGGGTGATGTGATGGCAGCTACATGGTATACCTTCCCACAGGTGAAGCATGTCCCCAGGGCTTCCCAGAGTGTAGATGGTGCATGGTGTGAGGCGCAGTGAAGAACGAGGACACAAGGTTGCAGTCTCTTTACCTTTACTGAAGGCTTCAGCATCCACAGTCCAGGGTACAGATCACAGGGCAGGCAGAGTCCGGCCGGTCTGAAGGCAAATCCAGAGTCCCCTTATCCAGGTGGAAATCAGTAGCCTTCCTCTAGCGCCTGGATGTTGTAGTACCTCCCTGCTGAGCTTCTCGGTAAGGTCCTCACAACTGATGTTGGTGTTCTAGATATTATTTCTCTTTCTCTCTCTGTCCCCCTGATGGAATGGATAGGACAAACCCGTATGACTGATGGCCTGAGGCTTTTCACAGGGACTCTATCACGCCCCGGCCCCCACAAGTTGCCACCGTGCCTCCTGGGTATAGGTCGGGCAGGTAATGTGGAATTATCTGTCCTGCCAGTCTCTGAAGTAAAGCATAGAGATTCTTACTTCCTCGGTATTCTGGCTACCAGATCCCTGCGCCTCAGAGGGAAGCAGCTTGCTCCTGGCTGATCTCCCTCTGATATTCCTCTCCTGTGCTCTGCTTTCCTGCACAATCTCTACACTGTGTTCACTTTAGTGTCTTTTTCCAGGAACTGCAGTACTTCAGGCTTCAGGACTCCTTCCTTTCCCTCTGTCTTCCTGACAGGAACTGAACTCTGAACTCCTTTTCCCTCCAGATCAGGATGTTTTATAGGAGTCTTCACCTTAAACAGGCTTAGAGCTCCCCCTTCTGGTCTGGAGTGTGAACATGTTGCATGCATTGTGTTATCTGATAAAGAGATCTCCTTTATTGCCCTCAGACATAACATCACTCCCCCCCTGGTGGAAGAATGACATTACTGCAATGACCAGAACTCTGGGGCGCTGCATAATTTTAGAATGAAGTGCACTTAGTGGAGTCTCACTATGCCTGATCGGTAGATCCCAAGAGAGATCTGGTTGAGCTACAGAATGATAGCACTCAGCACTGCTGAACGCTCTACCAATATGTACTTGGGAGAAGCTAGTTAAAAAGTGCTTCTGAGTTGAAATCTGACCTCCTCCCAGCTCTCTAAGCTTTTTTGTGTAGAAGAAAAAGTTTTTTATGCAATTTTCTTTATTTTTTTGGGCCCTTATGTCATTCTTCTTATATAAAAAAAATTGGATTCCTAGCTTCTCTTTCATCAACCACTGAGGACTCTCAATTCTAAATATTTTTCTATCTACTGGCTAACACGGTACCAAGATATATAGCTTCTCTTTTGTATTTTCCCTTTATGTGGTTGTCTATGCAGCTGTTGCACAGCCCCTTATATTTGTCCTTCACAATAATCTTTGCTCTAATGGCTGACCATTTTATGATGTAATTTATTAGGCAAAAATATTTACATGTGGCAGGTTATATTTATGCAACTAATACAAAAATTTCTGGGAGATTTTAAGGTTTGCTGCACCTGTAACTACACACCATTATGAGTCTGTGCAATTTATCTTGGTGCAGTTATTCTGCTTTGCATATTGTTTAGCTTTTTTCAAAACCTTTAGTAAAACTGCTTTGGAAGAAAAACTGAAAAATAAGAAAATACTCTTGGAGCGCCAATAGCTGCCAAGTTACTTGCGTGCGAATAAGATTTAGCTATACAGCGAACTATGGTAAAAAAGTGGTATTACCACAGTATCTCGGTGATAAATACAGAAGTGTTGACTTGTTTCTAATATATTTTTCCTCTGACTGTTCCACACCTGGTTTTGGCTTACAAATACTGATTTAATATACTGACCAAATACTGAACATGTGAACGTGGCCCTAAAGTATATCTGTCACCGTGTTTCACAATGAAAAAATAAACAACGGTATATATTACTAAATAGATATCTCAAGCCTGATGACAATGATTTAGTTAATTTATGAATAGATGCTGGAATTGGTCTATAATTCTATAAGTTGAGATAATGAATGAAATAGCTCAGAGTCCAAACTTATTCAGTTCCTGCTCACCCTGACTGACAGCTGCAGCTTGTAATGAGCAGTGTGAGATCACAGCAGCAGGAGGGACATTGAAGAGATGGCAATCAGGCTAGGTGGGCAGGGATTGAGTTAAACTTTCATAAAGGATTATACAGTTGTTCTAACACGGCTTTTCAAGGTAAATACACCAGCCTCATCTGGTGTAAGAGATCAATCAAACCTTAACGCTTCTCTCTTTGAAATTAGAGATTATACCACCTGAAAAAAGAAAACTGGTCTGCCATGTTTGTCTCACAGCCAAGTTATAGATGGTAAGAAAATGGAATTCAACACATCCCCTTTGTGATTTTAACACTACAATGTCTAACAAAGATATGAACATTAGTCAGATGTAGAGTTGAAGGATGAAATATATTTTCTTTTCTTCTCCCTCTCCTTGTTTTCTATATCCATAAAAACACAACTTGTAAAGCCTCCTTTTTCTACCTCCCTTCTCTTCTCATTCACTGATTTCTATTATGACTAGAGATGAGCGAACCCGTGGATGTTCGGTTTCACCGGGTTTGATGAACTTAAAGTCAAAAAGTTCGGTCCGTGTCCAAACTTGACCTTGATCTTGACCCCGGACCCGAACCTAATAGAAGTCAATGAGGATCTGAACTTCAGTGCTTTAGAATGGCTGTAAAATGGTCATAGTCAGAGCTAGGGGGCTGCAAAAGGAAGCTAAGTGTGGGTAAGAGCAGGACAATTGGCCTGCAAATAAATGTAAATAGGGAAATGGCTTAAAGGGGTTCTGCCATCATGGCACGCATTGTAAAATAGGAAGTAAATGAACAGCATATACATTTTAACAGTGCTCTTACTGAGACTGTGGATAGCTACTTCCAGTCCAGTTAAAAAATTCACTCACAGAGCATGGGGCAGTGTACCCCTACAGAAGCAGCTTACAAATTTCACCGACAGAGCATGGGGCACAGTATCCTAGATTAGCAGATTACAAATTTCACCCACAGAGCATGGAGAAGAGTACCTCTACATTAGCAGCTTACAATTTTCACACATTCTGACAGTATACTTGCTGCAGAGCAGGCCATATGTCCAGTTTGGAGACCCAGAAGTTAAATGGGGCAGACCGATCTGTTAGTACGTGGTGACGTGTGGGCACGTATTCTACCACCATGTTGTTGTAACTCTAACTTCTGCTAATGTGGACCGTATCGGATCGTGGTGCCGGATGTTGTGGCGTTCTCATAAAGTTTTCCACATTTTGGCCATGCTAACCCTGCCTTCCGAGGTGCTGGTGGTGCCCCAGATGCTTTGGCGAATTTCTCCTCTGCCTTGTTGTTTTACTGAGTCACCACTGTCAGGTGGGAAAGCTATTAGTTGTTTTTCTACCAGCATGTGTTTGTATTCACACATTTTTCAATCCCTCTCCAGTGACAGAGGTAATGATGGCGTGTTGTCCTTGTAGCGGGGATCCATCAGGGTGGCCACTCAGTAGTCTGTACTGTAACAGTATGGGCAACTCAGCAGTCAATCCGCAGGACAGCAACCCACCCTCCGAGCCATATGTGGACAACGGGCCTGTGAATTGGCTCTGCTCTTCCTCCTGCCCCTCTTCATCCTGCTCCTCTTCCTCTGGTGCAACCAGCTTATACATTATGGCCTGAATAGTTTTTTTCAGCAGGCATATAAGTGGTATAGTAACGCTCATCAGCGCTGGCCTTATTGGTGGAATATTCAAAGCAGCGCAACACGTCACACATGTCCCGCATGGAGGCCCAGTCATTGGTAGTGAAGTGGTGTTATTCTGCAGTCTGACTCCTGCAGCTGAAACTCCTGCTGCTGCTCGCACTGTCTCTCCAGCATATGCAAGGTGAAGTTCTGCCTTGTTGGTACATCGCATATCAGCCGTTGACCAGAAAGGAAGAAGTAATGCTGCAGCACAGAATCCCCCAAACAGAGGAAATTAAGAACAGCCTGCTGTAATTTTCCCTGGCTGTGCTCAAGTTGGCGGTGCAGGTCTTCCTGTGACTGAATAAGAAGACAGTGGAGGAAGGAGGGTAGGAGGAGGAGGCAACCTGGCCAGATAAACGTCAACCAATGCTAGATAGTGGTAGGACATGAGCTGGAATGCCTTCCACCTCTGCCCCAGCCGCTACTACCTTTATCCAGTGGGCAGTTAAGGAGATGTAATGTCCCTGACCATGCTTACTGTTCCACGTATCGATTGTTATGTGGACCTTGCCACTAATGGCGTTGCGCATGTCCCGCTTAGAAAAGTAGTGGCAGCTGGGAACAACGTACTGCAGGATAGTAACTGACATCAGTTTCTTAAAACTGTCCATCTCCACCAGCCGGAATGGCAGCATTTCAAAGGCCAGTAATCTGGAAATGCAGTCATTCAGGACCACGGCTTGTGGGTGGCTAGATTGAGATCTCCTCTTTCTCTCGAGGATTTGGATAGAAAGCTGAACACTTCCATGGGACGTTGTTGAGATGATCGATGACACTGGTGATGAGGGTCGGACTGGGGTGTTTGGGGCCCACAGGGAGAATTGACCCTACAGCTATACGCAAATACCCGTTATCCCCATTATAGTGGAAAATCGACTGAAAAACACAGGTGGCTCCTGCACATCTACTGTGCGCCGCCATAAGTGGGATGTACAATTACTGTAGTTTACATTAAAGGAGTCGTTTGGTTAAAACAAGCTATCACCGATCCATGGGCTCTACAGGATAGGTGATCACTTAGGTCTGACCATTAGAAACTGCACTGATAAGGAAGTTTTATCCCTGAGAGGACACCTATCCTCATTTTAAATGGGAGCTGCAGGTGGGATGTCTGACCTCAGCTCCATACATTCTCTTTGGAGCTTACAGAAAAAAAAAAGTTCAGTGCTCGCAACCACAGAGTAAATGAACGGATCAGTGGTCAAGTCAAATATGCCACTCCAAAAAGAAATGAAGGACAGCATCCAATCCGTCTGAAATATCAAAAAGTTCTTTATTGTGCCAGATGCAACATTTCAACCAACCAAGGTCTTTTTCAAGCATGCTTTATTGTGTTGTGGAATATCTTGGCGCTATAGAAATAAAATGATCATATTATAGTATTAGCTATGTTCAGCTCAGAAAATCACTTAAGTAAAAATGTGCAGTATATTTCAACATGACTCTATAGTTGTGTGGAATTTGAAGGGATTTGAACAAAAAACAAATGATACCTACCTTCCGAGCTGGTCCTGGCATTCTGCCCTAATTACTGTTTTCCTATCACTCTGCAGGTATCAAAAGCTGGTAAGGCTGAGGTGGCAAAAAGTGACCTATGATTTGGCTTCAGCCTTTTCATTTCTTCTAAGTAAAAATACATAGTTCAAATTGAATGAGAAGGTTGCACCCAATCAACTGACACTGATTGGCTGCAGCGATCACGTGATGCAACTTGCCAGGCGTTGATGCCAGCAGAACGAAGCAGTAGGTAGTAGGGTTGAGCGACTTTCATTTTTTTAAGATCGAGTAGGGTTTTGGGAAACCCGATTTTGTCCAGAGTCGAGTCGAGTGCAGTCGGCCGATTATCGCTAAAAGTCGGGGATCGACCGAAACACGAAACCCAATGCAAGTCAATGGGGAAGCATAGTCGGCAGTGAGTGGAGGCCAGGAAAACACCTACAGTGCCCATTTTAATGCCAAAAACATCCATTCTTGTTTCTGAAGCTTGCCAATCTTAATTAACTGTATAATAATAGTTGGGCATAGGGAATTGGGGGAAAGTTGTGGGGGGAGTAGGGCTGGCTCAAGTTTTTCGTGGGCCCAGGAAATGCGGACTACGTCACGGCGGTGTTGCAGGGAAAGGTAAGTATTTAAAAGTTGCAAGTGCTGTGATCCTGAGCAAGCAGGGGGGGGCCCACTCGTTCGCATTGCCACTGGCACAGGGCCCCTCAAAGTACGGCGGTGTGTTTGCATGGCGGGGGCGCCTCCCACCAGCAGCGACACTTTTGCGTACTCTGAGGGGCCCTGTGCCAGTGACGTCGCCAACGAGTATGCCCCCCCACCTGATGAAGGAACCTGCACTTTCATCTGCACCTTCCTCTTTGTCCCTGTGTAAGGTGGTATAACATGCGGGAAGGGGAACCTTACTTTCAGCAGGGACAGATTCTGGCTGTGTAGAGTACAAGGGGAATGTAGTGGTCTAGGTCAATGTACCAGCAGACTCATTTAGCAGTGGCTGGGCAATGGGCAGGATGAGGAGGAAACAGATATAGGGCCAAAGAATAAAGTAGGCTACATGCAGTTCAAAATTGGTAACAGGACTAAACAGGCGGCATTGCTTTGTTCAGTGGAGTAGCAAACCCAAGAGCAGCAGACACTGTTTCAAGGGCCTAACCACACTAGTAGGCCAAATGCAGTTTAATATCTGATAGTATAGGGCGAAAGCCAGAATGTGGAAGCTCAGCTTTGTTCAGTTGAGGACAACACCAGGGAGGGGCAGACACCTTTAGTAGGCCGGAAAAGCCTATTGCATTTTTTAAAATGGTAATTTGGAGCAGAAGGTTGAAGCTCAGCTTTATTTAGTTGAGGGCAACACCAGGCAGGGGCACACAGACAGACACCTTTAGTAGGCCGGAAAAGCCTATTGCATTTTTCAAAATGGTAATTTGGAGCAGAAGGTTGAAGCTCAGCTTTATTTAGTTGAGGGCAACACCAGGGAGGGGCAGAAGCCGTTAGTAGGCCCTAACCACCATTTTTTTTTTTTAAAACCACTTAATGAGAGCCGGAAGGTTGAAGCTCAGCTTTATTTAGTTGAGGACAACACCAGGGAGGGGCAGAAGCCGTTAGTAGGCCCTAACCACCATTTTTTTTTTTAAAACCACTTAATGAGAGCCGGAAGGTTGAAGCTCAGCTTTATTTAGTTGAGGACAACACCAGGGAGGGGCAGAAGCCGTTAGTAGGCCCTAACCAACATTTTTTTTTTTAAAACCACTTAATGAGAGCCGGAAGGTTGAAGCTCAGCTTTATTTAGTTGAGGACAACACCAGGGAGGGGCAGAAGCCGTTAGTAGGCCCTAACCACCATTTTTTTTTTTAAAACCACTTAATGAGAGCCGGAAGGTTGAAGCTCAGCTTTATTTAGTTGAGGACAACACCAGGGAGGGGCAGAAGCCGTTAGTAGGCCCTAACCACCATTTTTTTTTTTAAAACCACTTAATGAGAGCCGGAAGGTTGAAGCTCAGCTTTATTTAGTTGAGGACAACACCAGGGAGGGGCAGAAGCCGTTAGTAGGCTCTAACCACCATTTTTTTTTTAAAAACCACTTAATGAGAGCCGGAAGGTTGAAGCTCAGCTTTATTTAGTTGAGGACAACACCAGGGAGGGGCAGAAGCCGTTAGTAGGCCCTAACCACCATTTTTTTTTTTTAAAACCACTTAATGAGAGCCGGAAGGTTGAAGCTCAGCTTTATTTAGTTGAGGACAACACCAGGCAGGGGCACACAGACAGACACCTTTAGTAGGCCGGAAAAGCCTATTGCATTTTTCAAAATGGTAATTTGGAGCAGAAGGTTGAAGCTCAGCTTTATGTAGTTGAGGGCAACACCAGGCAGTGGCACACAGACAGACACCTTTAGTAGGCCGGAAAAGCCTATTGCATTTTTTAAAATGGTAATTTGGAGCAGAAGGTTGAAGCTCAGCTTTATTTAGTTGAGGACAACACCAGGCAGGGGCACACAGACAGACACCTTTAGTAGGCCGGAAAAGCCTATTGCATTTTTTAAAATGGTAATTTGGAGCAGAAGGTTGAAGCTCAGCTTTATTTAGTTGAGGACAACACCAGGCAGGGGCACACAGACAGACACCTTTAGTAGGCCGGAAAAGCCTATTGCATTTTTTAAAATGGTAATTTGGAGCAGAAGGTTGAAGCTCAGCTTTATTTAGTTGAGGACAACACCAGGCAGGGGCACACAGACAGACACCTTTAGTAGGCCGGAAAAGCCTATTGCATTTTTCAAAATGGTAATTTGGAGCAGAAGGTTGAAGCTCAGCTTTATTTAGTTGAGGGCAACACCAGGGAGGGGCAGAAGCCGTTAGTAGGCCCTAACCACCATTTTTTTTTTTAAAACCACTTAATGAGAGCCGGAAGGTTGAAGCTCAGCTTTATTTAGTTGAGGACAACACCAGGGAGGGGCAGAAGCCGTTAGTAGGCCCTAACCACCATTTTTTTTTTTAAAACCACTTAATGAGAGCCGGAAGGTTGAAGCTCAGCTTTATTTAGTTGAGGACAACACCAGGGAGGGGCAGAAGCCGTTAGTAGGCCCTAACCACCATTTTTTTTTTTTAAAACCACTTAATGAGAGCCGGAAGGTTGAAGCTCAGCTTTATTTAGTTGAGGACAACACCAGGCAGGGGCACACAGACAGACACCTTTAGTAGGCCGGAAAAGCCTATTGCATTTTTCAAAATGGTAATTTGGAGCAGAAGGTTGAAGCTCAGCTTTATTTAGTTGAGGGCAACACCAGGCAGTGGCACACAGACAGACACCTTTAGTAGGCCGGAAAAGCCTATTGCATTTTTTAAAATGGTAATTTGGAGCAGAAGGTTGAAGCTCAGCTTTATTTAGTTGAGGACAACACCAGGCAGGGGCACACAGACAGACACCTTTAGTAGGCCGGAAAAGCCTATTGCATTTTTTAAAATGGTAATTTGGAGCAGAAGGTTGAAGCTCAGCTTTATTTAGTTGAGGACAACACCAGGCAGGGGCACACAGACAGACACCTTTAGTAGGCCGGAAAAGCCTATTGCATTTTTTAAAATGGTAATTTGGAGCAGAAGGTTGAAGCTCAGCTTTATTTAGTTGAGGACAACACCAGGCAGGGGCACACAGACAGACACCTTTAGTAGGCCGAAAAAGCCTATTGCATTTTTCAAAATGGTAATTTGAGGCAGAAGGTTGAAGCTCAGCTTTATTTAGTTGAGGGCAACACCAGGGAGGGGCAGAAGCCGTTAGTAGGCCCTAACCACCATTTTTTTTTTTTAAAACCACTTAATGAGAGCCGGAAGGTTGAAGCTCAGCTTTATTTAGTTGAGGACAACACCAGGGAGGGGCAGAAGCCGTTAGTAGGCCCTAACCACCATTTTTTTTTTTAAAACCACTTAATGAGAGCCGGAAGGTTGAAGCTCAGCTTTATTTAGTTGAGGACAACACCAGGGAGGGGCAGAAGCCGTTAGTAGGCCCTAACCACCATTTTTTTTTTTAAAAACCACTTAATGAGAGCCGGAAGGTTGAAGCTCAGCTTTATTTAGTTGAGGACAACACCAGGGAGGGGCAGAAGCCGTTAGTAGGCCCTAACCACCATTTTTTTTTTTTAAAACCACTTAATGAGAGCCGGAAGGTTGAAGCTCAGCTTTATTTAGTTGAGGACAACACCAGGGAGGGGCAGAAGCCGTTAGTAGGCCCTAACCACCATTTTTTTTTTTTAAAACCACTTAATGAGAGCCGGAAGGTTGAAGCTCAGCTTTATTTAGTTGAGGACAACACCAGGCAGGGGCACACAGACAGACACCTTTAGTAGGCCGGAAAAGCCTATTGCATTTTTTAAAATGGTAATTTGGAGCAGAAGGTTGAAGCTCAGCTTTATTTAGTTGAGGACAACACCAGGCAGGGGCACACAGACAGACACCTTTAGTAGGCCGGAAAAGCCTATTGCATTTTTCAAAATGGTAATTTGGAGCAGAAGGTTGAAGCTCAGCTTTATTTAGTTGAGGGCAACACCAGGGAGGGGCAGAAGCCGTTAGTAGGCCCTAACCACCATTTTTTTTTTTTTAAACCACTTAATGAGAGCCGGAAGGTTCAAGCTCAGCTTTATTTAGTTGAGGACAACACCAGGGAGGGGCAGAAGCCGTTAGTATGCCCTAACCACCATTTTTTTTTTTAAAACCACTTAATGAGAGCCGGAAGGTTGAAGCTCAGCTTTATTTAGTTGAGGACAACACCAGGGAGGGGCAGAAGCCGTTAGTAGGCCCTAACCACCATTTTTTTTTTTTAAAACCACTTAATGAGAGCCGGAAGGTTGAAGCTCAGCTTTATTTAGTTGAGGACAACACCAGGCAGGGGCACACAGACAGACACCTTTAGTAGGCCGGAAAAGCCTATTGCATTTTTCAAAATGGTAATTTGGAGCAGAAGGTTGAAGCTCAGCTTTATTTAGTTGAGGGCAACACCAGGCAGTGGCACACAGACAGACACCTTTAGTAGGCCGGAAAAGCCTATTGCATTTTTTAAAATGGTAATTTGGAGCAGAAGGTTGAAGCTCAGCTTTATTTAGTTGAGGACAACACCAGGCAGGGGCACACAGACAGACACCTTTAGTAGGCCGGAAAAGCCTATTGCATTTTTTAAAATGGTAATTTGGAGCAGAAGGTTGAAGCTCAGCTTTATTTAGTTGAGGACAACACCAGGCAGGGGCACACAGACAGACACCTTTAGTAGGCCGGAAAAGCCTATTGCATTTTTTAAAATGGTAATTTGGAGCAGAAGGTTGAAGCTCAGCTTTATTTAGTTGAGGACAACACCAGGCAGGGGCACACAGACAGACACCTTTAGTAGGCCGGAAAAGCCTATTGCATTTTTCAAAATGGTAATTTGGAGCAGAAGGTTGAAGCTCAGCTTTATTTAGTTGAGGGCAACACCAGGGAGGGGCAGAAGCCGTTAGTAGGCCCTAACCACCATTTTTTTTTTTTAAAAACCACTTAATGAGAGCCGGAAGGTTGAAGCTCAGCTTTATTTAGTTGAGGACAACACCAGGGAGGGGCAGAAGCCGTTAGTAGGCCCTAACCACCATTTTTTTTTTTAAAACCACTTAATGAGAGCCGGAAGGTTGAAGCTCAGCTTTATTTAGTTGAGGACAACACCAGGGAGGGGCAGAAGCCGTTAGTAGGCCCTAACCACCATTTTTTTTTTTTAAAACCACTTAATGAGAGCCGGAAGGTTGAAGCTCAGCTTTATTTAGTTGAGGACAACACCAGGCAGGGGCACACAGACAGACACCTTTAGTAGGCCGGAAAAGCCTATTGCATTTTTCAAAATGGTAATTTGGAGCAGAAGGTTGAAGCTCAGCTTTATTTAGTTGAGGGCAACACCAGGCAGTGGCACACAGACAGACACCTTTAGTAGGCCGGAAAAGCCTATTGCATTTTTCAAAATGGTAATTTGGAGCAGAAGGTTGAAGCTCAGCTTTATTTAGTTGAGGGCAACACCAGGGAGGGGCAGAAGCCGTTAGTAGGCCCTAACCACCATTTTTTTTTTTTAAAACCACTTAATGAGAGCCGGAAGGTTGAAGCTCAGCTTTATTTAGTTGAGGACAACACCAGGGAGGGGCAGAAGCCGTTAGTAGGCCCTAACCACCATTTTTTTTTTTTAAAACCACTTAATGAGAGCCGGAAGGTTGAAGCTCAGCTTTATTTAGTTGAGGACAACACCAGGCAGGGGCACACAGACAGACACCTTTAGTAGGCCGGAAAAGCCTATTGCATTTTTCAAAATGGTAATTTGGAGCAGAAGGTTGAAGCTCAGCTTTATTTAGTTGAGGGCAACACCAGGGAGGGGCAGAAGCCGTTAGTAGGCCCTAACCAAAGTTGAAGGCCAAATGCAGTTTAATTTCTGATACTATAGGCCGAAAGCCAGAAGGTGGAAGCTCCGATTTAGACAGTGGAGGACAATTTGAATTAGGGACTGCAGACAGACTTAGTAGGCTGTCCCCTGTGGACCATGCATCCACCACATTAACCCATTGCGCCGTAATGGACACGTAATCTTCCGTGGCCATGCCTACAGGTCCATGCGTCTGTTGTCAGGTGCACCTTTGTACTCACAGATTGCCAGAGTGCATGGACAATGCGGTCTTCTACATGCTGGTGGAGGGTTGGGATGGCTTTTCTCGCAAAAGAAGTGTCGACTGGTTAGCTTGTAGCGTGGTACAGCGTAGTCCATCATGGCCTTATTAATAGTAAATAAAATATATAACTAGGCTCTATGAACTTTTAAATAGGTTCCAGGGGTACACGGGCAGCATTGGTGTGGTCAGTGGAGGAGTATTGCAAGTAGGGGCTGCAGACAGGCTATCAAAGGCCTAAAATAACAAACAGTAGGCAGTCATGGCAGTTTTACATCGGTTACATGGATACACAGGCAGGCACTCCAGGCAGCATTGTGGTCAGTGGAGGAGTATTGCAAGTAGGGGCCGCAGACAGGCTATCAAAGGCCTAAAATAACAAACAATAGGCTCATTGCAGTTTTACAGCGGTTACATGGATACACAGGCAGCTTGGTGGTGAGTGGAGGAGTATTTAAAGTAGGGACCGCAGACAGGCTATCAAAGGCCTAACATAACAAACAATAGGCTCATGGCAGTTTTACAGCGGTTACATGGATACACGGGCAGGCAACTTGGTGGTGGTGAGTGGAGGAGTATTTAAAGTAGGGACCGCAGACAGGCTATCAAAGGCCTAACATAACAAACAATAGGCTCATGGCAGTTTTACAGCGGTTACATGGATACACGGGCAGGCAGCTTGGTGGTCAGTGGAGGAGTATTTAAAGTAGGGACCGCAGACAGGCTATCAAAGGCCTAACATAACAAACAATAGGCTCATGGCAGTTTTACAGCGGTTACATGGATACACGGGCAGGCAACTTGGTGGTGGTGAGTGGAGGAGTATTTAAAGTAGGGACCGCAGACAGGCTATCAAAGGCCTAACATAACAAACAATAGGCTCATGGCAGTTTTACAGCGGTTACATGGATACACGGGCAGGCAACTTGGTGGTGGTGAGTGGAGGAGTATTTAAAGTAGGGACCGCAGACAGGCTATCAAAGGCCTAACATAACAAACAATAGGCTCATGGCAGTTTTACAGCGGTTACATGGATACACGGGCAGGCAGCTTGGTGGTCAGTGGAGGAGTATTTAAAGTAGGGACCGCAGACAGGCTATCAAAGGCCTAACATAACAAACAATAGGCTCATGGCAGTTTTACAGCGGTTACATGGATAGACGGGCAGGCAGCTTGGTGGTGAGTGGAGGAGTATTTAAAGTAGGGACCGCAGACAGGCTTCAAAGGCCTAACATAAGAAAATGGGCTGGCTGTAGGCACTTTATAATTGGTTCCAGGGGTACACGGGCAGCAGTGGTCTGGTCAGTGGAGGAGTATTTAAAGTAGGGACCGCAGACAGGCTATCAAAGGCCTAACATAACAAACAATAGGCTCATGGCAGTTTTACAGCGGTTACATGGATACACGGGCAGGCAACTTGGTGGTGGTGAGTGGAGGAGTATTTAAAGTAGGGACCGCAGACAGGCTATCAAAGGCCTAACATAACAAACAATAGGCTCATGGCAGTTTTACAGCGGTTACATGGATACACGGGCAGGCAACTTGGTGGTGGTGAGTGGAGGAGTATTTAAAGTAGGGACCGCAGACAGGCTATCAAAGGCCTAACATAACAAACAATAGGCTCATGGCAGTTTTACAGCGGTTACATGGATACACGGGCAGGCAGCTTGGTGGTCAGTGGAGGAGTATTTAAAGTAGGGACCGCAGACAGGCTATCAAAGGCCTAACATAACAAACAATAGGCTCATGGCAGTTTTACAGCGGTTACATGGATAGACGGGCAGGCAGCTTGGTGGTGAGTGGAGGAGTATTTAAAGTAGGGACCGCAGACAGGCTTCAAAGGCCTAACATAAGAAAATGGGCTGGCTGTAGGCACTTTATAATTGGTTCCAGGGGTACACGGGCAGCAGTGGTCTGGTCAGTGGAGGAGTATTTAAAGTAGGGACCGCAGACAGGCTATCAAAGGCCTAACATAACAAACAATAGGCTCATGGCAGTTTTACAGCGGTTACATGGATACACGGGCAGGCAACTTGGTGGTGGTGAGTGGAGGAGTATTTAAAGTAGGGACCGCAGACAGGCTATCAAAGGCCTAACATAACAAACAATAGGCTCATGGCAGTTTTACAGCGGTTACATGGATACACGGGCAGGCAGCTTGGTGGTCAGTGGAGGAGTATTTAAAGTAGGGACCGCAGACAGGCTATCAAAGGCCTAACATAACAAACAATAGGCTCATGGCAGTTTTACAGCGGTTACATGGATAGACGGGCAGGCAGCTTGGTGGTGAGTGGAGGAGTATTTAAAGTAGGGACCGCAGACAGGCTTCAAAGGCCTAACATAAGAAAATGGGCTGGCTGTAGGCACTTTATAATTGGTTCCAGGGGTACACGGGCAGCAGTGGTCTGGTCAGTGGAGGAGTATTTAAAGTAGGGACCGCAGACAGGCTATCAAAGGCCTAACATAACAAACAATAGGCTCATGGCAGTTTTACAGCGGTTACATGGATACACGGGCAGGCAACTTGGTGGTGGTGAGTGGAGGAGTATTTAAAGTAGGGACCGCAGACAGGCTATCAAAGGCCTAACATAACAAACAATAGGCTCATGGCAGTTTTACAGCGGTTACATGGATACACGGGCAGGCAGCTTGGTGGTCAGTGGAGGAGTATTTAAAGTAGGGACCGCAGACAGGCTATCAAAGGCCTAACATAACAAACAATAGGCTCATGGCAGTTTTACAGCGGTTACATGGATAGACGGGCAGGCAGCTTGGTGGTGAGTGGAGGAGTATTTAAAGTAGGGACCGCAGACAGGCTTCAAAGGCCTAACATAAGAAAATGGGCTGGCTGTAGGCACTTTATAATTGGTTCCAGGGGTACACGGGCAGCAGTGGTCTGGTCAGTGGAGGAGTATTTAAAGTAGGGACCGCAGACAGGCTATCAAAGGCCTAAAATAACAAACAATAGGCTCATGGCAGCTTTACAGCGGTTACATGGATACACAGGCAGCTTGGTGGTGAGTGGAGGAGTATTTAAAGTAGGGACCGCAGACAGGCTATCAAAGGCCTAACATAACAAACAATAGGCTCATGGCAGTTTTACAGCGGTTACATGGATACACGGGCAGGCAGCTTGGTGGTCAGTGGAGGAGTATTTAAAGTAGGGACCGCAGACAGGCTTCAAAGGCCTAACATAAGAAAATGGGCTGGCTGTAGGCACTTTATAATTGGTTCCAGGGGTACACGGGCAGCAGTGGTCTGGTCAGTGGAGGACTAGTGGAAGGAGGGACCGCAGACAGGCTTCAAAGGCCTAAAATAACAAACAATAGGCTCATGGCAGCTTTACAGCGGTTACATGGATACACAGGCAGCTTGGTGGTGAGTGGAGGAGTATTTAAAGTAGGGACCGCAGACAGGCTATCAAAGGCCTAACATAACAAACAATAGGCTCATGGCAGTTTTACAGCGGTTACATGGATACACGGGCAGGCAGCTTGGTGGTCAGTGGAGGAGCATTTAAAGTAGGGACCGCAGACAGGCTTCAAAGGCCTAACATAAGAAAATGGGCTGGCTGTAGGCACTTTATAATTGGTTCCAGGGGTACACGGGCAGCAGTGGTCTGGTCAGTGGAGGACTAGTGGAAGGAGGAACCGCAGACAGGCTTCAAAGGCCTAAAATAACAAACAATAGGCTCATGGCAGCTTTACAGCGGTTACATGGATACACAGGCAGCTTGGTGGTGAGTGGAGGAGTAGTGCAAGGAGTGTCTGTCCCAGTACTCCCAAAATATAAATAGATGTTAATGTCTCGCAAAACAACCACAACAAAAAAAAAGGTGGCATACTTAGGTACAGGGGTGGGCTCATCTACTGAGTTTCTGACATAGTAATTTGGCAGTAACTATTTAATGGTGCCAATATAGGACACAGACACAGACTACTTTAAGTTGCATCATAGATGTCTACAAATTTGTATTGTCAGTGCCAGACATTGAATGATGTCAGCGAATAGACTAAAGATTGGTGGAGCTGTGCGACATAATTTTGGACGTGGTAGAGCACATTTTGAGCTGGGGTAGGGGGGAACTCTCTTGAGGCCGGCGGGACCGCCCCAGGGCCCCTCATGTTACAACGGTGTGTCTGACGTTGGGTGCGCACCACCACCGCCAGAGACACTACATTGTACTATGAGGGACCCAGTAGCAATGCCGTCAACCAAAAGCGAGCACACCCACCTCTTCAGACAAACAGCAGTCTCACGGGTGCTTGCGCCAAGTCGCGATACCACGGCCCCGTGTGGGGAGTTTTGCCATTTAGGGAGGTGTAAACATGTCGTATGCTGTACAATCAGCTGCAGCAAATTAGACATTAGAAAAGTAATTCACAGGCAAGAGCTTTTCATAGGAAAGCTAGGTGTCAGCCGGGCAAGGTGGGGCAAAAGATTTCGAAATCCAGTTGTGGTTCATTTTAATGAATGTTAGATCGTCAACATTTTGGGTAGCCAGACGAGTCCTTTTTTCGGTTAATATTGAACCTGCAGCACTGAATACTCTTTCTGATAGGACACTTGCTGCCGGGCAAGCAAGCTCCTGCAATGCATATTCTGCCAATTCTGGCCAGGTGTCTAATTTGGAGGCCCAGTAATCAAATGGGAATGACGGTTGAGGGAGAACATCGATAAGGGATGAAAAATAGTTAGTAACCATACTGGACAAATGTTGTCTCCTGTCACTTTCAATTGATGCAGCAGTACCTGTCCTGTCTGCGGTCATAGCAAAATCACTCCACAACCTGGTCAGAAAACCCCTCTGTCCAACGCCACTTCTGATGTGTGCACCCCTAACACTCCTAGTCTGCTGCCCCCTGGAGCTCGTGTGAGAACGATCACGTGCGCTGTGTGCTGGGAATGCCTGAAGCAAACGGTCAACAAGAGTTGATTGTTTGGTTGCTAATATTAGTTCCAAGTTCTCATGTGGCATAATATTTTGCAATTTGCCTTTATAGCGTGGATCAAGGAGGCAGGCCAACCAGTAATCGTCATCGTTCATCATTTTCGTAATGCGTGTGTCCCTTTTTAGGATACGTAAGGCATAATCCGCCATGTGGGCCAAAGTTCCAGTTGTCAAATCTCCGGTTGTGATTGGTTGAGGGGCAGTTGCAGGCAAATCTACGTCACTTGTGTCCCTCAAAAAACCAGAACCCGGCCGTGACACGCAACCAATTTCCTGTGCCCCCGGGAAAGGTTCGGCATTAAAAATATACTCATCCCCATCATCCTCCTCGTCCTCCACCTCCTCTTCGCCCGCTACCTTGTCCTGTACACTGCCCTGACCAGACAATGGCTGACTGTCATCAAGGCTTTCCTCTTCCTCTGGTGCAGACGCCTGCTCCTTTATGTGCGTCAAACTTTGCATCAGCAGACGCATTAGGGGGATGCTCATGCTTATTACGGCGTTGTCTGCACTAACCAGCCGTGTGCATTCCTCAAAACACTGAAGGACTTGACACATGTCTTGTATCTTAGACCACTGCACACCTGACAACTCCATGTCTGCCATCCTACTGCCTGCCCGTGTATCCTCCCACAAATAAATAACAGCACGCCTCTGTTCGCACAGTCACTGAAGCATGTGCAGTGTTGAGTTCCACCTTGTTGCAACGTCTATGATGAGGCGATGCTGGGGAAGGTTCAAAGACCGCTGATAGGTCTGCATACGGCTGGCGTGTACAGGCGAACGTCGGATATGTGAGCAAAGTGCACGCACTTTGAGGAGCAGGTCGGAGAACCCAGGATAAGTTTTCAATAAGCACTGCACCACCAGGTTTAAGGTGTGAGCCAGGCAAGGAATGTGTTTCAGTTGGGAAAGGGAGATGGCAGCCATGAAATTCCTTCCGTTATCACTCACTACCTTGCCTGCCTCAAGATCTACTGTGCCCAGCCACGACTGCGTTTCTTGTTGGAAGAACTCGGACAGAACTTCCGCGGTGTGTCTGTTGTCGCCCAAACACTTCATAGCCAATACAGCCTGCTGACGCTTGGCAGTAGCTGGCCCATAATGGGACAACTGGTGTGCAACAGTGTCATCTGCCGATGGAGTGGTTGGCAGACTGCGTTCTGTGGAAGAGCTGTAGCTTCTGCAGGAGGACGAGGAGGAGGAGGAGGAGGGGGTGCGAACGCCTACAGCCAACTGTTTCCTAGACCGTGGGCTAGGCACAACTGTCCCTAAATTGATGTCGCCTGTGGACCCTGCATCCACCACATTCACCCAGTGTGCCGTGATGGACACATAACGTCCCTGGCCATGCCTACTGGTCCATGCATCTGTAGTCAGGTGCACCTTTGTACTCACAGATTGCCTGAGTGCATGGACGATGCGCTGTTTAACATGCTGGTGCAGGGCTGGGATGGCTTTTCTGGAAAAAAAGTGTCGACTGGGTAGCTCGTATCGTGGTTCAGCGTACTCCATCAGGGCTTTGAAAGCTTCGCTTTCAACTAACCGGTAGGGCATCATCTCTAACGAGATTAGTCTAGCTATGTGGGCGTTAAAACCCTGTGTACGCGGATGCGAGGATAAGTACTTCCTTTTTCTAACCAGAGTCTCATGTAGGGTGAGCTGGACTGGAGAGCTGGAGATCGTGGAACTTTCGGGTGTGCCGGTGTACATGGCAGACTGAGAGACGGTTGGAGACGGTATTGTTTCCGCCGGTGCCCTAGATGCAATATTTCCTCCTACAAAACTGGTGATTCCCTGACCCTGACTGCTTTTGGCTGGCAAAGAAACCTGCACAGATACTGCCGGTGGTGCGGAAAATGGTGGCCTTACAGTGACGGAAGGGATGTTGCGTTGCTGACTAGCTTCATTGGCCGAGGGTGCTACAACCTTGAGGGACGTTTGGTAGTTAGTCCAGGCTTGAAAATGCATGGTGGTTAAGTGTCTATGCATGCAACTAGTATTTAGACTTTTCAGATTCTGACCTCTGCTTAAGCTAGTTGAACATTTTTGACAGATGACTTTGCGCTGATCAGTTGGATGTTGTTTAAAAAAATGCCAGACTGCACTCTTCCTAGACTCGGATCCCTTTTCAGGGATTGCAGACTGAGCTTTAACCGGATGGCAACGCTGTGCTCCAACAGGTTTTGGCTTTGACACGCGTTTTGGGCCAGATACGGGCCCGGCAGATGGAACCTGTTGCGATGTTGATGCCTGCTGCGGCCCCTCCTCCACCTCCGCTTCTGAACTACTGCCGCCTGCACCCTGTTTCCCCAATGGCTGCCAATCGGGGTCAATAACTGGGTCATCTATTACCTCCTCTTCGAGCTCGTGTGCAACTTCGTCTGTGTCACTGTGTCGGTCGGTGGTATAGCGTTCGTGGCGGGGCAACATAGTCTCATCAGGGTCTGATTGTGGATCTGTACCCTGAGAGGGCAATGTGGTGGTCTGAGTCAAAGGAGCAGCATAGTACTCTGGCTGTGGCTGTGCATCAGTGCACTCCATGTCAGAATATACTTGTAATGGGCATGGCCTGTTAAATGTTTCACTTTCTAAGCCAGGGACGGTATGTGTAAAGAGCTCCATGGAGTGACCCGTTGTGTCGCCTGCTGCATCCTTCTCTCTTGTTGTAGTTTTTGCTGAGGAGGACAAGGAAGCGACTTGTCCCTGACCGTGAACATCCACAAGCGACGCGCTGCTTTTACATTTACCAGTTTCGGAAGAGGAGGCAAAAGAGCTAGAGGCTGAGTCTGCAATGTAAGCCAAAACTTGCTGTTGCTGCTCCGCCTTTAAAAGCGGTTTTCCTACTCCCAGAAAAGAGAGCGTTCGAGGCCTTGTGTAGCCTGACGACGAAACTGGCTCCACAGCTCCAGACTTAGGTGGAATATTTTTATCCCCACGACCACCTGATGCTCCACTACCACTACCATCATTACCAGCTGACAATGAACGCCCACGACGACCTCTTGCACCAGACTTCCTCATTGTTTTAAAATCTTAACCAAAGTAACTTTATTTGTTGCTGTCAAACAACTTACACGGTGAGCTATAACTTCAGTATGATTTCAATATCCCTTAACAGGTTGGTGAGACCACAAGGAAAATCAGGCACAATGTTACACACTCTGTTTTCTGTGGCACAAAATCACAGAGATGACACACACGCAGGACTGTCACTCAAGCACTAATGTCAATATTAATCTCCCACCTAATTTATGTTTTTTTTTTTTTCAGGGAGACTTTAGAAACCAAATAATATTAAAAAAAAAAAAAAAAAAAAAAGGCTTTCTATGGCCCACAATTAGAGAGAGAGAGGTGGCACACCCAGGAGTCAAGACTGGCACACAAGCTGAAAGGGCAATATTACTCTCCCACTGTTTTTTTATGTTTTTTTTTTTTTCAGGGAGACTTTAGAAACCAAATAATATTTAAAAAAAAAAATAAATAGGCTTTCTATGGCCCACTGAATGAAAGGGAGAGAGGTGGCACACCCAGGAGTCAAGACTGGCACACAAGCTGAAAGGGCAATATTACTCTCCCACTGTTTTTTGTATGTTTTTTTTTTTTTTTTCAGGGAGACTTTAGAAACCCAATAATATTTAAAAAAAAAAAAAAATAGCCTTTCTATGGCCCACTGAATGAAAGGGAGAGAGGTGGCACACCCAGGAGTCAAGACTGGCACACAAGCTGAAAGGGCAATATTACTCTCCCACTGTTTTTTGTATGTTTTTTTTTTTTTTTTTCAGGGAGACTTTAGAAACCAAATAATATTAAAAAAACCAAAAAAAAAATAGCCTTTCTATGGCCCACTGAATGAGAGAGAGAGGTGGCACACCCAGGAGTCAAGACTGGCACACAAGCTGAAAGGGCAATATTACTCTCCCACTGTTTTTTGTATGTTTTTTTTTTTTTTTTCAGGGAGACTTTAGAAACCAAATAATATTAAAAAAACCAAAAAAAAAATAGCCTTTCTATGGCCCACTGAATGAGAGAGAGAGGTGGCACACCCAGGAGTCAAGACTGGCACACAAGCTGAAAGGGCAATATTACTCTCCCACTGTTTTTTTATGTATTTTTTGTTTTTTAAGGGAGACTTTAGAATCCCAATAATATTTAAAAAAAAAAATAAATAGGCTTTCTATGGCCCACTGAATGAGAGGGAGAGAGGTGGCACACCCAGGAGTCAAGACTGGCACACAAGCTGAAAGGGCAATATTACTCTCCCACTGTTTTTTTAGGTTTTGTTGTTTTTTTCAGGGAGACTTTAGAAACCAAATAATATAAAAAAAAAAAAAAAAATAGGCTTGCTATAGCCCACTGAATGAGAGATAGCACACACAGCAGTGGCACACAAGCCCTGACTGAGGCCAATATTTTTTTCCCACTGATTGATGTCGTGTTTTTGTGTTGAGGTAGAATTTAGAACACAAATCACGGAAAAAATAAATAGGCTTTCTATGGCCCACTGAATGAAAGGGAGAGAGGTGGCACACCCAGGAGTCAAGACTGGCACACAAGCTGAAAGGGCAATATTACTCTCCCACTGTTTTTTGTATGTTTTTTTTTTTTTTTTCAGGGAGACTTTAGAAACCCAATAATATTTAAAAAAATAAATAAATAGGCTTTCTATGGCCCACTGAATGAGAGGGAGAGAGGTGGCACACCCAGGAGTCAAGACTGGCACACAAGCTGAAAGGGCAATATTACTCTCCCACTGTTTTTTTAGGTTTTGTTTTTTTTTTCAGGGAGACTTTAGAAACCAAATAATATAAAAAAAAAAAAAAAAATAGGCTTGCTATAGCCCACTGAATGAGAGATAGCACACACAGCAGTGGCACACAAGCCCTGACTGAGGCCAATATTTTTCTCCCACTGATTGATGTCGTGTTTTTGTGTTGAGGTAGAATTTAGAACACAAATCACGGAAAAAATAAATAGGCTTTCTATGGCCCACTGAATGAAAGGGAGAGAGGTGGCACACCCAGGAGTCAAGACTGGCACACAAGCTGAAAGGGCAATATTACTCTCCCACTGTTTTTTGTATGTTTTTTTTTTTTTTTTCAGGGAGACTTTAGAAACCCAATAATATTTTTTAAAAAAAATAAATAGGCTTTCTATGGCCCACTGAATGAGAGGGAGAGAGGTGGCACACCCAGGAGTCAAGACTGGCACACAAGCTGAAAGGGCAATATTACTCTCCCACTGTTTTTTTAGGTTTTTTTTTTTTTTTCAGGGAGACTTTAGAAACCAAATAATATTAAAAAAAAAAAAATAAAAATAGGCTTGCTATAGCCCACTGAATGAGAGATAGCACACACAGCAGTGGCACACAAGCCCTGACTGAGGCCAATATTTTTCTCCCACTGATTGATGTAGTGTTTTTGTGTTGAGGTAGAATTTAGAACACAAATCACGGAAAAAATAAATAGGCTTTCTATGGCCCACTGAATGAAAGGGAGAGAGGTGGCACACCCAGGAGTCAAGACTGGCACACAAGCTGAAAGGGCAATATTACTCTCCCACTGTTTTTTTAGGTTTTTTTTTTTTTTTCAGGAAGACTTTAGAAACCAAATAATATAAAAAAAAAAAAAAAAAAAATAGGCTTGCTATAGCCCACTGAATGAGAGATAGCACACACAGCAGTGGCACACAAGCCCTGACTGAGGCCAATATTTTTCTCCCACTGATTGATGTCGTGTTTTTGTGTTGAGGTAGAATTTAGAACACAAATCACGGAAAAAATAAATAGGCTTTCTATGGCCCACTGAATGAAAGGGAGAGAGGTGGCACACCCAGGAGTCAAGACTGGCACACAAGCTGAAAGGGCAATATTACTCTCCCACTGTTTTTTTAGGTTTTTTTTTTTTTTTCAGGGAGACTTTAGAAACCAAATAATATTAAAAAAAAAAAAATAAAAATAGGCTTGCTATAGCCCACTGAATGAGAGATAGCACACACAGCAGTGGCACACAAGCCCTGACTGAGGCCAATATTTTTCTCCCACTGATTGATGTAGTGTTTTTGTGTTGAGGTAGAATTTAGAACACAAATCACGGAAAAAATAAATAGGCTTTCTATGGCCCACTGAATGAAAGGGAGAGAGGTGGCACACCCAGGAGTCAAGACTGGCACACAAGCTGAAAGGGCAATATTACTCTCCCACTGTTTTTTTATGTATTTTTTGTTTTTTAAGGGAGACTTTAGAAACCCAATAATATAAAAAAAAAAAAAAAAAAAATAGGCTTGCTATAGCCCACTGAATGAGAGATAGCACACACAGCAGTGGCACACAAGCCCTGACTGAGGCCAATATTTTTCTCCCACTGATTGATGTAGTGTTTTTGTGTTGAGGTAGATTTTAGAACACAAATCACGGAAAAAATAAATAGGCTTTCTATGGCCCACTCAGTGAGAGATGGCACACACAGGGATGGCACTGTAGCAGAAATGCCAATCTTAATCTCCCACAAAAAAAAACAAAACAAAAAAAAAAACTGTCCTACAATTACTATCTCCCTGCAGTAATGTAAGCCAGGTATGGCAGGCAGCAATAGGAGTGGACTGATGCACAAATTAAATAAAAAGTGTGGACAAACAAAAAAGATAGCTGTGCAGAAAGGAAGGAACAAGAGGATATGTGCTTTGAAAAAAGCAGTTGGTTTCCACAGTGGCGTACACACAGCAATACAGCTATCACGGAGCCTTCTAGGGCAGCCCAATGAGCTACAGCGCTGAGGGGAAAAAAAAAAAAAAATAGCTTCCACAGTCCCTGCACACCGAAGGTGGTGTTGGACAGTGGAAATCGCTGCAGCACAAGCGGTTTGGTGGTTAGTGGACCCTGCCTAACGCTCTCCCTGCTTCTGACGAAGCGGCAGCAACCTGTCCCTAAGCTCAGATCAGCAGCAGTAAGATGGCGGTCGGCGGGAACGCCCCTTTATAGCCCCTGTGACGCCGCAGACAGCAAGCCAATCACTGCAATGCCCTTCTCTAAGATGGTGGGGACCAGGATCTATGTCATCACGCTGCCCACACTCTGCGTTCACCTTCATTGGCTGAGAAATGGCGCTTTTCGCGTCATTGAAACGCGACTTTGGCGCGAAAGTCGCGTACCGCATGGCCGACAAGCACAGGGGTCGGATCGGGTTTCATGAGACGCCGACTTAGCCAAAAGTCGGCGACTTTTGAAAATGATCGACCCGTTTCGCTCAACCCTAGTAGGTAGTGAAGAACGGTGCTGCTCCGCGAGGGGAGTATTTTTTTTTTAATTCACTGTGAGCTTATTATTTATAATATTAAGTTGTAAAGTAGAGGACAACCCTTTTAAAGTGTATTTGTCACCAGATTCAACAATATGAATTACATTCCTAATTATAAACAGATCGCTAAGACCAGGTGAGGGCAGAGTACTTACTTTGAAAACCCATACCAGATTGGCTATATAATTCTGGCATAAAATCATGAACATTTTATTAGTCCAGTTAAGGAGTGAGAGAGCTGTGTTTTCAGTTTCAAGCCTGACTGGAAGCTGCAACATGTACTAGGCAGTGTGAGATCTCAGCAGGGAGGAGAGACACTGAGGAGCTGTCAATAAGACTGGGTGAGCATAGATTAAGTTTAAACTTTCAAAACGATCAGCAGACATTCAGAACTGGATTTTAATAGTAAGTACACAGCCTTGTTGGGTCTTTGAGATTTATTTATTAAAGTATGCAGTTTTCTTAGTGAAATCTAGTGAAAGATCGGCATTTATTGTATGATGTCATATAAGGGACAATATGAATCTTAGTTCCAATGCATTTCTCCAGAAAATAAAATACTGTGCATAAAGGGATTACATCATATGTCATCGCCTTCTTTTACTACTATGAGATAACATTTATACTTATTTATTGTAATGCATCTCCTTAATTACATTTTCATTCTTCAAGTTCACCTTATTACTTTACAAACTGAATGCCCACCTTCCACAGTGGTAGCATTATATTTTATTGATATTCTAAATTAAATAATTTACATATGTACATACGGTCATATTAGAGTTGAGAATACCCTTTAAAATGTTCCCTTTTATCGATGTCCTGCAGACTATTTGTGTTCACATCAACTGATTCTTATGTCCTTGGAGATCTAAGGTACAAAGGTGAACACAACGTTATGTCTCAAGGAAGGTGTCCCAAAACCGTTATAGCAATGTCACTGCTTATGAACAAGGGCAACCAACCACCAAATGACCTTGAAATAATTATATTCTCTTTTGCCTGAGGGCACAACATTTTTTTTTATGAACTGGGACTCGGATTTATTATGGGAGTTTTTTTCACATTAGAATGGTGCAGCTTAATTTTGTAATAAAACCTAAATTAACTGGAAGAACATAAACTTGCTATAAATGTGCACCAGTTTACAATATAAACGTCCTCATCCATGTTTTCCAACATTTCACACACAAAATGAATTCAAATAAAAGCTGATTCATATCCTGTAGACAGTAGCTTTAAAGCGTTCCCCTGGAGCCCAGCAACAGACTGAATTCCCAACTCAATTATTTTGATTGACGTAAGTATTCTTAAAGGAAATATCTTAAAAACTGAATCGACTCCCACTACGTTGTCTTTTAGAATGATTGATTTATCATGAGGTAGAATTGTATACAAACTCTGAAATTATATCACACGCAATACTTTGGTCTATCAGTGCATATTATTCAGAATTGTCTACTTTTTTGTGATATTCCATTAAAATTTAAAGGGAAGGTGCCCTAAAAAAAATAAATTTCAGCAATTGAAAAAATGTAAAGAATTAATGTTTAAACTTTCTTAAATAATATTATCATTTGTTTATAATTTAGTAAAATATGAAAAATAATTTTAAAAGGATTGGTATTTCCACTTTTAAACACTAGGGGGAGCAGCTAATGAAATTTGACAAAAACCTAGTGTACAACTAGCTCACATTACTGCACTGCAGTAATTATGGGCGGAGTCTGCTAACGTGTGTGATGTCACTCCTCTCCTCCCCTTCTGGGTGTTTGCTAAGGGATAAGAGAGGATGATATTCAGGAACCCAGTGAGCAGCCATTTTGTTGGTAACTGCAAAGTTATACTGACAAGTAGACAGTCACCGAGGATGGCAGGCAGCAAGGATTCTGTTAGTTGGTGCTACTCGCTGTATCACGCTCACACGCTGACACTCATGCTCACACGCTGACGCTCACGCTCACATGCTGACGCTCACAATCACGCTGACGCGCTCTCGCTCACATGCTGACGCTCACACTCATGCTGATGCTCACACTTACACGTGATAAGACACAATGTAATGGCAGAATACTGACTGCAAATCTGGAGGTGGCTGGAGGATAAGACAATGTAAATGCAGAATAGTGACTGCAGCTCTGGAGGTGACAAAATAAACTTCTTCTCTCAGCAAAGGATCAAGCGATGTCCTTACACCATGCTTTTCACAGCAGCACTGCATGCTCTGATTGGCTGCTGAAAATAAGTAGAAGCCCACCACAAATTTAGCATAAAGTCCAAGTATGATGTTCTGTTAAAACTTTTGGCAAGAAATAAATAATTATAAATTGCAAAACTTCTAAATCAGCAGTGAAAAAAGAGATATTCGAAATAAAGCAATTTAGCAAATTCTACTTTAAAAAGTTGCACATTTTGGTGCAAAGTTGCGCAAAACTACAACTTTTGGTGTTTTCACACCATTTTCTTTCAGCTCTGCAAAAATGGGCACAATGATACACAACAGGGCATGACACTACAGCTTGTCTAATTCATGACAATTGTTCCCTATGCCAGAAATCGTACTCCAGTCGGAGACAGAAGTAAGATCTCTGGTGTGCCACATAGAGGCATATGCTACTGGTCAGATGGTTCTAATTAATGAATTACAAGCGTCTGATTCAACCACATGCCTCTTCATCAATAATATGAATGAGGAAATCACTAGTCTTCTTGATGAATCAAAGCCATAGCCTGAGGCAAACTTAATATTACATTAGCAAGTCATTAATGGATGGACATTGTTTTTGAAAAATAATGATTAATGGGGTTATTCAGTCTAATTAAAACAGATAGAAAGTACAATACGTAGTGATGAAAAAGTTCAGCACCGAAAGGTTGCACGCCAACAAACTTGATCTAAAATCTTCATATAAAAACATAGACAACCAACAATAGGAAAAATGACTGATAACATGCACAGAAGTTGACACAAATGGGTTTGAATGGCTACTAAATGTAACATCCTCACCTGTGACCTGTTTGCTTGTAATCAGTGTGTGCATAAAAGCTGAGTGAGTTTCTGGGATCCAGACAGACTCTTGCATCTTTCATCCAGCCATTGAAGTTTCTGCATCGTGAGTCATGGGGAAAGCAAAAGAATTGTCAATTGATCTACGGGAAAAGTTAATTGAATTGTATAAAACAGGTAATGGATACAAATAGATATCCAAGGAATTGATAATGCCAGTCAGCAGCGTTCATACTGTGATTAACAAATGGAAAAATCAGGAGCTATGTAAAAACAAAACCACAGTCAAGTAGACAAACAAAAATAACATCCACAACTGCCATGAAATTTGATCGGGATGCAAAAAAAATCCACAAACAACATCAGCTGAAATACAGGACTCTCTGAAAACTAGCGGTGTGGCTGTTTCAAGATGCACAATAAGGAGGCACTTGAAGAAAAATGGTCTGCATGGTCGAGTCGCCAGAATAAAACCATTACTACACAAATGCCACAAAGTATCTAGCTTATAATACACAAAACAGCACAGAGACAAGCCTCATAACTTCTGGAACAACATAATTTGGAGTGATGAGACCAAAATTGAACTTTTTGGCCACAACCATAAATGTTACATTTGGAGAGAGGTCAACAAAGCCTACGATGAAAGGAACACCATTCCTACTGTAAATCATGGAGGTGGATCACTGATGTTTTGGGGACGTGTGAGCTACAAAGGCACAGGAATCTTGGTCAAAGTTGAAGGAAAGATGAATACAGCACGTTATCAGCAAATACTGGAGGCAAATTTGCACTCATCAGTCCGGAAGATGCTTGTGGGACGTACTTGGACGTTCCAACATGACAACTATTTAAAACACAAGGCCAAGTCGACCTGTCATTGGCTAGAGCAGAACAAAGTGAAGGTTCTTGAGTGACCATCTCAGTCTCCTGACCTCAATATCATTGAGCCACTCTGGGGAGATGTCAAGCATGCAGTTCATGCTAGACAGCCCAGGAATTTACAGGAACTGGAGGTTTTTTGCCAAAAGACTGGGTAACTTTACCATCTGAGAAAATAAGGAGCCTCATCCACAACTACCACAAAAGACTTCAAGCTGTCATTGGTGTTACTGATGATAAGTGAAGTATTCCTCTTTGTATAATATTTATACCAGTTATTTGACACATGTGTGTATATTCTTTTTGCCACCCCTTTTCTTCCCTTTTTCCTTTTTTGACATACATTACATGGTGATATTTATGTACATCACAGATGTCCTGATTTTCTCAGGTCGCCCCCTGCGCGTTGTGCTTAGGGGATGAACGTGCTCCTGCCCTCTTAAAGGGACAGCGCATGCGGTCCTAAAGTGTCCCCACCCATTGGCTGGGAGACACTTACTATTTAAGGCACTTCCAACTATTGGGAGGTGCCAAAGAAATGTGTTCGCTGGCTTGTTGCATGCTTTCTAGTTCTCAGGTCCCCAGTCCCTGCCTGTTCCTGCCTGTACCAGTCTTCCCATACCTGCTGTATTACTGTATTTGTTATTTTTGACTAAGTGGAAGGATTGATTTCTGATTACTGATAAATTTTAGCTGGTGTCATGACATTCCATGGTTTTTTTGCACCTCTCTTTCTTCATAATGTAAAGCGTCCAAAATCGGTAATCATGACCGAGTTGCTGTCGGTTAATGCTCTGGCCCTTTACTGGAAAACAGTGTCCTAGTCCCAGTGTGCTGTCATGTGTGAGGTACATCACACTCATTTGTAGCTAACAGTCTCCGCTGTCTCCAGGCCTCCATCTTCAGGAGTTCACGCACACAACTCAAGGGACACCAAGTTCATTGCAACAAGCAAATGTTTACTGGTCAGTTCAAGTTCATCAGTTGTATGATGAAGGGTCTTCACCCAAAACGTTAAAGTAATTCTGTACTTACAACATTATAACCAATTGATATGACTTACTGATGATAAATCCTATTTTAAGCATCTCCAAGTGCCTTTAGGTGTGCAGTTCCCTAACTCTGTCTACTATTGATCTTCAGGAGCTCCAGAGGAACTAGCACCCTTCTAAGCTAACAGTATTTTACAGGTTGTGCCACTTACCTGTTAGATTTCCTCTAATGGTTACAACACTGTGCTACAATAAATTATTCCATCTAAGGACTCTTTACAGGGACCGTATTTTCAGTTCCAGTGCTGTTTTTGGAAAAGCGGACAGCACTAGGACCAATGTTATTCAATGGCGCAGTGAAGATGAGCACTTTTTTTCACTGACCAAATCTACGCGTGAAAAAAAAAATTGCAGCATGCACTAGTATTTTCTGTAAATTGGATGAGACTCACCCACCCAAGTTTATGGTTGCGCAAAAAGAATCGGATGCCATACAGAGACACAGTATAGCATCTGTTTTTTATGGAGACATTGCAATTCGGTAACATAGGAAACTGTAAATGGTCCTGTAAATGATTAACAGCTGCTGTAAAAAATGGACTGCACATGGACTGCACATAGAGACAAGTGAGAGAAAAAAAATCGTCCACTTTTCTGCGAAACTCTGAGCCAAACAAGGCATAGCTTTTAGGGTGGCAAAATGTTGCAGATTCTGTGGGATCTTGCATCTAAAGTGGTCCGTAAATGATGTCTTGGGAAATAGAAACTGTGTGAGTGGGCAATAGAAAAAGGGGGGGAAATGGAAAATTGTAAATTCTACAAGGACGGAATGGACATTAAAATAGTCGTAAGCTCTTTATATCCTGAACTAACTTTGTACAGAAATGGTTATACTGAAATGGGGCCTCATACTAAGTTCTGCTGTACGGCCCTGTGACTACTTATTACTCCCCTGTTTATAATTAATTGCTATTTTTCATTCAATTCTTTGGTTTGCTGGCGCATTTTTACAGGGATATTGGGAATATTTTCCAGTAACATTTTTATATTATTGTTGAACAATATTTACGTGCCTCTATGGAGTTTTCATAGCTTAGCATTGAATTCAAACTACATATAAAACCTCTACAGTAGTACATTTACAACATGAAATGGCACTGTTTTACAGCGCTTCATAGAATTCTCCATAACATTAGCATTTACTGTAGAGTAGGGACAAACTGTCTATTTAGTGGAAAAAAATATATAGAAAACAGTGAGACCAAAGAAACACAATATTTAAAGGCATTTCCCAACATAGAGCATTTTATTGCACGCTGCAGTAGTACTCAGATTCACACTGAGTTTTGATCCAATGATGTACTCAATAGAGCCACCGTAGGTAACTTGGCTTCTGAACGGAGTAACCATGCCAATTCTTTATCAAGATATACCGTTTTGGTGGTTTTAGGAAAACTCTTGATGCAAGGTCTCTTACATCAGCAAATATTAAGTTATAGAAAGTATATTCAAGTAACAATAACAACCCTTTATAAAAAAAAAAAATTCAATTAAGATTTTTTTTTAAATATGTTTTTATTAAAGGAATTGTCCAGCACTGGGGACAATTTTTTTTAGTTTAAAAGTATCTAATTGGAGCTCCAAATCATTTTTGCAATTGAATTCAATCAATAATGTTGCACCATTTTGCTTTTACAGGCTTTTTGTTTCCATGCACATTTAACTGTGACGTGGTCTGTGGTCATAAATTATCTGAGAAAAACTCATATAACATTATGTTATGTTATATTATTATGTTATACCCAGCTGACTGATTCTGATTCTCGGTTAAGCATTTTGCAGCCAACAATAGACATTAAAAACCAACTCAAACCCAGAAGGCAAATGGTGCAGCAATTTTAAAGAAAATCTGTCAGCAGGTTTTTGTTGTGTAATATGAAATCATCATGATATATGGGATGAGAGCCTGATTCCAGTGATATATCACTTACTAGGCTGTGTTGCTCTTTCAATAATCAGTGTTTTATGAGATGGAGATTATGACTACAGGACTAGCTGCCTCATGCCTCCTAGTCCACTTCTGTGTGTAACCCTGCCCCCCCAACACTGATTAGCAGCTTTCTGTCAATGTACAGTGTACAATGAAACCTGCTAATCAGTGGTGTTGGTGGGTTATACAGTGATACCAGGTGGTAATAGTTTACCAGACATGAAAAATACTAACTTTTGTACCCTAAACAGTAAAAGCATCATCTTTTATTCCACATAAAATAACAGTGTTCCTTTCTAGTTATATTGCTCCCTGATATATGCCAGTATTCCTTGAGTGCCACTTTCAAGTTATGCCACTATTGTGCTGCAGACTCCAAAAAAAGGTGTATAGTCCCTTAACCTCATTCCTTGATGACGACACCCACCTAGTCCTCTTCTGCGCTACATGTAAGAACAGCCTGGCACAGGCGGTGCAGTGCCGTGCCATGATGTCGTTGTGCCTCTTTTTTTGGGACAATGATTTCTTTTTGGCTGCAAGTCTACAGCAGCCTGCGGCATGCAAGAAAGAGTAAGAGATAGGAAAGGGAGCCCATAGATCTCTGCTCTGTCACAGAATTAAATTGTTTCACCATTAGGGTGATGCTGATATACTTCAACATGGTGCTTGTGGACCCAGGGCAATGTTCAAAAAGTTCATTTGTTTTTTGACTCTACCAGTGCTAATGTTCCTCATCTCAAAATATCTTTCTGTATAAATATTCTTGTGTGATCATGAGCAGTGATGAATGAACCCATAGATGTTCAGGTCCGGCGTGTTCCCCCAAACTTTTTAAAACAGTTCAGTTTGGGTACTAGAATGGTATCCAGACCTGGACCCAAAACAAAGGGGGGCCCAAACATCCAGTGTTTTCCATGCTGCCATTTGTGTGACAGCATGGGAAGCAGCATCTCTGATCTGCGGTAACATTACACTTTACCGCTGGTCACAGCACTGCGGATCCCACGCTGTAAAACATATGACAGCATGTGAGCAAGCCCAGCAGCTTTGACCGGCAGTAAAAAGGTTACTGCCAGTCAGGTGTCGGCTGATGAGAATACTACTACTCTCATCAGTGTATGCCTGCTCTAGGTGATAAGAGTGAGAGCGGGTGACGCTGATGAGAGTAGTACTCTCATCAGCCGGCTCCTGTGCATTATAATAAAGATGCCAGTGTAATATAGTGAAGTCAGCGCATGTGTATTTTACTGTACAGTGTATTCACTGAATAAATAAAAAAATAAATGGCGTAAGGTCCCCCATAATTTTCATAACCAGCTGAGGGAAAGCTGACGGCCGGGGGCTGATGTTAATATTCTGGGAATGGATGAATATCCATAAAGGCCATACAATGTCAGGAAAAAACATACACGATTTCATTAATAAGTGTTAGGCCACATCCCCATGGTCAATAATCGGCAGTGCTTTGGATGCAGCACATGTCTGCTTTGCCCAAAGCGCTACCGGCTTTTGAACGCAGGTGATTCCGCATGTGTTCATTGAACCATTTAGATTCAGTGCATCTAATACATTGGACAGGTGAAATTTATCTTGCGGAAACTTGCGTATCCGCAAGATAAATTGACATGCTTTGGTCTGGAAAGACCGTCTCTGCTGGTGATCCGCTGGCGTCTCTGGACACATAGTGGACATGGGATTTCTTGAACATCTGGATGCTGTGGGTTGGATTCTGTGGATGTACACAGCATCCAACCCGCAGCATTTACTGACCATGGGAAAGTACCCTTAGTATTATAATACAGAGATTGTTCCAGTCAGAACCATAAACACAAATTAGAAATTTCAATATATGGTGTTATAAAATACGATCAGTATTTGTTTTCTACTAATAATAATGACTAAGTGAAGATGACCTTTTCAGCATTCTAAGAGGATATTGACATAGTAATGTAAAGAAGAATTGTTTCTTTCAACCCACCCCATTGTAAGACATGTAATTTAATGAAGTCAACACCATACTTGTCAAGACCATACAATCTTTGGGTTACTGCACTCAGGTAGAAAGTGTCATGATCTGGTCAAGCCAGGGGTTAACTTTCTCATCCTCAGTCTGGCCTCAGGTTTGCTATTTATCTCCGCTGTGTCCTGCAGACCATGACAGTTATAGTTTCTGCCTACGGCTTGTGTAGCTGACTCCGTCTGCCCTGATTTGTCCTGATGCTTGCTTACTGAACCCATGTCTGTTTATCCCCTCTTCCCTTTCCAACTCTGTGATCCCTTTTGTGTATTGACTCACTGGTTTTGACTTGGCTTGGACCTTGACCTGTTGTTTTATCTCTTGTTTTTGGCATATCTGCTCCTGACAGGTACTGACCCACTTGGCTTGTTATTGACTCTGTGTTTGCTTATTCCTTTTGTACTGCGCTACAGTTTTATATTAACCCGACTTGTTTTGACTATTCTGCTGCCAGAATGGTGGCCTGGCCGCTGCGTTGCAGGTCTGGTCCTTCTGTGTGCAGTCCTCCCTCCACTCTATTGCCACCTAGTGGAGCTTGCAATTACCTGCATTGCAGTGGCGTGACAGAAAGCTTTTCAGGGTACATACGCTTCCTTCCAGTTTCCATTGGACTACATGTGTATGGGGATATTCTCCCTTTGAAGCATTGGCATAATTTGATATGAATTCAATACAAATGCATTTCCAAATACACCTTTATGAAATTGGAGGCTTACAACTATGGCTTCATGAAAAGTAAAGCCATAATAGAGCCTTTTGCATAAAAACCTTATATGGGAAAACTACTGGATTCCTTTTATCATGTAAAATCAAATGTACAAATATCATGTCTGGAAAGTAGTAAAAAATACAATAAAGAAGCACAGAAGAAAAAGTAAAATTTGGGCCCTTATTCATTATTTGCATTTTTTAATTGACTTTTCTTTTTTTCTATCTTGTATTTGCTGACGTTTTTAAAGCCAAATTCCTCAAATTATGGAAAGGAAACTATGGTAGAGAAGATATATATATGTTTTTAATGTTTATCAGTTTGTAAACTACAAAATGGATTACCATATATACTTAGTTTTTCAGCACATTTTATTGTAATGAAATGCCTCCCTCAGCTAATACAAGAGTGAGGGTCCCAGAAGATGGAGGGAGAGCGGCAACGACGGAGCAACAGGTCACAGGAGGCAGAAGCCGGCTTCTGCGGTTAAAGCCTGTGCACACTGCTAAAGAGAAATGAATATTCACTTAGTTTCCGGCTTCCTGCAGCAGCAGAGTGATCACGTGTGCCTGCTATTTAAGAGAAATGAATATTCCCATTTCTCCACTCCCATGGGCTTGGAGGGCAGTGAATATTCATTCCCTTAAGTAGTGGGCACACATGATCGCCCGGCCGCTGCAGGAAGACGGCGGCTGCGGCTGACACTGTGCACGCTACTAAATAGCAATGAATACTTACTGCCCTCCATGCACATAGTCCCGGTGTGAGGAGCAATAAGCTGTCCTCTGCTTGTAAGCAGTGCATGACATCACTGCCATGCCCTGGTTACAAGCATAAATCAGCTGCTAACACCGGAACAAGAGGCTGCGAGGGAGTGCAGGGATGGTAAGTAGAATGGGGTTTTTTTATGTTTTTTTGATGGGGCTATACATACAAGGATAGGGATGAGGAGCCATGCAGACCAGGATGGGGATAATGAGCCATTCATATAAGGATAGGGATGAAGAGTTAAGCAGACAAGGATAGGGATGAGGAGCCATGCATTACAGGATGGGGATGAGGAGCCATGCATACAAGGATAGGGATAAAAAAACATGCAGATCAGGATGGGGATGAGGGGGACAATGCATACCTGGATTATACTCAAGTCAATAAGTTTTCCTATTCTTTTGTGGCAAAATTAGTTGCCTCGGCTTATACTTGGGTCGGCTTATGCTCACCTATATATGGTAATAATTAGGTGTAATTAAGTAATCAATCATTGTTGCTCATCACGTGATTTTCCTTGAAAGTTTTTAAACTTCCTAAAAACTGGAGTAAGATTTGTGGTGTAAGGGACGCTGCTGCTCATCATGAATTTGACAAGCAGGGGTTTTCACATCCCTGTCCCACCCCAGCTCCTCCCACTTTTTTGGGCCAAGTGAAACTGGCATGAGAATGCCATAAGTAGAAACATTTTAATGGAGCCTCATGTTGTGCCAAAATGTAGCAACGTTTCAAAGCTTTTTATGCCTGAATTCTGGCACAAAAGCTTTAAAGAATTGGACCCTACATCTTTGGTTTGTCAAACCAATTGATATGCTTTTAAGCTGAAGAAATAAACTCAAAATTTTATTCTGGATGCTGGCTTATCTTCCTTTCCTCATGTTCCATTGCCTAGTAAGTAGCTGTGTAATCAACAAGGTTTCAGTGAACTGAATATCACTGTAATGCAACTGTGGAGCAGTTGCGCTCAGCCACCACCAGGGGGCGCTGTTACGGACAAAAGGGTTGCACTTACTGTGTAGCACTTCAGTGCAGAAGTGCAGGCCACCACCAGGAGGCGGCAGAGTAGTCAGACAGGCCGAAGTCAGCAGCAAACAGGGAGATGAAGTACCAGAGGTCACAGCAAAGCACGAGGTCAGAGACAAGCCAAAAGTCAGAGCCAGATGAGAGCACGGCATCCAAAATGTGAGACAGAAAGAGGAGTCAAGGTACAAGCCAGAGGGTCAAAAGCCAGTCTGGGAACGCAGTACCAGAGACAGAAAAACCGAAGGTAGAGTTCAGAGTTCAAGCCGAGTCATAAACTGTAGGGAAATCACCAGGGATAGGGAACAGGTCAGACACACACGGGAAGTCAGAGGCAGAACGATCACTAAGGAATACGGATCAGCTGCTCTGGCCAAGGACCAGAACTATCACTGATGAAGGCTTCCAGAAATAGCACCAATAAATAGCCACCCAAGAACCAAGGAGAGGCAGGAAAGGTTAACCCTTCCATGACAAGGCCGGCGAAAGAAAAGCAAGATGCAAAGCCTGACCTGGATCATGACAATCACTGATCATTTTAAATTCATCAAAAAGGTGCACAAGGTCCATGAATTTTGCACAGTCAAAAATTGTCTTTTTTTCCTATTTTGATGAATCAGGTAAAAACATCTGGAAACCCTAAACTATGCCCACACGACAAACTAAAAAAAAACACAGGCGCGCAGTATAAAATAGAGCTGAAAAAAGTGCAACTGGAAATATGAATTTGTTGCAAACAAAAAAAGGCATACAACACCAAAAACTCTGCAAAAAACAGGTGCATACTCAATAATAAATCAAGCCCTTAAAGTTCAAAGAAATTACAAAGTATGGATAAAGCAGCCAATAAAACACATAGAACTTTCCAATTCATTCAAGGACAGATTGTGTATCTGAAGCGAGCGCTCAGGGGCATAAGTTTTGTGCATTAAAATGTTTTATACATTCTGTTCCCAATTGCTCTAGTTAACACATCTCCTGAGCCACTAATCTGCATGTAGAATGGATGTAATTCACTTGAGGCAAAGATAAATGAATATGATCATGAGTACAGAAGAAATGATCAGTGCACAGGCATTTCTTAGTTTACTGTTATGCAGTGCAAGTTTCAATGCAGCCATGGTGCTCAGCTCACCCCAAAAAAAACTATGCAATTTGCCAAATATATCATATATAAACACAGAATCCAAGTACATATACAATGTACATGATGCACATTTTATTTGACAGTTCCTAGAGGGTGGCCGTGTTCCATAGCCTGAAACTAGGAACGCAGTCAAAATTTTAAAGTGAATCTGTCAGCATGTTGTTACCATGTAATCCCTAGACAGCATGAGGTAGGAGTTAAAACACAGAATTCAAAGATGTGTCACTTATTAAGCGGTGTGTTATTATTCACTTACATTGAAGGTTTTATCACTAGGACATTATCATTGCTGTGACTAGTTGTCACGTGAGCACTCGTCTGACCATACCCCTTCCTATGATAAGCAGCTCACTGTCAATAGACAATGTACATACAGAGCCTGGTGTTTGCTGGTCTATCTTTCTGAACTTTGATTGTATCACAACTAACTGCTGCACCCACTAAACTAAGTGATACAGTGAACAGAAGCATTTGCATTGCCGATTCTTCCATTGCACCTGGCGATCATACAATCACTTGGTGTCTGGCCAGCATAGCAGAGGAGCTGGGTTCTAGCAGGCCAAAGTCAGCTCTGCCAGTGATGTGTGGCACAGTAAGGGACAGTTCTCTCCTGTAAGGCTAGAATTTAAACTGGTTTCCAACAATTTTTCCTACAGTTTTCATACCTATCCCAAACTCTGACTACATTATACTCATCTTTTAATTATAAACCAATATGTGCAGTCTATTTATTTATATTTTCCAACAATAAAAGTAGAATTGTACTGTGCACACAGAGGTAAATCACTCAGCTTATTGCCACCATTCCTAATGCCTTCTCCTTGAAATACAAAAGTGTAAAATATAGATATTATATCAGAATCAAGTGAAATGCACCAAATTTGGGTTCATAACATAGAAATAGCACTAAAACTATAGATACAGTATCAGAAATAAACTCACAAATAAATACAGCATCCGAACCAAGCTCATAACATAAATGCAGCACTAGAACCAGTATAATATCTGTGCAAAAGTTTTAAGCAGGTTGTGCAAAATCCTGCAAAATAAGATTGCTTTAAAAAATAGAAGTGTTAATAGTCTATTTCCACTAATTAACAAAATGCAAAGTGATTATTGCAGCGCCCCAGAGTCCTGGTCGTTGCAGTACTGTGGCTTCGCCACTAAGGGGAGCCATGGTGCGTTCGATGGCACTGAAGGAGTTCCTCTGATCAGGTATCACAGACACCAATATGTTTCACAGCAGGGCCTCCGGGGGGAGCTAAGGGTGCTATTCATTAGGCCACTCCCCACCATAGTGGGTAAACTGGGGGTCAGGCAGGAAGTTAGGGAGAGAACGCTGACTGGATTGAACGAAGCAACACCTAGTGAGAGAGGGTGTTGTGGAGGAAGAGACAGTAGGGTCTCTGCCAGGGGTGGGATCCTGGCAGAGGCTTGGCATTGGAAAGAACGTAACGGGACCGTGCCTGCTCAGCATAGCGGCGGTGCCCAAGAAAGGACTAGAAGCGAGATAGATTGTGCTGAGTGAGAAACGAGATCAAGCAGACGGAGAATACCAGCAGGGGTTTTGTTGAAAGAGGCAGCACCTTGCTGAGGCGCATTACCGGTGGCCGGAACGCCGAGGGAGTGGAATAATATACAGCTTTAAGCCATACTCCAAACAGCGGCAGGACAGTCAGTCTCAGGCGGGCTGTCTACCACATATCACCTATGAAGTCTTGGGGGGCAATTGCGGGAGAGGGGCGTCTCTAGGGTCCCGGAAGAACTCCAGGCCTACCTGACAAACGGGTGCCGTTCTTACTGTAACATCAGGAAGGGACGGAAGATTAGCAGAAGATCAGTTAATCGAGTTGTGAGGGAACTTAAGAAACAGACACAACAGTTGTGGGGTACTTTCCGTGAGCACAGCAGGGAAGGACTACAACACACAGCGCTAAGAAGGAAGGCACTGATTTCCACCTGTGAGGAGAACTCTGGAGGTGCCATTGGACCGGCCGGACTTGCGCAGCCTGGTGGGCCGGATTCCGGACTGAGGACCGAGAGATCTCCAGTAAAGAGGTAAAGAGACTGCAACCTGGTGTCCTCGTTATTTACCGCGACCTGCACCCCACAATTGCACCGCTACACCACCGTTACCACACCACTTATTGCACCGGACGTCCCCCACTGACGGACAGGGCCACGGACCGGGTCTAGCCACCGTGACAACCCCAGGACTGAGATCCCAGAGGCCCGGCTCCGGGTACCCCTCGGCCCTGCGGCGGTGTGGGGGCGCTCCAACTTGGCGTCACGAACAGGATCTACTTAAGCCTGAAGAATCAGGTCATGTGTGCCTAGAGACTGTGATTTATTGTGCTTGAACTGTACTTTATTGAAAAGACTGTGCCGTGCCAGTTGCCGCCAAAATCCGCCGCCATTGCAGCGCTAAGGAGAGCGCAGGAAGAGAAGAGGGGCGTGAAGTGGGCGTAGGCAAGCTGGAGAGCGCGAACAGCAATGGCCGCCCAGTCTAAGTATTTCTGTGTCCTGAGGACGTGCCCGTCAACAGCCGAAGTCCGCCTCCTGATC
This sequence comes from Ranitomeya variabilis, assembly GCF_051348905.1. Taxonomy (NCBI): domain Eukaryota; kingdom Metazoa; phylum Chordata; class Amphibia; order Anura; family Dendrobatidae; genus Ranitomeya; species Ranitomeya variabilis. The sequence continues at coordinate 816,835,105 of NC_135232.1, read as the reverse complement.
CTGGTCGGAGGGTGGAGACCATGGGGACGGGGCCGCCCACGAAAGAGACCGCGAAAAGAGGACATTGGAGGACAAATAAAGATGGCGACACCAGGAGCACCACGCGGAGCTGACCCGGTCCGGCCCGAGGCTGCGCAACCCGAGACAGCCTCCGAGACGCCAACGCTGCGGGGCCTGACCCTCGCAGAGCCACCAATGGGTCGACCTCCTTTGCCGCTGTCTGCAGAACGTGTGGCTGCGGCCGAGGCCCGACAGCTAGCCCGCCGGCTGAGGGCCGATGCCCACGTACTTACACGGCTAGGCCAGCCCACAGAGATCCGTCTGTCCCCAGTGTCCCCTGTCGCCACCCACCCGGCCGTGGCTGGAGGCATGTCACCGACGCCGGACTTGAAGATTTCACCAGATGCTGAACATCTGCGGCGTCTGATGGCCGCATGGAGGAGCCGACCCCAGCCTGCGGAACAGGTTGACTTGACCAGCGCTCCAGAGATCCCGTCCTCACACTGGGGTGTAGTGGTGGCCTTTAACCCCCGGTATGGAAGAGGGGTGATTCAGGAAATTGGAGAGCCGCTGCAGGTCCGCGTGGATCGGGAGGAGGTGGAGCCTTGCAGCGGGAGGCTCGATCGTGACCTGGAGCCGGGAGATGCTGTCACTTACACGAGGTGGAGGAGGGACACTGGCGAGACGGGCTGGTTTGCCCGAGGTGTCCAACGATGCGTTGCCCTCCAGGCTGCTGCCGGAACACCAGAAGGAGCTGATTCAGTGGGGAAAGCAGCAGAGCCCAGCCCCGCGGAACCCCGAGAAGCCCAGCCTTGCCGTGCCCCGGAGGGACGGGTGCACCTGCCGACAAGGAGGACCTCCCGGCGAGGGATTTTATCATTACTGGGACCGGAACGGCGTCCTGGCTCACCGGTGCGATCTGTTGGCCTGGTGAGGCCGGATAAGAGGTCGCCTTCTGCAGAACCCCAGTAAGATTTTATTGCTTTATGAAAATGTAAATAGTTACTGTTTGTTTTTTTGTTCCTGTTGCTGCTAAACCCGTCCAGGGTAAACTTTAAAAAGGTGACCCCTTTGTTGACCCGGGGTCACTATTGTTGTTTTCTTGAAGATTTGCACAAAGTTACACAAACTGCAGTAATCATGGACTGTGCATGATTCAAACTTTCCTGTAAATAGTTTGCACCTTCTTAAAGGTGCTTCCTACTGGTTTTAGTTAAAGACACTTTGCGAAGATGCCATTCCGGAGCTCTGGTATGGACTGGTAGGCTGAGAAGAAGAGCTACCTCAGAAAGACTTGATCTCCTCTTAAAGGGGAGGTGGGAATTGAACCTGAAAGTGATACTGTCTTGGAACAGTAATGTCATGATGATGCTTTGCAAGAGATGTAACCGTTTTACATGAAAAGTTATATGTGTTTAATATGTTTGAAATGTGAAGCTTGAATAATGTTCTTCAAAAGGAAAGATGCAGAAAGCCTGTTGAGGTAGACTAGAGTTCTGCATGGATAGAAACGTAAGAAAGTAATAATGAAGGTGAGGATAGAAGGTAAACCCTGCGTCCCCATAGAAAGTTAGTTCGTTACTAAGGACAGAAAGTAGACCCGTAGGGGTTAGTGAGTGAGTCCTTATAGGAGCCAGGCAGAGTGGGCTCCATGTTCTCAAACTGAAAGGAATGTTATGTCTATACTATGTATAGTAGAGAAAGGCAGTAGGCCCTGGCTGAACGGGGCGGTCCTGTAAAAGAAAGGAGAGGCAGTAGGTCTGGTGCCATAGGGACAGGCGGTCCTGCAGGTTCAAAAGTAGGAGAATGAAGAGTTACCTTGCCCTGTAATGTGATTATAGGAAGGCCTTTGGTAAACTAAGAGTGTATGTTTCTTAAAGGCAAAGTTAATTTATTGTTCCAGCATTTGCACTGAGTAGAATACCCGGTTGGGTAGCAGGAGTTATGTATAGCCTGAAATTTACAATGTTGACTATGTTTGTAACGTTAAAGTGTCCTCACCTCCCATAAAGGGAAGCCTGTTCAAGTATACTTATTGTTTTGCACTCAACAAATTTGTATGTCTTTTTGCTAACCTGTATTGTTGTTTTCTTCCCAGTCCCGGAGTACTGTGTTTAACCAGGGGGGAGTGCAGCGCCCCAGAGTCCTGGTCGTTGCAGTACTGTGGCTTCGCCACTAAGGGGAGCCATGGTGCGTTCGATGGCACTGAAGGAGTTCCTCTGATCAGGTATCACAGACACCAATATGTTTCACAGCAGGGCCTCCGGGGGGAGCTAAGGGTGCTATTCATTAGGCCACTCCCCACCATAGTGGGTAAACTGGGGGTCAGGCAGGAAGTTAGGGAGAGAATGCTGACTGGATTGAACGAAGCAACACCTAGTGAGAGAGGGTGTTGTGGAGGAAGAGACAGTAGGGTCTCTGCCAGGGGTGGGATCCTGGCAGAGGCTTGGCATTGGAAAGAACGTAACGGGACCGTGCCTGCTCAGCATAGCGGCGGTGCCCAAGAAAGGACTAGAAGCGAGATAGATTGTGCTGAGTGAGAAACGAGATCAAGCAGACGGAGAATACCAGCAGGGGTTTTGTTGAAAGAGGCAGCACCTTGCTGAGGCGCATTACCGGTGGCCGGAACGCCGAGGGAGTGGAATAATATACAGCTTTAAGCCATACTCCAAACAGCGGCAGGACAGTCAGTCTCAGGCGGGCTGTCTACCACATATCACCTATGAAGTCTTGGGGGGCAATTGCGGGAGAGGGGCGTCTCTAGGGTCCCGGAAGAACTCCAGGCCTACCTGACAAACGGGTGCCGTTCTTACTGTAACATCAGGAAGGGACGGAAGATTAGCAGAAGATCAGTTAATCGAGTTGTGAGGGAACTTAAGAAACAGACACAACAGTTGTGGGGTACTTTCCGTGAGCACAGCAGGGAAGGACTACAACACACAGCGCTAAGAAGGAAGGCACTGATTTCCACCTGTGAGGAGAACTCTGGAGGTGCCATTGGACCGGCCGGACTTGCGCAGCCTGGTGGGCCGGATTCCGGACTGAGGACCGAGAGATCTCCAGTAAAGAGGTAAAGAGACTGCAACCTGGTGTCCTCGTTATTTACCGCGACCTGCACCCCACAATTGCACCGCTACACCACCGTTACCACACCACTTATTGCACCGGACGTCCCCCACTGACGGACAGGGCCACGGACCGGGTCTAGCCACCGTGACAACCCCAGGACTGAGATCCCAGAGGCCCGGCTCCGGGTACCCCTCGGCCCTGCGGCGGTGTGGGGGCGCTCCAACTAAGAGAAATCTATATCAAATCAATAATTGTGACCATCCTTTGCCTTAAAAACAGGATTAATTCTTCTAGGTCCACACACTCACAGGGAGATTGTTCCAAACATCTTGTAGAACTAACCACAGATCTTCTGTAGCTGTAATCTTCTGCAAATCCTTCTGTCCCTTTATGTAATAGACACAGATGTGACGATTTTGTGATCTGGGCTCTGTGAGGGAGGGGGCATAGCGTCATTTGTAGGACTCCTTTTTTTTCTTTATTCTGAAGATAGTTCTTAATGAAATTGACTGTATGTGTAAGGATTCCGGATATTCCTTGGAGCCTGTTTCGCCCTTGTCCAAGATGGAGTCTGGTACTTCGCCCTGCGCCTGAACTTCCTGTCTGTTCTGCTATTTAAGTCCGGGTCTGGAGATCCTCCTTGCCTGAGTATTTTGCTCCTGTTGGCTCCAGAGCTTCTACCTGTTTGCTGGAGGACTCCCTGCTGCTCGTTACTTGGTGTCCTTCCTCTCTTTGTTCAGCTACCTTCAGCCCTCTGTGTGCTCCTTGATCCTTACCGCGGTTACCTATTGTACGGACTATTAGTGTGGAGCTACTTGCCTCTGGATCTGCTGTGGTCAGTAAAAGTTTCTGACTTATCTCTTCCTGGACTGTGTCTGTTGGGCTTTGGTGCTGGACTTGTGCGGGACTTTTCAGCCCTAAAAGGAACTTTTAGAGACCTTCTCCTGTTATTGCTCCACCTGTGTACTCCTGGACTTCCTCATATTAGTGCCGTGCACATTGTTGATCAAATTATTGCTGGACTTCCACGTTAAGTACTGTGTGCATTCTCACAAACATTATTGCTGGACTTCCACATTTAATTGCTGTGTGCATTCTCACAAATATTATTGCTGGACTTCCAGGTTTAAGTACTGTGTGCATTCTCACAAATATTATTGCTGGACTTCCACGTTTAAATACTGTGTAAACTCCTGCATCATATCTTTGCTGGACTGGTTCGTATTAGCGGTTGTGCCCACTATTCAGTTTGCTGAACTCTACTTAATTGTGCTGTGCACTTCGTTACAATTGCAGGATGATCTCTGTTTGTTTTGGTTTGCACTTCTACTTTGTTAATACACTTGTTTTCTACAGCTTTGGTCTCAGATGGGTTTTATCCCACGCAATCAGATTCCATAATACCCACATTATTGTTACAGTATGTTTGGGGTCGTAGACCTGCTGCAGGATAAATTTAGAGCCAATCAGATTCCTCACTAATAGTGTTGTATGATGGACAAGTATTTGCCTTTATTTCTCAGCATTAAGAACACCACTAAATCTGACCAAATCCTCAACTCCATTGGAATGCAGACCCAAACTCACAAGGAACCTCTACGTTGATTCACTGTTGACTGGAATATATTTTGCATATTGCAGTATATACTTATTTCTGTTTTGGGGGGCTATTAATGACAAATTTTAGGTTTATTTATTACATTTTGTCTAACGCTCCAATTTAATATATATACAGTTATATGAAAAAGTTTGGGCACCCCTATTAATCTTAAGCTTAATGTTTTATAAAAAATTGTTTTTTTTGCAACAGCTATTTCAGTTTCATATATCTAATAACTGTTGGACACAGTAATGTTTCTGCCTTGAAATGAGGTTTATTGTACTAACAGAAAATGTGCAATCTGCATTCAAACAAAATTTGACAGGTGCATAAGTATGGGCACCCTTATCATTTTCTTGTTTTAAATTCTCCTACCTACTTTTTACTGACTTACTAAAGCACTTTTTTGGTTTTGTAACCTCATTAAGCTTTGAACTTCATAGCCAGGTGCATGCAATCATGAGAAAAGCTACTTAAAGTGGCCACTTGCAAGTTGTTCTACTGTTTGAATCTCCTCTGAAGAGTGGCATCATGGCCTCCTCAAAACAACTGTCAAATGATCTGAAAACAAAGATTATTCAACATAGTTGTTCAGGGGAAGGATACAAAAAGCTGTCTAAAAGATTTAACCTGTCAATTTCCACTGTGAGGAACATAGTAAGGAAATGGAAGAACACAGGTACAGTTCTTGTTAAGGCCAGAAGTGGCAGGCCAAGAAAAACATCAGAAAGGCAGAGAAGAAGAATGGTGAGATCAGTCAAGGACAATCCTCAGACCACCTCCAGAGAGCTGCAGCATCAACTTGCTGCAGATGGTGTCACTGTTAGGGTTGAGCGACTTTCATTTTTTTAAGATCGAGTAGGGTTTTGGGAAACCCGATTTTGTCCAGAGTCGAGTCGAGTGCAGTCGGCCGATTATCGCTAAAAGTCGGGGATCGACCGAAACACGAAACCCAATGCAAGTCAATGGGGAAGCATAGTCGGCAGTGAGTGGAGGCCAGGAAAACACCTACAGTGCCCATTTTAATGCCAAAAACATCCATTCTTGTTTCTGAAGCTTGCCAATCTTAATTAACTGTATAATAATAGTTGGGCATAGGGAATTGGGGGAAAGTTGTGGGGGGAGTAGGGCTGGCTCAAGTTTTTCGTGGGCCCAGGAAATGCGGACTACGTCACGGCGGTGTTGCAGGGAAAGGTAAGTATTTAAACGTTGCAAGTGCTGTGATCCTGAGCAAGCAGGGGGGGGCCCACTCGTTCGCATTGGCACTGGCACAGGGCCCCTCAAAGTACGGCGGTGTGTTTGCATGGCGGGGGCGCCTCCCACCAGCAGCGACACTTTTGCGTACTCTGAGGGGCCCTGTGCCAGTGACGTCGCCAACGAGTATGCCCCCCCACCTGATGAAGGAACCTGCACTTTCATCTGCACCTTCCTCTTTGTCCCTGTGTAAGGTGGTATAACATGCGGGAAGGGGAACCTTACTTTCAGCAGGGTCAGATTCTGGCTGTGTAGAGTACAAGGGGAATGTAGTGGTCTAGGTCAATGTACCAGCAGACTCATTTAGCAGTGGCTGGGCAATGGGCAGGATGAGGAGGAAACAGATATAGGGCCAAAGAATAAAGTAGGCTAAATGCAGTTCAAAATTGGTAACAGGACTAAACAGGCGGCATTGCTTTGTTCAGTGGAGTAGCAAACCCAAGAGCAGCAGACACTGTTTCAAGGGCCTAACCACACTAGTAGGCCAAATGCAGTTTAATATCTGATAGTATAGGGCGAAAGCCAGAATGTGGAAGCTCAGCTTTGTTCAGTTGAGGACAACACCAGGGAGGGGCAGACACCTTTAGTAGGCCGGAAAAGCCTATTGCATTTTTTAAAATGGTAATTTGGAGCAGAAGGTTGAAGCTCAGCTTTATTTAGTTGAGGGCAACACCAGGCAGGGGCACACAGACAGACACCTTTAGTAGGCCGGAAAAGCCTATTGCATTTTTTAAAATGGTAATTTGGAGCAGAAGGTTGAAGCTCAGCTTTATTTAGTTGAGGACAACACCAGGCAGGGGCACACAGACAGACACCTTTAGTAGGCCGGAAAAGCCTATTGCATTTTTTAAAATGGTAATTTGGAGCAGAAGGTTGAAGCTCAGCTTTATTTAGTTGAGGGCAACACCAGGGAGGGGCAGAAGCCGTTAGTAGGCCCTAACCACCATTTTGTTTTTTAAAAACCACTTAATGAGAGCCGGAAGGTTGAAGCTCAGCTTTATTCAGTTGAGGACAACACCAGGCAGGGGCACACAGACAGACACCTTTAGTAGGCCGGAAAAGCCTATTGCATTTTTTAAAATGGTAATTTGGAGCAGAAGGTTGAAGCTCAGCTTTATTTAGTTGAGGACAACACCAGGCAGGGGCACACAGACAGACACCTTTAGTAGGCCGGAAAAGCCTATTGCATTTTTTAAAATGGTAATTTGGAGCAGAAGGTTGAAGCTCAGCTTTATTTAGTTGAGGACAACACCAGGCAGGGGCACACAGACAGACACCTTTAGTAGGCCGGAAAAGCCTATTGCATTTTTTAAAATGGTAATTTGGAGCAGAAGGTTGAAGCTCAGCTTTATTTAGTTGAGGGCAACACCAGGGAGGGGCAGAAGCCGTTAGTAGGCCCTAACCAAAGTTGAAGGCCAAATGCAGTTTAATTTCTGATACTATAGGCCGAAAGCCAGAAGGTGGAAGCTCCGATTTAGACAGTGGAGGACAATTTGAATTAGGGACTGCAGACAGACGTAGTAGGCTGTCCCCTGTGGACCATGCATCCAACACATTAACCCATTGCGCCGTAATGGACACGTAATCTTCCGTGGCCATGCCTACAGGTCCATGCGTCTGTTGTCAGGTGCACCTTTGTACTCACAGATTGCCAGAGTGCATGGACAATGCGGTCTTCTACATGCTGGTGGAGGGTTGGGATGGCTTTTCTCGCAAAAGAAGTGTCGACTGGTTAGCTTGTAGCGTGGTACAGCGTAGTCCATCATGGCCTTATTAATAGTAAATAAAATATATAACTAGGCTCTATGAACTTTTAAATAGGTTCCAGGGGTACACGGGCAGCATTGGTGTGGTCAGTGGAGGAGTATTGCAAGTAGGGGCTGCAGACAGGCTATCAAAGGCCTAAAATACCAAACAGTAGGCACTCATGGCAGTTTTACATCGGTTACATGGATACACAGGCAGGCACTCCAGGCAGCATTGTGGTCAGTGGAGGAGTATTGCAAGTAGGGGCCGCAGACAGGCTATCAAAGGCCTAAAATAACAAACAGTAGGCAGTCATGGCAGTTTTACATCGGTTACATGGATACACAGGCAGGCAATCCAGGCAGCATTGTGGTCAGTGGAGGAGTATTGCAAGTAGGGGCCGCAGACAGGCTATCAAAGGCCTAAAATAACAAACAGTAGGCAGTCATGGCAGTTTTACATCGGTTACATGGATACACAGGCAGGCACTCCAGGCAGCATTGTGGTCAGTGGAGGAGTATTGCAAGTAGGGGCCGCAGACAGGCTATCAAAGGCCTAAAATAACAAACAATAGGCTCATTGCAGTTTTACAGCGGTTACATGGATAGACGGGCAGGCAGCTTGGTGGTGAGTGGAGGAGTATTTAAAGTAGGGACCGCAGACAGGCTTCAAAGGCCTAACATAAGAAAATGGGCTGGCTGTAGGCACTTTATAATTGGTTCCAGGGGTACACGGGCAGCAGTGGTCTGGCCAGTGGAGGACTAGTGGAAGGAGGGACCGCAGACAGGCTTCAAAGGCCTAACATAAAAAAATGGGCTGGCTGTAGGCACTTTATAATTGGTTCCAGGGGTACACGGGCAGCAGTGGTCTGGCCAGTGGAGGACTAGTGGAAGGAGGGACCGCAGACAGGCTTCAAAGGCCTAACATAAAAAAATGGGCTGGCTGTAGGCACTTTATAATTGGTTCCAGGGGTACACGGGCAGCAGTGGTCTGGCCAGTGGAGGACTAGTGGAAGGAGGGACCGCAGACAGACTTCAAAGGCCTAACATAAAAAAATGGGCTGGCTGTAGGCACTTTATAATTGGTTCCAGGGGTACACGGGCAGCAGTGGTCTGGTCAGTGGAGGACTAGTGGAAGGAGGGACCGCAGACAGGCTTCAAAGGCCTAACATAAAAAAATGGGCTGGTTGTAGGCACTTTATAATTGGTTCCAGGGGTACACGGGCAGCAGTGGTCTGGCCAGTGGAGGACTAGTGGAAGGAGGGACCGCAGACAGGCTTCAAAGGCCTAACATAAAAAAATGGGCTGGCTGTAGGCACTTTATAATTGGTTCCAGGGGTACACGGGCAGCAGTGGTCTGGCCAGTGGAGGACTAGTGGAAGGAGGGACCGCAGACAGGCTTCAAAGGCCTAACATAAAAAAATGGGCTGGCTGTAGGCACTTTATAATTGGTTCCAGGGGTACACGGGCAGCAGTGGTCTGGCCAGTGGAGGACTAGTGGAAGGAGGGACCGCAGACAGGCTTCAAAGGCCTAACATAAAAAAATGGGCTGGCTGTAGGCACTTTATAATTGGTTCCAGGGGTACACGGGCAGCAGTGGTCTGGCCAGTGGAGGACTAGTGGAAGGAGGGACCGCAGACAGGCTTCAAAGGCCTAACATAAAAAAATGGGCTGGCTGTAGGCACTTTATAATTGGTTCCAGGGGTACACGGGCAGCAGTGGTCTGGCCAGTGGAGGACTAGTGGAAGGAGGGACCGCAGACAGGCTTCAAAGGCCTAACATAAAAAAATGGGCTGGCTGTAGGCACTTTATAATTGGTTCCAGGGGTACACGGGCAGCAGTGGTCTGGCCAGTGGAGGACTAGTGGAAGGAGGGACCGCAGACAGGCTTCAAAGGCCTAACATAAAAAAATGGGCTGGCTGTAGGCACTTTATAATTGGTTCCAGGGGTACACGGGCAGCAGTGGTCTGGTCAGTGGAGGACTAGTGGAAGGAGGGACCGCAGACAGGCTTCAAAGGCCTAACATAAAAAAATGGGCTGGCTGTAGGCACTTTATAATTGGTTCCAGGGGTACACGGGCAGCAGTGGTCTGGTCAGTGGAGGACTAGTGGAAGGAGGGACCGCAGACAGGCTTCAAAGGCCTAACATAAAAAAATGGGCTGGCTGTAGGCACTTTATAATTGGTTCCAGGGGTACACGGGCAGCAGTGGTCTGGCCAGTGGAGGACTAGTGGAAGGAGGGACCGCAGACAGGCTTCAAAGGCCTAACATAAAAAAATGGGCTGGCTGTAGGCACTTTATAATTGGTTCCAGGGGTACACGGGCAGCAGTGGTCTGGCCAGTGGAGGACTAGTGGAAGGAGGGACCGCAGACAGGCTTCAAAGGCCTAACATAAAAAAATGGGCTGGCTGTAGGCACTTTATAATTGGTTCCAGGGGTACACGGGCAGCAGTGGTCTGGCCAGTGGAGGACTAGTGGAAGGAGGGACCGCAGACAGGCTTCAAAGGCCTAACATAAAAAAATGGGCTGGCTGTAGGCACTTTATAATTGGTTCCAGGGGTACACGGGCAGCAGTGGTCTGGCCAGTGGAGGACTAGTGGAAGGAGGGACCGCAGACAGGCTTCAAAGGCCTAACATAAAAAAATGGGCTGGCTGTAGGCACTTTATAATTGGTTCCAGGGGTACACGGGCAGCAGTGGTCTGGTCAGTGGAGGACTAGTGGAAGGAGGGACCGCAGACAGGCTTCAAAGGCCTAACATAAAAAAATGGGCTGGCTGTAGGCACTTTATAATTGGTTCCAGGGGTACACGGGCAGCAGTGGTCTGGTCAGTGGAGGACTAGTGGAAGGAGGGACCGCAGACAGGCTTCAAAGGCCTAAAATAACAAACAATAGGCTCATGGCAGTTTTACAGCGGTTACATGGATACACGGGCAGCTTGGTGGTGAGTGGAGGAGTAGTGCAAGGAGTGTCTGTCCCAGTACTCCCAAAATATAAATAGATGTTAATGTCTCGCAAAACAACCAAAACAAAAAAAAAGGTGGCATACTTAGGTACAGGGGTGGGCTCATCTGCTGAGTTTCTGACATAGTAATTTGGCAGTAACTATTTAATGGTGCCAATATAGGACACAGACACAGACTACTTTAAGTTGCATCATAGATGTCTACAAATGTGTATTGTCAGTGCCAGACATTGAATGATGTCAGCGAATAGACTAAAGATTGGTGGAGCTGTGCGACATAATTTTGCATGTGGTAGAGCACATTTTGAGCTGGGGTAGGGGGGAACTCTCTAGAGGCCGGCGGGACAGCCCCAGGGCCCCTCATGTTACAACGGTGTGTCTGACGTTGGGTGCGCACCACCACCGCCAGAGACACTACATTGTACTATGAGGGACCCAGTAGCAATGCCGTCAACCAAAAGCGAGCACACCCACCTCTTCAGACAAACAGCAGTCTCACGGGTGCTTGCGCCAAGTCGCGATACCACGGCCCCGTGTGGGGAGTTTGGCCATTTAGGGAGGTGTAAACATGTCGTATGCTGTACAATCAGCTGCAGCAAATTAGACATTAGAAAAGTAATTCACAGGCAAGAGCCTTTCATAGGAAAGCTAGGTGTCGGCCGGGCAAGGTGGGGCAAAAGATTTCGAAATCCAGTTGTGGTTCATTTTAATGAATGTTAGATCGTCAACATTTTGGGTAGCCAGACGAGTCCTTTTTTCGGTTAATATTGAACCTGCAGCACTGAATACTCTTTCTGATAGGACACTTGCTGCCGGGCAAGCAAGCTCCTGCAATGCATATTCTGCCAATTCTGGCCAGGTGTCTAATTTGGAGGCCCAGTAATCAAATGGGAATGACGGTTGAGGGAGAACATCGATAAGGGATGAAAAATAGTTAGTAACCATACTGGACAAATGTTGTCTCCTGTCACTTTCAATTGATGCAGCAGTACCTGTCCTGTCTGCGGTCATAGCAAAATCACTCCACAACCTGGTCAGAAAACCCCTCTGTCCAACGCCACTTCTGATGTGTGCACCCCTAACACTCCTAGTCTGCTGCCCCCTGGAGCTCGTGTGAGAACGATCACGTGCGCTGTGTGCTGGGAATGCCTGAAGCAAACGGTCAACAAGAGTTGATTGTTTGGTTGCTAATATTAGTTCCAAGTTCTCATGTGGCATAATATTTTGCAATTTGCCTTTATAGCGTGGATCAAGGAGGCAGGCCAACCAGTAATCGTCATCGTTCATCATTTTCGTAATGCGTGTGTCCCTTTTTAGGATACGTAAGGCATAATCCGCCATGTGGGCCAAAGTTCCAGTTGTCAAATCTCCGGTTGTGATTGGTTGAGGGGCAGCTGCAGGCAAATCTACGTCACTTGTGTCCCTCAAAAAACCAGAACCCGGCCGTGACACGCAACCAATTTCCTGTGCCCCCGGGAAAGGTTCGGCATTAAAAATATACTCATCCCCATCATCCTCCTCGTCCTCCACCTCCTCTTCGCCCGCTACCTCGTCCTGTACACTGCCCTGACCAGACAATGGCTGACTGTCATCAAGGCTTTCCTCTTCCTCTGGTGCAGACGCCTGCTCCTTTATGTGCGTCAAACTTTGCATCAGCAGACGCATTAGGGGGATGCTCATGCTTATTACGGCGTTGTCTGCACTAACCAGCCGTGTGCATTCCTCAAAACACTGAAGGACTTGACACATGTCTTGTATCTTCGACCACTGCACACCTGACAACTCCATGTCTGCCATCCTACTGCCTGCCCGTGTATCCTCCCACAAATAAATAACAGCACGCCTCTGTTCGCACAGTCTCTGAAGCATGTGCAGTGTTGAGTTCCACCTTGTTGCAACGTCTATGATTAGGCGATGCTGGGGAAGGTTCAAAGACCGCTGATAGGTCTGCATACGGCTGGCGTGTACAGGCGAACGTCGGATATGTGAGCAAAGTGCACGCACTTTGAGGAGCAGGTCGGAGAACCCAGGATAAGTTTTCAATAAGCACTGCACCACCAGGTTTAAGGTGTGAGCCAGGCAAGGAATGTGTTTCAGTTGGGAAAGGGAGATGGCAGCCATGAAATTCCTTCCGTTATCACTCACTACTTTGCCTGCCTCAAGATCTACTGTGCCCAGCCACGACTGCGTTTCTTGTTGCAAGAACTCGGACAGAACTTCCGCGGTGTGTCTGTTGTCGCCCAAGCACTTCATAGCCAATACAGCCTGCTGACGCTTGGCAGTAGCTGGCCCATAATGGGACAACTGGTGTGCAACAGTGTCATCTGCCGATGGAGTGGTTGGCAGACTGCGTTCTGTGGAAGAGCTGTAGCTTCTGCAGGAGGACGAGGAGGAGGAGGAGGAGGGGGTGCGAACGCCTACAGCCAACTGTTTCCTAGACCGTGGGCTAGGCACAACTGTCCCTAAATTGATGTCGCCTGTGGACCCTGCATCCACCACATTCACCCAGTGTGCCGTGATGGACACATAACGTCCCTGGCCATGCCTACTGGTCCATGCATCTGTAGTCAGGTGCACCTTTGTACTCACAGATTGCCTGAGTGCATGGACGATGCGCTGTTTAACATGCTGGTGCAGGGCTGGGATGGCTTTTCTGGAAAAAAAGTGTCGACTGGGTAGCTCGTATCGTGGTTCAGCGTACTCCATCAGGGCTTTGAAAGCTTCGCTTTCAACTAACCGGTAGGGCATCATCTCTAACGAGATTAGTCTAGCTATGTGGGCGTTAAAACCCTGTGTACGCGGATGCGAGGATAAGTACTTCCTTTTTCTAACCAGAGTCTCATGTAGGGTGAGCTGGACTGGAGAGCTGGAGATCGTGGAACTTTCGGGTGTGCCGGTGTACATGGCAGACTGAGAGACGGTTGGAGACGGTATTGTTTCCGCCGGTGCCCTAGATGCAATATTTCCTCCTACAAAACTGGTGGTTCCCTGACCCTGACTGCTTTTGGCTGGCAAAGAAACCTGCACAGATACTGCCGGTGGTGCAGAAAATGGTGGCCTTACAGTGACGGAAGGGATGTTGCGTTGCTGACTAGCTTCATTGGCCGAGGGTGCTACAACCTTGAGGGACGTTTGGTAGTTAGTCCAGGCTTGAAAATGCATGGTGGTTAAGTGTCTATGCATGCAACTAGTATTTAGACTTTTCAGATTCTGACCTCTGCTTAAGCTAGTTGAACATTTTTGACAAATGACTTTGCGCTGATCTGTTGGATGTTGTTTAAAAAAATGCCAGACTGCACTCTTCCTAGACTCGGATCCCTTTTCAGGGATTGCAGACTGAGCTTTAACCGGATGGCAACGCTGTGCTCCAACAGGTTTTGGCTTTGACACGCGTTTTGGGCCAGATACGGGCCCGGCAGATGGAACCTGTTGCGATGTTGATGCCTGCTGCGGCCCCTCCTCCACCTCCGCTTCTGAACTACTGCCGCCTGCACCCTGTTCCCCCAATGGCTGCCAATCGGGGTCAATAACTGGGTCATCTATTACCTCCTCTTCGAGCTCATGTGCAACTTCGTCTGTGTCACTGTGTCGGTCGGTGGTATAGCGTTCGTGGCGGGGCAACATAGTCTCATCAGGGTCTGATTGTGGATCTGTACCCTGAGAGGGCAATGTGGTGGTCTGAGTCAAAGGAGCAGCATAGTACTCTGGCTGTGGCTGTGCATCAGTGCACTCCATGTCAGAATATACTTGTAATGGGCATGGCCTGTTAAATGTTTCACTTTCTAAGCCAGGGACGGTATGTGTAAAGAGCTCCATGGAGTGACCCGTTGTGTCGCCTGCTGCATCCTTCTCTCTTGTTGTAGTTTTTGCTGAGGAGGACAAGGAAGCGACTTGTCCCTGACCGTGAACATCCACAAGCGACACGCTGCTTTTACATTTACCAGTTTCGTAAGAGGAGGCAAAAGAGCTAGAGGCTGAGTCTGCAATGTAAGCCAAAACTTGCTGTTGCTGCTCCGCCTTTAAAAGCGGTTTTCCTACTCCCAGAAAAGAGAGCGTTCGAGGCCTTGTGTAGCCTGACGACGAAACTGGCTCCACAGCTCCAGACTTAGGTGGAATATTTTTATCCCCACGACCACCTGATGCTCCACTACCACTACCATCATTACCAGCTGACAATGAACGCCCACGACGACATCTTGAACCAGACTTCCTCATTGTTTTAAAATCTTAAACAAAGTAACTTTATTTGTTGCTGTCAAACAACTTACACGGTGAGCTATAACTTCAGTATGATTTCAATATCCCTTAACAGGTTGGTGAGACCACAAGGAAAATCAGGCACAATGTTACACACTCTGTTTTCTGTGGCACAAAATCACAGAGATGACACACACGCAGGACTGTCACTCAAGCACTAATGTCAATATTAATCTCCCACCTAATTTATTTTTTTTTTTTTCTCAGGGAGACTTTAGAAACCAAATAATATTAAAAAAAAAAAAAAAAAAAAGGCTTTCTATGGCCCACAATTAGAGAGAGAGAGGTGGCACACCCAGGAGTCAAGACTGGCACACAAGCTGAAAGGGCAATATTACTCTCCCACTGTTTTTTTATGTATTTTTTGTTTTTTAAGGGAGACTTTAGAAACCCAATAATATTTTTTAAAAAAAATAAATAGGCTTTCTATGGCCCACTGAATGAGAGGGAGAGAGGTGGCACACCCAGGAGTCAAGACTGGCACACAAGCTGAAAGGGCAATATTACTCTCCCACTGTTTTTTTATGTATTTTTTGTTTTTTAAGGGAGACTTTAGAAACCCAATAATATTTAAAAAAAAAAATAAATAGGCTTTCTATGGCCCACTAAATGAGAGGGAGAGAGGTGGCACACCCAGGAGTCAAGACTGGCACACAAGCTGAAAGGGCAATATTACTCTCCCACTGTTTTTTTATGTATTTTTTGTTTTTTAAGGGAGACTTTAGAAACCCAATAATATTTAAAAAAAAAAATAAATAGGCTTTCTATGGCCCACTGAATGAGAGGGAGAGAGGTGGCACACCCAGGAGTCAAGACTGGCACACAAGCTGAAAGGGCAATATTACTCTCCCACTGTTTTTTTATGTTTTTTTTTTTTTTTTCAGGGAGACTTTAGAAACCAAATAATATTAAAAAAACCCAAAAAAAAAATAGCCTTTCTATGGCCCACTGAATGAGAGAGAGAGGTGGCACACCCAGGAGTCAAGACTGGCACACAAGCTGAAAGGGCAATATTACTCTCCCACTGTTTTTTTATGTATTTTTTGTTTTTTAAGGGAGACTTTAGAAACCCAATAATATTTAAAAAAAAAAATAAATAGGCTTTCTATGGCCCACTGAATGAGAGGGAGAGAGGTGGCACACCCAGGAGTCAAGACTGGCACACAAGCTGAAAGGGCAATATTACTCTCCCACTGTTTTTTTATGTATTTTTTGTTTTTTAAGGGAGACTTTAGAAACCCAATAATATTTTAAAAAAAAAATAAATAGGCTTTCTATGGCCCACTGAATGAGAGGGAGAGAGGTGGCACACCCAGGAGTCAAGACTGGCACACAAGCTGAAAGGGCAATATTACTCTCCCACTGTTTTTTTATGTATTTTTTGTTTTTTAAGGGAGACTTTAGAAACCCAATAATATTTAAAAAAAAAAATAAATAGGCTTTCTATGGCCCACTGAATGAGAGGGAGAGAGGTGGCACACCCAGGAGTCAAGACTGGCACACAAGCTGAAAGGGCAATATTACTCTCCCACTGTTTTTTTATGTATTTTTTGTTTTTTAAGGGAGACTTTAGAAACCCAATAATATTTAAAAAAAAAAATAAATAGGCTTTCTATGGCCCACTGAATGAGAGGGAGAGAGGTGGCACACCCAGGAGTCAAGACTGGCACACAAGCTGAAAGGGCAATATTACTCTCCCACTGTTTTTTCATGTTTTTTTTTTTTTTTCAGGGAGACTTTAGAAACCAAATAATATTAAAAAAACCAAAAAAAAAAATAGCCTTTCTATGGCCCACTGAATGAGAGAGAGAGGTGGCACACCCAGGAGTCAAGACTGGCACACAAGCTGAAAGGGCAATATTACTCTCCCACTGTTTTTTTAGGTTTTTTTTTTTTTTTCAGGGAGACTTTAGAAACCAAATAATATTAAAAAAAAAAATAAAATAAATAGGCTTGCTATAGCCCACTGAATGAGAGATAGCACACACAGCAGTGACACACAAGCCCTGACTGAGGCCAATATTTTTCTCCCACTGATTGATGTAGTGTTATTGTGTTGAGGTAGAATTTAGAACACAAATCACGGAAAAAATAAATAGGCTTTCTATGGCCCACTCAGTGAGAGATGGCACACACAGGGATGGCACTGTAGCAGAAATGCCAATCTTAATCTCCCACAAAAAAAACAAAAAAAAAACAGGGACTGTCCTACAATTACTATCTCCCTGCAGTAATCTAAGCCAGGTATGGCAGGCAGCAATAGGAGTGGACTGATGCACAAATTAAATAAAAAGTGTGGACAAACAAAAAAGATAGCTGTGCAGAAAGGAAGGAACAAGAGGATATGTGCTTTGAAAAAAGCAGTTGGTTTGCACAGTGGCGTACACACAGCAATACAGCTATCACGGAGCCTTCTAGGGCAGCCCAATGAGCTACAGCGCTGAGGGGAAAAAAAAAAAAAAATAGCTTCCACAGTCCCTGCACACCGAAGGTGGTGTTGGACAGTGCAAATCGCTGCAGCACAAGCGGTTTGGTGGTTAGTGGACCCTGCCTAACGCTCTCCCTGCTTCTGACGAAGCGGCAGCAACCTGTCCCTAAGCTCAGATCAGCAGCAGTAAGATGGCGGTCGGCGGGAACGCCCCTTTATAGCCCCTGTGACGCCGCAGACAGCAAGCCAATCACTGCAATGCCCTTCTCTAAGATGGTGGGGACCAGGATCTATGTCATCACGCTGCCCACACTCTGCGTTCACCTTCATTGGCTGAGAAATGGCGCTTTTCGCGTCATTGAAATGCGACTTTGGCGCGAAAGTCGCGTACCGCATGGCCGACAAGCACAGGGGTCGGATCGGTTTTCATGAGACGCCGACTTAGCCAAAAGTCGGCGACTTTTGAAAATGATCGACCCGTTTCGCTCAACCCTAGTCACTGTGCATCAGTCAACTATACAACACACTTTGCACAAGGAGAAGCTGTATGGGAGAGTGATGCGAAAGAAGCCATTTCTGCAAGCACGCCACAAACAGAGTCGGCTGAGGTATGCAAAAGCACATTTGGAGAAGCCACTTTCTTTTTGGAAGAAGGTCCTGTAGACTGATGAAACCAAGATTGAGTTGTTTGGTCATACAAAAAGGCATTATGCATGGCTGCAAAAAAAAACACAGCATTCCAAGAAAAACACTTGCTACATACAGTAAAGTTTTGGTGGAGGTTCCATCATGCTTTGGGGCTGTGTGGCCAATGCCGGCACCGGGAATCTTGTTAAGGTTGAGGGACGCATGGATTCCTCTCAGTATCAGCAGATTCTTGACAATAATGTTCATGAATCAGTGACAAAGTTGAAGTTATGCAGGGGATGGGTCTTTCAGCAAGACAATGATCCAAAACACAGCTCCCAATCTACTCAGGCATTCATGCAGAGGAACAATTACACTGTTCTGGAATGGCCATCCCAGTCCCCAGACCTGAATATCATTGAACATCTGTGGGATCATTTGAAGAGGGCTGTCCATGCTCGGCGACCATCAAACTTAACTGAACTGGAATTGTTTTGTAAAGAGGAATGGTCAAAAATACCTTCATCCAGGTTCCAGGAACTCATTAAAAGCTACAGGAATCGACTAGAGGCTGTTATTTTTGCAAAAGGAGGATCTACTAAATATTAATGTCACTTTTCTGGTGCGGTGCCCATACTTATGCACCTGTCAAATTTTGTTTGAATGCAGATTGCACATTTTCTGTTAGTACAATAAACCTCATTTCAAGGCAGAAACATTACTGTGTCCAACAGTTATTAGATATATGAAACTGAAATAGCTGTTGCAAAAAAAACCCAATTTTTATAAAACATTAAGCTTAAGATTAATAGGGGTGCCCAAACTTTTTCATATAACTGTAATTATTTTTTACATACTATATCAAAGGAAGAAGAAAAAGAGAATTAACTGCTCCACTTCTGGTAAATAAATATTCCAAAAGGGAGTTAAATCATTGCAAAGTTGTACGGACTTCTTCTTCAGGAGAACCACACATTGTGATAAAAGTAAAAATTTGAAGACGTAAGGATAGTCGGGAAACGGACCGAAGTCTAACACAGGAAATATCAGAAAAACTGGAAATATGATAAAGGGGTGTGAATTAGGCAAGTAAAACTATAACTGGCAACCCCCTGCAGTAATCTGGAAGTTTTAGTAGTGTGTTGTGCTGTCCAACTGGCCAAAGCATGGAGCCACTCTAGTCTCAGTGGTTGAACAGAGCCCCCAGTGCCACCCAAAGCTTCTGGCCCTCAGGTCTTCCTGATCACCAGCGCTGCTTGCAGAATGATTACAGCAATGAATGGTGACAGAAGCAGACATTTCAGGAGCTGGTCCCAAACAGAGAGGATGTTATCTTATGCGACTAAATAAACAATGTAAATTTTCTCACAACAATTGTTAATTTTCACCTGTTAAAATTAAAATAATAACCAAACAACTCAAATTGTACAAAAATACATATCTGAAATGTCAACAAAAATATCAGTGACCAATCAAGCTACCCATCTTTACTATAACAGCTATAAGCCTTCCATCCATGGAGTCTGTTAGTTTCTTAATCTGTTGACTATCAACTTTTTGGGAAGCACCAACCACAGCCTCCTTGACACTGTTCAGAGAGGTGTACTGTTTCCCTTCACTGTAAATCTCACACTTAATAAGGGCTCACAAGTTCTAAACAGGGTTTAAGTCCGGTAAAAAGAGGCCATCTCATTATTCTTTCATTTTTAAGGTCTTTACTGGCAGCCAAGCAATGGAGACTTCGATGCTCGGATGGAGCATCCTGCATAAATTATATGGTTTTTGAAAGAAGCAGATTTTTTCCTGTACCACTGCTGGAGGAAAGTGTCTTCTAAGAACTGGCAGCACGTTTGGCATGTGATTTTGTGTCCATCTTAAACCCAAATATGTCCAACTAGCTCATCTTTAATAGCACCCACCTCCACCTTGCTGGCGTCTGAGTTGAAGAGGAGGTCTGCAACCATTACTGATCCAGCCAAGGGCCCATTCCTCTGGTCCGTCAATCACTCTGGTCCATCAAGAATTACTTTCAACTCATCAGTCCTTAAATCTGTTAGGCTGCTGTCACACTAGCAGTATTTGGTCAGTATTTTACCTCAGTATTTGTAAGCCAAAACCAGGAGTGGAACAATTTGAGGAAAAGTAGAACAGAAACATATGCACCACTTCTGCATATATCACCCACTCCTGGTTTTGGCTTACAAATACTGAGGTAAAATACTGACCAAATACTGTTAGTGTGACTGCAGCCTTAGAAATCTGTCTTCAGATATTTCTTGGCCCAGCCTTGACGTTTCAGCTTCTGTGTCTTGTTCAGTAGTGATCGGATTTCAACGTTCCTTCCTTGGCCAGAGCCTTGGCTCTGTCAATCCCTTGACTGGCTTCCCTTTTTCCTTGGCCTTGGCCCTGTAGTGCACTGAACACCTTGTACTTTATGGGCACTGCAGTGTGCCTGCAGATCTGGAATATGACAGCACTGGAGGATATCTTGGTCATTTCACGGTTGATTCTTTTCAAATCTTTGACAATTAATGTGCAACGGTTTTTCTCAACTGTGACTATTTGCAACAAAATGTTGGACAGTTCTGTGATCACGCCTCAATATCTTAGCAAATTCAAGAGCGCTGCATCCCTCTGTAAGACTTGAAATCATTTTTTACTTTCCAGACTTACTAAATCTCTTTTTGGCACATTTTGACTGAAGAAAACAAGATGGCTAGTAATTCTGCACATCTTAGGCCTCTTTCACACTTCCGTCTTTCAGCTCCCGTCACAATCCGTCAATTTTTGAGAATGCTGGATCCTGCATTTTCTCATAGACTTGTATTAGTGACGGATGGCCATCCATTTCATCCGTCGTGCACTGGATCCTGCGTAAAAAAACGGTCTGTTGGGCAGAGAAAACGTTCAGAGGAACGTTTTTTCTGCACGTCAAAAAATCGCTCAGCGATGCATCCTGCGCTGCCCGTCACTGGCTACAATTGAAGCCTATGGGCGTAGGATGCGTCGCTGCCTGTGAAAAGGAGGAATCCATCGACTGGATCCGTCTTTTCAAACTGAGCATGCGTGGAAGAATTTCCCATCAGGGAAATTCTCTCTCGCTCTCTCTCTTTCTCTTTTTACTATTGATGCTGCCTATGCAGCATCAATAGTAACAAGATATAATGTTAAAAATAATAAAAAAAATAAAAAATCACAATATTCTCACCTACTGACGTCCCGCGCAGCATCACCGATGCTCCCGGCAGCTAGCGTTACTTCCTAGTAATACATTGCGAAATCTCACGAGAAGTCGCGGTCTCGCGAGACTGCGACTTCTCGCGAGATTTCGCAATGTATTACTAGATACGCTAGCTGCCGGGAGCATCGCTGCACTGGAACGCTGTTAGGTGAGAATACTGCGATTTTTTAATTAAAAAATTTATTTAAAAGGAGGCCCATGTACAGTACAGCAATAATGTATTGTTTAGAGCTCAAACATTTTGTGATTATTGTCATACAATATTTCCATGTAGGGGTCACCCATAGAAATATTTATATCTGCCATTCCCATTAAAAATTAATAATTGCTTTAGTTTTTTTTTTTTTTTTATTAAATATGTAAAGAGTATCTTTCAGAACTCTCAGTTTGTATTGCCTTTCCTGCTCCATTGTTGATTTTGGCTTTTGCTTCTAGGCTGCAAATGTTCCAGCATTTACTTTTTTAATAAAATAACCTGTACAAAATTATGACAATGCATAATGCATTAATATTTGGTTATAATCACAAGAAGCAATCACATTTTCTCAAAAAAATTGCTTAAAAATGCAGATGTTTCACTGTGATTTCAGAAAATCATGGCAAAAAAACTTACAGTATGATCACATGGTGTGAACACATTCTATGCCGTATCTTGGAGACTAAATTGGGAGATTAGTTTCCAAATGAACCATTAGGTGGCACTATAGAGACATCCCGAGCTTAGGCTGTGTATTTCACTATGCCTAGATTGGTTGTGCTCAGTGTATTCAATGCAGTTTATAGTATTTGTTCACTTTTAATTTACCACTACCTAAAGTTTTACAATCATCAGTTTTTATTTAAATTTATAAATTAGTGCAATTTTATGTACAATACTCTAAGTCTACATTCACATTTGCGGTCTGCGCTGCAGCGTCGGGCGCCGCAGCGTCGCCGCATGCGTCATGCGCCCCTACATTTAACATGGGGGCGCATGGACATGCGTCGCACTTGCGTTTTGCGCCGCATGCGTCACTGCGGCGCACGCGTCCGGGCGCAGAGGACGCAGCAAGTTGCATTTTTGCTGCGTCCAAAATCAATCAAAAAAAGGACGCATGCGTCGCAAAACGCAGCGTTGTGCATGCGTTTTGCTGCGTTTTTGTTTGCGTTGTGCGTTGCGGCGACGACGCTGCGGCACACAACACAAATGTGATTGTAGCCTAAAAAGTGTTCCTCTAGTCATAGTACACCCCTTATTTTCTTTAAACTGTAAACTGCCTATCATTCATGTAACATAGTGGTGCATAGTAAATTGCTGATTTTTGATGTTAAAGCATGACCACCCTATTAATATTTAACCCCTTTACCCCCAAGGGTGGTTTGCACGTTAATGACCGGGCCAATTTTTATTATTCTGACCACTGTCCCTTTATGATGTTATAACTCTGGAACGCTTCAACGGATCCTGGTGATTCTAAGGCCGGCGTCAC
Organism: Ranitomeya variabilis; assembly: GCF_051348905.1. Lineage (NCBI taxonomy): Eukaryota > Metazoa > Chordata > Amphibia > Anura > Dendrobatidae > Ranitomeya > Ranitomeya variabilis. The sequence goes on along the minus strand of NC_135232.1, from coordinate 816,812,453 downwards.
ACTGGCGAGTTTTACGGACGTAAGAGCGCAGAAACTACGTCCGTAAAACTCGCATAACATACGGCACAATTATTCTCAATGGGGCTGCTCCTATTAGCCGTATATTACGGTTCAGTATTATATGGCTTTCTACGGCCGTACAAAATCGCAGCATGCTGCGTTTGTCAGCGTACTGCGCAAAAAAATCGCCAATGAAAGTCTATGGGGGCGAGAAAAATACGGATTCCACACGGACCAGCAGTGTGACTTGCGAGAAATACGCAGCGGTGTTAGTGAAAAGTCGGTAATTCAATTGCCGGCTTTTCATTTCTCCTGCACAAACCCGACAGGATATGAGACATGGTTTACATACAGTAAACCATCTCATATCCCCCTTTTTTTTGCATATTCCACACTACTAATGTTAGTAGTGTGTATGTGCAAAATTTCAGCGCTGTAGCTGCTAAAATAAAGGGTTAAATGGCGGAAAAAATTGGCGTGGGCTCCCGCGCAATTTTCTCCGCCAGAGCGGTAAAGCCAGTGACTGAGGGCAGATATTAATAGCCAGGAGAGGGTCCATGGATATTGGCCCCCCGTGGCTAAAAACATCTGCCCCCAGCCACCCCAGAAAAGGCACATCTGGAAGATGCGCCTATTCTGGCACTTGGCCACTCTCTTCCCACTCCCTGTAGCGGTGGGATATGGGGTAATGAAGGGTTAATGCCACCTTGCTATTGGAAGGTGACATTAAGCCAGATTAATGATGGAGAGGCGTCAATTATGACACCTATCCATTATTAATCCAATTGTAGGAAAGGGTTAAAAAACACACACACACATGATTGAAAAGTATTTTAATGAAATAAACACAGCGGTTGTTGTAATAATTTATTGTTCTCTCAAATCCATTTGCAGTCCCTCGCTTGGCAACATAATAAACGCACAAGATACATACCTTCTGATGTACTGTCAGGTCCAACGATGTAATCCATCTGAAGGGGTTAACTAATATTACAGGCAGGAGCCCTGCTATAATGCAGCTGTGCTCCGTGCTTGTAATTCCCCTGCGAATGAATGAAATGTAGGTCATTGACCTACATTTCCTTCAGTCGCGGTGATGCGCCCTCTGGTGGATGTCCTCATATGACCTGGAGCGTGGGAAAAAGTTCCCAGGCTTCAATTCATGAGAACATCCACCAGAGGGCGCCTCACCGCGAATGAATGAAATGTAGGTCAATGACCTACATTTCATTCATTCGCAGGGGAATTACAAGCACGGAGCACAGCTGCATTTAGCAGGGCTCCTGCCTGTAATATTAGTTAACCCCTTCAGATGGATTACATCGTTGGACCTGACAGTACATCAGAAGGTATGTATCTTGTGCGTTTATTATGTTGCCAAGCGAGGGACTGCAAATGGATTTGAGAGAACAATAAATTATTACAACAACCGCTGTGTTTATTTCATTAAAATACTTTTCAATCATGTGTGTGTGTGTTTTTTAACCCTTTCCTACAATTGGATTAATAATGGATAGGTGTCATAATTGACGCCTCTCCATCATTAATCTGGCTTAATGTCACCTTCCAATAGCAAGGTGGCATTAACCCTTCATTACCCCATATCCCACCGCTACAGGGAGTGGGAAGAGAGTGGCCAAGTGCCAGAATAGGCGCATCTTCCAGATGTGCCTTTTCTGGGGTGGCTGGGGGCAGATGTTTTTAGCCACGGGGGGGCCAATAACCATGGACCCTCTCCTGGCTATTAATATCTGCCCTCGGTCACTGGCTTTACCACTCTGGCGGAGAAAATTGCGCGGGAGCCCACGCCAATTTTTTCCGCCATTTAACCCTTTATTTTAGCAGCTACAGCGCTGAAATTTTGCACATACACACTACTAACATTAGTAGTGTGGAATATGCAAAAAAAAGGGGGATATGAGATGGTTTACTGTATGTAATCATGTCTCATATCCTGTCGGGTTTGTGCAGGAGAAATGAGAAGCCGGCAATTGAATTACCGGCTGTTCACAGATATCGCGCTGATTGAAATCTAAATACAGAATATATATATATATATGTGTCTCAATGACATATATATATATATATACTGTATATATGTTTTCCCGAACATTTGAGCACATAAATCCATTAGATGTCGGTTTTGCAAGCCTGCGCGAAAATCTCGCAGTACGGATGCCATACGGATTACATACGGAGGATGCCATGCGCAAAATACGCTGAAACACCCTGACTACGGATCACTATTTTGGGAACATTTCTCCGTATTACGGCCGTAGTACGGACGTATAATACGTGGCGTATTGTCTTACGCCAAGTGTGACGCCGGCCTAAGACTGTTTTCTCATCACATGTTGTACTTCATGATAGTGGTAAAATTTCTTTGATATGACTTGCGTTTATTTGTGAAAAAAGTGGAAATTTTGCAATTTTCCAAATTTGAATTTTCATGCCCTTAAATCACAGAGATATGTCGCACAAAAAAATTAATAAGTAACATTTCCCACATGTCTACTTTACATCAGCACAATTTTGAAACCACTTTTTTTTTGTTAGGGAGTTATAAGGGTTAAAAGTTGACCAGCGATTTCTCATTTTTACATCACCATTTTTTTTTTTTAGGGACCACATCTCATTTGATGTCACTTTGAGGGTCTATATGATAGAAAATACCCAAGTGTGACACCATTCTAAAAACTGCACCCCTCAAGGTGTGCAAAACCACATTCAAGAACTTTATTAACCCTTCTGGTGCTTCGCAGGAATTTTTGGAATGTTTAAAAAAAAATGAACATTTTACTTCTTTTCACAAAAAAATTACTTTAGATCCAATTTTTTTTTTATTTTCCCAAAGGTAACAGGAGAAATTGGACCCAAAAAGTTATTGTGCAATTTGTCCTGAGTACGCTGATACCCCATATGTGGGGGTAAACCACTGTTTGGGCGCACGGCAGAGCTTGGAAGGGAAGGAGCACCGTTTGACTTTTCAATGCAAAAATGGCTGGAATTGAGATCGGATGTCATGTTGTGTTTGGAGAGCCCCTGATGTGCCTAAACAGTGGAAACCCCCACAAATGACACCATTTTGGAAACTAGACTGCCCAAGGAACTTATCTAGATGTGTGGTGAGAACTTTGAACCCCCAGGTGTTTCACAAAAGTTTATAACGCCTAGGTTTGAAAATAAAAAAATATTTTTTCCACAAACATGAATTTTTAGTCCCCAATTTTTTATTTTCCTAAGGGTAACAGGAGAAATTGGACCTCAAAAGTTGTTGTCCAATTTGTCCTGAGTACGTTAATACCCCATATGTGGGGAAAAAATACTGTTTGGGCACACGTTGGGGCTTTGAAGGGAAGTAGTGACATTTGGAATGCAGACTTTGATGGAATGGTCTGCAGGCGTCATGTTGCGTTTGGAGAGCCTCTGATGTATCTAAACAGTAGAAACCCCCCCCCAAGTGACACCATTTTGGAAACTAGAGCCCCCAAGGAACGTTTCTAGATATGTGGTGAGCACTTTGAACCACCAAGTGCTTCACAGAAGTTTATAATGTAGAACCGTAAAAATAAAAAATCATATTTTTTTCTACAAAAATAATTTTTCACCCCGATTTTATATTTTCCCAAGGATAACAGAAGAAATTCGACCCCAAGAGTTATTGTGCAATTTGTTCTGAGTACGCTGATACCCCATATGTAGGGGTATACCACTGTTTGAGCACATGGCAGTGCTCATAAGGGAAGGAGCGCCAGATTTTACTGTTATGGTTTTCAGGTACCATGACCCACTGGGAGAGCCCACGAGGTGCCAAAACAGCAGAACCCCCCATAATGACCCCATTTTATGAACTACATCTGTCAATGAATTCATCTAGGAGTGCAGTGATCATATTGACACCATGGGTGTGTCACATAATTTTTTACCATTGGGCAGCCATGCGGATAGACTTGGGAGGAACAGAGCGCTATTTGCCTACTCAAGTGAATGGGTCTGTGCACGTCAGTGTGTTTCCACGGACTGTGTGTCTGTGGGCAAAACACACAGACATGTCCATTTTTTAATGTCAGCACGGGCCACAAAACATCCAGCACACGTTCATACGCAGAGCACACATGGATGTCATCCATGTGACACACATCGGTGCCGCGGAAGAAGCGTTACAGTAAGCACTGTTACCCGATCGCCGGCAGAGCAGGGGAGAATGATAGAACTGTGTTCAGCACCCGGTACCAGGGAACAGCGCTTACTGTAACTCTTCTTCCCTCGTGCCCGTCCTTGTGGCACTGATGTGGCACACGCATGCCACACGTGTGCCGCAAGTATTACCCACATGAATACTGACATCTCCGGTACCGAAAATATCAGGACGTGTGAAGGAGGCGCTATAGCGAGTTTTTCTGTTTGGCAGCTGTCACACACTAAAAGACGCTTTTTATTTCAAAAAACAGTTTTTGCATCACCATATTTTGAGAGCTATAATTTTTCCAAATTTTGTCCCACAGAGTCATGAGAGGTCTTGTTTTTTGTGGGAGGAGTTGACGTTTCTATTGGTACCATTTTCAGGCACATGACATTTTTTGATCGATTATAATTCTGATTTTTGGGAGGCATAATGAACAAAAACCAGCAAATCATGATATTTTTTGAGGGGGAGGGGCGTTTATACCGTTCCGCATGTGGTAAAATTGATAAATTTTATTCTTCCGGTTAGTATGATTACAGCATTGCCTCATTTATATTTTTTTATGTTTTTGTGCTTTTATACAATAAAAAACATTTTATATAAAAAATAATTGTTTTGCATTGCTTTATTCTGAGAGCTATAACTTTTTTAGTTTTCCGCTGATGGAGCTTATTTTTTGCAGTACAAGATGACGTTTTCAGTGGTACCATGTTTATTTATATCCGTCTTTTTTATCACGTGTTATTCCACTTTTTGTTCGGAGGTATGATGATAAAGCATTGTTTTTTGCCTTGTTTTTTTATGGTGTTCGCTAAAGGGGTTAACTAGTGGGACAGTTTTATAGGTCGGATCACTACGGACGCGGCTATATCAAATACGAGCTATGTGTACTTTTATTGTTTACATTTTTTTTCATTCAAATGTTTATTTAGTGATATAATAAATATTCATTTTTTTTATTAATTTTTTAATTTATTAAAATATTTTTACAATTATTTAATTTAACTTTGTCCCACTATGGGACAATCATTTTGTGCAGGCTTTGTTTGATCGCAGTGTTTCGGGGGTTAAAGTGCCGGGAGCAGTCTGTGACCGCTCCTGGCACTTAGTGCCGGGTGTCAGCTGTGAGAATCAGCTGACACCCTGCCGCGATCGGACACACACCACCCGTGTGCGTGACCTATCGACGATGACGTACTATCCCGTCCATGGTCAGACGGGCCCAGGGCACATGGACGTGATAATACCTCTAATGTCAGAAAGGGGTTAATATTAATTTTTTATTTTTTGTTTTTCATAAATCAACAATACAAGTGAGGATAATAAACTTTACTAGAGATATTAGAACTGATCTCTCCTTCAAACCACACATCCAAGCCTTTTCCACCTCCTGCTGAATCCAACCCAAAAAATATCTCCCGGATCAGCACATTCCTCAACCAAGATTCTGCAAAAACACTAGTGTATGCCCTCATCATCTCCAGACTCAAATACTTTGTGGCCTACCCTCTAATACTCTTGCACCCTTCAATCTAACCAAAACTCTGCTTCACAACTAATTCAACTATCCCCCCACTATTCCCCATCCTCTCCTCTCTGTTAATCCCTTGACAAGCTTCCCTTTTGCCCAGAGACACCAGTTCAGAACCCTAACCATGGCATACATATCTCCTCTTCCCACAATCGCATACAAGACTTTTGTCATGCACCCCCTATACTGGAACTCTCTACCCCAACAAACCAGACTCTCAACAACCGTGGAAACCTTTGAAAGGAACATGAAGACCTACCTCTTTCGACAAGTTTGCAATATGCAGTAATTCTCATTCCACCAAATAGCTGCACAGGCAGTTCTACCCTCACCTATTGTATCCTCACCTAGCCCTTGTAGACTGTGAGCCCTCACGGGCATAGATCTCTCTCCTCCTGTGCCAATCAGAGACTCGTTTTGCTCAAGATTATTGTATTTGTTTTTTGTTATGTATACCCCTTTTCACATGTAAAGCGCCATGGAGTAAATGGCGCTATAATAATAAATAATAATGTTTAGCTTAAAAAATTATTTCCCTAATTCCTGTCTTGCACTGATTTGCTCTCTGAAAAGTGCTAAAATATGATTTGAGTGAAAGATCAAATTATACTTCCTGTTATAGAAGTTATGGGGAGTGGAAGGAGGAGAAGCTGGAGGAAGAAAGAAGCAGAGCCCACAAAGAGAACTGCTGAGGCTTTTAGTGACTAGAACCTGCCTGGGCTGTGGAAAAAGTGCTAAAAGTGCAGGATATATGTCACATAGGCATAGAAATAGTCTTAGGCCGGGGTCACACTCGTGAGTCTCTCGCATCAATACCCGGCCCTGCCAACGGCACTCGGGACCGGAGTGTGTGGCTGCATAGAAATACATGCACATGACAGTGTGGCAAACACTGTTTCTGATCGGGGTAAGCTCATTATCGCCAGTGAGAAAGCTGCTGTCCCCACGCTATCAGATGACAGCATGATCCCACAGCCGCTATTGAAGGTAAAAAGATTACCTCCAATCACAGGTGTTGGCTGATTGGACTTCTACTCCCATCAGCCTACACCTGCTGCCGATAACAGCGAGAGCAGGCGAGGAGTATTCATCAGCCGGCACCTGCACTATAAATAAATCAATAGAAAAAAATGGTGTGGGTTCCACTATATTTCTGATAACCAGCCAGGCAAAATTGACAGCTGTTGGCTGCAACTCTCAGCTATCAGTTTTTGCTTGACTGGTTATCAAGAATAGAGGGGTACCTACGCTGTTCTTTAGAATTATTTAAATAAATACTTAAATCCTTTACCCCCGAACGAAGGTTTGCACGTTAAAGACCATGCCAATTTGTATAATTCTGACCACTGTCACTTTAACTTTAGCAACTCTGGAACACTTCTATGGATCCTGGTTATTCTGAGATTATTTTTTCGTGACATATTGTACTTCATGGTAGTGGTGACATTTCTTTGACATGACTTGCAAAAAAAATGGAAATTTGCCAAAAATTCTGAAAATTTTGCAATTTTCAAACTTTGAATTTTCATGCCCTTGAATCACACATATGTCACACAAAATAGTAAATAAATAACATTTCCAACATGTCTGCTGTACATCAGCATCATTTTTTAACTAAAAATTTTTTTTGTTAGGAAGCGATTTATTAATTTTTCCAACAAAATTTACAAATCCATTTTTCTGGGGGACTATCTCACATTTGAAGTCACTTTGAGGGGTCTATATTATAGAAAATTACCAAAAGTGACACCAGTCTAAAAACTGCACCCCACGAGGTGCACAAAATCACATTCAAGAAGGTACTTCACAAGAATTTTTGGAATGTGGGGAAAAAAAAATGAACATTTAACTTTTTTTCGTTTAAAATTTACTTCAGATCCAATTTTTTTTATTTTGACAAGGGTAACAGGAAAAAGTGGCCCCCAAAATTTGTTGTGTGATTTCTCCTGAGCATGACGATACCCCATTTGAGGGAGAAAACCACTGTTTGGGTGCACGTTAGACCTTGGAAGGCAAGGAGCACCATTTTACTTTTTGAATGCAAAATTTGCTGTTGTGTTTGAAGAGCCTCTGATGTGCCAGTACAGTACAGTAAAAAACCCCAACAAGTGACACCATTTTGGAGACTAGTCCCCTCAGTTAACTGATCTAGATGTGTGGTGAGTAGTGTTGAGCGATACCGTCCGATACTTGAAAGTATCGGTATCGGAAAGTATCGGCCGATACCGGCAAAGTATCGGATCCAATCCGATACCGATACCCGATACCAATACAAGTCAATGGGACTCAGGTATCGGACGGTATTCCTGATGGTTCCCAGGGTCTGAAGGAGAGGAAACTCTCCTTCAGGCCCTGGGAACCATATTAATGTGTAAAAGAAAGAATTAAAATAAAAAATATTGCTATACTCACCTGTCCGACGCAGCCGGGACCTCAGCGAGGGAACCGGCAGCGTTGTTTGTTTAAAATTCGCGCTTTTACTTGGTTACGTGAGGTCCCGGCTTGTGATTGGTCAGGGCGGCCATGTTGCCGGGACGCGGACCAATCACAGCAAGCCGTGACGAAATTACGTCACGGCTTGCTGTGATTGGTCCGCGTCCCGGCAACATGGCCGCCATTAACCAATCACAAGCCGTGACGTCACGGGAGGCTGGACATGCGCGTATTTTGAAAAGCGCGCGTGTCCAGCCTCCAGTGACGTCCCGGCTTATGATTGGTCACGGCGCCATGTTGCCGGGACGCGGACCAATCACAGCAAGCCGTGACGAAATTACGTCACGGCTTGCTGTGATTGGTCCGCGTCCCGGCAACATGGCCGCCATTAACCAATCACAAGCCGTGACGTCACGGGAGGCTGGACACGCGCGCTTTTCAAAATACGCGCATGTCCAGCCTCCCGTGATGTCCCGGCTTGTGATTGGTTAATGGCGGCCATGTTGCCGGGACGTCACTGGAGGCTGGACACGCGCGCTTTTCAAAATACGCGCATGTCCAGCCTCCCGTGACGTAATTTCGTCACGGCTTGCTGTGATTGGTCCGCGTCCCGGCAACATGGCCGCCCTGACCAATCACAAGCCGGGACTTCACGTAACCAAGTAAAAGCGCGAAATTTAAACAAACAACGCTGCCGGTTCCCTCGCTGAGGTCCCGGCTGCGTCGGACAGGTGAGTATAGCGATATTTTTTATTTTAATTCTCTTTTTTACACATTATTACATTAATGTTGTTGCGATACCCGATACCCGATACCACAAAAGTATCGGATCTCGGTATCGGAAATTCCGATACAGCAAGTATCGGCCGATACCCGATACTTGCAGTATCGGAATGCTCAACACTAGTGGTGAGCACATTGAACCCTCAGGTGCTTCACAGAAGTTTATAACGTTCAGCTGTGAAAATAAAAAAAAAATTACATTTTCCCACAAATATGTTTTTAGCTCCAAATGTTGCATTTTCATAAGGTTAACAGGAGACATTGCACAATACAATTTGTAGTGCAATTTCTCCTGAGTACGCTGATATCCAATATGAGAAAGAAAACTACTGTTTGGGCGAACGTCAGGGCTCGGAAGAGAAGGAGCGTCATTTGACTTTTTGAATATAAAATATTTCTGTAATCATTAGCGGACGTCATATCCCATTTGTAGAGCCCCTGATGTGCCCTAAACAATGGAAACTCCCCATAAGTGATACTATTTTGGAAATTAGACCCCTCAAGGAATGTATTTAGATGTGTGGTGAGCACCTTGAATCCCCAGGTGCTTCACAGAAGTTTATAACCTTGAGCCGTGAAAAAAATAAAATCATATTTTCCCTCAAAAATGATATTATAGCACCAAATTTGCATTTTCATAAGGGTAACAGGAGAAATTGCACCATACAATTTCTAGTGAAATTTCTACTGATTACGCCAATAACCCGTTTGTGGGGGAATACTACCTTTAGTACACAGTGCAAAGCTCACAAGGTAAGAGTTACCATATTTGAGTTCAGATTTTGCTGGAATGGTTTGAGGGTGCCATGTCACATTGGCAGAGCCCCTGAGGTGCCAGAACAACAGAAACCCCCTATATGTGAACTCATTTTACAAACTACACTCTCCACTAAATTCATTTAAGGGTGCCATGTTCATATTGACATCACATTTGCCTCACTAAAATGTTGTTTTAGCTCCAAGTTTTTAATTTTTCTAAGGGCTGATAGAATTTTTTTTTTTTTTACACAAACTGAGGTTCATTTTTTCCTTAGTGCACCGATACCCTACATGTAATCGGGAAATATTTTTCAGGCACAGTGCAATGCTCAGAAGGCAAGGAGCGCCAAATTTTACTGTTGTGGTTTGCAGATGCCATGACCAACTGGGAAGGCCCAGAGGTGCCAGAACAGCAGAACCCCCATAAGTGACCTCATTTTACAAACTACATCTCTCAATGAATTCATCTAGGGGGTGCATCGATCATGTTGACACCACGAGTGTGTTACAGAATTTTATTGGCAGTGAAGAAAAAATAACTCAATTTTTACCACCAAAATTTTGTTTTAGCTCCAGAGTTAACATTCTCACACAAGAAGTGGGTAAAAATGGCACCATAAGTTTTCCCACAATTTCTACTGAAAGTGGAAATACTCCATATGTGGCTGTACAGTACTACTTAGCCATACGGAGAGACTTGGGATGAACAGAGCGCTATTTGCCTTTTGGAGCACAGATTTAGCTAGAACAGTTTGTGGACTCCATATACAGAGTCCCTAATTGTTAGAAAAGCATAATCCCCCTCAAGTGACCCCATTTAGGAAATTATACAACTGGGGGAATTTATCTACAGGTGTAGTGACAATTTTGTCTCCATGGATATTTTCCAGAAACAAGCAGCAATGAAAGTTGCTGAGTTAAAATTGCAAACTGCCATTGTAGTGACCAATACGCTGTAGTGACCAGTACGTTGCAGTCACCAGTATGTTATGCCCAGCTCATGCTTCTGGAGACATGCATCCGTAAGTTAGGCAGGCTCTCATTGCTTCAGAAATGCCAAACTTGTGGATGCTATATGTGGTTTAGGTACACTGTGGGCTCAGAAGGGAGGGGGCATTTGGATTTGGGAGCAGAGAATTTGCAGTATTTCTTTCGGCGGGTGAGGAACCACTTTGCTTTTCCAGAGCCTTTGTACTACAAGTAACGTGGAAGCCCCCTATATTTCCTTTAACAGGTGACAGACATGAGTGGGGACTTGACTTTTTTGTGGATAGAATTGAAGCTTTTATTGGGAACACTTTACATAATGTTTGGGACTTCATTTATCTGGCTCTATACGCTGAGCACTTACTTTGGGGTTTCCATCTAAATCTCTGAGTGATATGATTCAGATGAAACCTCTGAGGAATCCATCCAGGGTTACTCTGGCGTCTGTTCATCGGTGTCCTTCTTTTCAGAAGTGCACAAAACTGTGGCCAAAGGCACTTTTATGCAATCTTACAAAGATGGGCACAGCCGGATCACTGGTCAGATGGCATCCACAGTGACTCTATCTGCCAGAGGTTCCATGTGAATCATGTTTTTCTGAGATATACATTGAAACCCCAGTGCAAGCGCTCAGCACAGAGCCAGGATAAATGTGCACCGAGCCTTACTGGGAGTCAGAATGAAAAAATCAACAGCATGTGAAGAATTTGTTTTATTTATTTCCTACGCCATTCCTAGTGCTGTATAAGTGATTAGGCAACTTTATTCTTCTGGTTAGTGCGAATATAGTGATAACAGTTATATCTGTTTTTATGTTTGGCTTCTGCCACACACTAAAACATGCTTTTTACTGTAAAAACTAGTTTTTTCATCGCCATATTTTGAGAGCTGTAATTGGCCCACAAAGTCATGTGAGGGCTTGTTTTTTGCGGGATGAGTTGACAACAGAATGAACAAAAACCAGTAATTCAGGATTTTTTTATGGGAGGGAGGCTTCCACATGTGGTTAAATTGTTAAGGCAGTTTTATTCTTCGGGTCAGTGGGATTACAGCGATACCTTATTTATATCTTTTTTTTGTGTACTGGTGCTTTAACACAATAAGCATTGCTTTATAAAAAAATCATTGTTCATGCGTCGTTTTATTGTGAAAATTATAACTTTTTTATTTTTCCACTGATGGCATTGTATGGTGGCTTGTTTTTGCGAAACAAGATGATGTTTTCAGTGGTACCATGTTTATTTATATCCGTCTTTTTGATCATGTTTTATTTTACTTTTTGTTCAGTGGTATTTGTTCACTAAAGGGGTTAACTAGTGGGACAGTTTTATATGTTGGGTTGTTCCAGACACAGCAATACCAAATATGTGTACTTTTACTGTTTATTATTTTTTCATACAAATAAGGCTTATGGATACAATATCTTTTGATTTTTTTGTTATTATTTTTTTATTTTTTTTTTAGAATTATTTAAAACATTTTTTTTTTCCTTTTTTTACTTTGTCCCACTATGTGACTATCATTTTTTGTAGGCTGATGGCTTGTATAGCATGGGGATGTAGCATGCAAGCAGTCAGCTCTGCACTGACAGAAAAAGTTGCTGATCATGTACTGCACATGATCAAGCAACTTTCCTAGCTCTGGTGACCAGGATGACATCGGGTCGCCATGGCAACGATTGTCACGCCGCAGGGTCTCCTATCCATGGGCAGAGGGGCCATCATCCCTCTGTTGGCTTTGGAATGCTGCAATCAAGTTCAATCACAGCATTTTGGGGGTTAAGGTGTCGGGAGAGAAGCACGACCGCTAATGGTACTTAGTGCCGGGTGTCAACTGTCAGAATCAACAAACACATGTCGGTGATCGAGCGTCCACAGCCTGTGTGTGCACATGATTGTGATGCAGTAATAACTCATCCTGTGTCAATAGTGCCCAGGGCATGTGGGCATATTATTACTGCAAATGTCCGAAAGGGGTTAAAAAACAGCATAGGATCCTCCACCATTTTTTACAACCAGCCAAGCTAAAGCAGACATCTGGGGGCTGGTATTCTCAGGCTGGTAAGGGGCCATGGATATTTCCCCCAGCCTAAAAATAGCAGCCTACAGCCACCCCAGAAAAGGAGCATATACTAGATGCGCCAATTCTGGCACTTTGCCATCTCTTCCTACTTGCCCTGTGGCATTGGCAAGTTGGGTTCATATTTGTGGGGTTGATGTCCCCTTTGTATTGTCTGGTGACATCAAGCACACTGCTTAGTACGGGAGAGGAATTTCCATTACCAGCTGGGACACTGAACTCAGTGAATTCATTATAGTTGACCGTGGGAACGCAGCCTCAGTGACCTGCAGTAACCTTGATGACGTCACGACTAGTCACTGAGGCTGCACTCACAGCAGCTCATACTCCAGTGGTTTCAGCTTGGATAGTCACATCTTGGCACCGTCCAGGTTGAAGAGTATTTATCCTAGACATGGATTACTGTGTGGGACAGAACTTCAGACAGGTTAGGGATATCATTTTTTTATTTTTTATTTTTTACAAGAGACCAAGGCTTCAATAGAATGAGCATTAGGTGAGTATTTAGATTGTTTATTATTTCTTTACAGGCAACCATGACTTCAATGGAATTTGCGTTAGGTGAATGAATATAACTGTTTGTCTATTTTAAATAAAAAAAGTAAAAGTGTGTGTTTTTTATTTCAAATAAAGGACATTATAATGGCTTTGTTGTGTTTACAATTTTACTATAGGATTAGTAATGGATAGGCATCTTATAGACACCTCTCCATTACTAACTTGTGGGCTTGATGTCACCACACTATACAAAGGTGACATCAACCCCACTAATATGAACCCCACTTGCCACTGCCACAGGGCAAGTAGGAAGAGAGCCAGGCACAGTGCCAGAATTGGCGCATCAAACAGATGCACCTTTTCTGGGGCGGTTGCTATGTTTAAGCTGGATGAGGCCAATATCCATGGCCTCTAACCAGCCTGAAAATAGCAACCCCCAACTGTCTGCATTAGCTTGGCTGTTGTCAAAAATGTGGGGGTATCCATGCCATTTTTATAAATTATTTATTTAAATAATTTAAAAAAATGATGTGGGTACACCTCTATTCTTGATAACCAGTCTTGCTAAAGCTGACAGCCAACAGTTACAGCTGCACTGTCAGCTTTGCTTAGCTGGTTATCTGTCATAGAGGGGAACCCACACCATGTTGGACAAAATCTCGAGATATATGATCCAATCCATCCTTCCTTCAATACGGTGCACTTGTCATGTCCCCTTTGCATAAAAGCACCCCCATCACAGTCGGGATGGTGTTATGATCCTTAGTGGCTGAGGATCACAGAATGAACTAGCTAAGTTACTGAACATAGAACGAGCTCTAGGGAGGTGGTAACTGGACTGACCGCAAAACCTGATCCTAACCAAACACACTGAAGGTAGCCGGTGAACGTGCCTAAATTCCTGGATGTCACGACGCAGCCTGAGAAACTTGCTACCCCTATAGAGAAAGTAAGACCTCACTTGCCTCAGAGAAATGACCCCAAAGATATAGTAAGCCCCCAACAAATATTAACGGTGAGGTAAGGGGAAAATACAAAACGTAGAAATGAAAACAGATTCAGCAAATGAGGCCCACTAATACTAGATAGCAGAAGACAGGCAGGGAACTGTGCGGTCAGTAAAAAACCCTATACAAAATATCCAAGAACCCCCACACCAACTAACGGTGTGAGGGGAGAAACTCAGCCCCCTAGAGCTACCAGCAAGCAAGGAAATCACATATTAGCAAGCTGGACAAGGACAAGTAAATAACCAAAAAACATATTGAACACTGATGAGCAAAAAATAACCAAACAGAAAACTAAGCTTCTCTTGGAGAGACTGTGTTATGACCCCAATGGCGAGGGTCTCAGAGGAACGTGGAAGTCTGCAGAATACAAAAATCCAGCTCATAGGGCAGTGGTAACTGGGTTGACCATATATCTACTCCTAACGCCAACACTAGAAGTAGCCGGGGATCATTCCTACGTTGATTCTAGATGACACGCGCCAGCCGGAGAATCTAGCTACCCCTAGTAGAGGAAAACAAAGACCTTTCTTGCCTCCAGAGAAGGGGACCCCAAAGCTGGATAGAAGCCCCCCACAAATAATGACGGTGAGGTAAGAGGAAATGACAAACACAGAAATGAATCAGGTTTAGCACAGAGAGGCCCGCTTACTGATAGCAGAATAAAGAAAGGTAACTTATATGGTCAACAGAAACCCTATCAAAATCCACACTGGAAATTCAAGAACCCCCGAACCGTCTAACAGTCCGGGGGGAGAACACCAGCCCCCTAGAGCTTCCAGCAAAGGTCAGGATATAGATTTGGAACAAGCTGGACAAAAATACAAAACCAAAACAAATAGCAAAAAGCAAAAGGCAGACTTAGCTGATATAACTGGAACCAGGATCAGTAGACAAGAGCACAGCAGACTAGCTCTGATAACTACGTTGCCAGGCATTGAACTGAAGGTCCAGGGAGCTTATATAGCAACACCCCTAACTAACGACCCAGGTGCGGATAAAAGGAATGACAGAAAAACCAGAGTCAAAAAACTAGTAACCACTAGAGGGAGCAAAAAGCAAATTCACAACAGTACCCCCCCCTTAGTGAGGGGTCACCGAACCCTCACCACGACCACCAGGGCGATCAGGATGAGCGGCATGAAAGGCACGAACTAAATCGGCCGCATGAACATCAGAGGCGACCACCCAGGAATTATCCTCCTGACCATAGCCCTTCCACTTGACCAGGTACTGAAGCCTCCGCCTGGAGAGGCGAGAATCCAAGATCTTCTCCACCACGTACTCCAACTCGCCCTCAACCAACACCGGAGCAGGAGGCTCAGCAGAAGGAACTACAGGCACAATGTACCGCCGCAACAAGGACCTATGAAATACATTGTGAATAGCAAACGACACAGGAAGATCCAGACGAAAAGATACAGGATTAAGGATTTCCAATATCTTGTAAGGCCCAATAAAACGAGGTTTAAATTTGGGAGAGGAGACCTTCATAGGAACAAAGCGAGAAGAAAGCCATACCAAATCCCCAACGCGTAGTCGGGGACCCACACCGCGGCGGCGGTTGGCAAAGCGCTGAGCCTTCTCCTGTGACAACTTCAAGTTGTCCACCACATGATTCCAGATCTGCTGCAACCTATCCACCACAGAATCCACCCCAGGACAGTCAGAAGGCTCCACATGACCCGAAGAAAAGCGAGGATGGAAACCAGAGTTGCAGAAAAAAGGCGAAACCAAGGTGGCGGAACTAGCCCGATTATTAAGGGCAAACTCAGCCAACGGCAAGAATGTCACCCAATCGTCCTGATCAGCAGAGACAAAACACCTCAAATAAGCCTCCAAAGTCTGATTGGTTCGCTCCGTCTGTCCATTAGTCTGAGGATGGAAAGCAGACGAAAACGACAAATCAATGCCCATCCTACTACAAAAGGATCGCCAGAACCTGGAAACGAACTGGGATCCTCTGTCTGACACAATATTCTCAGGGATGCCGTGCAAACGAACCACGTTCTGGAAAAACACAGGAACCAGATCGGAAGAGGAAGGCAGCTTAGGCAAAGGAACCAAATGGACCATCTTGGAGAAGCGATCACATATCACCCAGATAACGGACATGCCCTGAGATAGCGGAAGATCAGAAATGAAATCCATGGAGATATGTGTCCAAGGTCTCTTCGGGACAGGCAAGGGCAAGAGCAAACCGCTGGCACGAGAACAGCAAGGCTTAGCTCGAGCACAAGTCCCACAGGACTGCACAAATGACCGCACATCCCTTGACAAGGAAGGCCACCAAAAGGACCTGGCCACCAGATCTCTGGTGCCAAAAATTCCTGGGTGACCTGCCAACACCGAGGAATGAACCTCGGAAATGACTCTGCTGGTCCACTTATCCGGGACAAACAGTCTGTCAGGTGGACAAGACTCAGGCCTATCAGCCTGAAATCTCTGCAACACACGTCGCAGATCCGGAGAAATAGCTGACAAGATAACTCCATCTTTAAGAATACCAACAGGATCAGCGACCCCAGGAGCATCAGGCACAAAGCTCCTAGAAAGAGCATCGGCCTTCACATTCTTTGAACCTGGTAAATACGAGACAACAAAATCAAAGCGGGAGAAAAACAATGACCAGCGGGCCTGTCTCGGATTAAGGCGTTTAGCAGACTCGAGATACATCAGATTTTTGTGATCAGTCAAGACCACCACACGATGCTTAGCACCCTCGAGCCAATGACGCCACTCCTCAAATGCCCATTTCATGGCCAACAACTCCCGATTGCCCACATCATAATTTCGCTCGGCAGGCGAAAACTTCCTAGAGAAAAAGGCACAAGGTTTCATAACAGAGCAACCAGGGCCTCTCTGCGACAAAACGGCCCCTGCCCCAATCTCCGAAGCATCCACCTCAACCTGAAAGGGAAGTGAGACGTCAGGCTGGCACAAAACAGGCGCCGAAGTAAACCGGCGTTTCAACTCCTGGAAAGCCTCCACGGCAGCAGGAGCCCAGTTAGCTACATCGGAGCCCTTCTTGGTCATATCCGTCAAAGGTTTCACAATGCTAGAAAAATTAGCAATAAAACGACGGTAGAAGTTAGCGAAGCCCAAGAACTTCTGAAGACTCTTAACTGACGAGGGCTGAGTCCAATCAAGAATAGCTCGGACCTTGACTGGGTCCATCTCCACAGCAGAAGGGGAAAAAATGAACCCCAAAAAGGGAACCTTCTGTACACCAAAGAGACACTTTGAGCCCTTGACAAACAAAAAATTTTCACGCAAACTTTTAAAGACCAACCTGACCTGCTCCACATGCGAATCCCAATTATCAGAAAAAACCAAAATATCATCCAGATAAACAATCAAAAATTTATCCAGATACTTCCGGAAAATGTCATGCATAAAGGACTGAAAAACTGAAGGCGCATTGGAGAGCCCAAAAGGCATCACCAAGTACTCAAAATGACCTTCGGGCGTATTGAATGCGGTTTTCCATTCATCACCTTGCTTAATGCGCACAAGGTTGTACGCACCACGAAGGTCTATCTTGGTGAACCACTTGGCACCCTTAATCCGGGCAAACAAGTCAGACAACAGCGGTAAAGGATACTGAAATTTGACAGTGATCTTATTTAAAAGCCGATAATCAATACAAGGTCTCAAAGATCCGTCCTTTTTTGCCACAAAAAAGAATCCCGCACCAAGAGGGGAAGAAGACGGACGAATATGTCCTTTCTCCAGAGACTCCTTGATATATGAACGCATAGCGGTATGTTCAGGTACCGACAGATTAAACAGTCTTCCCTTAGGAAACTTACTGCCTGGGATCAAATCTATAGCACAGTCACAGTCCCTATGAGGAGGCAGTGCACTGGACTCAGACTCACTGAAGACATCCTGATAATCAGACAAATACTCCGGAACTTCCGAAGGCGTAGAAGAAGCAATAGACACAGGCAGGGAATCCCCATGAATACCACGACAGCCCCAACTTGAGACTGACATAGCCTTCCAGTCCAGGACTGGATTATGGGTCTGTAACCATGGCAGCCCTAAAACAACCAAATCATGCATTTTATGTAAAACCAGGAAACGTATCACCTCGCGGTGTTCAGGAGTCATGCACATGGTAACCTGTGTCCAATACTGCGGTTTATTTGCTGCCAATGGTGTAGCATCAATACCCCTAAGAGGAATAGGATTTTCTAATGGTTCAAGAGTAAAACCACAGCGCTTAGCAAATGAGAGATCCATGAGACTCAGGGCAGCACCTGAATCTACAAACGCCATGACAGGATAAGATGACAGTGAGCAAATCAAAGTTACAGACAGAATAAATTTAGGTTGCAAATTACCAACGGTGACAGGACTAACAACCTTAGCTATACGTTTAGAGCATGCTGAGATAACATGTGTAGAATCACCACAGTAGTAGCACAAGCCATTCCGGCGTCTATGAATTTTCCGCTCATTTCTAGTCAGGATTCTATCACATTGCATTAAATCAGGTGTCTGTTCAGACAACACCATGAGGGAATTTGCGGTTTTTCTATCACATTGCACCGAATTAGGTGTCTGTTCAGACAACACCATGAGGGAATTTGCGGTTTTGCGCTCCCGCAACCGCCGGTCAATTTGAATAGCCAGTGCCATAGTATCATTCAGACCTGTGGGAATGGGAAAACCCACCATAACATTCTTAATGGCTTCAGAAAGGCCATTTCTAAAATTAGCGGCCAGTGCACACTCGTTCCAATGTGTCAGCACGGACCATTTCCGAAATTTTTGGCAATACACTTCAGCCTCGTCCTGCCCCTGAGACATAGCCAGCAAGGCCTTTTCTGCCTGAATCTCAAGATTGGGTTCCTCATAAAGTAAACCGAGCGCCAGAAAAAACGCATCAAGATCAGCCAATGCCGGATCTCCTGGCGCCAGCGAAAAAGCCCAATCCTGAGGGTCGCCCCGTAAGAACGAAATAACAATTTTTACTTGCTGAGCAGAATCTCCAGATGAACAGGGTCTCAGGGACAAAAACAATTTACAATTATTCACGAAATTCCTAAACTTAAACCTGTCTCCGGAAAACAGTTCAGGAATCGGTATTTTAGGTTCTGACCTAGGATTTCTGATAACATAGTCTTGTATGCCCTGCACACGAGTAGCCAGCTGGTCCACACTTGTAATCAAGGTCTGGACATTCATGTCTGCAGCAAGCATAGCCACTCTGAGGTAAAGGGGAAGAAGAAAAAAAAAAAAAACTCAGAATCTTCTTTCTTATAATCCCTCTTCTGCAATGCATTAAACATTTAATACTGGCCTGGCAAACTGTTATGACCCCAATGGCGAGGGTCTCAGAGGAACGTGGAAGTCTGCAGAATACAAAAATCCAGCTCATAGGGCAGTGGTAACTGGGTTGACCATATATCTACTCCTAACGCCAACACTAGAAGTAGCCGGGGATCATTCCTACGTTGATTCTAGATGACACGTGCCAGCCGGAGAATCTAGCTACCCCTAGTAGAGGAAAACAAAGACCTTTCTTGCCTCCAGAGAAGGGGACCCCAAAGCTGGATAGAAGCCCCCCACAAATAATGATGGTGAGGTAAGAGGAAATGACAAACACAGAAATGAATCAGGTTTAGCACAGAGAGGCCCGCTTACTGATAGCAGAATAAAGAAAGGTAACTTATATGGTCAACAAAAACCCTATCAAAATCCACACTGGAAATTCAAGAACCCCCGAACCGTCTAACAGTCCGGGGGGAGAACACCAGCCCCCTAGAGCTTCCAGCAAAGGTCAGGATATAGATTTGGAACAAGCTGGACAAAAATACAAAACCAAAACAAATAGCAAAAAGCAAAAGGCAGACTTAGCTGATATAACTGGAACCAGGATCAGTAGACAAGAGCACAGCAGACTAGCTCTGATAACTACGTTGCCAGGCATTGAACTGAAGGTCCAGGGAGCTTATATAGCAACACCCCTAACTAACGACCCAGGTGCGGATAAAAGGAATGACAGAAAAACCAGAGTCAAAAAACTAGTAACCACTAGAGGGAGCAAAAAGCAAATTCACAACAGACTGATAGCGAAGGAATTCAGGAGGATCAAGATAGCACTGAATACATCGACAGCAGGCAAACACTGAAACTCCAGGTGAGCTAAATAAGAAACCAGCTAACAGATAACGAGACAGCTGATCCGCCTCAGACCTGCAGAAAGACACAAAGAGCCACCAGAGGGAGACCAAAGACAGCACTCACACAGTACCACTTGTGACCACAAGAGGGAGCCCAAAAACAGAGTTCACAACAGTACCCCCCCCCTTGAGGAGGGGTCACCGAACCCTCATCAAAACCCCCAGGGCGATCAGGATGAGCCACATGGAAGGCATGAACCAAATCGGCCGCATGAACATCAGAGGCGACAACCCAGGAATTATCTTTCTGACCATAGCCCTTCCATTTAACCAAATACTGAAGCCTCCGTCTAGAAATACGAGAATCCAAGATCTTCTCCACCACGTACTCCAATTTGCCCTCAATCAGCACCGGGGCAGGGGGCTCAACAGAAGGAACCACAGGCACCACATACCTCCGCAACAAAGACCTATGGAACACATTATGAATGGCAAACGACGCTGGGAGGTCCAAACGAAATGACACCGGGTTAAGGATTTCCAAAATCTTATAAGGACCGATGAAGTGAGGCTTGAACTTAGGAGAGGAGACCTTCATAGGAACATACCGAGAAGACAGCCATACCAAATCCCCAACACGAAGTCGGGGACCCACACCGCGACGGCGGTTGGCAAAGCGCTGAGCCTTCTCCTGTGACAACTTCAAATTGTCCACCACATGGTTCCAAATCTGCTGCAACCTATCCACCACAGAATCCACCCCAGGACAGTCAGAAGGCTCAACCTGACCCGAGGAAAAACGAGGATGGAAACCAGAATTGCAGAAAAAAGGCGAAAACAAAGTAGCAGAACTAGCCCGATTATTAAGGGCAAACTCGGCCAATGGCAAAAAAGTCACCCAATCATCCTGATCAGCAGAAACAAAACATCTTAAATAAGTTTCTAAGGTCTGATTAGTTCGCTCGGTTTGGCCATTAGTCTGAGGATGGAAGGCCGACGAAAAAGACAAATCAATGCTCATCTGAGCACAAAAGATCCGCCAAAATCTGGACACAAACTGGGATCCTCTGTCAGACACAATATTTTCAGGGATGCCGTGCAAGCGAACCACATTCTGAAAAAATAGAGGAACCAAATCGGAGGAGGAAGGCAACTTAGGCAAGGGCACCAAATGGACCATTTTGGAAAAACGATCACACACCACCCAGATGACAGACATTCTCTGAGAGACTGGAAGATCCGAAATAAAATCCATGGAAATGTGCGTCCAAGGCCTCTTCGGGACAGGCAAAGGCAAAAGCAAACCGCTGGCACGAGAACAGCAAGGCTTAGCCCGAGCACAAATCCCACAGGACTGCACAAAGGAACGCACATCCCGCGACAAGGAAGGCCACCAGAAGGACCTAGCCACCAAATCTCTGGTACCAAAAATCCCAGGATGGCCTGCCAACACCGAAGAATGAACCTCGGAAATAACTCTGCTGGTCCATCTATCTGGGACAAACAGTCTCTCTGGTGGGCAACGGTCAGGTCTATCCGCCTGAAATTTCTGCAGCACTCATCGCAAATCTGGGGAAATGGCAGACAAAATCACTCCCTCTCTGAGGATACCAGCCGGCTCTGAAACTCCCAGAGAGTCAGGCACAAAACTCCTAGAAAGAGCATCAACCTTCACGTTCTTCGAACCAGGCAGGTACGAGACCACGAAATCGAAACGGGAGAAAAACAACGACCAACGAGCCTGTCTAGGATTCAGCCGCTTGGCAGACTCGAGATAAATCAGATTTTTGTGATCAGTCAAGACCACCACACGATGCTTAGCTCCCTCGAGCCAATGTCGCCACTCCTCAAATGCCCACTTCATAGCCAACAACTCCCGATTACCAACATCATAATTCCGCTCGGCAGGCAAAAACTTTCTTGAAAAGAAAGCACAAGGTTTCATCACAGAGCAATCAGAGCTTCTCTGCGACAAAACAGCCCCTGCTCCAATCTCAGAAGCATCAACCTCGACCTGAAAAGGAAGAGAGACATCAGGCTGACACAAAACTGGAGCCGAAGAAAACCGGCGCTTCAGCTCCCGAAAGGCTTCCACGGCCGCAGGAGACCAATTAGTCACATCAGAACCCTTCTTGGTCAAATCCGTCAAGGGTTTAACCACGCCAGAAAAATTAGCAATGAAGCGACGGTAAAAATTAGCAAAACCCAAGAACTTCTGAAGACTCTTAACAGATGTAGGCTGAGTCCAGTCATGAATAGCCTGGACCTTGACTGGGTCCATCTCAATAGTAGAAGGAGAAAAAATAAAACCCAAAAAGGAAACCTTCTGTACTCCGAAGAGACATTTTGAGCCCTTCACAAATAAGGCATTAGCACGCAGGACCTGAAATACCATCCTGACCTGCTTCACATGGGACTCCCAGTCCTCAGAAAAGACCAAAATGTCATCCAGATACACAATCATAAATTTATCCAGATATTCTCGGAAGATGTCATGCATGAAGGACTGGAACACAGAAGGAGCATTAGAGAGTCCAAAAGGCATCACCAAGTACTTAAAATGGCCTTCGGGCGTATTAAATGCTGTTTTCCATTCATCCCCCTGCTTAATACGCACAAGGTTATACGCACCACGAAGATCTATCTTGGTGAACCAACTGGACCCCTTAATCCGAGCAAACAGATCAGATAATAATGGCAAAGGATACTGAAATTTGACCGTGATTTTATTTAGAAGACGATAATCTATACAAGGTCTCAGAGAACCATCCTTTTTGGCCACAAAAAAGAATCCTGCACCAAGAGGGGAGGAGGACGGGCGAATATGTCCCTTCTCTAAAGACTCCTTTATATAACTCCGCATCGCGGCATGTTCTGGTACAGACAAATTAAAAAGTCGTCCCTTAGGAAACTTACTACCAGGAGTCAAATTTATAGCACAATCACAATCCCTGTGAGGAGGCAGGGCACCGGATCTGGGCTCATCAAATACATCCTGGTAGTCCGACAAAAACTCAGGAACCTCAGAAGGAGTGGAAGAAGCAATTGACACCAAAGGAGCATCGCCATGAATCCCCTGGCAACCCCAACTTGAAACAGACATATCTTTCCAATCCAGAACTGGATTATGGGCCTGCAGCCATGGTAGACCCAAAACGACAACATCATGCAAATTATGCAGCACAAGAAAGCGAATCACCTCCTGATGTACAGGAGTCATGCACATGGTCACTTGAGTCCAATACTGAGGCTTATTCTCAGCCAATGGTGTAGCATCAATTCCCCTCAGTGGAATAGGGAATTCTAAAGGCTCCAGAACAAAACTACAGCGCCTGGCAAACGACAAATCCATCAGGTTCAGAGCAGCACCTGAATCTACAAAAGCCATAACCGAGTAGGATGACAAAGAACAAATTAAAGTAACAGACAAAATGAATTTAGGCTGTATAGTACCAACGGTGACAGATTTAGCGATTTTTTTTACGCGCTTAGAGCATGCTGAGATAACATGAGTTGAATCACCACAGTAAAAGCACAACCCATTTTGACGTCTATGATTTTGCCGCTCAATTCTGGTCAGAATTCGGTCACATTGCATAGACTCAGGTCTCTGTTCAGAAAACACAGCCAGATGGTGCGCAGATTTGCGCTCCCGCAAACGCCGATCAATCTGAATGGCCAAAGCCATTGAGTCATTCAGACTTGCAGGCGTGGGGAACCCCACCATAACATTCTTAATGGCTTCAGAGAGACCTTCTCTGAAATTTGCAGCCAGGGCACACTCATTCCATTGAGTAAGCACCGACCATTTCCGAAATTTTTGACAATACACCTCAGCTTCATCCTGGCCCTGAGAGAGAGCCAGCAAGGCCTTTTCTGCCTGGTTCTCAAGATTAGGTTCCTCATAAAGCAAACCAAGCGCCAGAAAAAACGCATCCACATTCAGCAATGCAGGATCTCCTGGCGCCAGGGAGAAAGCCCAATCTTGAGGGTCGCCACGTAACAGGGAGATAACAATTCTAACTTGCTGAGCGGAATCACCAGAGGAACGAGATCTCAAAGAAAGAAATAATTTACAATTATTCTTAAAATTCAGAAACCGAGATCTATCTCCAGAAAACAACTCAGGAATAGGTACTTTTGGCTCAGACATAGGACTGTGAACAACAAAATCCTGAATGCTTTGCACCCTTGCAGCAAGATGATCCACAATAGAAGTCAGACTCTGAATATCCATGTCTGCAGCTGAACTCAAAGCCACCCAGAGATTAAGGGGATGAGAGAAGCTGGACAGACTGCAGCAAAAGGAGAGGAGAAAAAAAAATTGTACTCAGGGCTTCTCTTATCCCACTTCTGCGATGCATTAAACACTTTATGGCCTGCTGTACTGTTATGATCCTTAGTGGCTGAGGATCACAGAATGAACTAGCTAAGTTACTGAACATAGAACGAGCTCTAGGGAGGTGGTAACTGGACTGACCGCAAAACCTGATCCTAACCAAACACACTGAAGGTAGCCGGTGAACTTGCCTAAATTCCTGGACGTCTCGACGCAGCCTGAGAAACTTGCTACCCCTATAGAGAAAGTAAGACCTCACTTGCCTCAGAGAAATGACCCCAAAGATATAGTAAGCCCCCAACAAATATTAACGGTGAGGTAAGGGGAAAATACAAAACGTAGAAATGAAAACAGATTCAGCAAATGAGGCCCACTAATACTAGATAGCAGAAGACAGGCAGGGAACTGTGCGGTCAGTAAAAAACCCTATACAAAATATCCACGCTGAGAATACAAGAACCCCCACACCAACTATCGGTGTGAGGGGAGAAACTCAGCCCCCTAGAGCTACCAGCAAGCAAGGAAATCACATATTAGCAAGCTGGACAAGGACAAGTAATAACCAAAAAACATATTGAACACTGATGAGCAAAAAATAACCAAAGAGAAAACTTAGCTTCTCTTGGAGAGACTGATAGCGAAGGAATTCAGGAGGATCAAGATAGCACTGAATACATCGACAGCAGGCAAACACTGAAACTCCAGGTGAGCTAAATAAGAAACCAGCTAACAGATAACGAGACAGCTGATCCACCTCAGACCTGCAGAAAGACATAAAGAGCCACCAGAGGGAGCCCAAAGACAGCACTCACACAGTACCACTTGTGACCACAAGAGGGAGCCCAAAAACAGAGTTCACAACAGGACGGTGTTCTTGGGGTTGTACTCATCCTTCTTCTTCCTCCAAACACATCGAGTAGAGTTGATACCAAAAAGTCCTATTTTGGTCTCATCTGACCAGATGACCTTCTCCCATGCCTCTTCTGGATCATCCAGATGGTCATTGGTGAACTTCAAACGGCCTGGACATGTGCTGGCATGAATAGGGTGAACTTGCATGATTCCTGCCCTTTGTCAGAATCATCCTTACCCCACAAGCCAAGATCTTGCATGGAGCCCCAGATGGAGGAAGATAGACAGCTCTTTGATCTTGGCCATGGTGGAGAGGTTGGTGTGTGATTGATTGAGTGTGTGGACAGGTGTCTTTTATACAGGTAACAAGTTCAAACAGGTGCAATTAATACAGGTAATGAATGCAGAGTAGGAGGGCTTCTGAAAGAACAACCAACAACTCTGTGAGAAACAGAATTCTTTCTGGTTTGTAGATGATCAACTACTTACTTTATGCAATAAAATGCAATTTAACTATTTAAAAATCATACAATGTGATTTTTTGGTTTTTATTTTTAGATTGTGTCTCTCACAGTTGAAGTCACCTACGATGCAAATTTCAGACCTCTCCATTTTTTGTAGGTGGGAAAACTTGCAAAATCGGCAGTGTTTCAAATACAAATTTCTCCACTGCATGTAGTTGCAAGAAGGAAAAGTCATTGAATTATGGAAATCCCAGAATCGATATACATGTTAATGATATGCAAATTCTAAAAACATTAAAAAAAAATGTCAAAACATCTATTAGATACACCAATTCTGGCGCTTTTTCCAGCTGTTCCCATTTGCGCTGTATCAGTGGCAAGTGGGGTTCCTATTTATGTGGTTGATGTCACCTTTGTATTGTCTGGTGACATCAAGTCTGCGGCTTAGTAATAGAGAGGAGTGTATAAGACCCTTATCCATTACTAATCCTATAGTTATATTATAAACACACAGCCAGAATAAAGTCCTTTAATTGAAAGAATAACACAGACTCCTTTAATGATTCTATATTAAACCATATTCACATCATCGCATTTGACAGTGTGTTAACCGCGGCTGTCTGACCGTCGGTAATGATTTTACCGCTAATTAGAATCAGTGTTTGCCATGCTGCCATGTAAATGACAGCATGAAAAACACCTGGTGTTTGTGGGGCTGAATCCGAACAGTAACATGGACTGCTAGATGAAGTCCATGTCCATGTCCATGTCCATGCCCGAACAGTAAGTGTTCAGTACTCACGTCGAACTTTATTGTTTGGGTTCGCCCATCTCTACAGGTAATACAGTGATCATCAGTGACATTATGCACTGGAGCTCTGTACATAGTGTCAGTGTACAGGTATTACAGTGTTCATCGGTGACATTATACACAGGACCTCTGTACATAAGGTATAGTGTAAGTGTACAGGTAACACACTGACTCACCTGTGATGTCTCTAGTTGAAGTCCTTCATCTTCGCTTTTCTTCTTCATGCAGCACAGATTGACATCACTTCTAGCCATGACTTATCTCTGAAAAAAATAACATGGTTGTCTTGAGCAAATTCTCCAATTTTTCCCCAACTTCTACACTACACCAGATGAAGAAAAAAAAGCGATAGTGTCGCCCTGCAGAGTAACAGCCCCCCCATACTGAAAACAGTATACTCAAAAATTAAATTCATCACAGCAGTAATAATACCCCTTAATTAGCCCATACATCCTTCTTCCATATGTACTCTGTTCTAGACTCCATGTGTCTCATTTCTGGTCCCATGTGTTTTCCCTTTTCTGGCCCCATGTGTTCTCCCTTTCCTGGCCCCATGTGTTCTCCCTTTCCTAGCCCCATGTTTTCTCCCTTTCCTCACCCCGTGTGTTCTCCCTTTCCTCGCCCTGCGTGTTCTCCGTTTCCTGGCCCTGTGTGTTCTCCCTTTCCTGGCTCTGAGAGTTGTCTCATTCCTGGCTCTGTATGTTGTCCCATTTCTGGCCTTGTTTTGCCCCCATGTTGTATCTATTCAGCCCCCATGTGTCTGCATACTGCATACATTGCAGTACAAAAAAAATTATAAAAAATGTTCTCCTTACCTGGCCTCAGTCCAATGGTGTCCTCTCACTGATTACATCATATGCCAATGATGTGCGTGCCTACATCAGCTGCCGGCCTGTGATTGGCTGGTGGCTGTTAACTATTGCTGTGTGGGAAACCTTCCCACACTATAATAGATTTTAAGTGAACATGTGTCCAAGGGGTCCAACAAGTTGAAGAGAGGTGCCTGTTCTGGACCCTCTCTGCTCACCTGCTCCATACACTAGTAAAGGAAAGCAATGCCCTGTTGGCAGCCCTTATTCTGTATATTCTAATTTGTATAATGTAATCAATTTGTATATTTCAATACTTTTACCCTGAATTACTGTCGTTTGAAGATACTTGAAAGTTTTTTTAATAAATCTTGAGGTTTAAGAGCTTGGTCTACTTTTTATTCATATTGATTACATCAAACATTTTTAAGAACGTTCCCGATGCCTAGTGATGCTTTTAGAGAAAAGAAGCATTGTTAGTTACATTATGCAACCTCTGCCTCTAGCAATCTTTTATTTTCATTTCTTTGGAAGCACTTATGGGATCTAAATAAAAGGGGACATTGAAAGTATTTTTAATGATAACATTGCTGTAAATGGGTAAAATAAGATTAAATGTACGGTTGAATTCATCTTCACAGCATGATGGAATTGTCCTTGTACCCAGGATTGGTGACCTAAAATTCTTAACCACCCAGTCAGTGTATTTTCCAAGGTTTCCCTCTTCAAAAGAGACAGTGTTCCTCTGACCTTCTAGAAGAACAAATACACTAGAGCTAGCAAAGAGAGAACATATCTTGTCAATGACTCAATGCTACTTGTTACTTAATATAAATAGTACACTATGTACTACAGCAATGTACACAAGTACAATTCATTAACAATATCTACACTTTCCTTCTAAATACAGTTCCGACTCTTGGCTAAAAATGTAATAAATTGGAATAATTCTATGTTTAGAAGCTGATTACACCTGATTTCTAATTTCAATAGGTTTTGTATGGATGGTGGAAAAATACAAACTGAATGTAAAGTGAAACGTGAAAATTTAGTGTGTAAAAAGAGAGTTAGAGCAGTTTTACCCCCTCTGTGTCGTAGGCATTTTATGTACTTTCCCTTTTGTTTTAACTTGCTTTCTAATTTTCTATTTTCTTTGTGCATAACTCTATGGGGATGTATTTTTAGAGGCACGAGTTGTAGTTTTGAATGATGACCACTCAATTTATCATATACTACTGTTTATTGCGAAATGTGAAAATAAAATCTAAAACAGGTGAAAGTCACAGGAATTCCATCAGTGTTTTTTTTTCTTTATGACCTTAACTTTGTACTATGGATCAGTATCGTTATGGTAATAGTAAATATGTATAGCTTTTTCACTACTTTAAAAAAGAAACCTAAAATAATTAAATAAATACTTTTTGCCACCATATTCTGAGAGACAGAATTTTTCTATTGAAAGATTTGTATGAGGGTTTGCTTTTTGGCGGTGAAAAAAATGAAAACTTTTTGTGAGGCAAACTAATAAAAAACAGTGATCCTGCCATTTAGAATCCTACATTGCTCACAATACTACCTGCTACGTTACTTACAATGCAATACTTTATCTCGATATTGTAAAACAGTGTCCACATAATGCCTGTAAAGATGACCATACACCTTAGATGGCTCTTGGCTCTTCGGCCAGCTGGCTCAGCCATCTTTCCCATACACAGGAGGACTTACCGTGCCAAGAGCTCCCGTATTCTCAGTGAGAGCGGCTGCTAGACTCATCTGGTGGAGACTTATCTCATGGACAACAAAATAATCGGACATGCCAGATCCTGAAATCCCCTGACAATCATCTGTCCGGGGCCCCCATACATTTTAGACTGTCAACTGAAGTAGGCAATATTGGCGGGTTCAGCAATTATGGGATCAGCAAATTTCTGCTGTGGGGTTATTGTTGGCTAAGATCTTTAATTTACTGCCAATATCCCATCATTCACCTGCACTGTCACCTGCATCTCATGGCTAGTGTTAAGTGCATCAATGGACAGAATAAGTGGAGGGGGATGCAGCTTGCATGAAATTTCCTGAACAAAACCGGAGATTTTCTGCATAAAATCCGCATGCGTTTTTCTCGCGGTTTTCTCGTGATTTTTGAGCGGATTTTTCGCATTTTTTTTCCGGAGTTTCCAAATGCATTAAATAGCGGGAAATCTGCAAAAAATCCACAAAATTAATGAACATGCTGCGTATTTTTCCACAATGCGTTTTTACCACGGAAAAATATACAGCATGTGCACAAAAATTGCGGAATGCATTCAAAATGATGGGATGCTTAATGTATGCATTTTTAATGCATTTTTGCTGCGGAAAACCGCCGAAAACGCGCAAAAAATCCGAAAAGAGGTTTTTGAATGATGCTTTTACAATTGCTACTACAGAAATGACATGTTCAGTCAACCGGAATATCAGTATTTTTATGAAGTTGTAGATGTAGATAGATGACTGCTATCTCATTAGAGCCATATGTTTTATGTTGTAGTTGAATCTGATAATAACATGCACGTTATGCCAGTATTACCTTTATGTAAAAGAAAGTATAATATAGTACAGTAATTGCTTTGATATACAATTGGTAGCTTAATTAAAAGGAAGCAAACAAGAACCATTAATTTGGCCATATACCTGCAAATATCCTGTACACACAGACAGCGTTAGAAAAAACCTTTTCTTTGTTTCGGAAGTAATAAATGCTGGCAATAAATGTGTCTTTCCATGGGGACAGCCCTGCCCTGTCTTTATGACCAGTGGTTTTATTGTGCCAGACTAGCAGACAATTATGTTAAGTTTTGAAATTGAGATTCTAAAACTGTCATTATAGTTTGGTACAAGCATAAAACGGAGATATGAACAGGAAGTGGTCAACTGAACGGTCTCGGGAAAAACTTGTCTGGACAATTATTACACAGTAATTAAATGCTCTCATTAGAAATGTAATAAAGTGCTAATATACATGGTTAGGCTAGGACTGGCCCACGGGAGAACAGGTGAATCCCGTGGTGGCCCCCACCTTTCTATATCAGCAGTAGTTGTCACAATTCAATTGTTTCACTATGTACGGCAGCATCTCATCATTCATTTAACAAACTATTATTATATAGAAGCATAGGTAAATTTGTGAATAAGGATCATGTAATATTTGCATGCATCTGAACAGTGAGCCGCCCCCCCCCCAGTCAATGTTGCTGGTGGGCCATTGAAACTACTGCCCAATGATGTACAAATTTACCTTCTGAAAGGTTCTTAATATGTTGCCAGGTTTTCTTCAATGTTCAATCTAAAAAATAATCATCGCTATGTAGTCTGACCTCTGGAACCCAACTTCATTGTCAGGACCAGTGGTGAACCCAGATGTCGGACCCCCACCGATCATAGTGTGATGGCATATTGTAACAATATCCCATTAATTTATAAGATGGGACAACCCCATTAACACGCTTTGATAATACATATGACTTAATAATTCAGCTTTTTGCTTAACTAATAACTACAAATCATGATGGTGTAGAAAATAACAACTTATAATTATATTTGGCAATTTTTCATTATCCAGTATTTCATTAGAGTCAAAATTGTAATCATAACCAAAATTGTGCAGCAACAATATGTTGGCTTTAGAAGGCTCCCACTTAGGAACCAAAATGTCGCCAAGTTGGGCCATTAAATAAGAATCTTTTTTCACTTGAATGGTGTGTTGCCTCCAATTTTTGGACTTAGATAGATAGACATAAATAGATATATTGATAGATAGATAGATTTGAACAAAAGAAGCTTATTATCCAAGGTAATGGGTAACTATTAGTGATGAGCAAGTACTAAAATGGTACTCATTACTCAGGTCGAGCAAATCCTAATGCTCGGATGCTATAATGGGTGTCAGTGGGAAACGCAAGCATTTTTCTGGTGCCCCCCTCCCAAAAGTCTGGAGGAGGTCTAAAAATTGCTGAAAACAATGGAAACAGCTCTAAAATGGCATGGGAGCAGCATGGGAAACCTGAATCCCAGGTCGGTGCTGAAACAATATTGTCAGAGTATTATGCCACTTTTACGGACTGACAATAAAACATACAAAACCATACTTACAATGGATTTTACTGGAAAAAATATTAAATAAACATTAATTCCAGGATAATGACTTGTACATAAAGTAAAAGAAATAAGAGAAAAAAAAAAGCTACTCAACATCTTCGGCTATGTTCACACACAGTCTTTTTACTGTGTTTTTACATGTTTGTGCAGCGCCCCAGAGTCCTGGTCGTTGCAGTAATGTCATTCTTCCACCAGGGTGGAGTGATATTACGTCTGAAGGTAATAAAGGAGTCCATCCTTCCAGGTATCACCAAACATACACCACACTTCACACTCCAATCCACCAGGGGGAGCCATGCTCCTATCTAGTAGGGCACTCCTCACAGAAGGGTAAAACTGGTGGTTTGGATAGGAAGTTGGAGAGACGCTACCTGGGTTTGACCCAGAGAGGACTTGTCAGGCAGACAGGGGGAGAAGAAAGAACATCTGAGCTGCAGCATTCTTGTAAACTTTTTTTTTCTTAACTTTATGTGCGCACATCGCAGCTAGCCAATCAGGGAGCAAGAAACATCCACAATGTCCTGACACCACGGCTTGTATCACTGGCTGCAGAAATCACATGTCCTTCTCCATATAAAGAGCGGACATCTTGTTTTAGCGCCATTTTGATACTATAAGAGCGCAGAGAGGATGCTCCTGATGCTGGCACTGTTAGCAGCAAGATTTTAGCTACTACTCAGATATTGTAGCTAGCTAGTGTTCAATGTGGCTCTTAAATTTACCTTTCAGCATTTTTTTTTGCCATTTCTGAGGTCCACGGACATAGGGAGCAGGGCACATGTCCTACAAGTGTGTTATGCACTGCTTCTATTGTGCTCTATTCACAAGGAAAGCGTTTTAAATAATATTTTTTCACTAGCTAAGTGTGAAACAGCCTGCTGTATCCCACCTTGTCATTTAGTGCTGTGGTGATATGAAACTGTCTGCAGACCTAAGGCATATTATTAAAAAATTATAATTTTTCAGTTGCAAAAAGCTAGACAGCCCACCGTATCACACTTTGTCATTTTGTTAGGTTGAATTTAAGCTGTCTGGAGATCTCTGCACAAAACCGAAATTTGTTTTCTTTTGCTAAATATCACACAGTAGAAGACCTGACTATAAAATAGTTTGTAGCATCTAGTGTGTTATAGAGGCCTAATCCAGAGGCCACAAAAAATTCTTCCGTTCCTACTGTCATAAAGTAGGGGACCTGACTTTAAAATAGTTAGTAGCATCTAGTGTGTTATAGAGGCCTGATTCAGAGGCCACAAAAAAATGATTCTGGTCCTAGTGTCATACAGTAGGGGACAGCTGACTGGCTTTAGAATAGATTGTAGCATCTAGTATGTTATAGAGGCCTGATCCAGAGGCCACAAAAAATTCTTCTGTTCCTAGTGTCATACAGTAGGGGATCTGACTTTAAAATAGTTTGTAGCATCTAGTGTGTTAAAGAGACCTGATCCAGAGGCCACAAAAAATTCTTCTGTTCATAGTGTCATACAGTGGGGTACCTGAGTTTAAAATAGTCTCTAACATCTAGTGTGTTATAGAGGCCTGATCCAGAAGCCACCAAAAAATTCTTGTGTTCCTAGCGTCATACAGTAGGGGACCAAACTTTAAAATAGTTTGCAGCATCTTGTGTGTTATAGAGGCCTGATCCAGAGGCCAGCAAAAAAAATTGTGTTCCTAATGTCATACAGTATCAGACCAGACTTTAAAATAGTTTGTATCATCTAGGGTATTATAGAGGACTGATCCAGAGGCTACAAAAATAATTTTGTGTTCCTAACATCATACAGTAGGGGACCAGACTTTAAAATAGATTGTAGCATCTAATGTGTCATAAAGGCCTGATCCAGAGGCCACAAAAAATTATTTTGTTCCTAACATCATACAGTAGAGGACCTGACTTTAAAATAGTTTGTAGCATCTTTGTGATATAGACGCCTGATCCAGAGGCCACAAAAAATTATTGGGTTCCTAACGTCATACAGTAGGGAATCTGACTTTAAAAAAGTTTGTAGCATCTAGTGTGTTATAGAGGCCTGATCCAGGGGCCACCAAAAAATTATTGTGTTCCTAACATCATACAGTAGGGGACCAGACTTTAACCCCTCTGTGACCTTTGACGTACTATCCCGTCGAGGTGACCTGGGCCTATCTGACCCTTGACGGGATAGTACGTCATGCCCTTTAATGCGATACCGCGACTTAAGTCGCGGTGATCGCATTAAAATTCCGACGCCATCTTACCTTAGGGAAGATGGTGTCGGCATTCAGGGCATTGTGACCGCCCCCCCGGCCTCCCGATCGCTGTGATTGGCTGTTCAATTCTGAACAGCCAATCACAGCCATTCTCATTGTTTCAGCCAATCGGAGCGGCTGAAACAATGAGGTCACAGGCTAGGATCGAGTACCGATGTACTCGATCCTAGGTCCGGTGCCTGGCAACGCCAGGCACCGGCAAAAGCACCCCGGATTGGCGCGATCACCGATCGCATCGATCGCGCCAATCGCACGGCACAGCGCGGTATTACCGCGCTGTGCCCTGCCGAAACCTGCGTGGATCGGTGCTCTAATAGCACCGATCCTAGGATAGAATGTAGCACAGGCCCAGCAGGGCCTGCAGGAGCTGATTGGCGCGATCGATGTAATCGTCGATCGCGCCAATCACAGGGCACTGCAGCAGTCACGCGGTGACCGCTTTGTGCCCTGCAGGTGACCTGGCTAGCATCGGAGCTAGCAGCTCCGATCCAGGCAGGTCACAGCCAGGTCACTAGCAGTTGCCAGGGTGACGAGGTAAGCCCTGATTGGTGGGATCGATGTTATGGTGGATCCCACCAATCACAGGTCACAGCAGCAGTATGACCGCTCTGTGACCTGTCTCGTCACCTGCCTGACCTGTGTATGACCGCTCTGCAGGGGTCCTCACTCTAGCTGAGGATTCCTACAGAGCGGTCATACTGCTTGATCTCCCTGCTGGATCTCGTGCCTGGATCTCCCTGCTGTGCTGGGTATTGTGGTGCCACAGCAGCCTGTAGCACCGCAATCCCAGCTAAAGAAAGAAGACAACTAAACATAAGTTTTATCCTTGATCCCTGCCCAATCCCCCTTCATCCACCCCAATCCCCACATCCCTCCCAATCCCCACATCCCCCCCAATCCCCACATCCCCCCCAATCCCCCCCATCCCCCTCTTTTTACCCCCCTCCACCCCCATTTGCGCCGCCTCTGCGCTCACATTTTGTAGCCGCCGAGCGTTGATTGGTGACGCAGTTCACTGATCGACGCTCGTGCTCGCTTTTTTTTCTTCAGCCCCTTTGTGCCAATTCCGTACTCAAATCCCGCAGCCGCCAAACTTTGATAAGTGACGCAGTTCACTTATCACAGTTTGTGCCTGCCGTTTTCCTTTTTTTTTTTTTTTTTTACCCCCCTTTGCGCTACCTGACTACAACCGTACGTTTTTTTTCACTGATCCCTGCCCAATCCCCCTTCCCCCTCTTTTTACCCCCCTTTACACCTCCTTCCGTGCGCCCATTTAACAGTCGCCGAGCGTTCATTGGTGAAGTAGTTCACCGATCAACTCTCGCGCTCGCTTTTTTTCCCTCAACCTCTTTGCGCAACATCCGTACACATCCCACAGCCGCCAAACTTTGATAAGTGACGCAGTTCACTTATCACAGTTTGTGCCTGCCGTTTTCCTTTTTTTTTTTTTCACCCCCCTTTGCGCCACCTGACTACAACCATACGTTTTTTTCACTGATCCCTGCCCAATCCCCACATCCACCCCCATCCCCCTTCCCCCTCTTTTTACCCCCCTTTACACCTCCTTCCGTGCGCCCATTTAACAGCCGCCGAGCGTTCATTGGTGAAGTAGTTCACCGATCAACTCTCGCGCTCGCTTTTTTTCCCTCAGCCCCTTTGCGCAACATCCGTACACACATCCCACAGCCACCAAACTTTGATAAGTGACACAGTTCACTTATCACAGTTTGTGCCTGCCGTTTTCCTTTTTTTTTTTTTTACCCCCCCCCCTCCCCCTTGCCTGACCCACGTGCGCACATCAAGCAGCGGCCAAACTTTGATAAGTGAAACAGTTCACTTATCAGAGCTGGGCCTGCTGTTTTAGACTTTTCTTTTCACAGGTTTTTATTCTCCTTTTAGCGTTTTCTTTTCAGATAATAGTTTGCACAAATCACTGTCCCCCCACACATACACATACAGTTATCAATAAAGTGCATCCAAGCACCATATTCACACAAAAATGTCCCGCTCGTCTCGTTCGTCCCAACAGCGCTATTCATTGGAGGAGGCATATGCTTTCCTTGCCTCCGACACTGATAGCGAGGGAGAGGATCCCACTTTTCTTTACTTTTCTGATTCTTCATCCTCATCCTCTTCTTCCTCCTCCTCCTCATCTTCCTCCTCGGGTCCTGCGGAACCGCCACGCAGACGCCCCAGGACAGAAGATGAGGCATCGCCCACCATTCCTGAACCAGCGCTCCCCACTGCGGACCCCATATGGACCTCGCCCCCCGAAAATTACGAGCCACTGATTCCTGATTTTGTGGCAGAATCAGGAATCAAGTTTGACACCGCCGGCCTCACAGAAACAGACTTTTTCAAAGTCTTTTTCTCTGAGGATTTTATTAACCTCATGGTGGAGCAAACTAATTTGTATGCTCGTCAATTTTTGGAGCAAAACCCCGGTTCATCATTTTCCAACTGGTCTCCTGTAGACGCAGTTGAAATGATGCAGTTTTGGGGCCTGGTCCTCCACATGGGGATCGTGAAGAAGCCAGAAATTCGGCAATATTGGAGTGTAGATATTTTATATAACACTCCAGTGTTCCGAATGGTCATGGTCAGGAAGCGTTTTGAGGCCATCCATAAGTTCCTGCATTATTCCGATAATGCACAGTGTCCCGCACGAGATGACCCCAACTTTGACCGTCTGTTCAAAGTTCGGCCGGTCATCGAACACTTCAACAAAAAGTTTTCTGAAGTGTACGTGCCCAAAAGGGACATCTGCGTGGATGAGTCCTTGGTCCATTTTAAGGGGCGGCTCGGATTCCGTCAATACCTGCCCAACAAAAGGGCCAGGTACGGAATCAAACTCTACAAGCTGTGTGAGAGTACCTCAGGGTACATCCACAGGTTTAGAGTTTATGAAGGGAAGGACACCAGGATTGAACCCCCTGAGTGTCCTCCTGTCATGGGAGTGAGTGGGAAGATTGTGTGGGATTTGGTGCACCCACTGCTGGATAAAGGTTATCACCTCTATACCGATAATTTTTATACCAGCATCCCACTCTACAAATCCCTCTCTGTGCGAGGTACTGCAGCCTGCGGTACTGTCCGCAAAAATCAGAGAGGCCTCCCAAAGACGCTACTTGGGCAGATGCTCAGAAAAGGTGAGAGCAAAGCCCAATGTAGCGACCACCTGCTGGTGGTCAAGTACAAGGACAAGAGGGATGTCCTTCTCTTGACCACCATACACGGTGATGGCAGCACCCTCAGCACTGTACGGGGTACCTCTACACAGGTCTTAAAACCGGACTGTGTACTGGGGTACAACAACAGCATGGGGGGCGTTGATCTCTCTGATCAACTCCTCCAACCGTACAGTGCTTTAAGAAAGGCCAAGGTGTGGTACAAAAAGCTGGCCGTGCACATTGTACAAATGGCGATGCTGAACGCTTTCCTGCTGTCACGATGTGCACGCCAGACCGATACATCGTACCTTCATTTCCAGGAGGTAGTGGTTAAGGCCCTGATATTTGGCACTCCGGAAGGAGAGGACCCCAGTACTTCTGGAACTGAAGGTGCTCGTATCGTACCAGGCCAGCATTTTCCGGGGGTGGTCCCGCCAACTGGCAGAAAAGGTAAGCCGCAAAAAAGGTGCCGAGTGTGTTACAAAAGGGGAATACGCAAGGACACCATTTATCAATGCGACACCTGCCCCGAAAAACCTGGCCTGTGTATGAAGGATTGCTTCAAATTGTACCACACCTCCATGCACTATTAATTTACTTCACAGGAAACCGTACATTAGTTCCAAAAAGGGGGCACATCTAGATAAGTTCCTTGGGGGTCTAGGTTCCAAAATGATGTCACTTGTGGGTTTTTTTTACTGTTTAGGCACAACGTGTGCCTAAACAGTTTTTTCCCACATATGGCGTACCAGCGTAATCAGGACAATTTGGACAACAACTTTTGATGTCCAATTTCTCCTGTTAGGCTAGGGTCACATTGCGTTATGTGACCGCGTTTAACGGACTACGTTACACCGCGGCATAACGCGGTGTTAACGTAGTCCGTTAACGCCGCCATAGCCTGTAATGGTGAGCGCGTCGCTAGCGCCCGCCCACATTGGGCGTGCGCTAGCGATGTCGCGTCATTTGAGTGACGGACCTCGGACGCTGCTTGCAGCGTCCGCGGCGCGCCCGAGGTCCGTTCCTCGCTAGTGCAGATCGGGGATCTGCGCTAGCGGGGACACCGAACGCGGACCCTAGGGAAGCATTGCGTTAGCGCAACCCGCTAGCGCTATGCGCTTAACGGATTGCCCTAACGCAATGTGACCCTAGCCTTACCCTTGGGAAAATTAAAAATTGGGGACTAAACGATAATGTTTGTGGGAAAAAATAGGATTTTTTATTTTCATGCCTGGGCATTATAAACTTTAGTGAAGCACTTGGGGGTTCAAAATTCTCACCACACACCTAGATAAGTTCCTTAGGGGGTCCAGTTTCCAAAATGGGGTCACTTGTGGGGGGTTTCTACTGTTTAGGCACATCAGGGGCTCTGCAAACGGAACATGATGCCTGCAGAACATTCCATCAAAGACTGCATTCCAAAACGTCACTACTTCCCTTTCGAGCCCCAACGTATGCCCAAACATTAGTTTTCTTCCACATGTGGGGTACCAGCATACTCAGGACGAACTGGACAACAGCTTTTGGGGTCCAATTTCTCCTGTTACCCTTGGGAAAATAAAAAATTGGGGACTAAACCATCATGTTTGTGGAAAAAATAGGTTGTTTTTTTTTCACGCCCGGGCGTTATAAACTTCTGTGAAGCACTTGGGGGATAAAAGTGCTCATCACACATCTAGATAAGTTCCTTAGGGGGTCTAGTTTCCAAAATGGGGTCACTTGTGGGGGGTTTCCACTGTTTAGGCACATCAGGGGCTCACCAAACGCGACATGGCATCCAATCTTAATTCCAGCTAATTTTGGCTTGGAAAAGTCAAATGGCGCTCCTTCCCTTCTGAGCCCTGCCGTGTGCCCAAACAGTGGTCCCCCCCCATATATGGGGTATCGGCGTAATCAGGACAAATTGGACTACAACTTTTGTGGTCCAATTTCTCCTGTTACCCTTGTGAAAATAAAAAATTGGGGACTAAACGATCATGTTTGTGGAAAAAATAGGATTTTTTTTTTCACGCCCGGGCATTATAAACTTCTGTGAAGCACTTGGGGGAAAAAAGTTCTCATCACACATCTAGATAAGTTCCTTAGGGGGTCTAGTTTCCAAAATGGGGTCACTTGTGGGGGGTTTCCACTGTTTAGGCACATCAGGGGCTCACCAAACGCGACATGGCATCCAATCTTAATTCCAGCTAATTTTAGCTTGGAAAAGTCAAATGGCGCTCCTTCCCTTCTGAGCCCTGCCGTGTGCCCAAACAGTGGTCCCCCCCCCCCATATATGGGGTATTGGCGTAATCAGGACAAATTGGACTACAACTTTTGTGGTCCAATTTCTCCTGTTACCCTTGTGAAAATAAAAAATTGGGGACTAAACGATCATGTTTGTGGAAAAAATAGGATTTTTTTTTTTCACGCCCGGGCATTATAAACTTCTGTGAAGCACTTGGGGGAAAAAAGTTCTCATCACACATCTAGATAAGTTCCTTAGGGGGTCTAGTTTCCAAAATGGGGTCACTTGTGGGGGGTTTCCACTGTTTAGGCACATCAGGGGCTCACCAAACGCGACATGGCATCCAATCTTAATTCCAGCTAATTTTAGCTTGGAAAAGTCAAATGGCGCTCCTTCCCTTCTGAGCCCTGCCGTGTGCCCAAACAGTGGTCCCCCCCCCCCATATATGGGGTATTGGCGTAATCAGGACAAATTGGACTACAACTTTTGTGGTCCAATTTCTCCTGTTACCCTTGTGAAAATAAAAAATTGGGGACTAAACGATAATGTTTGTGGAAAAAATAGGATTTTTTTTTTTCACACCCGGGCATTATAAACTTCTGTGAAGCACTTGGGGGATAAAAGTGCTCATCACACATCTAGATAAGTTCCTTAGGGGGTCTAGTTTCCAAAATGGGGTCACTTGTGGGGGGTTTCCACTGTTTAGGCACATCAAGGGCTCACCAAACGCGACATGGCATCCAATCTCAATTCCAGCTAATTTTAGCTTGGAAAAGTCAAATGGCGCTCCTTCCCTTCTGAGCCCTGCCATGTGCCCAAACAGTGGTCCCCCCCCACATATGGGGTATTGGCGTAATCAGGACAAATTGGACTACAACTTTTGTGGTCCAATTTCTCCTGTTACCCTTGTGAAAATAAAAAATTGGGGACTAAACAATCATGTTTGTGGAAAAAATAGGATTTTTTTTTTCACACCCGGGCGTTATAAACTTCTGTGAAGCACTTGGGGGATAAAAGTGCTCATCGCACATCTAGATAAGTTCCTTAGGGGGTCTAGTTTCCAAAATGGGGTCACTTGTGGGGGGTTTCCACTGTTTAGGCACATCAGGGGCTCACCAAACGCGACATGGCGTCCGATCTCAATTCCAGCCAAATTTAGCTTGAAAAAGTGAAATGGCGCTCCTTTCCTTCCGAGCCCTGCCGTGCGCCCAAATAGTGGTTCCCCCCACATTCGGGGTATCAGTGGAAATCACCCTTGGGGGTAAAGGGGTTAAAATAGTTGGTAGCATCTAGTGTGTTAAAGTAGCCTGATCCAGAGGCCACAAAAAAATTATTCTGTTCCTAGTGTCATAAAGTATGGGACCTGACTTTAAAATAGTTTGTAGCATCTAGTGTGTTATAGAGTCCTAATCCAGAGGCCATACAAAATTCTAACGTCCCTAATGTCATACAGTAGGGGGCCTGCCGTTAAAATAGTTAAAATAGTTTGTATCATCTAGTGTGTTATAGAGGCCTCATTCAGAGGCCACAAAAAATTCTTCTGTTCTTAGTGTCATACAGTAGGGGACATCTGACTTTAAAATAGTTTGTAGCATCTAGTGTGTTAGGCTGGTTTCACATTAGCGTTCGGCTGGGCTGTGGATGGCTGCGTACTTCTTCCCTTCTTCCTCCTCTCCATTACTAACCCATGGGCTTCATGTCACCAGACAATACAAAGGTGACATCAACCCTACAAATATTAACAACACTTGACACCGCTACAGGGAAAGTGCAAAGATCTGGATAAAGTGCCAGAATTGGCTCATCTAATAGATTTTAGCCTTTTCTGGGCAGCTGCGGGCTGCTATTTTTAGGCTGGGGGTCAATATCTATGGCCCCCTACCAGCCTGAGAATACCAGCCCCCAACTGTCTGCTTTAGCAAGGCTGGTTGTCAAAAATACGGCATTGGGACCGCTCTTGATAACTAATCTTTCTGACGCTGTCACCTGAGGGTTGCAACCCCCAGCTGTGAGTTTTGCCTGGCTGGTTAACAAAAATACAGGGGAACCCATGCAGTTTTTTTTCTTCAATTATTTATTTACAGTGCAGGAGTGGCTGATGAATACTCCCTTCCGCCGCTCGTGCTCTCACTGTTATTAGCGGCAGCAAGTGTCGGATGAGGGGAGTAATTGTCCCATCAGCTGACACCAGTGACCAGAGGTAAACTTTATACCTCCAATCACAGCTGAGCGCTCACGATGTTTTTTGACAGCATGGGAACCTCGGCTCTCTGACTGGCGGGAATGATTTCACCACCGATCAGAAGTGGCATTTTCTGCGCTGTCATGCATGACAGTGCAGCAACCACTGGATGTTCGGGCCCTCCATTCAAGGGAATGGGGTCTGGGTTCGGGTCCAGGCACTGTTCTGGTACCCGAAACTGAACTTTTGGTAACTATTCGGCCGGACCCGAATATCCAGGTGTCTGGCCATTTCTACTGGGATCTCTTCCCCTGTGCGCTGCTGTACTTGCTTTGCATGTCACCTTCCCAGGTTGAGTCAGTGACTTCATCGTCCACCACTTCGTCTTCCACTTCCGCACCCTGGTCCTCCACCTGACTTGCTGATGTAACAACACAACTTGTTGGTGTCTCATCATCATCCTCTTCCTCTTGTGACAGTAATTACATTTTCTCACCATCATCTTCTTGTGAGCCTGGCTTCTCAAATATTTGGACATCGCTACATTCGATCTATTCATGTCACGCTTGAAGCAGGCAGGGCGAGAGGCCAAAATCTGTAAATGGAAAACTGAATAGCTCTTTTGAGTGTCCATGTGTGCGATCACATTTCTCTGGTCACTTGGCATGGTGAGAGGATCAGGGTGAGGATTATGTGGTCCAGAATAATGGCTACTGAGACTGGACAGGGTGGTGCTGGCAAAGTGACAGGAGGCATTATCTGCTATCCATCCAACAACCTTTTCACACTGATCTGGCTTCAAGAGTGGTGTTCTACGTACCCCCTTCAAAGTGGGACAGGAAGCTAGATCGACATGATGTGTGTGTTTATTGTGCTCCCATGGCAGGCACAGTTTCACCTTGCACACATGATCAGCCTCTGCACTCACCATCAGCATCATGTCCACTTCCTCGTCCCTTGCCAAGCGCCTTGACAATTGTGAATTACGTATGATATATATCTGTTGAGAAAAAGTTACATACAGTACTACAATGCCAGCAAAATTTGCCCACTACAGATGGACAAATAAGATTGCAGTATTGATATCGGAATATGATTTATTTACATTTACAAACAATATTTTGGGGGGAGTGGTTTTGAGGGCCATCGATAGCATGATTAATGTCGTATACAATGTCACTGCATAAAAAAATTGAAGTGTTACAGCGCCAGCAAAAATGTGACCACTTCTATGTGGCAATTTTTCAAAAAGTGAGTAGGTTTAGCAAAGGGTGGTATAAACTATAACTGTGTGACAATATTACATGAACATCCCAAAACATGCATCAAATTTATTAGACCTGCACCCCTTAATGGGGCTTTCTTTGGAATAGGTCATGGATATCAAATTGAAGGGGTCTGACAACGAGCCCCATCAATAATCAGCTAGCAGCTCCAGCAGAGGCCGTGTGCGAACAGTGTGATGAAGTTTAGCTCCTTAATGACAGCCAATATGACATTTTACTGACCTGAGATATGAGAGAATAGCATCCCCACACAGTTGACATTGCAGCAGCTGTCGGCTGGACACTATAGCTGACAAATTGCTGTATCAGCCACAATCCGTGTTGGCACGTCCATATCTGTTTAAGGGCTGTCCCACACGTCCAGATAATTCCGGTACCGGAATAAATCGGTACCGGAGTTATCCGTGTCCGTGTGCCTGGGAACTCACGGAGGCCATACGTGCGGCACACGTGTGCCGCCCGTATGGCGAGTGGGTACCACACGGAGCGTGTGGTACCCACTCTGCATGGTGCTGAAGCTGCTGAAGCTGCGATTCATATCCTCTCTGCAGTCGCGTTTGCTGCAGAGAAAATATGAAGAATAGTGTTAAAAATAAAGATCTATGTGTCCGCCGCCCTCCCACCCCCTGTGCGCCCCCCCGCTGGTCAGAAAATACTTACCCGGGTCCCCCGTCGGCTGTCGCTCCTTCCTGGTCTGGCCGCGGCTTCTCCTGCATGCGGTC
This sequence comes from Ranitomeya variabilis, assembly GCF_051348905.1. Taxonomy (NCBI): domain Eukaryota; kingdom Metazoa; phylum Chordata; class Amphibia; order Anura; family Dendrobatidae; genus Ranitomeya; species Ranitomeya variabilis. Next base: position 816,768,813 of record NC_135232.1, on the reverse strand, counting down.
ACGTGGGGCCGATCATTTACAGTCATGAATATGTGGCTCCACCTCCCATAGGGGCGGAGCCGACTATTCATGATTGTAAATGATCGTCCCCACGTGACCGCATACAGTAGGAGGCGCGGCCAGACCAGGAAGGAGCGAGGGAGCGGGTAAGTATTTTCTGACCAGCGGGGGGGGGCGCACAGGGGGCGGGGGGGCGGCGGACACATGGATCTTTATTTTTAACACTATTCTTCATATTTTCTCTATAGCAAACGCTGCTACAGGGAAGATATGAATACCGGCTTCAGCACCATGTGGGGGGGACAGCGCTTACTGTAGCGCTGTCTCCTGCACGCACACGGACCCCAGACGGAGAATGTCCGTGTGAGGTCCGTGTTTTACGCGGACCCATTGACTCTATTGGGTCCGTGTAATACGTGCGCTCCCACGAACACTGACATGTCTCCGTGTTTGGCACACGGAGACACGGTCCGCAAAAAATCAATGACATCTGAACAGATGCATTGATTTTTATGGGTCTACGTGTGTCAGTGTCTCCGGTACGTGAGGAAACTGTCACCTCACGTACCGGAGCCACTGACGTGTGAAACCGGCCTAACCCCTCAGATGCTGCTGTCAATAATGACTATATCATATAAATGGTTAAAATAGTGTGGGAGTTCCCTCTTTATCCTCATCGACACCCAGAGATCAAGATTGTGTGGTCTTGATGTTTGCGATGGCAGTTCATGGCCAAATAGTGGCCGTAAGGCCCCGTCACACACAGCGACGCTGCAGCGATACAGACAACGATGCTGATCGCTGCAGCGTCGCTGTTTAGTCGTTGTGTGGTCGCTGGGGAGCTGTCACACAGACCGCTCTCCAGCGACCAACGATGCCGAGGTCCCAGGTAACCAGGGTAAACATCGGGTTACTAAGCGCAGGGCCGCGCTTAGTAACCCGATGTTTACCCTGGTTACCAGCGTAAAAGTAAAAAAAAACAAACACTACATACTCTCATTCCGGTGTCTGTCCCCCGGCGTTCTGCTTCTCTGCACTGTGTAAGCACAGCGGCCGGAAAGCAGAGCGGTGACGTCACCGCTGTGCTGTGTTTTCCGGCTGGCCGGCGCTCACAGTGCAGAGAAGCACAGCGCCGGGGGACAGACACCGGAATGTAAGTATGTACTGTTTGTTTTTTTTTACTTTTACGCTGGTAACCAGGGTAAACATTGGGTTACTAAGCGCGGCCCTGCGCTTAGTAACCCGATGTTTACCCTGGTTACCAGTGAAGACATCGCTGGATCGGTGTCACACACACCGATTCAGCGATGTCAGCGGGACCTCAACGATCAAAAAACGGCCCAGGCCATTCCGACACGACCAGCGATCTCACAGCAGGGGCCTGATCGCTGGTACGTGTCACACATAGCGAGATCGCTACTGAGGTCGCTGTTGCGTCACAAAACTTGTGACTCAGCAGCGATCTCGCTAGCGATCTCGCTATGTGTGACGGGGCCTTTAGAGTCTGCTGGCTACAGTGGCCTGTTCAAAAGTCAGCGACATTATGTGGTAAAAATACATTTTTTCTTTCCTGTCATTCCACTTTGAATTAATTCCTGAAAATCACCTGAAGGGTTAATGAACTACCCGACAGCAGTTTTCCATATGTCAGAGGGTGATGTTTTTAACTTTTGGGGGTTTTCCAATATATAGGACCCCTAAAGTCACTTCAAACCTGGATTGGTCTCTAAAAAACTAAATTTTGTAAATTTCCATGAAAAAATTAAAAAAAATTTAAACCTCCTAAAACGCTAACAAAATAAACATTTTACAAATGGTGCTGATTGAAAGCAGGCATGAGGGAAATGTTATTTATTAATAATATTTTGAAGAAAAAGATAGAACGGCACCAGGTTCAGTGGCAGCTATTAAACCGTAAAAGCATAATCCATATGACCATTTCGCAGGTGGTGATTCACACTTGTATTGTGGTGCTCGACATCATATGTCAACTTGCATATTATACTTAGAAAAGAAAAATTGAAGATGAGGCACTCACCAAGTTGTGCTACTTTAAAAGTCCTTTAATTTCCCCATATCTTGGGCCGAGGACATGACATCAAAGACGGTAGGTACATTTGAGGGTGCAGGGTAACAGAGTGAGTGCCATATCTTCAATTTTCCTTTTCTATGTATAATGTTATTTATTAAAGTTTTTCTGTGGTATGACTATCTGAATTATAGGGACAATCATTCAAAGTTTGAAAATTGCTAACTTTTTACATTTTTGTCAAATTTCTGATATTTTTTATAATTAAAGGTAAAAGATATCAACCTAAATTTACCATTATCATAAAGTATAATATGCCATGAAAAAAAACAATCTCAAACTCACTGGATTTGTTGAAGCATTCCAGAGTTATTACTACATAAAGTGACACTAATCGGATTTTAAAAATTTGGCCCCGTCACTAAGGGGTTAACATCATTGCTGTTTCACACTTTTTAGTGGTTGCCCTTGGATATTTCAGAACAGAACATTCATTTAAATAGGACCTGCTCTGCGTACCTGAGTGCAGCCACTAAATTGTGTAACAGAATGGTGGTGTTACGCTCCTTTCAATGTCTATGGTGACTAATGGAGCTGCAAGCAGTTGACTGGTGGGCATGCCAGGTGTCAGCTCTCCACCTATCTGATATTGATGACATACTAAAGGAGTTTTCCACCAAATTGATGTTGTAGTGGAAGACCACTTTAACACATTTGCCACATATTATTCGATAAGGCTATAGGTTAAAAAGTGATATACAGAACTCTAGTTGTGATCAATTTCTCAGAGGTATGAATTGCCTTATCAATATTCTGCACACATTTCTAAAAGATTATCTACTATATATATATATTGCTCAGCAGGAATGAGTACACACGGTGGCTCAGTTGATAGCACTGCAGCCTTGCAGCGCTGGAGTCCTGGGTTCAAATCCCACTAAGGACAACATCTGCAAGGAGTTTGTATGTTCTCCATGTGTTTGTGTGGATTTCCTCTGGGTACTCCGGTTTCCTCACACATTCCAAACATAAACTGAGAAGGAATTTAGATTGTGATCCCCATTGGGGACAGTGATGATAATTAGAGCAAACTGTAAAGCGCTGTGGAATATATTGGCACTATATAAATAAAAATACCGTATAAGCTGAGATTTTCAGCCCACTTTTTTGGGCTGAAAGTCCCCCTCTCGGCTTATACTCGAATCATACCCAGGGGTCTACAGGGGAGGGGGAGCGGGGGCCTGTCTAATCATACTCACCTGCTCCTGGCACGTTCCCGCAGGTCCCTGCTTCCTGGCGCTGCAGTTTCTTCCTGTAGTGAGCGTTCGCATGGTACCGCTCATTACAGTAATGAATATGCGGCTCCACCTCCCATAGGGGTAACGGTGACCGCTCACTACAGGAAGAAAATGCGGCCCCGAGGAACAGATGTGCAGCGACGGCGTCAGGAGCAGGTAAGTATGACGGGGGGCAGTGAGCAGTCACCTGCTCCTCGTTCCACCGTCGGCGCCGCTGTGTCTTCTGCATCCTCTGTGATGCTCAGGTCAGAGGGCGCAGTGACGCGATTAGTGCGCGCCGCCCTTTGCCTGATCGTCGGTGCAGAGGATGGGAAGACAGCGGCGGTCAGCGGTGGAACGGGGACCAGGTGACTATAGCAAGTGCCGGGGACCTGAGAGGTGAGTATGTGATTTTTTTATTTTTTGAATCGCAGCAACAGCATATGGGGCAAATACCTGTATGGAGCATCTTATGGGGTCATGTGCAGTGTATATATGGGGGCAATTATTTGTATGGGGCATCTTATGGGGCCGTGTGCAGTGTATATATGGGGTAAATACCTGTTTGGAGCATCTTATGGGGCCATGTGCAGTGTAATAATAATAATAATAATAATCTTTATTTATATAGCGCCAACATATTCCGCAGCGCTTTACAGTTTAACAGTTTCAAACACAACAGTCATAGGTAACAATGTTAACAATACAATAATAAAGCAAAATAAGACAAAATAAGACGACCCTGCTCGTGAGAGCTTACAATCTACAATGAGGTGGGGGAGATACAAAGTACAGGTGTGTATTTACAATGATGTATTTACAATGATGGCCCAGCCATCTTCAGGGGGTGGGGGGTAGATGGAGATAGTGAATGGGCTACACAAACACAAACCTAAAATGACTGATTAGGGAACGTGATAGGCCGCTCTGAACAAATGAGTTTTGAGCGAGCGCCTAAAACTATGCAAGTTGTGGATGGTCCTAATATCTTGGGGTAGAGCATTCCAGAGGATTGGCGCAGCACGGGAGAAGTCTTGGAGTCGGGAGTGGGAGGTACGGATTAGTGCAGTGTATATATGGGGGAAAATACCTGTATGGAGCATCTTATGGGGCCATGTGCAGTGTATATATGGGGGCAAATACGTGTATGGATCATCTTATGGGGCCATGTACAATGTATATATGGGGGCAAATATCTGTATGGAGCATCTTATGGGGCCATGTGCAGTGTATATATGGGGGCAAATATCTGTATGGGGCCATATGCAGCATGATATGAGGGAAAATATCTATATGGGGCATCTGTATGGGGCCATGTGCAGCATTATATGGGGCCATGTGCAGCATGATATGGGGGCAAATATCTGTATGGAGCATATCATGGGGCCATAATCCACATTTGTGGAGCATTATATGGGGCAAATGTCTGTATGGAGCATCTTATGGGGTCATAATCAACATTTGTGCAGCATTATATGGGGCATATTTTAATATGGATTATCTTATGGAGCCCATCATAAACTGTATGGAGCATCTTATGGGGCCCATGATGAACTGTATGGAGCATTATATGGGGCTCCTGATTCAATATGGATTCAAAAACACTTAAACTACTGATGTCTCAAATAATTTTACTTTTTTTGGCATCTATTTTTATTTTTGAAATTTACCAGTAGCTGCTGCATTTTCCACCCTAGGCTTATACTCGAGTCATTAACTTTTCCCAGTTTTTTGTGGCAAAATCAGGGGGGTCGGCTTATACTCGGGTCGGCTTATACTCGAGTATATACGGTATTATTGTTATTTATTCAATAACTCACTGAACACAAGAATAATTTCCAAAATTTTGACAAGACTGAGTTTCATAAAACAATTTTTTAATCAATAACATGAAAGTAAGATTAATAATATAACTTGTCTCTTGTCTCGTGAGATGGTTGCAGTTCCATCTTTATTAAGTTTTTGTATCACTTTTGCTACAGTATTCTGACTGATAAGTAAATCCTTGCTGATCTTGTAGCTTTCACATATCTTGTGTAAAGAAATTATTTTCTTTTTCTTGCAACATTTCTCTTCTATGTGGTCCTACTTTAATCAGTATAAGGCCCCTTTCACAGGTCCGTGTCTCCTGTATGTGTGGTGACAGTTTTCACACGTACTGGAGACACGTACACAAATAGACCCATTCAGTATGTCTGTGAGCAAAACACGCTGACATGTCCATTTTCTGCCATCAGCAAGGACGGCAAAGCGTCCAGCACACGTGCACATGGAAAACACACTTTGATGTCCTCCGTGTGACATGGACGACCACCGGGGAAGAAGCGCTACTGTAAGCGCTGTTCCTCGCAGCTGGTGCTGAAGCCGACGAGCAGAGGAGAATGATGAGCATTATTTGATGTTACCCCCATCATCCTACACCTGCTGTCGCTAATAACAGTGAGAGTAGGTGTGGAGGATGGGGGTATTCCACAGCCACCGGCTGCGATCATTCAGAAATAATTGAATGAAAAACCCAACGTGGGTTCCCCCCTATTTTATTAACCAACCAGACATAACTCACAGCTGGGGGCTGCAACACCCAGCTGTCAGTTTCTGCAAGGTTGGTTATCAAGAATAGAGGGATCCCCATGCTATTTTTTAATTATTTAAATAAATAATTTAAAAAAACGGCATGGGGTCCCCCTCATTTTTGGCAACCAGCTTAGCTAAAGCTCACAGCTGGGGGCTGCTATTCTCAGACTGGTCATTGATATAGGCACCCCCCAGCATAAAAACAACAGCCCACAGCTGCCCAGAAAAGGCGCATATATTAGATGCGCCTTTTCTGGTGCTTTTCCTGGTTCTACCCACTTGCCCTGTAGAGATGGCAAGTGGGGTAATATTTGTGGGGTTGATGTCACTTTTCAGGTGACATCAAGCCCATGGCTTAGTATTGGAGAGGCATCTATAAGACACCTATCCATTACTAATCCTATAGTTGTAATTGTAAATAAAGACACGGCCAGAATAAAGTCTTTTATTTGAAAAAAATACACTGACACCTTTATTGTTCTAAAGTAAACCACACTTAATGTAACACCTAATGCGCCTTTTCATGAATGCACCCATCCTCCGCACCTACTGTCACTGTTATTAGTAGTGACAGCAGGTATCGGATGATGGGGGTAACAGTCCCAAAAGCCATCACTTGCTGTCGTTCGGACTTTAATATAATGCCCTTCATTCTCCTCTGCTCGCCGGCAGAGCAGGGTAGAATGATGACAGCCGGCTTACTGTAGCGCTTCTTCCCTGGCGGCTGTCTGTGTGGTACTGATCCAGCACACGGGTGGCTCACAGTTGTCACATGTGTGCCACACATAGTACACACACAGACATCTCCGGTACTGTTTTTTCCATTACCGGAAATATACGTACGTGTGAAACCGGCCTAAAATGGGAAGGGGTTTTCTTTATTTTCTTTATTAAGTAACAGTCTTTTATAGACAGCTGTCTGCTGACATCTGTTTAATGAATAAATAGATTTATCAGTGGTTGATTTATTGTTAATTAAAATTTTTAAGTCTAAACTTTAGCTTTGCTCCTAACACTGTGTACTCATTTTTAGTGTTGAGCGATACCGTCCAAAACTTGAAAGTATCGGTATCGGAAAGTATCGGCCGATACCGGCAAAGTATCGGATCTAATCCGATACCGATACCCGATACCAATACAAGTCAATGGGACACCAAGTATCGGACGGTATCCTGTATGGTTCCCAGGGTCTTAAGGAGAGGAAACTCTCCTTCAGGCCCTGGGATCCATATCAATGTGTAAAAGAAAGAATTAAAATAAAAAATAGGGATATACTCACCGTCTGACGCGCCCTGGACTTTACCGACGTAACCGGGAGCCGTTGTACCTAAGAATGCGTGCTTGAAGGGCCTTAGATGATGTCACGGCGCTCTGATTGGTCCGTAGCGGTCGCGTGACCGCTACGCGACCAATCACAAAGCCGTGACGTCACCTAAGGTCTTTCAAGCGCTTGAAATACCTTAGAAGACGTCCGCAGCTTCTGATTGGTCGCGTAGCGGTCGCATGACCGCTACGCGACCAATCACAAAGCCGTGACGTCACCTAAGGTCTTTCAAGCGCTTGAAAGACCTTAGGTGACGTCACGGCTTTGTGATTGGTCGCGTAGCGGTCACGCGACCGCTACGGACCAATCAGAGCGCCGTGACATCATCTAAGGCCCTTCAAGCGCGCATTCTTAGGTACAACGGCTCCCAGTTACGGCGGTAAAGTCCAGGGGCCGCCGGAGAGGTGAGTATATCCCTATTTTTTATTTTAATTCTTTCTTTTACACATTGATATTAATCCCGATACCAATTCCCGATACCACAAAAGTATCGGATCTCGGTATCGGAATTCCGATACCGCAAGTATCGGCCGATACCCGATACTTGCGGTATCGGAATGCTCAACACTACTCATTTTACAACATGGTCTTAAATTAATTTATTAGGAAAATTTGTTTTTTGGGATGTGAAAAATGACAAATCTTGTTTGCAATCAACTGTCCATTGAGTATTTTGTATTGTGGTATACCATACAAAATATTGATTCTGGATGGAAGCTAAAGGTTTTCTGACAAATCTATTTGGGTGTACTCATTTATGCTGAACACTGTATATAGCCATATCTTTTTCTGCATTATAAGTTGTTTATGAATATTATACAGTATTTATTAATGTTCTATGTAAATTATCGTTATGTTTCCATTTATAACAGAGCTATAACAGCTTGGTTCATTTTCAATTGCTGACAGAACTCGTTTTTATTTTGCTGACCCAAATTCCAGAAGGCCCAAAGAAATTTATTAACTCTCCTATGAACATAATTTTATTTACATAGCAATATAGCGCCAATGTATCCTGACAACAGATAGCACCTCAAACTCTGATCCTAATATCACATGCAAGTTCTTGGAAATGTTTTAGTTTCTCCTTTCATCGGGTCTTACGTGTTGTATACAGTTGCAGATTTACAGTCTATGCTGATCCCTGCAATGTAATGGGTTCCTAATGTCTCAATGTAAAGAAAACTATTACTGTTTAAACAGTTTTCATTGTTTTCATTAGTTTTTTCATAAATCAAGAGTATGCATGAAAATAAGATACTTATCTTAAACAAATCTGCTTATTTATCCATCAGGACTGATCATTCATTCCCCAAATTCTCAATTCAGTTAAAATCTGCCTTCAGTGAACATAGATTTTTACTATTACTGAGATATGATATGTTGGAACATCATACTGTGTGAGGTGCTGTGGGAACATCATAACTATGGGGTTGGCATAATACTGTGTGAGGGCATCATGCTTGCATGGGAGCCATAATAATGTGTTAAGGCTTGAAAGCCCTGATCCCACTGAGGTCACCTCAATTCAGTGGCCCGACTGGGAACGCAGCCTCAGTGCCTGCAGTAACCTCGATGACGTTACCGCTAGTCCGTGAGGCTGCGCTCGCATTCATTCCTCAATGTTTTTCTGCCTGGACGGTCGCATCTTGGCACTGTCCAGGTTCAAACCTGTTTATCCAAAGACATGGATTAAGACGTGGGACAGAATGATGGACAGGTGAGGGATATGGTTGTTTTGTTATTTTTGTTTTATTACAGGAGACCATGGCTTCAGTGCAGTGGTTGATGATGTGAGTGTGGTTTAATTTAGATTCATTAAAAGAGTCTGTGTCATTCTTTCACTTAAAGGACTTAATCTGGCTGTGTGTGTTTACTTACAATATAACTATAGGATTAGTAGTGGATAAGCATCTTATAGATGACTCTCCATTATTAAGTTTGATGACAATACAAAAATGACATCAACCTCACAAATATGAACCCCACTTGTCACCACCACAGGGCAAATGGCAAGAGCCAGGCAAAGCACCAGAATTTAATTGATGTACCATTTCTAGTCAGTTGCAGGCTGCAGAAGTTTATGAAAATTACGAGGAACCTCGCTCCATTTTTTTCATTTTTTTATTGTGCTAACAAGTACACCCAATGTAACCTTAGTTTACAGCCTTCAGGTTTTCCAGCAGCTGGAAATTTTAGTAACCTTATAATGTCCCTCAAAGTTTCACATGAGGTTTCTGGGCCTTTCAGCTGCTGGGAGACCCGGTGGCTTTGAACTCTGGTTACCTGAAGAAAAGTTACCTGAGTTCAAGCCACCAAGTCTCATGTTAGCTCCAGTGCTGGACTGTTGAATGCCGGACTTCCGAGTGCTGGTCTCGCAGCCATTCATCAGTCCATCTCTGGCACTTGCAAAGCAAGAGAAACAGCTGAATCCAGGTGACCTTACTGTTCTTGTTGACAATTAAAAAATTACTTGAAAAAAAAATGAGTGGGGGTCCCCTGTAATTTTCGTAATCAGCAGAGGGCAAGCCAATGACTGGGGCTGATGTTGATATGCTGGGAGACAATATTCATAAAGGTTCCCAGGCTGTTAATATCAGCTCATAGCTAGTGTTGAGCGATACCGTCCGATACTTGAAAGTATCGGTATCGGATAGTATCGGCCGATACCCAAAAAGTATCAGATATCGCCGATACCGATACCCGATACCAATACAAGTCAATGGGACACCAAGTATCGGAAGGTATCCTGATGGTTGCCAGGGTCTGAAGGAGAGGAAACTCTCCTTCAGGCCCTGGGATCCATATTAATGTGTAAAATAAAGAATTAAAATAAAAAATATTGATATACTCACCTCTCCGGAGGCCCCTGCACCTCACCGCTGTTAACCGGCAGCCTTCTTTGCTTAAAATGAGCGCGTTTAGGGCCTTCCATGACGTCACGGCTTCTGATTGGTCGCGTGCCGCTCATGTGACCGCCAGGCGACCAATCACAAGCCGTGACGTCATTCTCAGGTCCTAAATTCCTAGAATTAGGAATTTAGGACCTGAGAATGACGTCACGGCTTGTGATTGGTCGCGTGGCGGTCACATGAGCGGCACGCGACCAATCAGAAGCCGTGACGTCATGGAAGGTGCTGAACGCGCTCATTTTAAGCAAAGCAGGCTGCCGGTTACTACCAGGGCGCGTCAGAGGGTGAGTATATCCCTATTTTTTTTTAAATTCTTTATTTTTTACATGGATATGGATCCCAGGGCCTGAAGGAGAGTTTCCTCTCCTTCAGACCCTGGGAACCATACACTGGGAACTTCCGATTCCGATTCCCGATACCACAAAAGTATCGGATCTCGGTATCGGAATTCCGATACCGCAAGTATCGGCCGATACCCGATACTTGCGGTATCGGAATGCTCAACACTAGCTGTAAATGTAGCCTTGCATGGTTATTTAAAGGGTGATCCAGCTAAAAAATGATGTAGGATCTCCCTATATGTAATAACCAGCAAATGCTAGGCAGACAGCTGCGGGCTGATATTAACCCTAGAACGCATACCTGGGGCCTCGTAGGCCTGCCAGGTTACTTGTTAACTATTTTCTGTAAAAGTACTTTAGTTACTATTTTGAAAATCTAGGTAATCCTCAGGTATATAGTTGTTAGTAATTTCCAGTTATTCATATATTTTTATGTTACAGACATTTCGGTATAACATCCTTTTTTGGGGACTACCCCATATTCACGCACCTGGGGCCTTTTAGGCCTGTACTAGGTTTACATATGATACTCAGTCTTTTTGTCTGTATTGTTGCTGGGGAAGAATTTTTTATGACTCTGTTATTGCTGGGAAGAGTGTGGATTCTGCATGACAACATGGTCATGTGATCTTGGAAGGGAGGCTCCCTCATAAAGTCTGATTTACTGTGGCAAAGAAGCTGATGCTCCAGTCCAGAAAGACCTATGTTCCGACATAGTAAAAACACTTGCTCTACCAATTTTCAATTCAGGAAAAAATATTACAATGGATAATTACTTTACCAATTTTGAAATGGCCAACTTTTTGCTTCAAAAGCAACTTACACTTGTTGGTACTATGAGGCCAAACCACCACGAAATTCCTCCAATCATGAAGCACAATGCACAGCGAACAATCTACGAGAGTGTATTCGGTTTCTGCAATCAAGCAACAATGGTGTCTTATAAAGCCAAGAAAGAAAAATCTGTGATATTACTGAGTACAATGCATCATGATGGAAGTATTGACACCAATGACAGGAAAATACCCCTGAAATCATACTGCATTATAATAAGACAAAAGGAGGTGTCGATAAGATGGACAAAATGATTGGAGAGTATTCGTGCAAAAGGCAGACTAAACGTTGGCCTGTTGCCCTTTTTTCCAATATCCTTGATGTGTCAGCCCTCAATAGCTACATTGTTTATTGTCAAACTAATCCAGAATTCCATGCCAACAGGAAAGACAAGAGACATCTATTTTTGACAGAACTTTGTTATGAACTTTTGATGCCTACTATGATGGAGAGAAGCAGCATGATATGCTTATCAAGGCAAATTACGGAGGCAATGATCCGATGTGGAATACGCTTTCTGGAACATTCAGAGCAAAGAGAAAAAAAAAGAAAGCGCTGCTATATTTCTCCAGCAAAGAAGGAAAGAAAATCGGAGCATTTCTGTTCTACTTGCGGACAAAATGTATGCAAGGAACATTCAGCCAAAAAAATAATATGCGAGAATTGTCGGGGGAATATGTAAAGTTACAAATAAATATTCCTGCACCAAGTTTTCTACAACCAAAAAATGTTTTCATAAAAAAATTGCATATAGAATGCCTATATTTGGCGTGCCCGTTTACTTACTTTTTTGTTGTTTTATGCACATAATTATGTTTTGAAATATACACATCTTAGGCTGTGTTCCCAGTAGCGCTGGGGTTCGCCAGAAGGGGATCCATAATGGATCTGACCTCCTGGTAACTCCAGCTAAGGCTGCCGGAATGGCAGGATTCCGACAGCCTTAGCTGGGGTCAACAGGAGGTCAGATCCATTACGGTTCCCCTCCTGGCAGACCCCAGCACTAGTTGGAATGCATCCTTACCTTGCAATTGTAAACTAAATTTTGAAAAGTATTTTTATTTGAGTTATTCCGTGTTATTTGCACACAGGCCTAAAAGGCCCCAGGTGCGTGAATATGGGGTAGTCCCAAAAAAAGGTTATTATACCGAAATGCCTATAACATAAAAATATATGAACAACTGGAAATTACTAACAACTATATACCTGAGGAATACCTAGAGTTTCAAAATTCTAACTAAAGTAATGTTACAGAAAATAGAAAACAAGTAACCTGGCAGGCCTGCGAGGCCCCAGGTATGCGCCCGCCAGCCTTAGCTGGGGTCACCAGGAGGTCAGATCCATTACGGAATCCTGTCCTGGCAGACCCCCTGCGCTAGTGGGAATGCATCCTTACTTTGCAATAAACTTTGAAAAGTATTTTTATTTGAGTTATTCCATGATAATTGTAAACAGGCCTAACAGGCCCCAGGTGCGTGAATGTGTAGATTTCTATGGGTATGCGTTCTAGGGTTAATAGCCTAGGAAGGGGCCATGGATATTGGCCCTTCCAAACTAAAAACATCTGCTCTCATCTGCCCTTATAGATGGCACTTAGCTTCGCTCTTCATACTTCCCCTGGTGCGGCGGCAAGTGGGGTGATAGTTGGGGGGATGATTTCACCTTTGTATTGCCAGGTAACATCAAGCTCAGAGGTTATTAATGGAGAGGCGTCTGTACGACACCTCTCCATTACTAATCCTATAGTTATATTGTAAATAAACACACACAAAGAATAAAGCCCTTTAACTGAAAAAAGTAAATGACAGATTCCTTTAATGAATGTAAATTAAACCATTTTACGTCATCGCCCAGTCCACAGAAGCCATGGTCTCCTGTAACAGAATTAAAATAATAAACAGTATTCCCTCACCTGTCCACAGAGAAGATTATAATCCATTTGTCCCATGACGGGTCTACCTCTGCTACATCTAGATGACCTGCTGCATTGTTGCATGATGCAACTATACAGTCTGCCATCCAGCAGAGATACTGAGCAGCATGTACTACCGCAGCTCAGTGTCTCGCAGTGAACTCATGATATGACCTGACTGATGTCACCACGAGCGTGAGAAAGCTCTCACGGTTGCAATGCCATCAGAAAGGTCCTGGGAGATCACAGCCAAGTAAGTCTGCTTTCACACATCAGGTTTTTGCCGTCAGGCACAATCCGGCGAATTTTGAAGAACACGGATCCGGCAAAAGTTGCAGCCGGATCTGTTTTATTCTCATAGACTTGTATTAGCACTGGATTGCAACAGATGGCCTCACGTTCCATCCGTTTTTTGCCGGATCAGTTGAAAATTTGGTATCCGACGGCCGGAGAAAAGAACGTTTTTTTGTGTCCATCGAAAAAATGCACAGGGACAGATCTGGGGAAAAACGAATGAAACGTAAAGTCAAATGATGGATCCGTTGCATCAGTTTTTCATAATTTGCAACGGATCCTTTTTTTTTTAAATTTACCGGATTGAGCGTGTCAATGAAAAAAGGATGTGTGAAAGTAGCCTTACTCAGTTCAACTCAGTGATGTCAGCGCGAGCGCCATGGGAAAGGTAACGGTGCTAAAGTAAATTACAATGTTTTTGTTAGCTGTTATAGGTAAGACTGTTTGTTAAAATAAGTCCTATCTATCTTTTCAGTGCATATAATGACTATCAGTTTCCAGAGCCTAGCTGTAGTTTTATTCAATAGGATCATTGACAGGTAGTTCATAAAAAATCCTGCAAACATCTTGAGTTCGGAGAACTTCCAGTAACATTGACCAAAATATTAGTAATAAAATTAACAGTTCTTGTGGTAAACTGCTGACGTTCATTCTTTGTAAGTATAGTGAGATGAATAACAATTGGTCAAATATCTGCTCTTCTGGAGAAAATATAAACAACACATGTAGTAGGATAGAACTAATAGGAAACTGAAAAATTGAATACTTTGTCTGTTTCCCATCAGAACCTCAAAAGATTGAATGAGACGTGACTCTGCATATTCGCAAAAAAAAACTGTTTACTGGAAGTTTCGGTGGTTTCATGCAAAGACCCTCTCTATTAAACAATGACTTAATAATTGATCAGCAACACAACGCTTATGTATGTCTTTAAAGAGTTATTTCCATCTTAGTCCTAAGAACTGTGTGATGGTGTGATATGCTATGTGGGTATCATTTTTGTGTATATTTCTATTTTACTGATTATGATGGTGTTACTGTATCTTGTAGGATGAGTTGTTATTTGCCATCTGATATTCTCCCCACAGTTCTAAATTGTTATCTCTCCACTGGGTCAGTGAATAATGTTGTTTGCTAATATGCTAGTGACATGTTGACCTAGCTTGTTGAAACAATGAGCCCCTGAGACCTTCCCCCTCCTGGCCTGTGAATGAGGGGGAGACTTGAAAATATCAGGGAGGTGAGACACAGAGAGCAGTCTGATGTGGAACCATGATGGAAAGAGAAGGGAATATGGACTGTTATCCTCTGTGCTGGATTGTTGGACTTTTATTCTGTAACTGAACTGTATTCGTGTTCTGGAATATTTAATCCTTTGTGTGATGGATCGTATATATGGTCCTTTCGTGTTTTGTCTAAATAAAGGTCTTGAAATTGTTCACTATTCTCTTGCTCTGTTGATTGTGTGATACCGGAGAAGGAACCCGTGACAACTGGTGGCAAGCAGCGGGATCAACAGAGCGTAACCTAATGGAGAACCACACACAGAGTGAGTACAGAAATTGGACTGTATCTAGTTTACAGGAGAGAGCCAGAGACCTGGGCCTGAACTACCAGGGACTGACTAAAGAGGCCTTAATCAATCTACTGGTGGGTGCTAGCCAGACCACCTACTCCCATATGTCTGAAGGACTAGCACTGGAGACGAGGACCCCCACCCCAAAAAGCCAGTGGGTGGTGTGGTACGAAGAAGAGATGGCGGTTCTGGGCCCAGGCATTTCTCAGGAGTACAAGGAGGAGGCTGCCCGCCGGGCACAGCAGAGACAAGAAGCAATGGAGCTTGAAAGAGGGAGTAACGCAATGTGGAATGTAAACCAAACAATCCGGGAGCCTGTACGGATCACCCGGACAGAGTTTAAGCCAGTTGATGAGGCTTCCGGAGATGTGGAGGGGTTCTTCAAGGACTTTGAGCAGCAGTGTGCTGTGATGGAGGTGCCCCACTCTGGCTGGATGCGTTTGTTAGTGGGACTCCTCAACGGTAGCCTGGCGGAGGCTTACCGAACCATTGACTCAGTGAATAATGTTGTTTGCTAATATGCTAATGACATGTTGACCTAGCTTGTTGAAACAATGAGCCCCTGAGACCTTCCCCCTCCTGGCCTGTGAATGAGGGGGAGACTTGAAAATATCAGGGAGGTCAGACACAGAGAGCAGTCTGATGTGGAACCATGATGGGAAGAGCATATCAGAGAGAAAGAAGGGAATATGGACTGTTATCCTCTGTGCTGGATTGTTGGACTTTTATTTTGTAACTGAACTGTATTCGTGTTCTGGAATATTTAATCCTTTGTGTGATGGATCGTATATATGGTCCTTTCATGTTTTGCCTAAATAAAGGTCTTGGAATTGTTCACTATTCTCTTGCTCTGTTGATTGTGTGATACCGGAGAAGGAACCCGTGACAAACTGTCTTTCATCTGGTGCACTGTTTCTTTGGCCAACTACTTCGTCTTTGGTCCTTAATGTTGATCATCTCTTAGCATTTTCATACTCATTCATTATGCAATACCATTAGGGAGGCATGTGATTGGTTTCACATTTTTTTCTGCAGCAGGACAATAACCCCAAACATAGAGATAATTTCATTAAGGACTATCTTACTGTAAAGAACTAGGAGTCTTGGAAGTGATGATATTCTCCTCACATGGCCCTCATCATAACATTAACTCTGTATGGGATTAAATGAGTGGACTGGAGGATTTATGTAAATCTACAGCTCTGGCAAAAATTAAGAGACCACAGCAAAATGTTCAGTTTGTCTGATTTCTCTCTTTATAGGTATACTAGTTGGCTTGTGCGAAATTTTCACACATTGGTTGTCAGGGGCGCAGGCAATTTCAGGAAAATCAAGCTGGTCAAATGTTAATGTATTTAATGAAATGATGAACACAGAGAAGTATTTATATATGTAGATTGGTAATACAATAAATTGGTTTGATAGGAAGAGGCTAAACAAATGTCTTGAGGTTGTGGTGCCACCTGCAGTTAATTGTTTTTTCTCTAGGTTTCTGAAAATGAATGTTTAAACTGTATTTATTAATCAAATTGCGAATGTGTGGTTTGTTTGTGTCTTTTCTTGCTGAAGGGTGCAAGTTTACCTTTCAAATAGTGTATTATTTGTGTGTGGGGGGGCGAAGTAATCACCAAAAAAGCAGAGCATGTTTACAAATGTGTTTGCATATGTGAGTCACATGCAGTGAAGTGTGCAATCCTCGAATTTGCCTGAAATAGGCTGGGCAAGCACTTCGGCAAGCTGGAAAGACCCCAAAGCAAATGCCACCTGCAGGTAATTTGACCTTTGAAATGGTGTATCATTTGTGTGTGTCAGTGGAGTAAAAACGGAGCAAGTGTGCAACTGAATAGGCAGTGCATGATTACAAATGTGTTTACATATGTGGCTCACCTGCAGTGAAGTGTGAAATCCTACAATGTGCCTGAAATTAGCTGGGCAAGTAGTTTGGCAAGCTGTTTTGCCAAGGCAAATGTTAGGATTTGTTTGTGATGTCTGTAAGCAGCTTTGTGGTAGCGTGCTTTGGGGTAGTGTGGTGCCACCTGCAGGTCATTTTTTCTTACTGCAGATTTATGAAAATTAATGTTTAAACTGTATTTTGTGATCACATCGTGGATGTGTGGTTTGTTTGGCTATTTTCTAGCTGAAGAGGGCAAGTTTACCTTTCAAATGGTGTATCATTTGTGTGTGTGTGGGTGCAGTATGAACACAGATACAAACTAATCACCAAAAGAGTGTTTAGAAACAATATACAAGGATTTTTGAGTTAAATGTAAATTGTTCTTTTATTCTATAAACTTCTGACAACATGTCTCCGAATTTCCAAGCAATACATTTTTTTTTTTTTCTGAAAAAGAGAAATGGTCAAAATTAAAAAAAAACAGTGCATTCAGACCTCAAATAATGCAAAGAAATCACGTTCATAATCATTTAGAAACAACAATACTAATGTTTTCACTCAGGATTAGTGTTGAGCGATCCCGTCCGATACTTGAAAGTATCGGTATCAGATAGTATCCGATACCCTAGAATGAGGAGTTTAGGGCCTGAGAATGACGTCACGGCTTGTGATTGGTCGCGTGGCGGTCACATGAGCGGCACGCGACCAATCAGAAGCCGTGACGTCATGGAAGGCCCTAAACGCGCTCATTTTAAGCAAAGAAGGCTGCCGGTTAACAGCGGTGAGGTGCAGGGGCCTCCGGAGAGGTGAGTATATCAATATTTTTTATTTTAATTCTTTATTTTACACAGTAATATGGATCCGATACCGATTCCCGATACCACAAAAGTATCGGATCTCGGTATCGGAATTCCGATACCGCAAGTATCGGCCGATACCCGATACTTGCGGTATCGGAATGCTCAACACTACTCAGGAAGAGTTCTGAAATCAATATTTTGTGGTATAACCATGATTTTTAATCACAGCTTTCATACTTCTTGGCATGCTTCCCACCAGTCTTTCACACTGCTTCTAGTGCAAAAATTTAAGCAGTTCTTCTTTGTTTGATGGCTTGTGACTATCCATCATCCTCTTGATTACATTCCAGAGGTTTTCAGTGGGGTTCAAGTCTGGAGATTGGCCTGCCCATGACAGGGTTTTGATGTAGTGGTGATGTAGTGGTCTCTTCATTTTTCCCAGAGCTGTATATCTAAAGAGAATCTGTGGTGTGTTCTCTTAAGGCCTCTTTCACACTTCCGTCTTTCAGCATCTGTCACAATCCATCGATTTTTGAGAATGCAGGATCCTGCATTTTCTTCTAGACTTGTATTAGTGACGGATTGTGACGGATGGCCATCCGTTTCATCCGTCTTTCACTGGATCCTGCATAAAAAAACGGTCCGTCGGGCAGGGAAAACGTTCAGAGGAACGTTTTTTCTGCACGTCGGAAAATCCATCAGCGACGCATCCTGCGCTGCCCATCACTGGCTACAATAGTAGCCTATGGGCGCAGGATGCGTCTCTGCCTGTGAAAAGCAGGAATCCAGTGACAGGTCCTGCCTTTTCAAAGAGAGCATGCGTGGAAGAATTTCCCATCAGGGAAATTCTCTCTCGCTCGCTCTTTCTCTTTTTACTATTGATGCTGCCTATGCAGCCTCTGGTATCTGAGTCTAATTAGTATCACCTCCACCCCCGGTGGTAAACGTTTGATGATGAGGGTCTGATTTCTGCTCAGACTACCCTACTTTGTCCGGCCCCGGATCCAACATGAAAATATTTGGGGCATCGGTGCAGATGCTTTCCTCCTCTGTATTCTGTGAATATTTGGAGCAGACTTCTGATGCCCATGGAATAGAATGTGTGAGCAGCTCTGTAAAATGGCCCATCTGTGGTTCCCCACAGTAAGTTGGGAGTTTGGAAACTTGTGACCCAGGGGAAACAAGGGCGATTGGGGTGCCACCTCTGAGAAATGTACTGTGTGTGATGTTAAGGTGGAGGAAGAGGAAGAGAGGCCACATAATGCAGCGCTTGTCATCCACTGGAACACATGCTCTTTCTGAGCCTCATCTACAAAGCAGACCGCTGTGCAGCTGCCAAAGAAAGAGAGTCGAGTAGCCTGTACAGTAACAGATATTGTCAGTGGTCTTTGGATAGGACGAGGCAGTGTTTGTTCAATTGAGCTTTCATTAACTTTAGCACAATAAACCATGTTCACATCGAACACCAAGCCTATTCCCTCTTCCACAACGACGTTGCTTTTTCCCATATATGTTGTATGTACCCTTCCTTTCTTGTAACCTGCTGTTTCTCAACGTTAGTCTTACAACTGTTAGTCTTCTGTCACTAAATGAGCAATCATTATTAATTTTCTTAGATAGTGTGCCTGAACAACACTGTTTTACATATCGATTTTTAAGAGGAAATGTGGCCTTATGATTTCTCAGTTTTATCACAAACAATTTTTGATTAGCAAATTGGGCCTCCTGACTGCACCCCAATATTAGGCCTAATGATTTTTAAGTAGAATTCTGGCCTTCTGATTTCTCACTGAAGCACAGTTTATCATAAACAATATGGATTAGCAAATTAGGACTCCTGGCTGCATCCCATTATTAGGACTAACAATTTTTAAGTGGAAATCTGGCCTTCTGATTTCTCACTGAAACACATTTTTATCCCAAGCAATTTGAATTAGCAAATTGGGCCTCCTGGGTGCACCTCAATATTAGGCCTAATGATTTTTAAGTGGAAATCTGGCCTTCTGATTTCTCACTGAAACACAGTTTTATCATAAACTATTTGGATTAGCAAATTGGACCTCCTGGCTGCACCCCAATATTAGGCCTAATGATTTTTAAGTGGAAATCTGGCATTCTGATTTGTCACTGAAGCACATTTTTATCACAAACCATTTGGATTAGCAAATGGGGCCTTCTTAGATTGCAGCACAATTTTAGCACAATCTACAGTGTGTCTGTAAAGTCATGGTGCACTTTTGACCAGTCACTGGAAAGCAACAAAAAAACGATAGAAATGTGAAATTTGATCCAAATAAAAGAAAAACTCTCCCAGTTTCATACCTATTCATTGCAGTTCGATGTGGGCTCTATTTCTTGCCCTACACACATCCAAACGATAGTGACGTTGTTGCCACACACAGGTAAGGACGTCTGGTGTAACACAGTGAATAATGTTTGTGATTCTCTGTTTTATGGAAGTTCACCTCATCGCTAAACACAGTCTTCTGTAAAAATCTCACATCATTGTCGATCTCATGAAGCAAATCTATAGCAAACGCTAGTCATTTGGGTCTATCTGCCGGTTTGATAGCATGCAACAGCCGCAATTTGTACCCCATAAAACAGAGACGTTTCTTTAACACCTTATGAACTGTGGAACACCTGCCAGGGCCGTGGGGTACTCGGTACTGCGTCCATTACTTAATGGGGATGTCACAGTGGCGGCGACCTGGTCCGTGGCCCTGGGAGCCCATGTTAAAGGGAATGTCCTTAAAGGGGTTTCAAATAAAGTTTGTGTTCGTGACGCCACCTGTGGTTCTCAGTCAGAGGTGACGGACGCTGCTTAAAGGGGTCCACTGGGATGTTGCTATGGCAGCTAAGATGGTATGGCTTCCCACAGGTGAAGCTGGGTCCCCAGGGCTCCCAGTGTATAGAGGAAGATGGTGGGTAGTGTAGCAAGAAACGGAGGACACAGGTTTGCAGCCTCTTTGCCTGGTTTACTGAAGAATTCAGGCAGCCGCAGTCCAGGGTCCCAGATTATAGGTACAGGTAGGGTCCGGCCGGCTTGGAAGCGAGTTCAGAGTCCCCTTTACCAGGTGGAGTTAGAAGCCTTCCTACTAGCACTGTGGTGTAGTCCCTTGCTGCCTGTGGCTTCTGTCAAGGTCCTCACTGTTCACTCTGTCCTCCTTAAAGGTGGGACACTAACCCGTATGACAGGTGGCTCGAGCCTTTTTACAGGGTCTGTATCATGACCCGGGCTCTATATGCCACTGTGTCTCCAGGTGTTAGGGTGGACAGGTGATGTGTAGTCCAGCTGTCCTGCCAGATTCTGCTGTAAATCTTGGAGTCCCTCTCAACCTCGGTCTTCTGGCTACCGGTGTCTACGCTCTGCAGGGAGGTAGCTCAAACGTAGCTACTCACCCCAAGTCTCACTCGGCTGCGCTTCATTTCTCCAACACGCTCCCTACAAATTGTTCGTCTTTCTCTTTTTCTCTTTCTCTAGGAGCTGCAGCACCCTTGTGCCTGCACGGCCCTTTCAGTCCTTCTGACTGCTCTCTTCTCTGTCCTCCTGACAGACTGACTGACTTTCCCTCCAGACCAGAATATATATATATATATAGGAGAGCCACCCACAAGCTGGATCAGAGCTCCCCCTTCTGGCCTGAAGTGTGAACATGTTGCATGTTTGTATGTACCTAATAAAGAAGATCCTTCCTCGCTTCCAAGCATGACATCACTCTCCCCGTGAGTAAAGCAATGCCACTGTGACAACCAGGAACCTGGGATGTCACAACTGTAGTCTTGTTTAGGTGTAATTGTCGAGCACACGCACGCAAAGATTTTTTAGGGCTCCTTAGGCAGCTATCCCGTATAGCCTCTACAGACTCGTCACTGACTACCAGAACGGGCTTCTCCACCAAACTGCCAGTTTCCTTCAACTGCTTATCCCACCAAGTAATGTTATTCCTATGTGGTGGCGCTTCATTATAAATGCGCCAATATTCACGTAGCACTTTGGTCACGAATTCAAATTTAGCAATCCACTGAACACACTGAACTTTCCTCTATACAGTCCACATCTCGACTGGCATGGAAAACCACACAGCTGACATAAGCTTGTGGTTGCATGATGTCACAGACCTGGCTGTTTATTAATCAGAGATCAGTTTATCAGAGGTTAATCTGACTGGGGGCTCAGCAACAGCTTAAATGAGTTTGTGTTGTTTGATTGGTTCTTGTTATCTCTCCTCATGAACAGGTCTCATATGATTGGGCCAAAGAAAGGGCACCAAAATGTAAACTATAAATAGATCCTGTGACTGGTCAAAAGTGCACCATGACTTTATGGGTACACTGTATTTAGATGCTGGAAGATCGATTTCACACAGGATGGGATCCGATTTAGCTAACTGACAAGTTCACTTTCAGCAGCAGCACTAGCAGGATCTGGCCTACCTGCACTGTGAAACCGAGAAAATGGTGCCAGCAAAACAAGATGTCTGATTTTTATATGGACAGGTACATGTGACTTTGGCAACCAATCACAGAAGACCTTGGGTCATGACATTGTGGATGGTTTTGAGCCCTGACTGGCTCCCGGGATGTACACACATTAAGTTATTAAAGAAAAAAAATTCTTAAAAGAAAAATGCACTCTGCCGCTCCTCTGATCTAGTCAAACCTCCTCCCCTTCCCCCCGTCCTACCCACTAATAATACAACACCACTATCCTAGTCAAAGTCTGTGACCGAATTTTGATGACTTTGAGAAAAAATGCCTGGGAAACCACACACAAATCCGAATGTTCTACGTTCGTGCCAAATTTGAGAATGGCGAACATTTTCCGAACAAGTTCGCTCTTCTTTAATGTAGATGAGCGAACCTTTCAAGGTTCAGTTCATATCGGTGAAAATCTTTTGCGTTAGCAAGGTTGGTTATCAAGAATAGAGGGATACGCATGCTGTTTTTTTAATTATTTAATTAAATAATGTTAAAAAAATGGCGTGGCGTTGACAACCAGTTAACCTAAATCTGACATCTGTGGGCTGCTATTCTCAGGCTGGTAAGGGGCTATGGATATTGGCATCCCCAACCTAAAAATAACAGCCTGCGGCCCCCCCCTGGAAATGCACATCTATTAGATGATCCAATTCTGGTGCTTTGCCCGGCTCTTTCCACTTGCCCTGTGGCGGTGGCAAGTGGGATTCATATTTGTGGGGTTAATGCCACCTTTGTATTGTCCCATGACATCAAGCCCACTGCTTAGTAATGGAGAGGTGTCTATAAGACGCCTCTCCATTACTTACCAAAACAGCAATGAAGGACAGCATCCAATCCAGGTGAAATATACAAAACGATTCCTTTATTTGCCAAAATGCAACGTTTCAACCACAAGGGTCTTTTTCAAGCATAAAACACATTGGTAATGGTGGACTTATATAGGAAGTGGATTGTCATCCACCAGTCCCCATACAATGACCACCCATATAACAGATACTTTTTAAAACAATACATAAATACATACAAAAAAGCTTCATATAATACATAGATCAAATATCAAGGTGAAGTCTGAAAATACTTTATGAATACATCAATAATCTATATAATTCCTGTTTAAAGGAACAACGTATAAACATATCCAAGCGTCAATAGCGACAATACTCCAATCACAGTGTATAACACATTTAACATGATACTTCATAGCCAATCAAATATACTCTTCCTTACTCCTACCTCACATGTATCTATCCCACCAATGTGCATCTCCTGTAAGTCCACCAATCAGTATCCACAATCACAATGTCCTATACCAATCGCTAAGGATAACCCATGTCATGTTTAGAAAACAAAAGCGCACACCATATAGATGTGCCGCTACACCTTAGCGCTCAAAATGAGCACATGGAACTAAGCCAATGAGCCAGGTCGACATATTCACCTCAATTACAGGACTCAGTGTCCAATGCTCCACGCTCGTGTGTCAGCGTGCAGGCGATCACTGCTCCACCCACCACGGCGTCACCATCACATGACGCAGCTCAGTGAGGGAGGCAAAGATCGCTCACCGCCACAACATCACGCATGCGCAAAGGGCTCGCAGTCACTCATCAATCATGTGACCCCACTCCATGCTCGTGTGTCGGCGTGCAGGCGTCCACCGCTCCACCTACCGCGGCGCCATCATCACATGACGCAGCTCAGTGAAAGAGGCAAAAGACCGCCCACCGCCACATCATCGCGCATGCGCAATGGGCTCGCAGTCACACATCAATCATGTGACACCACTCATCTACGCCTCTCCAACAGGGAAACGTCCCCCAAGCAATACGATAAAGGGAAAGACACCCATTATCCATCAGGGATATAAACACACACGACAATGTCATCAAACAGACGACAACGTGCGTTAAAAACAAAAGCAAGCATAAAATAAGCTACAACCCCATAATAGGATATTGGATAGACGGCAGACTCACAGAAGATGTCCCTATTAATATGGTGTTAATTTAGATCTTCTCAAAAACCAAAATAATAAACCCACATATAGGCACTAGATCATATCATGACAAAGAGGAAGATAACACAATGATACAAATCCCACATAGTATATCAAATATCCAGTATCAGTCAAAAACTAATTATCCGCAAGGACGCTGGATATAGGATCTTCTTATACCAAGAACACCTACATATACAACCTAAAAAAGAAAGAAAAAAACAAAAATTCCATTTAAAACCAATTAAAATCAAACTCATACTAAAGAAAAGACCACAGAATAATAGCAAGACCTCTTAGGACACACATATCTGCAGATTGTATTCAATATTGAGTCCCCTAGGCTGCAATGAGCCCAGTCTGGAGATCCATTTCAATTCCTTTTGCTTCAACATTTTAATCCTATCCCCACCTCACCGCAGTGGTGGTACCCCGTCAATAACCCTAAACCTCAACTGACTGACGGTATGTTTATTCTCACAAAAGTGTTTGGGGACCGGTAACTCTAGCATCTTAGTTCTTATTGTACTCTTATGTTTCCCAATGCGTAGCTTAACCTCCAACGTCGTCTCACCAATGTAAACCAATCCACATGGACACACTATCATGTAGATAACAAAACTGGATGTACAGGTGTATCTATCTCTTATAGCTATTTTCTTCCCCGTATGGGGGTGATAGAAAAAATCCCCCTTTAACATATTACTACAGCACGCACATCCAAGGCAGGGGAAATTCCCCTGTCTTGGAGGGCCAAGTGTTCTCTGTATGGGGACCTGTCATGAATCCCCAATGGCTAGGGATAGCACAGGATAAGCAAAGTATAATAAATATCGGACGAGCTCTAGGGTGATGGAACCTGGGCTGACCGCTGCCCTACGCCTGACAAACGCAACTAGAAATAGCCAGGGAGCGTGCCTACGTTGGTTCTAGACGCCACGCACCAGCCTAAGAGCTAACTAGTACTGCAGAGAAAACAAAGACCTCACTTGCCTCCAGAGGAATTAACCCCAAAGGTATAGTTGCCCCCCACATGTATTGACGGTGAAATGAGAGGAAGGCACACACATAGAGATGATGTATATAGCTTCAGCAAATAGAGGCCCGCTGAAAACTAGAAAGCAGAATGACACAAAAGGGGACTGAGCGGTCAGCAAAAAACCCTAATCAAAAAAACCATCCTGAGATTACAAGAACCCATGTGCCAACTCATGGCACATGGGGAGAACCTCAGTCCACTAGAGCAACCAGCTAACAAAGAGACATTCTAAGCAAGCTGGACAAAAAACCAAACAACTGAAAATCAGCACTTAGCTTATCCTGAAAGATCTGGGAGCAGGTAGGCAGGAACCAAACAGAGCACATCTGAACACATTGATAGCCGGCAAGGGAAATGACAGAAAGGCCAGGTAAAATAGGAAACACCCAGCCTCTGATGGACAGATGGAAACCAAAGGCCGCAACCCACCAAAGTCACCCAGTACCAGCAGTAACCACCAGAGGGAGCCCACAAACAGAATCCACAACAGTACCCCCCCTTGAGGAGGGGTCACCGAACCCTCACGAGAACCCCCAGGGCGATCAGGGCGAGCCCTATGGAAGGCGCGGACCAAATCAGTCGCATGAACATCGGAGGCGACCACCCAGGAATTGTCCTCCTGACCATAACCCTTCCACTTAACCAAATACTGGAGTTTGCGTCTGGAAACACGAGAATCCAAGATCTTTTCAACAACATACTCCAATTCTCCCTCCACCAGCACCGGAGCAGGAGGTTCGACCGAAGGAACAACAGGCACCTCATACCTCCGCAACAACGACCGATGGAACACATTATGAATAGCGAACGATGCTGGGAGATCCAAACGGAAAGATACAGGGTTAAGAATCTCCGAGATCCTATAAGGACCGATGAACCGAGGCTTGAACTTAGGAGAAGAGACCTTCATAGGGACAAAACGAGAAGACAACCACACCAAGTCCCCAACAAGAAGTCGGGGACCCACGCGGCGACGGCGATTAGCAAACTGCTGAGTCTTCTCCTGAGATAACTTCAAATTGTCCACCACCTGATTCCAAATGTGATGTAGCCTGTCCACCACCACGTCCACTCCAGGACAATCCGAAGACTCCACCTGACCAGAGGAAAAACGAGGATGAAACCCCGAATTACAAAAAAAAAAGAGAGACCAACGTGGCCGAACTAGCCCGATTATTAAGAGCAAATTCGGCCAGTGGCAAAAAAGCAACCCAGTCATCCTGATCAGCAGAAACAAAACACCTCAAATAAGTTTCCAAGGTCTGATTAGTTCGCTCCGTCTGGCCATTCGTCTGAGGATGGAAAGCAGATGAGAAAGACAAATCAATGCCCATCTTGGCACAAAACGTCCGCCAAAATCTAGACACAAACTGGGATCCCCTGTCAGAAACGATGTTCTCCGGAATCCCATGCAAACGAACCACGTTCTGAAAAAACAAAGGAACCAACTCAGAGGAGGAGGGCAACTTAGGCAAGGGCACCAAATGAACCATCTTAGAAAAGCGGTCACACACAACCCAGATAACGGACATTTTCTGTGAAACCGGAAGATCAGAAATAAAATCCATGGAAATGTGCGTCCAAGGCCTCTTCGGGATGGGCAAGGATAACAACAACCCACTAGCCCGTGAACAGCAAGGCTTAGCTCGAGCACACACTTCACAAGACTGCACAAAGGTACGCACATCCCTAGACAAGGAAGGCCACCAAAAAGACCTGGCCACCAAGTCTCTTGTACCAAATATTCCAGGATGACCAGCCAACACAGAAGAATGGACCTCGGAGATGACTCTACTGGTCCAATCATCCGGAACAAACAGTCTTTCTGGTGGACATCGATCCGGTTTATCCACCTGAAACTCCTGCAATGCGCGTCGCAAGTCTGGGGATACGGCGGACAATATTACCCCATCCCTAAGGATACCAGCAGGCCCAGTGTCTCCAGGAGAGTCAGGCACAAAACTCCTGGAAAGAGCATCTGCCTTCACATTCTTTGAACCTGGCAGGTATGAAACCACGAAATTGAAACGAGAAAAAAATAACGACCAACGAGCCTGTCTAGGATTCAAACGCCTGGCAGACTCAAGGTAAATGAGATTCTTGTGATCAGTCAAGACCACCACGCGATGTTTAGCACCCTCAAGCCAATGACGCCACTCCTCAAATGCCCACTTCATGGCCAAAAGCTCCCGATTACCCACATCATAATTGCGCTCGGCGGGCGAGAATTTTCTAGAGAAGAAAGCACATGGCTTCATCACCGAGCCATTAGAACTTCTCTGTGACAAAACCGCCCCCGCTCCAATCTCGGAAGCATCAACCTCCACCTGAAAAGGAAGTGAAACATCTGGTTGACACAACACAGGAGCAGAAGAAAACCGGCGCTTAAGTTCCCGAAAGGCCTCCACGGCCGCAGGAGACCAATCAGCAACATCAGCACCCTTTTTAGTCAAATCAGTCAAAGGTTTAACAATACTGGAAAAATTAGCAATGAACCGACGATAAAAATTAGCAAACCCCAAGAACTTCTGAAGGCTCTTAACAGATGTAGGTTGTGTCCAGTCACAAATAGCCTGAACCTTAACGGGATCCATCTCAATAGTAGAAGGAGAAAAAATGTACCCCAAAAAAGAAATCTTCTGGACTCCGAAGAGACACTTTGAGCCCTTCACAAACAGAGAATTGGCCCGCAAAACCTGAAACACCTTCCTGACCTGTAGAACATGAGACTCCCAGTCATCAGAAAACACCAAAATATCATCCAAATACACAATCATAAACTTATCCAGATATTCACGGAAAATATTTTGCATAAAGGACTGAAAGACTGACGGAGCATTGGAGAGTCCAAAAGGCATTACCAAATACTCAAAATGGCCCTCAGGCGTATTAAATGCGGTTTTCCACTCATCACCCTGTTTTATCTGCACCAGATTATACGCACCACGAAGATCTATTTTAGTGAACCACCTAGCCCCCTTAATGCGAGCAAACAAATCCGTAAATAATGGCAATGGATACTGGTATTTGACTGTAATCTTATTCAGAAGGCGATAATCTATACAAGGCCTCAGGGAACCATCTTTTTTTGCCACGAAAAAAAAACCTGCTCCCAGAGGGGACGAAGATGGACGAATATGTCCCTTTTCCAAGGACTCCTTAATATAATTCCGCATAGCAGTATGCTCTGGCAGTGACAGATTAAATAAACGACCCTTAGGGAACTTACTGCCAGGAATCAATTCTATAGCACAGTCACACTCTCTATGAGGAGGGAGCGAATTGAGCTTAGGCTCCTCAAAAACATCCCTATAATCCGACAAAAACGCATCCACACTGAGCAATGCAGGATCCCCTGGTGCCAATGCAAATGCCCAATTCTGAGGGTCGCCCCGTAGGAACGATATAACAATCTTGACCTGTTGAGCAGGGTCTCCAGAGGAGTGAGATTTCAAAGAGAGAAACAATTTACAATTGTTCCTGAAATTCAGGAAGGTAGATCTATCTCCAGAAAAGAACTCTGGAATAGGAATTCTAGGTTCAGACATGGGAGTGTGAACCACGAAATCCTGTATGTTTTGAACCTTTGCCGCGAGATTACTCAGGCTGGAAGCCAAACTCTGGACATCCATGATACACAGCTAAGATCAGAGCCATTCAAGGGTTAAGAGGAGGTAAGAAGCAGCTAGACAGCAATTAAGGGCTAGGCAGCAAAACTCTGAAGGAAAAAAAAAAAAAATTTCCCTTGAAAACTTCTTTATCTCCTGCTTCAGCCCAAACAATTAACACTTTGTGGGCCGGCTATACTGTCATGAATCCCCAATGGCTAGGGATAGCACAGGATAAGCAAAGTATAATAAATATCGGACGAGCTCTAGGGTGATGGAACCTGGGCTGACCGCTGCCCTACGCCTGACAAACGCAACTAGAGATAGCCAGGGAGCGTGCCTACGTTGGTTCTAGACGCCACGCACCAGCCTAAGAGCTAACTAGTACTGCAGAGAAAACAAAGACCTCACTTGCCTCCAGAGGAATTAACCCCAAAGGTATAGTTGCCCCCCACATGTATTGACGGTGAAATGAGAGGAAGGCACACACATAGAGATGATGTATATAGCTTCAGCAAATAGAGGCCCGCTGAAAACTAGAAAGCAGAATGACACAAAAGGGGACTGAGCGGTCAGCAAAAAACCCTAATCAAAAAAACCATCCTGAGATTACAAGAACCCATGTGCCAACTCATGGCACATGGGGAGAACCTCAGTCCACTAGAGCAACCAGCTAACAAAGAGACATTCTAAGCAAGCTGGACAAAAAACCAAACAACTGAAAATCAGCACTTAGCTTATCCTGAAAGATCTGGGAGCAGGTAGGCAGGAACCAAACAGAGCACATCTGAACACATTGATAGCCGGCAAGGGAAATGACAGAAAGGCCAGGTAAAATAGGAAACACCCAGCCTCTGATGGACAGATGGAAACCAAAGGCCGCAACCCACCAAAGTCACCCAGTACCAGCAGTAACCACCAGAGGGAGCCCGCAAACAGAATCCACAACAGGGACCCTACCAGGACCCACATCAGACTGGACCAATCTATCTTTTAGATTCCGACCTCGCTTGTAAGAGAAGATGGGTGCCTGTGCAAATTCTGCTACATTGGGAAAACCTTTACTAAGCACATGCCAGTGCCTCCTCAGGATCCCACTGATTTGGTTGCTGGCAGTGCTGAACGTGGAGACAAAAGGTATACGTCTGCCTCCTTCCTTGGTTTGTTTGCTCCTAACATCATGTCGTGTTTTCTCCTTTACCTTATTTTTGTAAGCCATCACATCCTTAATAGGGTAACCCCTATCTTTGAACTTCCTACACATGTCATCTAGTCTAGGATCTAACAAAGACTCATCCGACACTATTCTCCGCACCCTAATCATCTGGCTCCAGGGCAAGGACTCTACTATATTTCTCGGATGATGGCTATCAAAGCATAATAAGCTGTTCCTGTCCGTTTTCTTGATAAACAGATCCGTCTTTAATACAGATCCCTCTTTGTATACCATAGTATCCAAAAATTGGACCCGCTCAGTAGAATACGTCAAAGTAAAGTCCAACTCGGGAAAGATTCCATTTAACTCTCCCTGGAACTCAAACAGCTCATTCTCAAATTTTTGGTGAAGAATCAACAAGAAGTGGAACACAATTGTGAAGTTGAATGAAATGTATTGGTTATTTTAAATTTTTGTGGAAATTCAAAAACTGAAAAGTGGGGCATGCAATATTATTCGGCCCCTTTACTTTCAGTGCAGCAACTCCGACAACCTTTCTGACTGCACCGTGATGTGAGAACTTTATCACTGTCCTGTTGACCTCAGTCAGGTCATAGGAGTTCACCGCAAGATACTGAGGAGCGTTAGCACGCACTGCTCAATATCTTTGCTGTATTGTAGGCTGTATAGTCGAATCATGCAACAATGCAGCCTGCTATCTAGATGTAGCTGAACAAAAGGATTATTATCTTCTCGACAGATAGGAAAGGAATATTGTGGTTTATCATTTTAATTTTGTTACAGGAGACATTGGCTTCTGTTGACTGGGCGATGATGTGAGTATACTTTAATTTTGATTCATTAAATTAATTTACAATGTAACTATAGGATTAGTCGCCTCTCCATTATTAAGCTGTGGGCTTGATGTCACCAGACAATACAAAGGTTGCATCAATCCCACAACTATGAACCCCACTTACCACCAACACAGTGCAAGTAGGAAGAATTGGGCAAAATGCCAGAATTGGTGCGTCTGATAGACACGTCTTTTCTGGGGCAGCTGCAAGCTGCTATTCTTAGGCATGGGGCTCCAATATCCATGCCCCCTTAGCAGCCTGAGAATATTAGCCCCAGCTGTCTGCTTTAGCTTGGCTGGTTTTAAAAAATCGTGGGACACCATGCCGTTTTTTTTAAATTATTAATTTAAATAGTTAAAATATATGGCATCAGTACCCCACTATTCTTGCTAATGCTGTCAGGTTTGCAGCCCACAGCTGTCAGTTTTGCCTGTCTGGTTATCAAAAATACATGATAAACCCATGTCATTTTTTTCTATTTATTCATTTATAGCGTGGCCGCTGCCTGCTGTCTCTGATAACAGTTGAATACAACTTTCGCAACGCATGTAGGGACAGTGATGTGAGCTGTCTTTTTCAGCACCCAGCACTGGGGAACAAAAATGACAGTACCACTAATTTCCAGCCGCCAGTACGTGTCACACTGATGACACAGGGATATCATCCATGTATCATTAGTGTGCACGTGTGCGGGACGTTTTGAGGCCCGTGCTGCTGCATAAAACATTGACTTCTGAAAGAGCCCTTAGTGAACTCAGTCATTTACTGTACTTTGGCCGACTTTGGCCAATTTTTAGGAAAAAAGCTTAGGAATCAGAACACAAATCTGAATGTGCAACGTTCGTGCTGAATTTGAAATTGGCTAACTTTATTATTTTTTATTTCTTTCTTTTTGCAATTATTGGTAAAAATCAAGGCCATAATGGGTTCCAAAAGACTAATTTTAAAATATTAAATATAATACAGTATATTTAATCACCCATGTCAGAAGTAAAAATGAGCCTTTATAAAAAAAAAAAAAAAAAAAGTTACTTCATAATCAAATGGTTCAATCCTGAATAGTGGGAACCATGTGGCAATCATGTCCGATGGAAGCGTGTGCAGTAATTGTACTATCTTTTTGACTTTTCCATACATTTTTTCCATCCTGACCTGTTATTTTGCAGCAACCTGTCTTTATGAGCTTTTGTATTGAATGGTAACAAAGGACTTCCTCAGTGGACCTTTAGTTGTATTGTTGATTTTATAAATGGCAGCCTTGGGAGGCCATTTGTCCCCATTGTAAGTTGTGTATTTGCTTCTGATTATACCCAATTAGAATGCTAATTTCCATCTCTACAGGGGTTAGGATTTCTATGTAAATGAATCCTCTCTATCTATCTTCTCTAAGCCTGTGGCTCTTGCTGAGACATACATATGCATTTCTTCTTATACTTTCTCTCTTGCAAACCATATTGGTTGTCTGGTTAGTTGAAAATTACTGGTCCCTGCATAAGTGAGCTATAAGTCAAAATCCAAGCTTGAATAGAAGGCAGTTATCTGAAATCAGTGTTTTCTGTTTACTTCTTTTGATTTATGCTTTCTTCTCAAAGTCTAAAGGTACCTTCACACTAAACGACTTTGCAGCGATAACGATAGCGATCCGTGACGTTGCAGCGTCCTGGATAGCGATATCGTTGTGTTTGACGCACAGCAGCGATCTGGATCCTGCTGTGATATCGCTGGTCGTTGCTGAAAGTTCAGAACTTTATTTGGTCATCAGATCGGCGTGTATCGTCGTGTTTGACACCAAAAGCAACGATGCCAGCGATGTTTTACAAAGGTAACCAGGGTAAACATCGGGTTACTAAGCGCAGGGCCGCGCTTAGTAACCCGATGTTTACCCTGGTTACCAGTGTAAAAGTAAAAAAAAAAAACAGTACATACTCACCCTCTGATGTCTGTCACACGTCCCTCGCCGGCGGCTTCCCGCACTGACTGTGAGTGCCGGCCGTAAAGTGAAAGCAGAGCACAGCGGTGACGTGAAGCAGCGCCGCTTCTCCTGACATAGGACCCACCAGGGACCCCATTCCCTATCCGTGCTGTTCCGGATCTTTCCAGTGTCCTTCTCCTATAAGTGTGAGGTTTGACAAAGGCCTATAAGGGTCGAAACGTTACCTCAGCAACTGTCTATACCACTGTGGTGTTCCTATTAAAGATTCTTCACATTTATGATGCAAGTACTTTTGTGGTGTTTGTCAGTAATTTTTGGAAATGTGAACACTCCTGGTTGGGTGTCCATCTGCTGGATTGGGTGTAGTGAAAGACCTATTGGTCCCTTTTGTACTATTTCTACTGTGGTGAAATTGATGCCACTTTGATGGTGTCTGTCACAAATGTTTGGAAATGTGAACACTCCTGGTTGTGTCTGTCATGCGTGTTGCCTGTAGCAGTAGGCCTCCGAGACCGTCAGGCCTCCACTTCCTTGGACTCAACTACACTTGTTACTATCCTTAAATATTTCTGACATTGGTAGTCTACAAAATTAATATTTGTGCCACCTGAGTCTGGATCAGCATGAAAGCAGGTAGAGGTGTTGCATGTGGTATCAGGGCTCCCAGCAAAGAAGGCGTTCATCGATCCCTCACCCACCTCGTCTAACTGTGACGTTCAATTGAAAACTGCTGTCCCCGATACCTCATGCCTGGCTGATTGCTACAGTGCCATGCTGCAATTTGTACTGTGGGTAAATTGAGGCAACTTTCTTGGTGTCTGTTCCTCATTTGATGTGTTTTGGCAGCATTTGGGGTCATTATAATGTGTTGTGCATGCGTTTCTTTTTGCCTCCCATTGAGATGAATGGTGTTCGGTTATATTCAACGAATATTCCACAAATTATTTGGCGAATATTGCAAATTCAGTGATCGTAATCAGAACCGAACATTGAGATATTCGCTCATCTCTATTTTCTAGTATTTTGGGAAAAAATAATTGGCATCAGTCATCTTGTTGCCATTAGTAGTCCAAAGAAAATAAATTTCTGAACCGATGTGTTTTCTAGTAGTCTGGTAAATAAATAATTGGCATCAGCCATCTCTTTGCCATTTGTAGGCCAAAGAAATCATTTTTCTAAACCGGTGAGTGTTTTTTAGTAGTCTGGAAAATACATAATTGGCATCAGCCATCTTGTTGCCATTTCTATGTCAAAAAAATACGTTTTCTGGACAGGTGTGTTTTCTACTAGTGTTGCAAATAAATAATTGGCATCAGCCTTCTCCTTGCCATTTTTAGGCCAAAGAAATAATTTTGTTAAAGGCGTTTGTGTTTTCTAGTAGTCTGGGAAATAAATAATTGGCATTAGCTGTCTCGTTGCCATTTTATAGAAAGATATAAATATTCTGGACCGCTGTGTGTTTTAAACTACTGCTACAAATAAATAAATCTAATCTTCTGTCTTTACTTTGCGAGTGGTGTGCAGAAAAACCATTTCCAAAAATAAGGAAAGCATCAAATATTGGACATGACCGTGGTGGTGATGGTATAGCTACTATGGTGGTGGTGGTGATATAGCTGATGCAGCAAGAGGACGTGGTCATTCTGTACCTGCTACGTGCCCAAACACAACACCCTTCTCTGGTGCACGCAGGTGACAGGACGTTATGTGTCCTTTCATAGGCCCAAATAAGCGCCGCATGAATGGTGAGGCCACAAGATGTTCAAAAGGTGTTAAATTGGATGGCTGAGCATGGCTCCAGTTCCTTCATATTATTTTCCAACCGGTCCACTGCAGAAAGTGCACATTTGGCTCCTGGGGACCATGGTCATCCAGCTTCCATCTCATTCCCTTGCAAATCAGCTAAGCAGTCTGAACTCCAAGTCATGCAGCAGTCTATTAGTGGGTGACCCCTAGCCAGTATGTCAGCTGCTACTACTCGCTAGAAATCAACACACCAAAGTCAGCTCAAAAGAGCTCCCTGGTGTGGAATATTTTCAGGGAATGTGCTGCCGACAAGCAATATGGTTTTGCATGCTGTACTGTCAGACTCTAAACAGAGGCATGTTCTGAACCTGAGCACCCCCTGTATGAACAGGTATCTGAATACCAGTATGAGATGCAGTGGAATACATATATTAAACACATTACACACATTAAAAAGCATGACAGATCTGAGCCTCCTGCTTTTCCTTCTTCTGCTGCAGTCTCAACCTCTTCCTCCCTGTCTCAATCAACAGGGTTACCTGCTGCGACACAAAGAGAGTATGTGACAGCAACACCACCACCAACAGTGTCACCGAGCATCTCCACACCATCCCGTGGAAGTGTTCAGCTTTCCATCCCCTAAATTCTTGAGACAAAGAGGAGATACCCCTCTAGCCACCCAGGAGCCATGGTCCTGAATGACAGTGTAAAGGTACCATCACACTAAACGATATCGCTAGTGATCCGTGACGTTGCAGCGTCCTGAATAGCGATATCGTTGTGTTTGACACGCAGCAGCGATCAGGATCCTGCTGTGATATCGCTGGTCGTTGATTAAAGTTCAGAACTTTATTTGGTCGTCAGATCGCCGTGTATCATTGTGTTTGACAGCAAAAGCAACGATACCAGCGATGTTTTACAATGGTAACCAGGGTAAATATCGGGTTACTAAGCGCAGGGCCGCGCTTAGTAACCCGATGTTTACCCTGGTGTGATATAGTGACCCCTGTAACAGGTAGGGGGCGCTGCATGGTCTCCCCGGTATGTGCACGGAGTCGTATTGAGACCGTGAGGATCGACCTGCAGTGATGTCAG
This sequence comes from Ranitomeya variabilis, assembly GCF_051348905.1. Taxonomy (NCBI): domain Eukaryota; kingdom Metazoa; phylum Chordata; class Amphibia; order Anura; family Dendrobatidae; genus Ranitomeya; species Ranitomeya variabilis. Next base: position 816,733,134 of record NC_135232.1, on the reverse strand, counting down.
GATCACGTGACCAGCCCATGTGATCCATTACTGTGGGTGTGGTTACAGGTACATAACGTGACCAGGGTGTGGGTCACATGTTCCCTGTGTGGATCCTGTGTGGATCCTGTGTGGGCCCTGTGTGGGTCTTCTGTGTGGTTCCTGTGTGATTCCAGTGTTTGGACCTGAATGGTCCAAGTGCAAGGTCCTGGAAGCCTGTGCTTGGGCTGTGTGCCCCCGTGTAGGAAGACCTGGGAGGAGGCTTCCTGGAAAGCACATGGCTTGGACCTGGTGGCCTGTGGTGTTGGACTGAGTCCTGAATAGCACCCAGACAGGCCACGGCTTCTGTGTTAAACGGTCCCAGGAGGGATGGACGTTCTGAAGAACACAGTGTGATCATGGTCCAGCACAGTCTGTGTTAGAAGCTCCTGCGAGTGGAGTCTTCTTGGAGCACTTGAGAGACTGTGGACCTGGATGATCGGCGTTGGGGAAGCTACCGGCCTTCGGTGGCTCTGGACTGACTGATGTGTGCCGGCCAGGCAAGTTGGTGAACCCCGTTAGGCAGTTTCCCCAGGAGAGCGGACTGACAAGGAGTCAGCAGATGGAGCTCCCATAAGGTATCATTGTCTGATGGTGCTTGTTATGTTCTATGAACTGTGTAGTAACCCGTGGCAACTGGTCAGGAGAGGACCAGCATGTTTAGTTGCTACAGACTGAGGATATGAAACGTGATGTGATGTCCTGGTACAGTGTGTAAATGGACTGTTCATGATGTGGTTTATGATACCCTAATAAACCAGATAGACTGTTTTGTTTTAAAAACCCGTGCCCGTGTGCTGAATGTCGCGGCAAAGAGAGTGTCCCCCAATACACTCAGTAAGAATAGTCTTACATTATCTTACACTGGTTACCAGTGTAAAATGTAAAAAAACAAACAGTACATACTCACCTTCACGTCCCCCGCCGTCCGCTTCCTGCATTGACTGAGCACCGTCCATAAAGTGAAAGCACAGCACAACGGTGACGTCACCGCTCTGCTGTTAGGGCCGGCACTCAGTCAGTGCAGGAAGCGGACGCCGGGGGACGCGAAGGTGAGTATGTACTGTTTGTTTTTTTACATTTTACACTGGTAACCAGGGTAAACATCGGGTTACTAAGCGCGGCCCTGCGCTTAGCAACCCGATGTTTACCCTGGTTACCAAGGGACCTCGGCATCGTTGGTCGCTGGAGAGCGGTCTGTGTGACAGCTCTCCAGCGACCAAACAGCGACGCTGCAGCGATCGGCATCGTTGTCTGTATCGCTGCAGCATCGCTTAGTGTGAGGGTACCTTTAGGTTCAGCCAGGACCGTAGTCATGGCCGAGGACACCGGGGCTTTTGTGTTCCGACCTCCCCTCACAGAAAAATAACATTCTTCTGTCAGCATACCTGTGTCTTCTCTCGCCACACCATCAGGGACTCCTCTCCAGTGCTGGGGACTTTCTGTAGTCAACTTCACAAGAATTGAGACACAGTCCGGTTCAAATGCAAAATGAAGAACTTTACTCAATACTCTTTGCAGCACATTCTTGTCAGGATCAGCATAAACATCAGGCTCCATACAGTACACATCCTGCATCTTCCCTGTACTCGGTTACATGTCCTTCAGTACATTACAGGGTAATAACGCCTTAGGCGTTACCGCTGTGTTCTCCTTGTCCAGACTCACTATTTCTGGGGTTTGACTCATCCTTTTCGCCCTGGATATGAGAGCATCCACCCATGTAATGATCTGCCACATCTTGAACCATCTGCGCCCTGTACTATCCCGGACAGCTTCATTTCCTCAACTCCAAGCTCCTGTGACTCTGCTGCTGTACACTGTCCTTCTGTCAGTATAGGACTCTGAATGGCTGGGTTCTCCTTTCAAACATTGCGTTACTGCTGCGGTGTCCTGGGCTTAGTGCCCATGTGAACGCTTCGGGCTCCTAGGCCCTTCTCACTACCTAACGGAACGTTCCTAGCTTACCACACAGCAGCCCCTCCTACAGTTAACCTTTTACTACACTATGTTACTAATTATACTACATACAATATAGTGCCCCCATCTAGTAGCCATAATTGAACACTACGCTGATTTGTGTAGCAGTACGAATGAAGAATAGTGGTAATACACATATTCGTGTAGCAGTACCAATCTCAAGCATTATTAAGTGACATATCAAAGAACAACATTATCTATTTCTTATACAACCTCTTTTACACAAGTGGATATGACCATAACATAACGGAACCGGGATGGCAGGAACGTCATGCATAGCCCATCCCCCTATAACAGCATTTCCAAATTACTGGCTTTTGAAATGTTGTCATTCCAGCTGGTGGAAATGAACAGTTTTAATAAAACTGATGGCAGTGGCTGTCCCGCAGTACATTGTTCCCAGCCTCCACTGCTTTTCTATGAGGGCCATCCTTACCCTGCACACACATGCTGTGGACCAAATCATGTCTGCACTGCGCAACACAATCAGTGGCAAGACCCACATAATCACTGATATCTGGACCAGTAATCACTGCCAGAGGTGTTACATATCCCTAAATGCCCACTGGGTAAATAGAAATAGCGCACCAGAAGTGAGGGTACCGTTAGCAATCAATAGAGTAATATTAGTAGAAAGTATCCATTGCGTTACATATGACAAAGACAGGTCCGAAACGCGTGGATGGGTGTCTCCACTAGGTATGTTATAATTATTCCAATAATTTTATGCTGTCTATGCCTCTTTGTATTTACATGCTTAACTTCATTATTGTCTGGACACCCTGATACCTGACTCTACGGCTAGGTACTGACTGTGGGTTTCTTATTAGTAACTGTCTACTATTTCAATAGGTACTTATGCTATGGCCAGAGGCCATTTAATAGACATCTACTATTGCGGCATTAACTCGCACTGTGTGTCCTACACTCTTTCATATTGCACATATGCACTTTCTCCCCCTTTTCATCTGTTATGATATGTATGCATAATAAAGTGTTTACATGTTTAAATCTACTTTGGGCTACATGATTGTGGAGCGCCCCCACGTAAGGGCAATGGGGTACTCGGAGCCGGGTCCTTCGGTTCTCAGCGGGGATGTCACGGTGGCCTGACCCGGTCCGTGGCCCTTTGAGGGGTGTCCAATAAAAGGAAAAGTTTATATGATGTTCGTGACGCCACCTGTGGTATTCGGTCAGGGTGACCGACGCTGCTTAGGGGTCCGCTGGGGTGATATTATGGCAGCTAGATGGTATACCTTCCCACAGGTGAAGTGTATCCCCAGGGCTTCCCAGAGGTGTAGATGGTGAATGATGTGAGGCGCAGTGAATAACGAGGACACAAGGTTGCAGTCTCTTTACCTTTTACTGAAGGCTTCAGTGTCCACAGTCCAGGGCACCGGATCACAGGGTAGGCAGAGTCCGGCCGGTCTGAAGGCAAATCCAGAGTCTCCTTGTCCAGGTGGAATTCAATAGCCTTCCTATGCGCCCAGTAACACAGTAGGTTCCCACTTGCTTAAACTATATACAATCTTCGGATCCTTCAAGGTTTATTGGTGAAACTGCATCCAGGGCCTTCTACGATATCTGGTAACCTTTGGCCTTGGACGACTCGTGTATATGTCCTCGTCTACATCGACCCCATGGGTCCGTTGTTCATGCATTGTCAGGTTGTGGGCTGCAATTGCAGTCTGAGTGGCTTGCGTGCGCATATCAGTTACTGCCACATCCTTGATAGCTGCAGGGGCGGCAAGATCAATCTGACCGACGCTGGGCAACATCATTAGAGGGGTAGCCTTCTTTACCTCCCGGGTATGCCAACCGGCATCTGTCCAGTAGCGGGTGTAAGTGACTATGTCCCCCCTACCTGGCTCGTAATCGGTACAGTCTGTTTCAGTGGTAAGCGGTACTTCTTGTTCGGTCGCGGGGGCCCCTATTGGTGGCTCTATCTCCTGGATGTAGCCCTTCTTGTTCTGGAGGGGAGAGACCACCACTACCCCCCATCGTACCGGGAGCGCAGGTATCGAGTCAGAGCCTGGGTGCTGCACGGCCGCTGGGGTCGGCTTGGTCTCCAGGATGATGGCATTCTCTGTACCTGTACCGGGTATGGTTCCCTCGATGCCGTCCCGCTCCGCAGTTCCGAATACTGGGGTTGGTGACGGCACCGCCGGTATTTCCGTCTGGGTGTCCTCTTGGCGTAGATCGGCCTCGCTTTCCTCGGTGCCGTAAAGCCGTTGTGCCACGACAGTCGACGCAGCTGCTCCACCCATAACTGCATGAAGTCGATTTCCTCTAAAGGCGGCATGCCTGGGCACTCCTCCTCCGATGGCTCGGGACTGCTGTGGGTCGATTCGTCCCCTTTCAGGTATCCGCTGGTCGCCATTTCTGCTTCTGGACCTTTGGTAGCGAGCACGCTGCTCCTCCATTTTCTGGGGGTGGAGCTCCTTCTCCCCCCGGTTCCAGCCGTTGCAAATCAGGGGGCGGACCTCCTTGGCTCCTGGGCAGGTCATCATCCCGTAGCAGTAGTCGGAGGGGGCGGTCATCACTCTTGGCGCTGCTTTGGTAGTCTCCTCCCATGGCACGCCCTTCTTCTCTTCCTGCGCTCCTTGTGGCGCTATTATGGCAGCAATTTTGGCAGGAATCTTTGCGGTAATGGCGATACACAGTCCTTAAACAAATCACAGTTCCAATGCAGTTCTGGCAAAGTTCTTAGGTGCACATGACCCGATTTTCAGGCTTGAGTAGATTCTGTTCGTGACGCCAGGTTTTATGGAGCGCCCCCACGTAAGGGCAATGGGGTACTCGGAGCCGGGTCCTTCGGTTCTCAGCGGGGATGTCACGGTGGCCTAACCCGGTCCGTGGCCCTTTGAGGGGTGTCCAATAAAAGGAAAAGTTTATATGATGTTCGTGATGCCACCTGTGGTATTTGGTCAGGGTGACCGACGCTGCTTAGGGGTCCGCTGGGGTGATGTTATGGCAGCTAGATGGTATACCTTCTCACAGGTGAAGTGTATCCCCAGGGCTTCCCAGAGGTGAAGATGGTGAATGATGTGAGGCGCAGTGAATAACGAGGACACAAGGTTGCAGTCTCTTTACCTTTAACTGAAGGCTTCAGTGTCCACAGTCCAGGGCACCAGATCACAGGGTAGGCAGAGTCCGGCCGGTCTGAAGGCAAATCCAGAGTCTCCTTGTCTAGGTGGAATTCAATAGCCTTTTTATGCACCCAGTAACACAGTAGGTTCCCACTTGCTTAAGCTCTAATGAGGTCCTCACTGTTGTTACTCTTCTCACTGTTCCCCATGGTCGGATAGAACAAAACCCATATGACTGATGACTTGAGGCTTGTTTATAGGCACCCTAGAGACGCCCCGACCCCCACAAGTTGCCACCGTGTCTTCCTAGGTATTAAGGTCAGGCAGCCAACTTGGACTTGACTGTCCTGCCAGTCTCTGAAGCAAGGCATAGAGCACTTTACTCCCTCGGTATTCTGGCTACCGGATCGCGCACCAGAAGGATGCCGCTTCTCTTGGCCACTATCCTCTCTGGTATTCACTTGTTGCTATGCCTTTGTTTCTCACTCACTGCAACACACTTCTTTTCAATGTCTCTTTCTTTGGATGCTGCCGCACGTGGGGCAGGTGCAGCTCCGTGCACCCTCGTCCTCCTCAGACCGCAGTCTGGATCTGGCTGGAACCCACTCCAGCCAGCTTCTGCCAAACTCCGTTGAGCTATAACTGTCTGTTTGAAGCCCAGTCAGCTTCTGTCTAACTTCCTAACCAACCCACCAGTTTTACCTAACTGTGAGGAGTGGCCTAGTAGATAGAACCTTTGCTCCCCCTGGTGGACTGGAGTGTGAAGTGTGTTGTGTGTGGTTGTGATACCTGGACAGAAGATCTCCTTTATTGCCATCAGATGTAATATTGCTCCCCCTGGTGGAAGAAAAACATTACTGCAACGACCAGGACTCGGGGGCGCTGCACTTGTCCTTTCCTTTCCTTTCTTCTGCCACTGGGTAAATGTAGTGGTGTGACAGAGGTGGAAGGCATTCCAGCTCATGTCCAACCACCAGCTAAGCTTGATGGACGTTTATCTGTTCTGGTTGCCTCTTCATTATACTTCCTCCATCACCTCCCCATCCAGTGACAAGAAGACCTGCCGCACCACCTTCGACATAGTCAAGTGGAAACAACAGCAGGCTGTTCTTCAACTCTTCTGTTTGGAGGACAAATCCGACAATGCACAGGAGCTGTGGACGGGGATCAAACCCCAGACAGATCAGTGGTGGGTGCCAGTGAACCTCAAGTCTGGCCTGGTGGTGTGCGATAACGTGCAAATTCTCTTAGCAGTTCTGGGCCTAGCCAGTTTGACGCACATCCCCTGCCTACTGGATGTGCTGAACTTGGTGCAGAGCTACCTGAAAAAACTACCCACACATGTCAGATTTGTTGCTGAAATTGCAGGCAGTGTGTACGTACTTTCAAAGCTTTCACCCTTCTGCTGCTACTCGCTATTCTGCACTGCAGCATCTTTTATGCCTTCCCACTCACCGGTTGATATGTGATGTACCAACAAGGTGGAACTCCACCTTGCATATGTATGAGAAATTATGCAAGCAGTAGCAGGAAAACATGGAGCTTCAGCTGCAGCATGGCTAGCTGAGTCGCAATGCAGAACAATACCACTTCACCAGTTGCCCATATTGTTACCAGTCCAGATTACTGGGTGGCCACTCAGCCGGATCCCCCTACACAGACAACGTACCATCAGAACTTCCTTACTGGTCCGGGAGGGCCAAATGCGGGAATACTAGCAGACGTTGGTAGAGAAACTACTGATGACTTTCCCACCTGACGTCAGGGACTCAGTGGAAGAACAAGTCAGAGGCGGAGGAGGAAGCTGCCAGTGCAGCTGGGGTACGGCTAGCACCTCGGCAGGCAGGGTTAGCAAGGCCGAAATGTAGCAACATTTTATAAGCACGCCAAAACATACCGCACCACCATGCAATAGGGAGTAGCCAGCATTACAACAACATGGTGAATCTGCCCCATTTCACTTTTGGGTCTCAAAATTGGACAGATGGTTTGATCTTGCCCTTAATGCTTTGGTGGCAAGTTTCATTTCGAAACGTGTGTTTGGCATGGCTTGGGGTGTGATCACAGATAAGCACATCCACCTGTCCACATCCAATATGGGGAACCTAGCATTCTTTAAAATGAACCTGGTGTGTATCCCACAGGACTTTTCCATACCTTGGGATGACTAGAAAACTACACCATCTGCACCCACACAGTATTTAGCTCTATTTGTCATTTTTTTCATTTGTCATTCTCCTACCCAAATACAAAATCCCCAAAAATGTATTGGCTACTTCCTCCTCCGCCTCTTCCACTTATACCATCACATCCACCTCTTCCTCCACTTGCACCTACACCTCCTTGTTGTACATTGATAGTTTTAGTTTGGTTAATTATAGATTGTTTTAAGTCTGTTCCATGACACAAAAAAAATACAAAAAATCAGCGGTGGATTACTCATCCTTTGACTCTACCACCTACCTATACTGCCATGTCCACCTCTTACTCCACTTGGACCTACGCCTCCCTGTTATAGATTGCTTGTTTTGTTTGGTAAATTCTAGGTTGCTTTAAGTCAGTTCCATAAAAAAGAAAAAAACTATGAAAAAAAAGTGTTGGATTACTCCTCCCTTTCCGCTATATTTATCTTATTTACTTTACTCAGTTATATGGTGCCATTAATTCCACAGCGCTTTACAGACATTATCAGCACTGTCCCCATTTGGGCTCAAAATCTAATTTCCCTATCAGTATGTCTAAAAAAAACAGAAGATAGGTGCAGGGTAAAGACCAAACACAGTCAAGAGATAAATCCTAGTTGGTCTTTCACTAAGGCTGCAGTCATACTGTTAGCCCGGGATCACACATACGCGTGATACGGCCGAGTCTCGCAGGTGAAATCCCTCCTCTGGCGCTGGCACTTGGGAGTGGAGCGTGCAGCTCCATGTGTTGCTGTGCGGCTGATGCACCGCTCCGGAGTGCCGACACCAGAGGAGGGATTTCACCTGCGAGACTCGGCCGTATCTCGCGCATGTGTTATCTCGGCCTTAGTATTTGGTCAGTATTTTACATTAGTATTTGGAAGCCAAAACCAGGTGAGGAACAATCAGAGGAAAAGTATAATAGAAACACGTCACCACTTCTGGATTTATCACCCACTCCTGGTTTTGGCTTACAAATACTGATGAGAAATACTGACCAAATACTGATAGTGTGACTGCAGCCTAACTGGTTTAAACTACAGCAGTATGGATGGACATCCAAATGAGACAATTACCAGCAGGAAGAAAGTAAGTAAAGCCGCACCCAAAAGGTGATAGGGCATAAAAATGAGTAAATGAAGACACCTGTTACCCTAAAAAGACTGAAGGAAGGATAACAGAAACTAAGCACTAGGAGAAATCATGTATCTGCTGTGGCTCGGTGGACAGAGAAACCAACCACAAAGCTGAAGGGTTCGAACCCAGATGCATAAGGTTTCCTTGAAAAAAAATGAAAAATTGCTGTTAAAGTTTAATACCCTAACTAACTAAAAGGATGTTTGAAAAATGATGTTGCTATCATCAATCTTACCTATTAACTAGTTTGTGTGATATGACTATCTGGTTTAAGAGTGTAAACATTAAAAGTTTCAGATATTTTTATAAAAAAACACATAACATATCAACCTAAATTTACCACTAACATATAGTACAATGTGATATAAAAACAATCACAGAAACAATGGAATATGATGAAGCATTCCTGAGCTATAGCCATATAAAGTGACTCATCTCAGATTTGAAAATGTGACTACGTCATTAAAGGGGTTGTCCAAAATTAATATTGATTTTCATTCTATATGTATCTCTATTTATTTTAATAATACTGTATAATAGCTTTTCTAATATGATTTAATTAAAAAGTTCCTACCCTTCCTGCACTAATCTTACTGATTTTTTTTACCTATTTCCGATTTGATGACTCTTTCTTTGAGAAACCACAGTGCGCACTGGGATACTCACATGAGATGTCATCAGGAGGTAGAGGCTGTGGTCACTGCCGGAGCCTCTGTCCCGGTCCTGAAACTAAGCATCATCAGTGACGTTTATTTCAGGGGCTGGGCTAGACACTCTTGTACTGAGTATGCATCAATTATCAATTCCAATGTATGGTTAGTACGAGCTCCCTTCCTACTGTGCAGTACTCTTCTCAATGCACTGTGCCAGTGCACTCCCTCACCCACTATAATTAGAAGTGATGAGCAGGCAACAGAGCGCTCTGTCAGTATGCATTGTAAGGAGATAGCCCTGCATTAAAGACCAGCCCTAACCAAAAAAAAAGACTGTTTTGGGGAAGGGGCTAGTCTTTGCCCACCAGGTTATCTTCTTTCAATGCACACTGACCATGCATGCTGGGAGACAGCAGATGCTAAGGTCACTGCCACAGCCTCTGTCCCCACTATGAAACAAAGTGTCATCATTGACATCCACTTCAGGGAATGGGTTAGTCCTTGCAGCCGAGCATGCATCGGTTGTAAATTCCAACATATGCTTAGTACAAACTCCTTTCTTATTGTGCAATATTCTTCTTAGTGCACAGTGATAATGCACTCCCTCACTGGCTCTAATTAGAAGTGACAAGCTGGCACAAGTTATGTCCTTACAATGTGCACTGACAGTGATCTCTGTTGCCAGCTCATCACTTTTAATTAGATCAAGTGTGGGAGCGCACTGTCACTGTGCACTGAGATGACTATTGCACAGTAAGAAAGGAGCATGTACTGAGCATTTGTAAGAATTTATAACACATGCTCAGTACAGTAGGAACTAGCCTAGCCCCTGAAATGGATGTCACTGATGATGCTTTTTTACAGGTGAGGAGAGAGGCTGTGGCATTGACCTCCACCTCTGCCCCCTCCCAGCAGGCATCGGGGATTCTCACATGAAGCATCATACGTAAAAAAAATAATAATAAAATAAAATAGATTAAAGAGGGAAAGGTAGAGGCTTTTTAATTAAACCATATTAGAACATTATTATATTACTAGATGGCAGCCCGATTCTAAAGAATCGGGAGTCTAGAATCCATATATACTTTATTTATTCAAATGTAAGAATAATACAATTAATAAATAATAGTAAGAAAGAACAAAAAATGGCTGCACTCACCAGCTCTTGACAATTCTTGACAGTACGGCACATTTCTGATTGGTCGCTCGCGGCAGGCGGCAACCAATCAGAAAAGTGCCGCGCACCACGAAGGCATATATCTTTGTCCACCCTGAGAGGGTGTAGGACGCTGGTGACGTCACTTATCTCCGGACATTATCTCCGGACAAAGCCACGGAAGTTGGCACAAATTGCCGGAAGTAGTATTCTAGGCAATTATATATTAGATTTTAATGTTATCAGTGTTTACCTTTGAACGTTTATATTGTATTGTCCTGTCACCAGCCATGTGTACGATTATCGGCCGAAAGCCTCTCTGGAACCAATAATCACCCCATGTAAAGGTATCTTTATAAGTTAAAGATTCAGAATACTATGACTTTTATCATATCCTGAACAGTCAAGTTTTTTATGAACCGTTAAGGTTTTCTGGTTGAAGTAAAAAAAACTCTGAGTGTTTACAGTTTGAAACCATAAAATGTTGAAAAATTATGTCATTCTTGAGTATATCACTCAATGGTGCTCATAAACGTGTCAAATTTGATCTATAATATACTTTAATATACGTTACTTTAATCTTTAATATACTTAAGAACAGGGCCCCAGACATCACACAGGGGGTCTGAAACACCGCACAGTGGTCCAAAATATCGCTGTGCTCTGCCTGGGGCCCCATATGCTGCCTGGGGCCCCTGTGCTCTGCCTGGGGCCCCTGTGCTCTGCCTGAGGCCCCATGTTCTGCCTGGGGCCACTGTGCTCTGCCTGGGGCCCCATAGGCTGCCTGGGACCACTGTGCTCTGCCTGGGGCCCCATATGCTGCCTGGGGCTCCTGTGCTCTGCCTGGGGCCACTGTGCTCTGCCTGGGGCCCCATATGCTGCCTGGGGCCCCTGTGCTCTGCCTGGGGCCCCATATGCTGCCTGGGGCCCCTGTGCTCTTCCTGGGGCCCCTGTGCTCTGCCTGGGGCCCCATGTTCTGCCTGGGGCCCCTGTGCTCTGCCTGGGGCCACTGTGCTCTGCCTGGGGCCCCATGTTCTGCCTGGGGCCACTGTGCTCTGCCTGGGGCCCCATAGGCTGCCTGGGGCCCCTGTGCTCTGCCTGGGACCACTGTGCTCTGCCTGGGGCCCCATATGCTGCCTGGGGCCCCTGTGCTCTGCCTGGGGCCACTGTGCTCTGCCTGGGGCCCCATATGCTGCCTGGGGCCACTGTGCTCTGCCTGGGGCCCCATATGCTGCCTGGGGCCCCTGTGCTCTGCCTGGGGCCCCATATGCTGCCTGGGGCCCCTGTGCTCTGCCTGGGGCCCCTGTGCTCTGCCTGGGGCCCCATGTTCTGCCTGGGGCCCCTGTGCTCTGCCTGGGGCCACTGTGCTCTGCCTGGGGCCCCATATGCTGCCTGGGGCCCCTGTGCTCTGCCTGGGGCCCCTGTGCTCTGCCTGGGACCCCATATGCTGCCTGTGGCCCCTGTGCTCTGCCTGGGGCCCCTGTGCTCTGCCTGGGGCCCCATGTTCTGCCTGGGGCCCCTGTGCTCTGCCTGGGGCCACTGTGCTCTGCCTGGGGCCCCATATGCTGCCTGGGGCCCCTGTGCTCTGCCTGGGGCCCCATATGCTGCCTTGGGCCCCTGTGCTCTGCCTGGGGCCACTGTGCTCTGCCTGGGGCCCCATAGGCTGCCTGGGGCCCCTGTGCTCTGCCTGGGACCACTGTGCTCTGCCTGGGGCCCCATATGCTGCCTGGGGCCCCTGTGCTCTGCCTGGGGCCACTGTGCTCTGCCTGGGGCCCCATATGCTGCCTGGGGCCCCTGTGCTCTGCCTGGGTGTAGGACACTGGTGACGTCACTTATCTCCGGACATTATCTCCGGACATTAGCTCCGGACATTATCTCCGGACATTAGCTCCGGACATTATCTCCGGACATTAGCTCCAGACAAAGCCACGGAAGTTGGCACAAATTGCAGGAAGTAGTATTCTAGGCAATTATATATTAGATGGGCATTTCCTGAAGGAAATACATGGTGCTTGAACAGCGCTACCAGCTTTACAGCAGCACTTTTCACACACGGGACTGGGGGGCGCGCTTACTTTTGCACCCGGGGCCGGGGGCGCGCTTACTTTTGCACCCGGGGGCGCACTTACTTTTGCACCCGGAGGCGCACTTTTGCACCCGGGGGCGCACTTACTTTTGCACCCGGGGGCGCACTTACTTTTGCACCCGGGGGCGCACTTACTTTTGCACCCGGGGGCGCACTTACTTTTGCACCCGGGGGCGCACTTACTTTTGCACCCGGGGGCGCACTTACTTTTGGGGCCGCACTTACTTTTGGTGGGCGGGGCTCCTCGGCCTCCGATTTGGTTGGTGGGGCCCCTCGTCCTCCGATTTGGTGGGTGGGGACCCTCGGCCTCTGATTTGGTGGGCGGGGACCGGCCTCCGATTTGGTGGGCGGGGACCCTCGGCCTCCGATTTGGTGGGCGGGGACCCTCGACCTCCGATTTGGTGGGCGGGGACCCTCGGCCTCCGCTTTGGTGGGCGGGGCCCCTCGGCCTCCGATTTGGTGGGCGGGGTCCCTCTGCCTCTGATTTGGTGGGCGGGGACCCTCGGCCTCCGCTTTGGTTGGCGGGGCCCCACGGCCTCCGATTTGGTGGGCGGGGCCCCTTATCCTCCGATTTGGTGGGCGGGGACCCTCGGCCTCCGATTTGGTGGGCGGGGACCCTCGGCCTCCGATTTGGTGGGCGGGGACCCTCGGCCTCCAATTTGGTGGGCGGGGACCCTCGGCCTCCGATTTGGTGGGCGGGGACCCTCGGCCTCCAATTTGGTGGGCGGGGACCCTCGGCCTCCGATTTGGTGGGCGGGGACCCTCGGCCTCCGATTTGGTGGGCGGGGACCCTCGGCCTCCGATTTGGTGGGCGGGGACCCTCGGCCTCTGATTTGGTGTGCGGGGACCCTCGGCCTCCGATTTGGTGGGCGGGGCCCCTCGGCCTCCGATTTGGTGGGCGGGGCCCCTCGGCCTCCGATGTGGTGGTCGGGGCCCCTCGGCCTCCGCTTTGGTGGGCGGGGCCGGGCCTCTCGGCCTCCGCTTTGGTGGGCGGGGCCGCTCGGCCTTCGATTTGTTGGGCGGGGCTCCTCGGCCTCCGATTTGGTTGGCGGGGCCCCTCGGCCTCCGATTTGGTGGGCGGGGACCCTCGGCCTCCGATTTGGTGGGCGGGGACCCTCGGTCTCCGATTTGGTGGGCGGGGCCCCTCGGCCTCCGATTTGGTGGGCGGGGCCCCTCGGCCTCCGATGTGGTGGGCGGGGCCCCTCGGCCTCCGCTTTGGTGGGCAGGGCCAGGCCCCTCGGCCTCCGCTTTGGTGGGCGGGGCCGCTCGGCCTTCGCATTGGTGGGCGGGGCTCCTCGGCCTCCGATTTGGTTGGCGAAGCCCCTCGGCCTCCGATTTGGTTGGCGGGGCCCCTGGGCCTTTGATTTGGTGGGCGGGGACTCTCGGCCTCCGATTTGGTGAGCGGGGACCCTCGGCCTCCGATTTGGTGGGCGGGGACCCTCGGCCTCCGATTTGGTGGGCGGGGACCCTCGGCCTCCGATTTGGTGGGCGGGGCCCCTCGGCCTCCGATATGGTGGGCGGGGCCCCTCGGTCTCCGATTTGGAGGGCGGGGACCCCCGGCCTCCGATTTGGTGGGCGGGGACCCTCGGCCTCCGATTTGGTGGGCGGGGACTCTCGGCCTCCGATTTGGTGGGCGGGGCCCCTCGGCCTCCGATTTGGTGGGCGGGGCCCCTCGGTTTCCGATTTTTCTGGGCGGGGACCCTCGGCCTCCAATTTGGTGGGCGGGGACCCTCGGCATCCGATTTGGTGGGCGGGAACCCTCGGCCTCCGATTTGGTGGGCGGGGACCCTCGGCCTCCGATTTGGTGGGCGGGGCCCCTCGGCCTCCGATGTGGTGGTCGGGGCCCCTCGGCCTCCGCTTTGGTGGGCCGGGCCGGGCCCCTCGGCCTCCGCTTTGGTGGGCGGGGTCGCTCGGCCTTCGATTTGGTGGGCGGGGCTCCTCGGCCTCCGATTTGGTTGGCGGGGCCCCTCGGCCTCCGATTTGGTGTGTGCTCTGCCTGGGGCCACTGTGCTCTGCCTGGGGCCCCATATGCTGCCTGGGGCCCCTGTGCTCTGCCTGGGGCCCCATGTTCTGCCTGGGGCCCCTGTGCTCTGCCTGGGGCCACTGTGCTCTGCCTGGGTGTAGGACACTGGTGACGTCACTTATCTCCGGACATTAGCTCCGGACATTAGCTCCGGACAAAGCCACGGAAGTTGGCACAAATTGCAGGAAGTAGTATTCTAGGCAATTATATATTAGATTATTCAAGCCATATGCACAAATGTTAAATGTTTGGAGAGGTTTTAACCTCAGTATTTGTAAGCCAAAACAAGGAGTGGGTAAGCAATTCAGAAGTGGTGCACATGCTTCTATAAAACTTTAAAATACTGAGCAAATACTCAACGTCTGCATGTGGCCCAAAGGTTTAAAGTTGCTCCATCAATAAGGGGATAACACTTTAAGTATTATAATTTGTATATACTATATATTTATGTTATTGTGGGATACCACACTAAATCTTAAGCCTACGTGAATAAAGGCCTAGCTACAGCTATATAATACACTCATAAAAAGCCCTTATAGAAGTGTCAAACTACACTGTTGTCATGGCAGTGCACATGCAATAAAGCTAGTCCTGTAATAATGGCCACTACAATATACACCCACCACCAGTACTTTCAAAAAATTGTAATATCTATGCAAAATTGGGCAGTTCATTCAAAAAATACTCAGAAATACCAACACAATATTTTAATGGAGTCCTTTTATAAACAACAGTGGCTGCACTATTGTTTCCTGCTTCAAACACCAACACTGTTCTGTAACTGAAGCTTGAAGCTTCATAGAAAAGCTTAACTTTTAATAGAATTTCTTAAATTTTCAAAACATACTCACTTTGGAACAATATAATTTCTTGCCAATTCCGCAGCTGTACTGATACATCTTGTACCGAGATGTTGTCTGTATTTATTCTTAAATTGGCTTGGTTTGCCACTAGTGAATTTTCATCTCTTTAATTAACAAGCAGGTGGAGGAAGCAATAGTTAAAAATATCCTGTCTCTTGTAATCTGTAATTTCCTTTGCAGGGTATATAGAACATAGACGTGATTTAAAATAGAATTCCACATAGGGAGATTAAAAAATAGGAATAGTTGCAAAAACAATGCAAAACTGTTTTACGGTTTTGTCATGGCTTGCCGTTAAAGTTTGCTTTCTGTAGTTACTGACAAATTTCATCAACAGAGAAAGCAAGTTTATACACACTAAGGCCTTCTTCACACATGCTTTTTTATGTCAGTATATGCGGTCTGCTTTTTAAGGACTGCAAATACGGACATACATACACCCATTGTGGTGCACATGTACATGTTAGGTTTTTCACATTGACCGTGTGTCCGCGCGGAAAACCTGCAGACATGTAAGTTTTTCTTGTGCAGCACAGACAAAATGCCTTCTGCACACGTGCACACTGATGGCACACGGATGACATATGTGTGTCATCAGCATGACACGTACCGGCACCTGGGAACAAGTGGTGCAGTTTGTGCTGTTCCCTGGCGCCGGCTGGCTGCTGAATGCATCTCTTATTATTGTCTCCTACTCATGCTGAGACAATGATGGGAGTTGTATTCAGCAGCAGCTGGGTAACTGTTGTGCTAAATAAAGAATCAAATTAAAAAAAATGGCATGGGCTCTGTCATGATCTCAATGGCAAGAGAACATAGCATAAGCATATATAGGAACTAGCTCTTGGAAGATGGGAACTGAGCTGACCATGAACTAAACCTAACGCACAACTAGCAGTGGCCGGGTAGCATGCCTAAGTTGATTCTAGATGCCCAGCCCAGCCGGAGGACTAAATAAAGCTAGCAGAGGAAAATATTAGTCCTAGCTCACCTCTAGAGAAATACCCCGAAAGGAGACAGAGGCCCCCCACATGTATTGGCGGTGAGTTGAGATGAAATAACAAACGTAGTATGAAAATAGGTTTAGCAAATTTGAGGTCCACTTACTACATAGCAGAAGACAGAAAGGACACTTTCATGGTCAGCTGAAATCCCTATCAAAAACACCATCCAGAAATTACTTTAAAACTCTGGCATTAACTCATAACACCAGAGTGGCAATTCCCGTTCACAAGAGCTTTCCAGACACAGTAACGAAACTACAGCTGTGAACTGGAACAAAATGCAAAAACAAACATGGACAAGAGTCCAACTTATCTAGTAGTTGTCTAGGAGCAGGAACAAGCACAGAGAGGCTTCTGATAACATTGTTGACCGGCAAGCTACTAACAGAGCAGCAAGGTTATATAGCGACTCCCACATCTTGATGGGAACAGGTGAACAGAGAAGATGAAGACACCAGTTCAATTCCACCAGTAGCCACCGGGGGAGCCCAGAATCCAAATTCACAACAGTACCCCCCCCTCAAGGAGGGGGCACCGAACCCTCACCAGAACCACCAGGGCGATCAGGATGGGCCCTATGAAAGGCACGAACCAGATCGGAGGCATGAACATCAGATGCATTCACCCAAGAATTATCCTCCTGGCCGTATCCCTTCCACTTGACCAGATACTGGAGTCTCCGTCTGGAAACACGAGAGTCCAAGATTTTCTCCACAACGTACTCCAACTCACCCTCAACCAACACCGGAGCAGGAGGCTCAACGGAAGGCACAACCGGTACCTCATACCTGCGCAATAATGACCGATGAAAAACGTTATGAATAGAAAAGGATGCAGGGAGGTCCAAACGGAAGGAAACAGGGTTAAGAATCTCCAATATCTTATACGGGCCGATAAACCGAGGCTTAAACTTAGGAGAAGAGACCCTCATAGGGACAAAACGAGAAGACAACCACACCAAATCCCCAACAGAAAGCCGAGGACCAACACGACGGTGGCGGTTGGCAAAAAGCTGAGTCTTCTCCTGGGACAACCTCAAATTGTCCACCACCTGCCCCCAGATCTGATGCAATCTCTCCACCACAGCATCCACTCCAGGACAATCCGAAGATTCCACCTGACCAGAGGAAAATCGAGGATGAAACCCCGAATTACAGAAAAACGGGGACACCAAAGTGGCAGAGCTGGCCCGATTATTGAGAGCGAACTCCGCCAATGGCAAAAAAGCAACCCAATCATCCTGGTCAGCAGACACAAAACACCTCAGATATGTCTCCAGGGTCTGATTAATCCGCTCGGTCTGGCCATTCGTCTGAGGATGGAAAGCGGACGAAAAAGATAAATCTATGCCCATCCTAGCACAGAATGCCCGCCAAAATCTAGACACGAATTGGGTCCCTCTGTCAGAAACGATATTCTCAGGAATACCATGCAAACGAACAACATTTTGAAAAAACAGAGGAACCAACTCGGAAGAAGAAGGTAACTTGGGCAGAGGAACCAAATGGACCATCTTAGAAAAACGGTCACACACCACCCAGATGACAGACATCTTCTGAGAAACAGGCAGATCTGAAATAAAATCCATCGAGATGTGCGTCCAAGGCCTCTTAGGAATAGGCAAGGGCAACAATAATCCACTAGCCCGAGAACAACAAGGCTTGGCCCGAGCACAAACGTCACAAGACTGCACAAAGCCTCGCACATCTCGTGACAGGGAAGGCCACCAGAAGGACCTTGCCACCAAATCCCTGGTACCAAAAATGCCAGGATGACCTGCCAACGCAGAAGAATGAACCTCAGAGATGACTCTACTGGTCCAATCATCAGGAACAAACAGTTTATCAGGTGGGCAACGATCAGGTCTCTCCGCCTGAAACTCCTGCAAGGCCCGCCGCAGGTCTGGAGAAACGGCTGACAATACCACTCCATCCTTAAGGATACCTGTGGGCTCAGAGTTACCAGGCGAGTCAGGCTCAAAACTCCTAGAAAGGGCATCCGCCTTAACATTCTTAGAACCCGGTAGGTATGACACCACAAAATTAAACCGAGAGAAAAATAATGACCAGCGCGCCTGTCTAGGATTCAGGCGCCTGGCGGTCTCAAGATAAATCAAATTTTTGTGGTCAGTCAATACCACCACCTGATGTCTGGCCCCCTCAAGCCAATGGCGCCACTCCTCAAAAGCCCACTTCATGGCCAAAAGCTCCCGATTCCCAACATCATAATTCCGCTCAGCGGGCGAAAATTTACGGGAAAAGAAGGCACAAGGCCTCATCACGGAGCAGTCAGAACTTTTCTGCGACAACACTGCCCCAGCTCCGATCTCAGAAGCGTCGACCTCAACCTGAAAAGGTAGAGCAACATCAGGCTGACGCAACACAGGGGCAGAGGAAAAATGGCGCTTAAGCTCCCGAAAGGCCTCCACAGCATCAGGGGACCAATCAGCAACATCAGCACCCTTCTTAGTCAAATCGGTCAATGGCTTAGCAATATCCGAAAAACCAGCAATAAATCGACGATAAAAGTTAGCAAAGCCCAAAAATTTCTGAAGACTCTTAAGAGAAGAGGGCTGCGTCCAATCACAAATAGCTTGAACCTTGACAGGATCCATTTCAATGGAAGAGGGGGAAAAAATATATCCCAAAAAGGAAATCCTCTGTACCCCAAAAACACACTTAGAACCCTTCACACACAAAGAATTAGACCGCAAAACCTGAAAAACCCTCCTGACTTGCTGGACATGAGAGTCCCAGTCATCCGAAAAAATCAGAATATCATCCAGATACACAATCATAAATTTATCCAAATAATCGCGAAAAATATCATGCATAAAGGACTGGAAAACTGACGGAGCATTAGAAAGACCAAAAGGCATCACTAAATACTCAAAGTGGCCCTCGGGCGTATTAAATGCGGTTTTCCACTCATCCCCCTGCCTGATTCGCACCAAATTATACGCCCCACGAAGGTCAATCTTAGAGAACCACTTGGCCCCCTTTATGCGAGCAAACAAATCAGTCAGCAACGGCAATGGGTATTGATATTTAACAGTGATTTTATTCAAAAGCCGATAATCAATACATGGTCTCAAAGAGCCGTCTTTTTTTGACACAAAGAAAAAACCGGCTCCTAAGGGAGATGACGATGGACGAATATGTCCCTTTTCCAAGGACTCCTTTATATATTCTCGCATAGCAGCATGTTCAGGCACAGACAGATTAAATAAACGACCCTTTGGGTATTTACTACCCGGGATTAAATCTATGGCACAATCGCACTCTCGGTGCGGAGGTAACGAACCAAGCTTGGATTCTTCAAAGACGTCACGATAGTCAGACAGGAACTCAGGAATTTCAGAGGGGATGGATGATGAAATGGAAACCACAGGTACATCCCCATGAGCCCCCTTACATCCCCAGCTCAACACAGACATAGCTCTCCAGTCGAGGACTGGGTTGTGAGATTGCAGCCAAGGCAATCCTAGCACCAAATCATCATGTAGATTATACAGCACCAGAAAGCGAATAATCTCCTGGTGATCCGGATTAATACGCATAGTTACTTGTGTCCAGTATTGTGGATTATTATTAGCCAATGGGGTGGAGTCAATCCCCTTCAGAGGAATAGAAGTCTCCAAAGGCTCTAAATCATACCCACAGCGTTTGGCAAAGGACCAATCCATAAGACTCAAAGCGGCGCCAGAGTCGACATAGGCGTCCGTGGTAATAGATGACAAAGAGCAAATCAGGGTCACAGATAGAATAAATTTAGACGGTAAGGTGCAAATGGAAACAGATTTACCAAGCTTTTTAGTGCGCTTAGAGCATGCTGATATAACATGAGTAGAATCACCACAATAGAAACACAACCCATTTTTCCGTCTAAAATTCTGCCGCTCGCTTCGGGACAGAATTCTATCACACTGCATACTCTCTGGCGACTTCTCAGTGGACACCGCCAGATGGTGCACTGGTTTGCGCTCCCGCAAACGCCTATCGATCTGAATAGCCATTGTCATGGACTCATTCAGACCCGCAGGCACAGGGAACCCCACCATAACATCCTTAATGGCATCAGAGAGACCCTCTCTGAAAGTCGCCGCCAGGGCGCACTCATTCCACTGAGTAAGCACAGACCATTTACGGAATCTTTGGCAGTAAATTTCCGCTTCATCTTGCCCCTGAGATAGGGACATCAAAGTTTTTTCTGCCTGAAGCTCCAAATGAGGTTCGTCATAAAGCAACCCCAAGGCCAGAAAAAACGCATCCACATTGAGCAACGCAGGATCCCCTGGTGTCAATGAAAAAGCCCAGTCTTGAGGGTCGCCCCGGAGCAAGGAAATCACAATCCTGACCTGCTGTGCAGGGTCTCCGGCAGAGCGAGATTTCAGAGACAAAAATAATTTGCAATTATTTCGAAAATTCTGAAACCCGGATCTATTCCCCGAGAAAAATTCCGGCAAAGGAATTCTCGGCTCAGATACAGGTGCATGACAAACAAAATCTTGCAAATTTTGTACCTTCGTGGCAAGATTATTCAAACCTGCAGTTACACTCTGAAGATCCATTACAAACAGGTGGACACAGAGCCATTCAAGGGTTAAGAGGAGGTAAGAAGCAGCTAGATAGCAATTAAGGGCTAGGCAGCAAAACTCTGAGGGGAAAAAAAAAAAAAAAATTTCCCTTCAACACTTCTTTTTCTCCTGCTTCAGCCCAAACAATTAACACTTTGCTGGCCGGTCAAACTGTCATGATCTCAATGGCAAGAGAACATAGCATAAGCATATATAGGAACTAGCTCTTGGAAGATGGGAACTGAGCTGACCATGAACTAAACCTAACGCACAACTAGCAGTGGCCGGGTAGCATGCCTAAGTTGATTCTAGATGCCCAGCCCAGCCGGAGGACTAAATAAAGCTAGCAGAGGAAAATATTAGTCCTAGCTCACCTCTAGAGAAATACCCCGAAAGGAGACAGAGGCCCCCCACATGTATTGGCGGTGAGTTGAGATGAAATAACAAACGTAGTATGAAAATAGGTTTAGCAAATTTGAGGTCCACTTACTACATAGCAGAAGACAGAAAGGACACTTTCATGGTCAGCTGAAATCCCTATCAAAAACACCATCCAGAAATTACTTTAAAACTCTGGCATTAACTCATAACACCAGAGTGGCAATTCCCGTTCACAAGAGCTTTCCAGACACAGTAACGAAACTACAGCTGTGAACTGGAACAAAATGCAAAAACAAACATGGACAAGAGTCCAACTTATCTAGTAGTTGTCTAGGAGCAGGAACAAGCACAGAGAGGCTTCTGATAACATTGTTGACCGGCAAGCTACTAACAGAGCAGCAAGGTTATATAGCGACTCCCACATCTTGATGGGAACAGGTGAACAGAGAAGATGAAGACACCAGTTCAATTCCACCAGTAGCCACCGGGGGAGCCCAGAATCCAAATTCACAACAGGGCTCCTGCACAATTTTTATAGCCAGTAGAGGGAAAGCCCACATCAGGGAACTGATTTTAATAACCTGGGATAATGGTCAATACCACATAAAGTTCTCAGGCTATTAATAACAGCTCACAGCTGTTTGCTTAGCTTTTCCTGGTGAATTTACAGGGGACCTCAGAAAAAAAAATTACATAGGGTCCCCAGAATAAAGCCCTTTATTTAAAATAATAGAAAACACCCTTTTTACACATTTATTAAAAAATAAAAAACACAGTTATATTCATCTTACACCTATTCCATTGAAGCCCATGTCCCCTGTTAAAAACAGAAAATAATAAACAACAAAAATATTTGCCCTACGCGTAATCCACCAATACCCATGTCCTCTGTAAAAAAAAGACAAAAACCGTAACCTGTCCAAAGTGATGATTAGCAACACTGTCCCATGCAGTAATACATATCTGTGATATGTGGTTTACAACCTGGACGGTGGCATGATTCGACTGTCCAGCCTGCAAACCATGGAAGAAGCAGGAGACAATGATGAGAGCTGCCTTCAGCAGGCGGCACCTGGGATCTGCGCGAACTGTACACAGCTTTTTCCAGGCACTGGTACATATCACACGGACATACGGACGACATACAGATGTCACTCGGATGTGAAATACTGACACAAGGACCATGGACAGCACACGGACACATGTTTGTCACACGGATGTAACATACATACATACGGTTGTATCATGGACATGGACCACGGATCCCACCAGTACTGGTTTCTTCTGTACAGGAATCACCATGACTTGTGTAGGTAGGCTTTAATGCTGCTATAGTGTCCATGACCATGAAGAGCCCATGCATAGGCTGGAACCAAGCCCTTTTCTAAAAAATGGAAAACCTGCCAACAGCTTCTCCCCATACATTTTTATTCTTCTAAAACACAAAAGCCACACAAAAGAATACTATGGCTCAAGGAATGCAAAAGTATACCAATTTTATTAACAAAATTTAAACATCAGTCGGGTGTTCCTTATTGGAGACAGACCAAGCACCGGATGCGCCGTCATACCCTGGTTATGTGTTCCACGCTATGGGTGCCTAGTTACCGTCGTCAACCACGCCTATCGTTGATTGGCTCCCGGGCATTTAAATAGACCGCCTACCTCCCTAGCTAAACACGCCCCCAGAAGAACAGGCGAAACGCGTGTCGGGGTGGGACATTCATCCAGGCTTGGGCACGCCACTGGTAATATATTTATACTTATTTATGCACTTTGATCTCCGCTCCTATAAGGCTCTGGTTAGATCTAGAATTTGTAAGAGTGTCTCTTCAGCTTGCTTTCCACTTAGGTGTCTTAATACCAGTGGCTGCATGTGACGCTGCATTCAAGGTTCACTGTGACTATGTATCATTAATATCTAATTGTTGGGTCAATATTAGTGCGGTGTAGCATTGATTATTTATTATGCCCTAGCCGTGGTGATTCTTAGTTGTGTTGTGAGGTACGCAGGTGTCATTATTTTAATGTTTAAATTTTGTGAATAAAATTGGTATACTTTTGCATTCCTTGAGCCATAGTATTCTTTTGTGTGGCTTTTGTGTTTTATATAGTTCCACGGAATGAGACCAAGCATATATTAGCTATAGGTCAAATTGGATTAATATGTATGCATTTTTATTCTTCTCCCTATACAAAATTTGTGCTGTTTTGAAGGCGAAAGGTGGTCACACCAAATATAGATATGATTTAGATTTCTCTTTTGTTCATTCACTTTGAATTTTGTTTGACAATTGATCAAATAAATTAGTGAGACTTCTACTTTTTAATTATTCTTATTTTGCAGCATCTTTTCCACAATTGCCAACAATTTTTGCACAGTTAAGTATATTATAAACATTTAAAAAGTTAAAAAGTAATCTTTACATATCAGTCCATTGTCTTAGCAGCACACATAGTGGTTTACAATGTATGATGTTTATCTTCCTCAAATAGATATGAACACTAATTGTAGTATGTCACAAAGTAAGCATGGACTTGCAGAAAGGGGTCACTAAGATTAGCAAATTCAAAGAGTAAACTTAATTCCCTTCAATTTGTAAACTTCAATTATTCTTTGAAATAAAAGGTTTGTTCATTTCATGGAGTGCCTTTCAGCTGTACCCTTAGCTTTGAAGAGAGCAGGACAGCTGGCATTTTGTTCCCATGTCAAGGGTCTAGGTGTAACTACTGTAGGAGAAAAGGAACATGTCCCAGCCTTCTTTTAAACATCTGAAACAATGGACACTAGGAAGATTGCCAGGTCTTTGAGGTTCCAGACAGATTTGGGTCACAAATGTCATAAATCAAAGGGTGGCAAGATGTGAATGAGTAACACAATGTCCAACTATTTTAAACAGTAATGAATTAATGATTCTAGAGTGAAAGCTTTACAAGCCATTAGATGTGGAACACTGCAACAAGTCAAGGAATTGTTTTTGTGCATATTCTGTGCATAACATCTAACTATGCAGTAGTGTAGCTACCGGGGGGGGGGGAGAGGGGGCCGTCGCTCAGGGCCCCACGCTCTGAAGGGGCCCACCCAGAGCTATGCTACTGTAACTGTGCATGCCGATACAGTTACATTCTGCGGCAGAACAAAGAGAATCGATCTTCCTGCTCTGCCACCTAGCCGCTATGGGGTCCCTGAGCAGGAGGTGGTCCCCGTGTTCAACTGTATTGGCTGGATGCTGATACCACTGTCCGCATTGATGAGAGAGTAAGCGTCACACTCCTCCCATCATCCCCCTTTTAGCGTCTGACTTCCCTGACACAGACACTGTCAGGGGTCACAATGACATCACTACTCGGCACCCGCTGTCCAGAGATGAGCTCAGAGCAGCGGATGAACCAGGAGGAAAAGCGGTGAGTATTATATTTATTTATTTTTTGCCTATGGGGGCTGCATTATACTATAGAGTCTGCCTATGGGGGTGTATTATACTATAGAGTCTGCCTATGGGGAGTGCATTATACTATATAGAGTCTGCCTATAGAAGGTGCATTTTACAATATAGAATCTGCCTATGGGGAGTGCATTATACAATATAGAGTCTGCCTATGTAGAGTACATTATACTACATAGAGTCTGCCTATGGGGACTGCATTATTCTATACAGAGTCTGCCTATGGGGGTGCATTATACTATAGAGTCTGCCTATGGGGGGTGCATTATGCTATATAGAGTCTGCTTATGGGAGTGCATTACACTATAGAGTCTGTCTATGGGGAGTGCATTACACTATCCAATCTGCCAACCGGGAGCTGCATTATGCTATAGAGATAGCCTATGGGGATTGCATTATACTATATAGAGTCTGTCTATGGGGAGTGCATTATACCATATCGAATCTGCCTATCAGGGCTGCATTATACTATAGAGTCTACCTATGGGGGGCTGCATTATACTATAGTCTGCCTATGGGGGCTGCATTATACCATATAGTGTCTGCCTATGGGGAGTGCATTATACTATAGAGTCTACCTATGGGGAGTGCATTATACTATATAGTGTCTGCCTATGGGGAGTTCATTATACTATATAGAGTCTACCTATGGGGGTGCATTATATTATATAGTGTTTGCCTATTGGGATGCATTATACTATATAGAGTCTACCTATAGGGGGTGCATTATACTATATTAAGTCTACCTATGGGGAGTGCATTATACTATATGGAGGCCTATGAGGAGTGCATTATACTATATTGAGGATGATCTGGTGCATTATATTAAATGGAGGCTATCTAGGGGGGCATCATACAGTGTGGAGATTACAGTCACGGTGCGATCATACAGTGTTGGAGCCATCAAACAGTTAGGGGACTAAGAGGTCAGTATATATACAGTGAGAGGGCATTATAATGTGAATAAGAGAGCATCATACTGTGTATAGGGGAGCTGTACAGGGGGAGACTCAGGACATTATTAAATGTAAAGCGGGCACTCATTGTTATAGGGGAACTCAGGTTTCTGTGACTGTCAAATTGGCACACAGAGGGCATTATTACTTTCTAGGGGACAAAATGTGGGCACTGTTTTTTAGGGCACTTGCACCCAGCATTACTATATTCTAGAGGGCTGCTTTACAATTTAGAGGGCACAGAGAACCACATCTGGTGCAGTAATAGGGACACATATGGCAGCTGTGGCTCAGCATTGGGGTTTCAGCATGATGAGGAGTTTGTGCAGGTTGGGGATAGATACGTGAAAGGATAGTAACACAGGTTGGTGACTGAAAGAAGTGCAGGCCTGCTGGTCTGGAAGCCCTACTGCTACAGGCAACACACATGAAGAAGAGCTAACTTGGAGTCCAAACATTTCCAAAAATTAGAGGCAGACACCACTAAAGTTGCATCAATTTCCCCAGAGTATAAATAGAGTAATGGGGCTCTGACACCCTGTCCACTACAGGCAATCCACCAGATGGAGTGTCACTCTGGGTGAGGGAGAAGATAGGTGCACAACAATGAGAAGAGTGAGGTGGAACCGAAACATTAAGAAAGGGGGGAGTGGATAGCCCTAGGCAGATCTGAAAACACCCTGTCTGCCCTATCATCCCTAAATACATTCCACACCTATCGCCGAGCAGGAACCTAATCCCTGACTGCCCCTAGCATTAGGCCCAGGATAGTGAGGGGGCAAGGTGTGCACTAATCAGCCCCCACTACAACTAAAGACAAAGCAGGAAGACAAATGAGGGAATACACTTAGCTTGAGACGACACAAGAGAGCTCATGCCAGCAATCCTCCAAGAGGCTCCAAGAAGATGCTAGTCGACTTCTAACACTTCCAACAGACAAAGGTAAATAGAACTATCACCGGCACCTTTTGAAGCGACTAAAGGTATTTAAACATCCAGTAAGGGTGTGTTAATAAGCAGCAGACAGTGAAGATCACCGCTGGGTCCTAGAAGGAGAAGGATATCACTCCACAGCAGAGATGCAAGATCCAGAATTTGCCTGCAGAGCCAAGCGCAATTACCTTGTACAGCCGGATCCAGAATGACTGTCTCACCTGACACACGTGACAGTACCCCCTTCTAAGAGTGGCCTCCGGACACTCAGGACCCAGTTTCTCAGCATGAGTGGTATGGAACTAATGAACCAGCCTACGGTCATTCACCACTGATGCAGAGACCAACATCCTCTCTTCTGGACCATATCTCCTCCAGTGCACCAAGTACTGCAGGGAAAGATGCTGAACACAAGAATTAAAAATCCTCGAAATCTGGAACTCCAAATTACCATCAACAATGATTGAGGGCGGCAAAAGAGGAGAGGACTCAAGAGTTTCAACATATTTTGTGAGCAGAGACCTGGGGAACACATGGATTTTTTGAGCCTGAAGTAACTCAAGATGAAAAGCTGCAGGGTTAATGACGGCGGTTATTTCATAGGGGCCAATAAACCTAGGTCCCAACGTCCAGGAAGGGATCTTCAACTTGATATTCCTGGTAGACAACCACACAAAGTCATTCACACTTATGTCCTCACCAGGAACTCCTGAAACCTCTCCGCCACTAAGGCCATGTTCACACTTTGCGGGTTTTACCGCGGACCCGCAGCATTTCTGCAGCTGCGGGTCCGCTGCAGTTTCCATTGCGTTTACATTTACATGTAAACCCAATGGAAACCGCAAACCGCTGTGCACATGCTGCGAGAAAAACCACGCAGAAACGCAGCGGTTTACAACCCGCAGCATGTCACTTTTTTGTGCAGAATCGCAGCGATTCTGCACACATAGGAATGCATTGATCCGTTTACTTCCCGCATGGGGCTGTGCCCACGATGCGGGAAGTAAGCGGATAATGTGCAGATGGTACCCGGGTGGAGGAGAGGAGACTCTCCTCCAGGCCCTGGGAACCATATTTGTGGTAAAAAAAAAGAATTAAAATAGAAAATAATGCTATACTCACCTCTCAGCGCTGCACGCGGCCGTCCGGTCTCAGTTGCTGTGCGAGCAGGACCTGAGATGACGCCGCGGTCACATGACCGTGACGTCACGAAGGTCCTTCTCGCACAGCATCTTTGGAACCGGACCCCCGCGTGCAGCGCCGAGGAGATCGGTACGTCAGAGGGTGAGTATAACCATTTTTTATTATTTTTAACATTACTATTGATGCTGCATATTGCTGCATATGCAGCATCAATAGTATAGGCGTTAACCCGCAGCGGAAACCGCAAGACAAAACGTGATAAATCTGCAGGGATAACCGCAGCGATTTTGCCCTGCAGATTTATCAAATCCGCTGTGGGAGAACCCGCAGGGATCCGAACCTACGTGTGCACATGGCCTAAAAGTACCAAACTGTGGATGGAAACTGTATGCACCAAAGAATGGTGACCTGCCAGTAGATACTTTGCGATGATTATTAATTGAAAACTCGGTGAACGGTAAGTAAGATGCTCAATCCTCCTGGTTTTCAGAGACAAAACAACTGAGGTAAGTCTCTAAATTCTGCTTAATGCGTTCGGTCTGTCCATTCGACTGAGGATTGAAAGCAGAAGAAAAGGAAAGCTACACCCCTTGTCGAGTACAAAAAGCTTTCCAGAATTTAGAAACAAATTGGGTCCCCAATTTGACACCACATCAGAGGCAACCCTGTGAAACTTCATGATCTCATTAACAAACACCTGATCAAGAGTCTTGGCGTTCAGAAGTACCAGTAATGCGATGAAATGCACCATTTTATTGAACCTATCCACAACCACCAGAACCACTGTCGTGCCTGCCTATACCGGTAGGTCAGCATACCTACCAACCGTCCCGGATCCAGCGGGGCAGTCCTGATTTTGAGAGTCTGCCCCACTGTCACGGCTGGGACCTTACTTTTACCGCACTGCAATGTGATCCTCAGCCTAATCCCTCCACCCACAGAACAGCACACAACATTTATGGCTGCTCTGTGCGCACAAGACCTGCAATGAGGTCACAGGAGGGGAGGAGTCAGGGGTCACATGATTGGGCCTCAGTGTATGCAAGACTCTGCTGTGCTGGTTGTCATGGTGCTGGATGAGGGTAAGTTTATGTGTGGGGTCTGGAGAGGTTTACAGTGTGGATGTAGCAGAGCCGTGTGTGTACGAGGTGTACGGAGTGGAGCCATGTGTGTACAAGGTGTATGGAGCGTAGCTGTGTGTGTACGAAGTGTACAGAGCAGAGCCGCATGTTTGAGGTACGGAGCGGAGCCATGTGTATACGAAGTGTATGGAGCAGAGCTATGTGGCCATTATACAGTATGGAGCACTGTGTGGCCATTATACAGTATTGAGCATCATGTGAGGTCATTATACAGTATGGAGCATCATGTGGGCCATTATACAGTATGGAGCATCATGTGTAGCCATTATACAGTATGGAGCACAGTGTGGCCATTATACAGTATGG
This sequence comes from Ranitomeya variabilis, assembly GCF_051348905.1. Taxonomy (NCBI): domain Eukaryota; kingdom Metazoa; phylum Chordata; class Amphibia; order Anura; family Dendrobatidae; genus Ranitomeya; species Ranitomeya variabilis. The sequence goes on along the minus strand of NC_135232.1, from coordinate 816,704,059 downwards.
AGCACTCTGTGGCCATTATACAGTATGGAGCACTATGTGTGGCCATTATACAGTATGGAGCATCATGTGTGGCCATTATGCAGTATGGAGCACTGTGTGGCCATTATACAGTATTGTGCATCATGTGTGGCCATTATACAGTATGGAGCACTATGTGTGGCCATTATACAGTATGGAGCACTATGTGGCCATTATACAGTATGGAGCATCATGTGTGGCCAAATACTTTTGATTGTACGTAACATCACCAAGGACTTTAACACAATGAACCCTGCCTAAATGCCTTTAATACAATATTTCTACTCCAGCAGCTAATCCTACAGTCAATGCAGCTAAGAGCAGTATTATAGAATAGAATTTGAATGGATTTGAATTAGCCCTGAAAATAACTGTTTGTTTTAACTTTCTTCTGCAAGGCCTAAAACGCTATCTTTGCCTTCTGCAGCTCTTCTCCCTAGTCTGTTTCTGGGTACAGTGTGGAGTGCATTGCATAACTGGGTCTTATATAGACCCAATGATATGATGCGGCCAGCCAATCACAGTAATACCGGTATCCAACATTGCTAATGCATTACCGTGATTGCCAGGCAATCCCCGCGTGTATGGTGGCTGAAAATCAGGCGCCAAACATGGGGGGAGGCGAATCATGCATGACAAGCGAGTACGTGGATATTCAATGGTGTATCAAGCATCATGATGCTTGAACGAAAAACAAGCAGTGCCGAGCACTCTCGTCCGTCGCTAGTCTAAGCTAATAATTTATTGCCAGTACATTCCATTTAGAGATCAATGAGTTGGGCAGCCCAGTCTCCAGAGCACCACTGGTATTATTTTAAGTCATAGTAAACTGAAAACATCCTTTTCAGATTACTAATATTTTGTTTTAAGTAAGAATTCTCAAGTGGTGTACTTGAAAAATTTCCTTTAGTAGAAGTGGTCTGGCACAGATTTATCATTAGGCACACCATAGCATTTTCTTTGGCATGTTAATCAAGTCAAGCTATTTTTTCTCCATGGCAATTAAGCAGTAAATGAAGGAATTTGAAAAGTCAACTGATATTAGATTGATGTATGGTTAAGTTTATGATAGTATCCTTTATACACCCAATAAAAAAATAGAGCTGCTCTGTCATGTTTGAACCCCTTTGCACATTTGGACCTTTATGAGTTCTGGATAATTTATGTCCAGCTCTAGTTAAAGCTTTTAGTTAATAAACTTATAGTTTATATAAAAGACTAGATTGTGGCCCGATTCTAATGCATCGGGTATTCTAGAATATGCATGTCCCCGTAGTATATGGACAATGATGATTCCAGAATTCGCGGCAGACTGTGCCCGTCGCTGATTGGTTGAGGC